>NC_134692.1:98708060-99908060 GCF_050947455.1 Rhinoderma darwinii
TATTCCTCCAGGGAGACTGCTATGACTGAAGCACCTAACAAAAGAGATTTGCACAATCAGGTGGTGGCTGCTACAGGGTGAGAACTTTAAAGATTGTTTTTCAACAAAGTTATATTGTTATGTTGGTTGCATTACCCAGTGGACGCAGACTCTGTACAAAAAGGACCTGTTTGTTTGGTGCAAATAAAATGTACTTGCTGTATCTGTTTTACCCTGTTTCCGTGTGCGTGACTGCCCAATACAGCAACCCAAGGGGGACGCCAGCTCACATATGGTGGAGAATGTGGGCATCGCGCTAAGGGTAAACGCACAGTTCCTTAATTTGATTGGACTTCCCGTATGTCTTGGGTAAAAGCAGCAACAGGATTGGAAAAAGAGACTGTTATGGAAGAGTTCGTAAAACAGATGATGCAGGCAAACCTGCAACAGCAGCAAGCGATCGCACAGCAGCAGAGGGCTCATGCAGAGGCTATACAGGTTCAGCAGGAGACTAACCGCCTGCTGGGTGAGCAAGTTTCCGCCCTAAGAGAGACGGTCATCGCTCAATCACAGCTACCACGGGAAACAGCCACCACCCTGATAAATGTGCGCAAAACAGTGCAAAGCACCCTGCAGAAAATGACTGCTGCAGATGATGTGGAAGCATATATAATCATGTTTGAAAGGTTGGCCGAGCGAGAGAAACTCCTTCTGAAAGAGTGGGAAGAGGTCCTGGCACCATTTTTAGTGGGAGAACCACAAAAGTCATACTTCGACCTGACACAGGAGCAAGCCAGTGACTATCATCTATTGAAAGCAGAGATACTTGCTCGGTTGGGAGTTACCCTTTCTGTGCGGGCTCGTCGGGTTCATACTTGGCGGTACGAGAGGACTAAACCACCGCGATCCCAGCTGTTCGATCTCCTGCATCTGGCACGCAAGTGGCTTCAGCCCAAAATCCTAAATCCCAGGGAGATGGTGGAAAGAGTGGTGATGGACCGCTACATGAGTAGCCTGCCAAGAGAGTTGTATCGCTGGGTTGCCCAGGGAGACCCCCAGACTCTAGACCAAATGCTTTCGGCAGTCGAGAGGTATACTTCTACTGAAGATTTTCTTTCCCCTGAACCAAAAGGGCGACCTCCTGAGCGAAGCTACGAGGTACACCCTGCTGCGGTCCTTAGGACCCGAATGGCAGAGTTGCCACGAGGAGGGAAACTAAAGTTTAAACCCCTAGCACCAGGCACCCGACAGTTCCAGTCTCCAATCCGGAGTAGACCTGACTTTCTCTGTTGGAGGTACGGAACCGTCCCCAAAACACGGAACCGATGCTGCCTGTTTGCCCATTTGGCCTGCAGTGCTGGTACCCGACAGGAGGAGGGACTACAGGAGCGAATGGGGTTGTTGTCACAGCACTCCTGGACTCAGGGAGTCTGGTCACACTCTTGCTGGCCACCCTACCACAAGTACTGGTTAACCCGGAAAGGCGAGTGGGGGTGATATGTGTACATGGGGACACCAAGGACTACCCGGTGGCCAACGTCACTATAGAGACGGACTGTGGGTCTCAGGCCCATGAGGTCGCGGTTGTAAATAATTAGATTCATGCCTTTATCATTGGCCGTGACTTTCCCTTGTTCTGGGAGCTGTGGGACCACAGATCGGCTAGGGGGGGCAGGAATAAGGTTGATATTTTGTCTTTGCACCCTGTTCCTTTAAATGAGGATGGGCCCACTGAGGCAGTAGCGGTAACAGAAAAGGGGGGGCGACAATTTTCCTCTGGCGGTTTTAGCAGGAGAAGAGGGTGAGCCTGCAGGTCCTAAGGCAAGTCCCCGTGATCTTGAGGTATCCCGGGACAACTTTGGAACGGCTCAACTGAGAGACCCCACCCTAAAAAAACGCCTTCGGAAATGTGACCGGCATTAATGGTGTTCCGCAGGGTCCTAATGTGGATAAATGTTTTCCCCATTTTGCTCTTAATGGGGATCTACTCTATCGGGTCACGCAGATAAGGGAGACCCTAGTTGAACAGTTGCTGGTACCCGCCCCATATAGACGTATGGTACTGGACATTGCTCACACCCATGTGCTAGGTGGTCATTTAGGTACAGATAAAACCCAGAAAAGGATCCTACAAAGATTCTACTGGCCAGGCTGTTATAAAGAGGTTGCAAACTATTGTAAATCATGCCCAACCTGTCAGTTAACTACTCCGGTAGCCCACCTTAGGAGTCCGTTAGTTCCCCTGCCTATAATTGAGGTCCCGTTCGAACGAATTGCGATGGACCTAGTGGGACCGTTGGTTAAATCCGCCCGGGGCCACCAGTATATTCTGGTGGTGTTGGACTATGCCACCAGATGCCCTGAGGCTATCCCCCTGCGAAACACCTCCTCTAAATATATTGCTCGGGAGTTGGTGCACATATTTTCGAGAAATGGCCTGCCAAAGGAAATATTGACAGATCAGGGAACCCATTTTATGTCTAAAATCATGAAAGAGTTATGTAGGATCTTGAAGATCAAACAAATAAGAACCTCTGTCTATCATCCTCAGACTGATGGACTGGTAGAGAGGTTCAACAAGACCCTGAAGGGGATGTCAAAAAGGGTTGTGGAGAACGATGGTCGGGACTGGGATTGCTTATTGCCCTATTTTTTATTTTCTATCAGAGAAATCCCTCAGGCCTCCACTGGGTTCTCTCCATTTGAGTTACTGTACGGCAGGCACCCCCGTGGTCTCCTCGATATTACCAAAGAAACATGGGAGAGTGAGGCGACACCTTATAGGAGCATAATAGAACATGTGGCACAAATGCAAGATCGGATAGCCAGGGTTATGCCCATAGTAAAGGACCACCTACAGAGAGCTCAGGAGGCACAGAGCCGAATATATAACAGGGCAGCCAAAGTGAGGCAGTTTAACCCGGGTGATCGCGTGTTGGTGTTAGTGCCCACAGTTTAAAGTAAATTTTTGGCCAGGTGGCAAGGCCCCTATAAAATTGTGGAAAAGGTTAGTGAGCTAACTTACAAGGTACATCAGCCGGGGAAAAGGAAGCCGATCCAGCTCTATCACATAAATTTAATTAAACCCTGGCAGGATAGGGAGTCCTTGCTAACTTTCTCAAAAATATCTGAAGATCTGGATGTGCAGATTAGAAAGGTTAAGATTGCTGAAACTTTGTCACCGCCACAAAAACAAGAGACGAGGGAATTTTTACAGCATAATAGGGACCTGTTTTCAAATCTCCCAGGGGTTACTGATGTGATAGAACATGATATTATTACTGACCCAAAAGTCAAAGTAAGCATTAAGCCCTATAGAATCCCAGAAGCCAGGAGACAGGCCATCTCAGAGGAAGTGAAACGCATGTTAGCACTGGGGGTGATTGAGGAGTCTAATAGTGGGTGGTCCAGCCCCATAGTATTAGTTCCAAAACCCGAGGGGACATGGAGGTTCTGCAATGACTTTCGTAAGCTGAACGAAGCTTCAAAATTTGATGCCTACCCTATGCCTAGGGTAGATGAGTTAATTGAGCAATTGGGGCCAGCCAGATATATTACAACCCTAGATCTCACAAAAGGGTACTGGCAAATTCCGCTGTCAAAGGAAGCCAGGGAGAAAACGGCCTTCTCCACCCCTGAGGGGCTGTTTCAGTATGTAACCATGCCCTTTGGGTTACAGGGTGCACCGGCCACCTTTCAAAGGGCGATGGATCGGGTTTTGAGTCCGCACAAAAGATACGCGGCAGCCTACCTAAATGATATAGTCATCTTCAGCACTAACTGGGAGACCCATTTGAATAAAGTTCAGTCTGTCTTAGATCCCCTCAGAAAAGCAGGGTTTACTGCTAACCCAGAAAAGGGTGCCATTCTGTTAGAGCAGGCCAGGTATTTGGGCTATTTGGTAGGAAGAGGTGTGATAAAATCTCAAGTGAACAAAATGGAGGCAATACAAAATTGGCCACAGCCCCTTATAAAAAAAACAGGTGAGGGCTTTCTTAGGTATTGTGGGATACTATCGAAGGTTCGTCCCAAACTTTGCCTCCATTGCAGCACCCTTAACAGATCTAACGAAAGGGAAGAAGTCCGTTACGGTTCAGTGGTCCCCAGAAGCAGAAAGGGCATTTCAGGGGCTTAAGAAAGCCTTGTGCAGTCAGCCGGTGTTGATAGCACCAGACTTTTCGAAAGAATTTGTTGTACAAACCAATGCCTCCAATGTTGGTTTAGGGACAGTCCTATCGCAAGAAGTGAATGGGGAGGAGCACCCCACAGTGTACCTAAGTAGGAAACTCACTTCTTGTGAGAGGAATTATTCAATAGTGGAAAAGGAATGTTTGGCCATAAAGTGGGCACTAGAGATGCTGAGATACTATCTACTAGGCAGAAAATTCCGGCTAGTTTCGGATCATGCCCCCTTGAAGTGGATGTGCCACAACAAAGGAAATAATGCAAGGGTAACTAGATGGTTTCTAACATTGCAAAATTTTTATTATAGTGTGGAACACAGACAGGGGAAACTACATGTCAATGCCGATGCCCTTTCACGTCTCCATTGCTTATCTGCTACAAGTGCCCAGTCCCCTGGCCTTGGGCAGAGGGGGGGGGGGATATGTAAACAGCCAGTAGGAAGACTGGTAGAGGGTAGGTATGTGCAACTGAGATTTCTTATCTCAGTGGTGTAAATCTCTGGGAAGTTCGTTGCTCAACAAGGTTAGTTGGTGAGCAGGAGTTTTTTTAGTCTGGATTTCAGGGTCCGGGATTTAGGAATGGCTGTAGAGATTCTGGGTGGGATGGCCATTCCCATACCTCCACTCCAGGTTTTGATTTCTAGAGGTTCTGAGTCTCAGCTGGCCCTGATTAAAAGGGAAGCTGACAGTGTGAAGAGAGAGAGAGAGTGAGGAGGAAGGAGGTTGTTATTCCTCCAGGGAGACTGCTATGACCGAAGCACCTAACAAAAGAGATTTGCACAATCGGGTGGTGGCTGCTACAGGGTGAGAACTTTAAAGATTGTTTTCAACAAAGTTATATTGTTATGTTGGTTGCATTACCCAGTGGACGCAAACTCTGTACAATAAGGACCTGTTTGTTTGGTGCAAATAAAATGTACTTGCTGTATCTGTTTTACCCTGTGTAATGGCAGAAAGGAGGTGAAGGGAAAGTGAGCCCTAATCTACCCACCGCCCTGTCCCTGCCTACTTGCAACGACCCGCCCTAGGCGACGAGGTACAACTGGGCGGCGGTCCCTACGCTGTCTAAGTGCACAGGAAAACAAACAGGGAACACGCAAGGGAAGGGGCGGTAGCCACGGAACGCCACAAGGAAACGGAGCGGCGAACGAAAGTCAGGACCAGGACGAAGTGAGTACACCCAAGCGGGCACGGAGACAGAAGCAAGCCAGGGGCAAAGCAAAGGAGGTCAAGCAGAACTGCAGCAAGGCAGAAGCACGGCAGAAGCAGGCTGAAGCAAGCAGCAGTGGGGCCAGGAATCCAAAAGAGTTACAAGCACTGAGGGAGAGAACAGGGCAGGTAATAAAGGACAGGGGGCGGAGCTAACTCTGGCAGACCAGGCCGCGATAGGCTCTCCCACTCCTGAGCCTGCCACCCTGGTTGGTGGGAGATGGTGTCAGTCGAACAGGTCTGGCCTCAGGTGTGGATTGATTAATCCCAGGAGTATACCTAGATGAAGTACCTGGCAGATCCCTAACAGTACTCCCCCTTTTATGAGGGGCCACCGGACCCTTACTAAGGGGACCCGGTTTAGTGGGGAAGAGAAGGTGGAACCTCCTGATCAATACCCCAGCGTGAACATCACGGGCAGGTACCCAAGTCCTCTCCTCCGGCCCGTATCCTCTCCAATGGACCAGGTACTGTAGGGAGCCCTGGACCATCCTACTGTCCATAATCTTGGCCACCTCGAATTCCACCCCCTCAGGGGTGAGAACGGGAACAGGAGGTATCCTCGAGGGGGACCAGGACGGGGAGCAGCGTTTAAGGAGGGAGGCATGGAAGACATCATGTATGCGAAAGGATGGGGGGAGCTCCAGACGGAAGGATACAGGGTTGAGGACTTCAATGATCTTATAAGGTCCAATAAATCGGGGCGCAAACTTCCTGGACGGGACCTTAAGGCGCAAGTTCCTGGACGACAACCAGACCAAATCCCCGACGACAAACCGGGGGTTAGCAGAACGTCTACTATCCGCCTGAATCTTTTGTGCGCTCTGGGACGCCTCTAGGTTCTTCTGAACCTGGGCCCAGACAGTGCACAGTTCCCGATGAACATCCTCTACCTCAGGATTATTGGAACAACCAGGGGAGACGGAGGAGAACCTTGGGTTAAACCCGAAATTACAGAAAAACGGGGAGACCCCTGACGAGTTACTGACCCGGTTATTCAGGGAAAATTCAGCAAGGGGAAGGAATGAGACCCAATCGAATTGACAGTCAGAGATGAAACACCTTAAATATTGTTCCAGGGATTGGTTGGTCCTTTCCGTTTGGCCATTAGTTTCGGGATGGAAGGCAGAGGAGAAGGACAGATCAATCTCCAACTTTTTACAAAAAGCTCTCCAAAATAAGGACACAAATTGTACCCCTCTGTCAGAAACGATATTGACTGGGGCCCCATGGAGACGCAGGATGTGTTTCACAAACAAAGAAGCTAACGTCTTGGCGTTAGGTAGCTTCTTAAGGGGCACAAAGTGGCACATCTTGCTGAAGCGGTCGACTACCACCCACACCACCGACTTGCCCTGAGATGGAGGCAAATCGGTGATAAAATCCATGGAGATATGGGTCCAAGGTCTCTGGGGAATGGGCAAGGAACGTAGCAGGCCCGCAGGTCGGGACCTAGGGGTTTTGGACCTAGCGCAAACCTCACAAGCGGCGACGTAAGCCCTAACGTCTTTAGGCAACCCAGGCCACCAATAGTTTCTGGTAATGAGGTGTTTGGTGCCCAAGATGCCAGGATGACCAGATAGAGCGGAGTCATGGTTTTCCCTGAGTACCCTCAGCCGGTATTGCAGGGGAACAAATAGTTTGTCCCCAGGGACGTTCCCGGGAGCTGCACCCTGATCAGCCGCGATATCAGAAGCTAAATCAGAATCCGTGGCAGAGACGATTATACCAGGGGGTAAAATACAAGCAGGATCCTTCTCGGAAGGAGGATTGGCCATGAAACTACGTGACAGAGCATCAGCCTTAATATTCTTGGACCCAGCCCTATAGGTAACCAAGAAATTAAATCTGGTAAAGAATAGTGCCCACCGAGCTTGTCTAGGATTAAGCCTCCGGGCCGATTCTAGGAAAACCAGATTCTTGTGATCCGTAAGGACCGTTACCTGGTGTCTGGCCCCCTCCAGGAAGTGCCGCCATTCCTCAAAAGCCCATTTAATGGCTAGAAGTTTGCGGTTGCCAATATCATAGTTACTCTCCGTGGGCGAAAACTTCCTAGAGAAGTAAGCACAGGGGCGGAGATGGGTGAGGGAGCTGGTACCCTGGGACAAGACGGCCCCCACTCCCACCTCGGAAGCGTCAACCTCCACAATAAATGGCTCCTCTTGGTTGGGCTGAATCAGCACGGGGGCCGAGATAAAGCACTTCTTGAGAGTCTCAAAGGCCTGGACGGCCTCAGGGGGCCAATGGAGGACATCAGCACCCTTGCGGGTAAGGTCCGTAAGAGGCTTAGCGACGACCGAGAAGTTGGCAATAAATCTCCTGTAATAGTTGGCGAACCCTAAAAAACACTGTAACGCCTTAAGGGAGGCAGGTTGGACCCATTCCGCCACAGCCTGAACCTTGGCAGGGTCCATGCGGAATTCATGAGGAGTCAGGATTTGCCCTAAAAATTGTATCTCCTGTACCCCAAAGACACATTTTTCAGTCTTAGCAAACAGATTATTCTCCCGAAGGACCTGGAGCACCTTCCTGACATGCTCCACGTGGGAGGACCAGTCCTTGGAAAACACCAGTATGTCATCAAGGTACACAACAAGAAAATTACCCAGGTACTCTCTCAGGATTTCATTAATAAAATTCTGGAAGACAGCAGGGGCATTACACAACCCAAAGGGCATGACCAGGTATTCGAAATGACCCTCGGGTGTGTTGAACGCAGTTTTCCACTCATCCCCCTCTTTGATGCGGATAAGGTTATATGCCCCCCGTAGATCGAACTTAGAAAACCATTGGGCTCCCTGAACCTGATTAAAAAGATCCGGAATCAAAGGAAGTGGGTACTGGTTCCTTACGGTGACCTTATTCAGGTTACGATAATCAATGCACGGCCTAAGACCACCATCCTTCTTCCCCACGAAGAAGAAGCCAGCACCTACAGGAGAAGTCGAGGGGCGAATGAAACCCTTGGCCAGGCATTCTTGGATATACACCCTCATAGCTTCACGTTCAGGACATGAAAGATTAAATATCCTACCCTTAGGAAGCTTGGCACCAGGCACCAAATCGATAGCGCAATCGTAATCTCTATGGGGGGGCAACACCTCGGAGGCCTCCTTAGAAAACACATCGGCGAAGTCCTGAACAAACTCAGGAAGCGTGTTTACCTCCTCCCGGGGAGAAATAGAGTTAACAGAAAGACATGACATAAGACATTCATTACCCCATTTGGTGAGATCCCCAGTATTCCAATCAAACGTGGGATTATGCAACTGCAACCAGGGAAGGCCTAAAACCAGATCAGACGATAATCCCTGCATCACCAGTACAGAGCACTGCTCCAAATGCATGGAGCCAACCAGGAGTTCAAAAACAGGAGTATGCTGAGTAAAATAACCATTAGCAAGGGGAGTTGAGTCGATTCCTACTACAGGGATAGGATAAGGTAAATCAATACAAGGCATCTTTAGAGACATAGCAAATTCCACAGACATGATATTAGCAGATGAGCCAGAATCCACGAAAGCACTGCCCGTGGCAGACCGGCCAGCAAACGAGACCTGAAAGGGAAGCAAAATTTTATTGCGTTTCACATTAACGGGAAATACCTGTGCGCCCAAGTGACCTCCCCGATGATCACTTAGGCGCGGAAGTTTTCCGGCTTCTTATTCTTGCGCCTGGGACAGGTGTTCAGTAGATGCTTGTCGTCCCCACAGTAGAAGCAGAGACCATTCATTCTGCGAAACTCCCTACGTTGTCGAGGGGACATGGAGGCCCCGAGTTGCATAGGTACCTCCGAGTCCTCCGTGGAGGGGCGAGGAGACGGGACCTCGGGGGGGATCGCAGAAAAGTCAGAGGGGAGCACACTGAAGCGTTCTAGCTGACGTTCCCTGAGACGTCGGTCAAGTCGTACTGCTAGGGCCATAACCTGGTCAAGGGATTCAGACGAGGGGTAGCTAACCAGCAGATCCTTCAGGGCGTCAGATAATCCTAACCTAAACAGGCACCTTAGGGCCGGATCGTTCCACTGAGAAGCTACGCACCACTTCCTAAAATCAGAACAGTATTCCTCAACCGGTCTCCTACCCTGACGTAAGGTCACCAGCTGACTCTCGGCTAAAGCAGTCCTGTCAGTCTCGTCGTAAATGAGTCCGAGGGCAGAGAAAAAACGATCAACAGAGGAAAGTTCAGGGGCGTCAGTAGCCAAGGAGAAGGCCCACTCTTGGGGCCCTTCCTGGAGTCGGGATATGATGATACCCACCCGCTGGTTCTCGGAACCTGAGGAGTGGGGCTTTAGGCGGAAATACAGTCTGCAACTCTCCCGGAAGGAGAGAAACGTCTTACGGTCCCCTGAGAACCGGTCAGGTAACTTGAGGTCGGGTTCTAGAGATGAGGTGAGGGGTACTACTAAAGCAGCGTCACCCTGATTGACCCTTTGGGCCAGGGCCTGGACCTGTAGGGAGAGGCCCTGCATCTGCTGGGTCAGGGTCTCAAGGGGGTCCATGATAGCGTCAGCGTAGGAGAAATGGTAGACTAGGTAAGGGCTTGTAATTATGTAATGGCAGAAAGGAGGTGAAGGGAAAGTGAGCCCTAATCTACCCACCGCCCTGTCCCTGCCTACTTGCAACGACCCGCCCTAGGCGACGAGGTACAACTGGGCGGCGGTCCCTACGCTGTCTAAGTGCACAGGAAAACAAACAGGGAACTTGCAAGGGAAGGGGCGGTAGCCACGGAACGCCACAAGGAAACGGAGCGGCGAACGAAAGTCAGGACCAGGACGAAGTGAGTACACCCAAGCGGGCACGGAGACAGAAGCAAGCCAGGGGCAAAGCAAAGGAGGTCAAGCAGAACTGCAGCAAGGCAGAAGCACGGCAGAAGCAGGCTGAAGCAAGCAGCAGTGGGGCCAGGAATCCAAAAGAGTTACAAGCACTGAGGGAGAGAACAGGGCAGGTAATAAAGGACAGGGGGCGGAGCTAACTCTGACAGACCAGGCCGCGATAGGCTCTCCCACTCCTGAGCCTGCCACCCTGGTTGGTGGGAGATGGTGTCAGTCGAACAGGTCTGGCCTCAGGTGTGGATTGATTAATCCCAGGAGTATACCTAGATGAAGTACCTGGCAGATCCCTAACACCCTGTTTCCGTGTGCGTGACTGCCAAATACAGCAACCCAAGGGGGACGCCAGCTCACAATATATATATTTTTTTATTTTTTTTTATTATAGTTTTCTAATATACATGTATTTGAAAATTCTGCTTACATACCTTCCTCATACCAGTGCAACTTATCCCCAGTCTCTGCACAGAAGAATGGTATAGCCCATAGTACAGTAGTTTGTAATGTATTCATGGACTAACTGAATACAACTAGAGAAGGTATTATTTATGTGACCCCCATATGTCATGTGATCCCAGTCATTGTTAGCACTAGGGTTACATTACATACATGTGTTAGGTCAACACACATGACACATCCATGGGCTAACCGAATAATGGTGAAATAATGAATATATGTATGGTTATTGTAACAACTGCTTCACTGTGTGATTGTTTCCTTATGTCACATGGCTGACTGTCTCATGAGATATGACATGGATGTCTTTCTCTAGATGATGTACAACATGGATACCTGTCTCTAGGTGATGTAAATCTTGGCTACTTGTCTCTAGGTGATGTATAACATGGCTACATGTCTCTAGACAGGGGCATAGCTAGGGGGGGCAGGCGGGGCATGTGCCCCGGGCTCAAATAGAATGTAGGAACGGGTGGGGGGGTGCCGCTGGGACAGCTGCCGCTACTGACATAGGTCCTAACCGCCGGATCAGGAGGGACTCTCCAGGTTTCTTACTGCTGTCCAGGGGCGTCTGAACAATGTTCCGCTGTGTTCCTGTCGCCGGGCTGCCACGCCCCCCACGAGTCCTGTGAGCTGCCTGCGCACAGCGAGACTATGTCACTATGAGTGGAGCGACTGAGCAGGGCGTTGAGCACCACGGCACCAAGCGGAGAAAAGTAAACACAGTGGTGAGTATAAAGTAAAAGCAATTTAGTGCCTGGGAACACTTTTGTTTCTAAAATCATTAAATAAATGACATTTTATGAGTTTAGAAACGCTAGTTAAATGGGTTGTTCCACAACCACTAGTATCCCCCATCCACTGTATAGGGGATACATGATACAGTGGTCAGAGACCCAGCGATAAGAACAGGGGACCGAAATGCCCCTGAATGAGAATTCCTTAATTTAGTTTTATGGAGCTGCAGGAGACAGTTGTCCCATGGAAATTAATGGAGCGCTGGCTACTTCAGGGGAATTTCGGTTCTTCATTCTCATCGCTGGGGGTGCCAGCGATCACACATGTGCAGGGGTGTAGCGGGGCAGGCGGCGCATGTGACTCGGGCGCAACCAAGAGGGAAGGTAGGGGGGGGCCAGAACCGCACCATCCATGATTTTTGTATCCTAATAAAAATGTGAGTGATATTATCTACCGGGTAGGCTCTAGCTACAGTGGGGGCTATATACAGGGGGTGGGCTCTATTTACAGAGGTTGGCTCTATCTATGTGGGGCTATATATACAGAAGTTGACTCATTCTACAAGGGGGGCTATAGACTATCCACAAGGGGGGGCTATATACAGGGGCGGGCTTTAGTGGAGCACTATACAGGGAGCTATATGTGAGGCACTATATACAGGGGTGGGCTATATGTGCAGCACTAATTATAGGGGAGATATATGCAGGGCACTATGTACAGGGGTGGGCTATATGTTGGACACTGTATACAGGGGTGGGCTAAATGTGGAGCACTATCTACAGGGGTGGCTATATGTGGGCACTATCTACAGGGGTGGCTATATGTGGGACACTATCTACAGGGGTGGCTATATGTGGGACACTATCTACAGGGGGCTTTATGTGGGGCACTATCTACAGGGGCTCTACGGGGTCACGATCTACAGGAGGATCTATGTAGGCTACTATCCGCAAGGGGCTCTATGGGGGCACTATCTACAGGGGGCACGGTGTGTGTGTTTGTGTGCGACACAGTGTATGGTGCTATTATATTTAGGTGTGCAGTGTCTGGCTCCATGACTACTGTATCTTTGTTTATAGGTGCAGAAATGTTTGAACAGTGAGAAGCTGAAGACATCTGAGTTGCAAACTGTAGAAATGGGCTGTGGCCAGGAGAAGTCATCATAGAGGTCTGGACCGGATGGAGAAGAAAAGAGAAAAAGAACAACTAGAATCTGAAATCGTCACTGGTGTGTCACTTAATGTAAATGTTTATTCTGCCTCCAATCAGCACTGTAGTAACTATGATCTGCATCGAGATGATGGGTGATATGATATTTTTTTGTGAAACAGCAACTCCCATCATATACTTATCATTGTTTGGGCCATGCTGGGAGCTGTATACAATTTTATGCAAACTTATACTGCAGGAGTTGCACTAAATTGAGCTGTATTTGTGCTGGTGTTGTATTTATGTACTGAGCTTGGTTCTGGCACTGTATGTATGGAGATTTGTTCTGGTGCTGTATATATGTATTGATCTTGATTCTGGAGTTGTATATATGTACTGAGCTTTGTTCTGGTGCTGTATATATCTACTGTGCTTGCTTCTGGCACTGTATATATGTACTAAGCTTGATTCTATAATGAGTTGTGTTCTGGTGTTGCATATATGTAATGAGTTTTGTTCTGGTGTTGTATACATGTAATGAGCTTTGTTCTGGTGCTGTATATATGTAATAAGCTTGGTTCCGGTGTTTTATATAGAACTATATTGCTTGTAAAATGTAGAAATGGTTTTATGCTCGAGTTACATAAAAAAAATTGGAAAAAAATTACACTTTATTGATTGTTAGGGAAAACAAACATGGCGAGGGGGAAGGAGATGTCGGAAAAGAGGTTGGGGGGGGGGGGGCGCCAAACTGAATCTTTGCCCCGGGTGCTGGAGAACCTAGCTACGCCTCTGCTCTAGATGATGTATAAAATGGTTGTATGTCTCTAGGTAATGCATAACATGGCTATCTGTCTCTAAATTTGTTAATAAGGTAATTAGTAAAAAACAAAACAAAAAAAACCTCAGAATCACACTAACAAGATAAGTCAAAGAGAGCAGTTAAATAGATACTCCTGCACAGAGACTGTCAGACATGCTGAAATGCTGCTGTAGGTATAAGTACCATAAGTTCTGATCCGCAATAAACTAATGTTAATCTGTTAGATAGCTGTGAGGTATTGAATAAATGGGTTTGTCCCAGAATCAAAAATTATCACCTAGCAACAAAATAGTTGATCATTTTCTTATCGCTTGGTGCCCTTACAGCAGGAACCCCACAGATCAGGAGAATCCCCATGAAACCCCTTTTTCACCCAACTGCTCGCAGTAAGGAAGACATTGAATGGAGCAGCAGTCAAGCAAGTGCGCTGTCGCTCCATTCAAAGTCTATGGGAATGACGGAGACTGCAAAATACAGTGCTCGGCTGTTTCCGCCATTCTCATAGACATTAAATGAAGTGGTGGGCACATGCGCAAGGAGGATCTGGGTGTTCTGTGTCCCTGTGACGGGTCCGGGTGATGGGGCCCCAGCAATCAGAAAATGATCACCTACCATGTGGATAGGTGATAATTTTTTATTCTGAGACATCCCCTTTAAGTCTGGTTCAATTAGCCCATGAATGCATGATACAGGACTGATCAATGGGTAAACCATTTTTTTGTATGGGGATACAATTTACTGCACTCATATAAGAAGGAACGTAAGCAGATATTTAAATGCATGTATATTCGAGAATTGTACGGTTCCCTATTATATAAAATTTTTTTTTAAATAAAAGCAAGAATTGGGGCAGTGTCTCAGACACACACGATCCACCTGTTATCGGTCACATATAAGTAAACTTAGATGTAATCGATAGCCTGTGGATCCTGCGTCTCAGAGATAGGTAGGACTCACTGTCACCAAAACTGTCAATATTGCAGATATGACAGATTCAGGTTTGAGCACAATATACAGCTTCTATGTATCCATGATTCATTCAAGCTGTATCTCAAAAAAAAATGTTTAAACCAATTAACCACTTTCCGACATTTGCCGTATGGATACAGTTCATGACCACATATGGGGTATTGCCGTACTCGGGAGAAATTGCTATACAAATGCTGGGGTTCTTTTTTTTTTCCTGTATTTGTTGAGAAAATTAAAAATTTGGAGCTAAAACTACGTCTTATTGAAGAAAAGGGATAGTTTTTTTTTTCACTGCCCAATTCTAATAAATTCTATGAAACACCTGTGGGGTCAAAATGCTCACTACACCCCTAGATTAATTCCTCAAGGGGTGTAGTTTCCTAAATGGAGTCACTTTTTGGACGTTTTCCTTGTTTTGTCCCCTCAGGGGCTTTGCAAATGTGACATGGCCTCAGCAAACCATTCCTGCTAAATGTGATCTCCAAAAGCCAAGTAGTGCTCTTTACCTTCTGAGTAGAGATGAGCGAACTTATGAAAAGTTCGGTTCGGCTGGTTTGCCGAATTTTATGAAAAAGTTTGATTCGGACCGAACTATTTCTGACCGAACCTGTAATTCAAGAAAGCCCCTAAAAATCGTGTATAACACTGTTTAGAAGCCCTGTATAACACTCTTAGGTCACCCATGAGTGTATCCAAGTACTTTTGAGCTGTCTTTAAGGCAAAGTTAGTGTCAAAGTTACGCCAATCTGTATGGCTATAGGAAAACGGATGGGACATGGTGATAACTAACAGAAACCACTGCACTTGTGCATGTTGTATGCTTAATGCATTGTTAAAAAAGGTACAAAAATTTGCCATTTTTGGTGGCAGATGCCTGCCAGGGTTCATACATATAAGGTGGTAAAAGAAGAAGCAATCTGTAATGATGGGGGTAAGGAAAAGACAAGTGAGCCCTAATCTACCCGCCACTCAGTCCCTGCCTACTTGCAACGACCCGCCCTAGGCGACGGGGTACAACTGGGCGACGGTCCCTACGCTCAATAAGTGCACGACAGAGAAACAGACAAGGGTACACAGAAGCAAGGGAAAAGGGGCAGTTGCCCACGGCAACACCGTGAGCAACAAGAGTGGTGAACGACCCGAGTCAAACTTGGAGTGTACGAGGTACCAAACGCAGAGCAGGAGAGTAGTGAACAAGCCGAGTCAAACCAGGAGTGTACGAGGTACCAAACGCAGAGCAGAAGAGTAGTCAGTAAGCCAGGGTCAATAAGAAGCAGGGTCAAATGATTCAAGAAGCTGCAACAGGGCCAGGAAACCACACGAGAAGAACCACAAGCAAGGAGGAACAGGAAAGGCAGGTATAAATAGAAAGAGGACGGGAGCTAGCTCCGTCTGGCCAGGGTGTGATAGGCTCTCCCACTCCTAAGCCTGCCATCCTGAGTGGTGGAAGATGGAGTCAGTCTCACAGACATAGAAGCAGGTGCAGACTGATTACCTATGGGCGTGGATACAGAAGCTGTGCCTGGCAGATCCTTAACACGTGCCTTCCGTAGCAAAATTATCTTCATGCATGACAATGCACCATCTCATGCTGCAAAGAATACCTCTGTGTCATTGGCTGCTATGGACATAAAAGGAGAGAAACTCATGGTGTGGCCCCCATGTTCCCCATACCTCAACCCTATTGAGAACCTTTGGAGCATTCTCAAGCAAAATATCTGAGGGTGGGGGGCAGTTCACATCAAAACAGAAGCTCTGGGAGGCTATTCTGACGTCCTGCAAAGATATTCAAGCAGAAACTGTCCAAATACTCACAAATTCAATGGATGCAAGAATTGTGAAGGTGATATCAAAGAAGGAGTCCTATGTTAACATATAACTTGGCCTGTTATGTTTTTTTTTATTGAAAGAGCTTTTGATTTCTGTAAACATGACCTCCTGATGCTGCAAATTCAACAAATTACCATTTTAGTTCTCTTTACAACCTTTAAAATGTTTTGATCTCTGTTGTGCATAATAATTTGAAGCAGTGAATTTTGAGTTTTTTACTTCTAAAAAAAAAATCTGTTTATCATTAGGAGATTTGTTCAATAAAATTTGCATTATACTCCAATGGTTGATGGCTTGAAAATTATACTGACTGTCATTTGCATCGACTATTTAGGAAAATCAGCAAAAAATAACATTTGCATAATAATTTGGAATGCAGTGTTAAAAGAAAAAGCAAAAAATGGTTCAGTCCGGAAAGGGTTAATTACTTTCTAATGAAAAAACATTTATGACCACATGTGGGGTATTGCCGTACTCAGGAGAAATTGCATTACAAATGTTGGAGTGCTTTTGCCTCCTTTTATCCTTTGTGAAATTGAAAAACATTTTAGTGGAAATAATGTTGATATTCCTTTTCATGGCCTAATTCTAATAAATTCTGCAAAAGACCTGTGGGGTCTAAATGCTCACTTTACCCCTAGATAGATTCCTTAAGTGGTGTAGTTTTCCAAATGGGGTCACTTTGTTTGTTTTCCACTGTTTTGGCCTCTCAGGGGCTTTGTAAATGCAACATGGCACCCGAAAACCATTTGAGCCAAATTTGAGCTCCAAAAGCCAAATAGTGCTTCTTCCCTTCTAAGGCCCGCTGTGGATCCAAACAGCAGTTTATTACCACGTATGGTGTAGTTCCGTAATCGGGAGAAATTGTTTTACAAATGTTGGGGTGCTTTTTCTCCTAAATTCCTTGTAAAAATTAAAAATGTCTACGTTTTTTCAGAAAAAAAAGTAGATTTTTACCTTTACAGACTAATTCCAATGAATTCAGCAAAAAAACTGTGGGATCAAAATTCTCACTTTACCCCTAGAAAAATTCCATGAGGGGTGTAGTTTCCAAAATGGGGTCACTTTTGTGGGGTTTGCACTCTTTTGGACCCTCAGTGGCTTTGCAAATGTGACATGGCGCCGCAAAACTTGAGCTCCAAAAGTCAAATGGCGCTCCTTCCTTTCTAAGCCCTGCCATGTGTGCAAAGAGCAGTTTATTACCACATATGGGGTATTGCTGTGCTTAAAAGAGTTTGCTTTACAAATGTGAGGGGGCTTTGTCTCCTTTATCTATTGTAAAAATGAGAAAAGTATGAGCTAGACCTATATTTTATTAGAAAAAAATTAGAATTTTAATTTCATGACATAATCCCATAAATTCTGCAAAAAAATTGTGGGGTCAAAATGATAACTATACCCCTATAAATATTCCTTGAGGGTTGTAGTTTCCAAAATTGGTCACTTTTGGGGGTTTCCGTTGTTTTGGTCCCTCGAGGGCGTTGCAAACACGACATGGCACTGAAAACTATTCCAGCAAAATGTGCTCTCCAAAATCCAAATGGTGCCTAAAATATATTCTAAAAAAAGACGGCCCCAAAATCCTCCAGGTGCACCTTTTGCTTCTGAGGCCGGTGCTTCAGTCAATAAGCCGACTAGGGCCACATGTGGGATATTTCTAAAAACTGCAGAATCTGGACAATACATTTTGAGTTGCATTTCTCTGGTAAAACTTTCTGTGTTAAAGAAAAAAATTTATTGCCAATGAATTTTGGCAAATAAAATTTAAATTGTAAATTTCCCCTCTACATTGCTTTTATTCCTATGAAACGCCTAAAGGGTTAATAAACTTTCAAAATGCTGTTTTGAATGCTTTGAGGGGTCTAGTTTTTAAAATGGGGTGATTTATGTGGACTTTCTAATATATAAGGCCTTCAAAGCCACTTCAGAACTGAACTGGCCTATGAAAAAAAACTGCCTTTTGAAATTTTCTTGAAAACATGAGAAATTGCTGCAAATGTTCTAAGCCTTGTAACGTCCTAGAAAAATAAAAGGACTTTTAAAAAATGATGTAAAAATAAAGTAGACACATGGGAAGTGTTGACTAGTATCTATTTTGTGTGGTATTACTATCTGTCTTACAAGCAAATACATTTAAATTTAGAAATATGCTAAATTTTCGCAGAATATTGGGGTTTTTCACAAATAAACACTGACTATACCGACCAAATTTTATGAGAAAACCGTCTCAGAATCGCATAAAAGCATTACAGAGTTATTACCACATAAAGTGACATGTCAGATTTTAAAAAAATTGTCTGTGTCCTTAAGGCCAAAACAGGCTGTGTCCTTAATGGATTAATAAAGAAAAAATATAATTATAATAAAATAAAAAAAAAGTCCAGGGTGTTACTGGGTTGATTGGGAAACTTTAGACAGGCCCCTTAAGGCCAGGAGTGAGCGCACACTCCCTACAGGACACAGGAGAGCACTGCAGCTGTGTGTGTCAATGTCTCGGAGGAGGGAGACACCAACATGAAGATACAGTCCTGCAGTTGCGGCTGCTGGTAAGTGGGAAGTGCCAGCGGTCAGCGACCATTGGCATAACAATACTCTCCCTTACGCCCCCTCTTCTTAGGTGCAGAGACTAAGAGGAACTTTTGGATGAGAGCTGGGGCATTGATGTTCTCCTCCGGCTCCCAGGACCTCTCCTCAGGACCAAACCCTTTCCAGTCCACCAGATAGAATATATTTCCCGCTACCCTCTAGTAGTCCAGAATCTCATAGATGCCTCAAAGATGTCAGATGTCAAAGATGTCAGAATAACCGTAGAGAGTAGAGATGAGCGAACCGGGACAACCAAACCCGGTTTCGGTCCGAACTTCCGGAAAAGTTCGGATCGCAGCGAATCCGAACTTCACCGGGTTCGGCCGAACCCGTTTTGACCGAACCCGGTCAAAAACATTATACAAATCGGCAGCCACTTATCTCTATCAATCACTGATAGAGAAAAGAGGCTGCTGATTAAAAATAAAATAAAAAGCATTTCATACGTACCCGGTCGTTGTCTTGGTGACGAGTCCCTCTTCTTCCTCCAGTCCGACCTTTTCTGACGCGGCAGCCTGTGATTGGCTGCAGAGGCCTCTGCAGCCTGTGATTGTCTGCAGAGGCCGCGGCAGCCTGTGATTGGCTGCAGCGCTCACATGGGCTGCATGGTCATCAAGGAATGTCGGGCCGGATGTCGAGAGGGACGCGTCACCAAGGCAATGGCCAGGAGACCGGACTGGAGGAAGCAGGGAGTTCCCGGTAAGTATGAACGTCTTTTTTTTTACAGGTACTGTGATCGGTAGTCACTGTCCAGGGTACTGAAACAGTTACTGCCGATCAGTTAACTCTTTCAGCACCCTGGACAGTGACTATTTAGGGTATGTGCACACACACTAATTACGTCCGTAATTGACGGACGTATTTCGGCCGCAAGTATCGGACCGAACACAGTGCAGGGAGCCGGGCTCCTAGCATCATAGTTCTGTACGATGCTAGGAGTCCCTGCCTCTCTGCAGGACAACTGTCCCGTACTGTAATCATGTTTTCAGTACGGGACAGTAGTTCCACGGAGAGTCAGGGACTCCTAGCATCGTACATAAATATGATGCTAGGAGCCCGGCTCCCTGCACTTTGTTCGGTCCGGTACTTGCGGCTGAAATACGTCCGTCAATTACGGACGTAATTAGTGTGTGTGCACATACCCTTACTGACGTCGCCTAGCAACGCTGCCGTAATGACGGGTGCACACATGTAGCCACCCGTCATTACGGGGCCTCATGCACACGAGTCGACCATAAAAACACCCGTTATCACGGGTCGTAATTACGACCCGAAATAGCGGGCCCATAGACTTCTGTTAGCCACGGGTACCTTCCCGTTTTCTCACGGGAAGGTGCACGTGCCGTTAAATAGATAGAACATGTTCTATTTTTTTATTTTACGGGCCGTGCTCGTAATTACGATTCGTAATTACGAGCACGGCCGGCCACAGGCAGCCGGCCGCTTTTGCGAACCGTGCTGTCATTATAATTATAGCAGCACGGCCCGTAAAATAGAAAAATAGAACATGTTCTATTTTTTTAACGGCACGGGCACCTTCCCGTGAGAAAACGGAAAGGTACCCGTGGGTAACAGAAGTCTATGAGCCCGTTATTGCGGGTCGTAATTACGACCCGCAATAACGGGTGTTTTTACGGTCGTGTGCATAATGGGAGCACGGCTCGGAAAAACGAACGGCTGCCCGTGCTCATATCCTGAAATACTCTGTGCTGCCTTAAACTCTGTGGACAGGTCAGGATCCTGTTTCTTTTAAATGCTGCTAGGGAACCCGCTCGATCCACTATATAAGGCTACGCTACAGTGCAGCATTTAAAAGAAACAGGATCCTGACCTGTCCACAGAGTTTAAGGCAGCACAGAGTATTTCAGGAGATGAGCGTGCAGATTCAGTGCTGCTGTGAACTCTGCTCTTACCATTACGTAGCTCTCAGTCTGTTACCTCTCCTCCACTCCTGTCCTTAAGAACACCTTCACATGATTGGCAAGTCACCACGTAATGGTAAGAGCAGAGTTCACAGCAGCACAGAGTATTTCAGGAGATGAGCGTGCGGATCTTGTGCGGGGTGGTGACTTGCCAATCATGTGAAGGTGTTCTTGAGGACAGGAGTGGAGGAGAGGTAACAGACTGAGAGCTACGTAATGGTAAGAGCAGAGTTCACAGCAGCACAGAATATTTCAGGAGAGGAGCGTGCAGATTCTGTGCTGCTGTAAACTCTGCTCTTACCATTACGTAGCTCAGTCTGTTACCTCTCCTCCACTCCTGTCCTCAATAACACCTTCACATGATTGGCAAGTCACCACCCCGCACAAGATCCGCACGCTCATCTCCTGAAATACTCTGTGCTGCTGTGAACTCTGCTCTTACCATTACGTGGTGACTTGCCAATCATGTGAAGGTGTTCTTAAGGACAGGAGTGGAGGAGAGGTAACAGACTGAGAGCTACGTAATGGTAAGAGCAGAGTTCACAGCAGCACTGAATCTGCACGCTCATCTCCTGAAATACTCTGTGCTGCCTTAAACTCTGTGGACAGGTCAGGATCCTGTTTCTTTTAAATGCTGCACTGTAGCGCAGCCTTATATAGTGGATCGAGCGGGTTCCCCAGCAGCATTTAAAAGAAACCGTGTTTGTGTATGTGTGTTTGGGTATGTGTCTTTGTCTGTTTTTGTTTTTATATGTGTGTTTGTGTATATGTGTGTGTTTGTGTATATATGGGTGTATTTGTGTATATGTTTGTGTGTGTTTATGTGTGTGTGTTTGTGTGTATATATGGGTGTGTTTGTGTATATGTGTTTGTATATGTGTGTGTTTGGGTATATGTTTTTGGATATGTGTGTTTTTGTTTGTATATGTGTGAGTTTGTGTATATGTGCGTGTGTTTGTCTGTGTGTGTGTATATCTTGTTGTGTTTGTGTATATATGTGTGTGTTTGTGTATGGTTGTTTTGTTTGTGTGTGCATGTATATATGTGTGTAGGTGAGTAGAAGTATTGGTATTGTTCACATTGATAACTGTTTTTTTTAATGTTGTTGCAGATTTTGATGTACCGATTGGACTGCATCTTCGATTCGTTGGACTACTGCGTAGATCTAAGTTTTTTCAAATTTTAATAAAATGGTTAACGAGGGTTTTTGTTGGGGATTTCTTATTTCAATAAAAAAGAATTGTCTTTGTGGTTTTTTTTAAACTTTATTAGTGCCTAGATAATGGCAGTTGGCTGATTGACAGCATCCATTATTAGGGCGGTACTTAGTGTTAGCCAGTGCAGAGGCTAGCACTAACCACCCATTATTACCCCGGTACCCACCACCACCAGGGGTGCCGGGAAGAGCTTGGTACGATCCAGTACCCGACCATCTGTTGTGATGGTCGGGTACTGGGGCGGCCTTAGGCTGAAATTATGAGGCTGGGAAGCAGTGGCGGATTAAGTAAACCATGGGCCCTGGGCTGTTCCACAAGCTTGGGCCCCCTTCTCCACCACCGCCCTGCCACGTCATGTCTATATTAAACACCACCTTTCTGTGTGAGCATTGACAAATGAGTGCTACGATTCCCCTTGTCAAAGGGCTGTGTCCCTACACACTGACAGTCTTCAACCATCGCTGACAGTATCACACTGTGTAGGGACACATCCTCCTGACAAGGGGAATGGTAACACGCATTTGTCTATTAGTCCTGGGTACACAAAGACTTTACGTGGAATACAAGGATTTCCGATAACTGACATGTCAGGAGAGGTGACAGATAAATGCAATGACTCACAGGAGATGTCTTCACTGATGGGTCGTTCTCTTTTCTTCTCCATCTGACACAGACCGCTATGACGACTTCTCCTGATGACTGCAGTTTCCTGATGAGAAATCTTTTCCCCTTGATTCTGTAGCCATTTTCAGCGTCTATAGCAACATAAAAATTCAGACATAAACACCATAAATTGTCTTATACCCCTGACCCCTAAGCAAATTAAGACCCAGGCCCATACATTAACTCAAACCAATAAATTCAGTCCCCAAGAGGTAACCAAACTTTTAAAAAACATTTGGCGTGTCATAGTGAGAGTGATATGTCAGAAGTTTTGATTGATGGGGGTCCCAGCATTGAGACCACCACCGATCACTAAAACAAAGCAGCAGGAGTGCTCGGGTGAGCGCTATTCCACTTAATTTCTGATTGTCTTTCCTCGTTGCGGTGTACGGACTCATAGACTTTCTGTTGTGCCCATAGACCGCATGCGCGGCTATCAGAGGAAAGACGATCAGAAACAAAGTGGCTCCTCACTCACCTGAGCGCTTCTGCCACTTTGTTTCAGCGATTGGTGGGGTCTCAGTGCCCGGACCCCCACCGATTAGAACATTTGACATGTCACTATGACATGTAATTTTTTAAAAAAAGTTTCGTTAGTTACCCTTTAAGCAGTCAGACACCCCTCCCCAGTGCATCTGACTGACTGCTTAGTGCCCTATGGGAGGGTCTAAGTGTCTGACACTTAGGGCGGATTTACACGAGTGTGTGCGTTTTGCGCACACAAAAAATGCGGCGTTTTGCGCGCGCAAAAGGCACTTAACAGCTCCGTGTGTCATCACCATATGATGCGCGGCTGCGTGCCTTTCGTGCACCCGCCATCATTATGACACTCTGTTTGTATGTTTGTAGCACCTGGTGCTTTTCTGTTTGCAATCATAGTTTTGACTGCTGTTGAGCAAATCACGCACGTCCCACGGAAGTGCCTCCGTGTGGCATGCGTGATTTTCACGCACCCATTGACTTCAATGGGTGCGTGATGCGCAAAAAACGCAGAAATATAGGACATGTCGTCAGTTTTACGCAGCGGCCTCACGCTGCGCAAAAATCACTGACAGTCTGCACTGCCCCATATACTTGCATAGGTCCGTGCGACGCGCGTGAAAAGCACGCGCGTTGCACGGACGAATTACACGTTCGTGTAAATCCGCCCTTATGGCTCTTGGGGGGGGAAGGAGTTATTCCCCTATAGAACCCTGAATAGTCAATCAAACGCTCTGACCCCCCCCCCCTGCAGAATAATAACTACTGAGGGCTCCATGGGAGAGATTATACTTCAGGGGGGGTTCTGAGCATCTGACTTACTGCAGAGGGCTCTATGGGTGGGAAATTATTTTGCACACAAAAAATGTGAGATTAAACACCCTATATACAATTCACACTAACACCACGCACTATATATTCAAACCACACACACCATATAGACTTACATTATAGACACTATAAACACAGCACACACTATATACACAGCACACACTATATACACAGCACACACTATATAGACTTACATTATGACACACACACACATAAACACACACACACTACATAGACTTACATTATAGACACTATATACACAGCACACACTATATAGACTTACATTAACTAACTAACTAACACACACACACAAACACACACTTATTTACTTACCAGTCTCTTCCTCTGCGGTGCTTGTCTCTGGCAGCCTCCAGGACCTTAATCATGTGACGTCACCACAGGTCCTTCACCCTCTAGTTTCAGTTTTGCCGTTATCAGGCAGCTGCTGGAGGTTTAGACAGGAGGGACAGTGTACAGCTACACAGAGGAGTAGACTGTCAGGGAGACACCAGCACCTGCCCATCACAATCTCTGACAGTCCTGCTCTCTACAGCTGATGTGCTGTGCCCCTGTTCCCTGGCCGCAATTGACTCCCCCTGCACATTCCCCCCGCCTCTAGAATGCGGCCGGCAGCAGCAGCCCTGGAGAGTTTTGTTTCACTTGTGTGCGGTGTGGGAAGCTATGGGCCCCCCTGCAAGCCTTGGGCCCCGGGCGACTGCCCGAAACGCCCATATGGGGATCCGCCACTGCTGGGAAGGGCCAAAATCAGTGGACCTTCCCACCCTTGTAAAGAAGAGGCTGGACGCAGCTGCAGGCTTAAGGGAAGCCGACATGACCGTCCTGGTAGGGAAAGGGTTAATGTTATGAGGTGAGGGAAAGTTGAAGGAGCTGAAGGAGGGACGGGGAGGAGTTAAGGGGGGCGGGGGGGCCGTTACTGCGCTTCCCGCTGTTTCTCGGCATTGAGCCGGAAGCAGCAGGAGGAGTAACACACATTAAGCAAAGCTCCCCGTTGCCCGGTTTTTTAGTAATGGCAGAGGCCCTGATTTTAGAGCGGCTGCGTGCCGCTGCTGTGCACCACGGTCCCGGATGGCTGGAGGAGACCGTGGCTGCATTAACGCGGATCCCGGACGCCGTTTCGCCACGTCGGGCACGGCGTTCGGGGTCTGTTGTAAGGGACAGGCTCCCCTCCCCCGGCCCCCCTACGAGCATGGCTATGGCGGCGGGGGGGGAGTCGGCAACAACCGCTCCTGCGCTGGGCAGGCAGAGAGCGGTGGCAGGGGTGACGGCGATGCAGGCTGTGTCGACCCGTCCCTCTCGGCGGTCCCGACCTCCAGAGCGCCTTAGTCCGGAGGTAGTCCCGCGGACACGGCGTCGCAGAGGGAGCCCGATCCCGGACGCTGCAGGCCAGGCAGCTGGGAGGACCGCCCCTTCCCAGGCCCTGCGTCCTGGCAGGAATCCCAGGCCGCGACGGGGTCCGGCGGTAAGCAGGGAGTCGCAGGCTGGGCTCCCTGTCACCCCTCCCCCATCAGATGGAAGATGTCGAGAGCAAGGTACGGCCGCCCCGCATGGTGATGTTCCGGCCAGGGGGCAGGCTTCGTCAGGATCGTCTAGACGGACGACTAGATCTGCAGCGACGTCGAGGCAACAGGTCCGGTCGGAAGTCTGGGTCCCGGCGGTCGGGCGGCAGGTTGCCGGCCCATCGGTCAGCGCGTCCTCATCCCCTTTCCGAAGATGTCGTTGGGAGGGACAGTCGTCGGCGAGAGAAGAACTGGAGGAAGGTGAACTGGACGTCTATCGTCGAGGTCAGGATGGTCCGGCTGACGGGAACACAGCGCCTGTGCAGCCCGGTGAGTGTATAACTCCATTATTGTCTTATCCAGCGATTTTTATGTCGGGTGTCGGCGGGGGGGCTGCTAGCATAGCATCGGGGGCCGGTAGTGGCGCGGGCGGACGCGACGGAGCGGGTTTGGCAGATTTAGTGGGTTGCTTACGGGAGCTGGTGGGGCGCCTGGATAGGGCCGCGGCGCCGGTAGTAACGGAAGTGTCCCCTGCGGTAGTTTGGGAAGGCCCCAGGGACGTGGGATCGTTGCAGGCGCGTCCTGTGGTGGCGGTTAGAGAGGCGGTCGCGGTGTCGGTGCAGACTGAGGCACAGAAGGACGGCGATCGAGTGCGCATGGACGATCGTGCTCGGGGGGAGGTGTATGTTTGTTTTGAGGGTCCGTTGGGGGCGCATTTAAAGCAGGAGGTGCGTGATCGGATCTGGAAAGATGAATATGTTGAAATTTTTTCTCTCTTGCCGCTGGCTAAATTCAATTTGGATAAGAGCAAGCGGGATGAGAGTAAAAAGGACGAGGAGGAACGGCGGCGGTATAGGCTTATCCCGCAGACGTTCGTTAATTGGTCGCAGGCGTTCGCCATATTGGCTAGTGTGATAGGGGAAAAGGCGCCGGAAAATTGTTCGGCGTTATTTTGTTATTTTGATGCTATTGGGGAGGCTCATAGGGCGTATGGGGGTCAGGCGTGGCTGCGATATGATGAGCAATTCCGTCAGCGGAAGGCGGTTCGGCCGGCGATTCGGTGGGACCAGAAGGATATTGCTCTCTGGTTACGGGTTACGGCTCCGGTTAGGCAGCCCTTTCCCGGGAGCGGTGGCCAGGGAGGCCAGTCTAGTCAGAGTGGACCAAGCGGCGGGGGAAAGGCGGGGTTTTGCTGGCAATTCAATGAAGGCCAGTGCAAGTTTGGGGCCACGTGCAAGTTCAAGCACGTGTGCTCCGAGTGTAATGGTGCATCACACGGGGCGGCAAAATGTCTGCGGAAAAAGAGGTCCGGGAACCAGCACGGGGCTGGTCAAGGGGGTGTCGCCGGTGAGGGTGGAAAGGATGGCCCCTTATCTAAATGAGTATCCGGATAGGGCGGCAGCTAAGTTGCTTTATGAAGGGTTTAGTGTTGGTTTTGTTATTCCTCCGCCTCCTTATGAGGTTCCGGTTACGCGGAGAAATTTAAAATCGGCTTACTTGCATGCGGAAGTCGTGTCGAAAAAGTTGTTAAAAGAAGTTTCGTTGGGGCGCATGTCGGGGCCATTTGTGGAGTCGCCGGTGAAAGATTTAGTTGTGTCCCCTTTGGGTATTGTCCCTAAACGCGAGCCCGGAAAGTTTCGTTTGATTCAACATTTATCGTATCCCAAAGGTTCGTCAGTAAATGACGGGATTGATCACGAGTTGTGTTCCGTAGTTTATACCTCATTCGATAAGGCGGTGGGGTTAGTGCGGGCTGCGGGTCCGGGGGCGCTGCTAGCAAAAACCGACATCGAGGCGGCGTTCAGGTTGTTGCCGGTCCATCCAGAAAGCCAACGGCTGTTGGGTTGTTTTTGGAATGGGGCCTTTTACGTGGATCGGTGCCTTCCGATGGGGTGTTCTCTTTCTTGTGCATACTTCGAGGCGTTTAGTAGCTTCGTGGAGTGGGTAACGAGGGGAGTATCCGGGGTCGATTCGTTGATCCATTACTTAGATGATTTTTTGTGCGTTGGCCCGGGGGGTTCGCCGGTTTGCGGTAACTTGCTTCATGCCCTGCAGAAGGTGGCGAGGGATTTTGGGATCCCTTTGGCGCCGGAAAAAACGGAGGGCCCGGTAGCGACGATTTGTTTCTTGGGAATCGAAATTGACTCGGTGGCAATGGAGTGTCGGCTCCCGGCGGATAAGTTGGGTGCTTTGAGGCTGGAGGTGCGACGGGCTTGTAGAAGGAAGAAAATGTCGCTGAGAGAGCTTCAGTCGCTGCTGGGGAAGTTGAATTTCGCCTGCCGGATTATGCCGATGGGGAGGGTGTTTGGTAGAAGGTTGGCGGCGGCAACGGCGGGAGTGCGGGCACCGCATCATTTTGTGAGGCTCAAGGAGGAGCACCGAGCTGATCTTCAGGTTTGGGATGACTTCTTGGGCCAGTACAATGGTCGCTCGCTATGGATGGCCCCAGCGCAGGATACGAGTGATCTGAATATTTTCACGGATGCGGCTGGGGCGGGTGGCTTTGGAGCTTACGGGGGAGGTCCGTGGTGCGCAGGCCAATGGCCGGCTAGCTGGGTGACCAGTGGATTGACGCGGAATCTGGCCCTGCTCGAGCTGTTTCCCATCGTGGTGGCGGCTACCATTTGGGGGGACAGGCTCAGGGATAAGAAGGTCCGTTTTTACTGCGACAACATGGGGGTGGTGCTTGCCATTAATAACATCACGGCGTCCTCTCCTCCGGTAGTTCAATTGTTGCGACATTTAGTGTTGGTGTGCTTGTCGTTGAACGCGTGGGTGGTGGCGGTGCATGTCCCGGGTGTACGGAATTGTGTTGCTGATGCTCTTTCTCGCTCGCAGTGGGACCGGTTTCGGCAATTGGCCCCGGGAGCGGAACGTCTCGGTTTGGCTTGTCCGGATCATCTATGGGATCTGGTATCGGTCCCGTAGAGCAGCTGTTACAAAGGTCTTTGGCGCGCACGACGTGGAGGGCTTATGCTGCTTGTTGGAGGCAGTGGGAGGAGTGGGTAAGAGAGTTGGGTGATGTCAATACGGATAGAGACAGGTTGGTGGCACTTTTGTATTGGTTAGGGGATGCCTGGGAGGGGGGGTTTTCAGTAGCGAAGGTGAACCGGTTTATATCCGCGGTGGCGTTTGGGCTTAAGTTGCGGGGCTTGCGGGATGTATCGAAGGAATTTCTGGTATCGCAGGCTTTGAAGGGGTTGCGCAGAGGTAGGGTGGAGGCGGATAGTAGAAGGCCGGTGTCGTTTGCTTTGCTGGGCTTGTTGGGCGGTTCATTGGCATCGGTATGTCGTTCTTCAGATGAAATGGATTTGTTTCGGTTGGCTTTCTCGTTGGCGTTCTTCGGAGCATTTAGAATAGGTGAGTTGGTGTCGCCAAGTACTAAACAGGCAGGGGGGCTGAGATCTGGGGAGGTGAGCCTTTTTGCAGATCGGTTGGAGGTATGGTTGCGTAGATCAAAAACTGACCAATTAGGGAAGGGAAAACTGATAGTTTTGTTCGCTCTCCCGGGGTCGGTCATGTGCCCAGTAGAGTGCATGCGGGGTTTTACAAAAAACAGGGGGTCTCCAGATTTGCCTTTGTTACGTCATGTGGACGGGTCGTTCTTGTCCAGGTTTCAGTTTGGAGCTGTCTTTAAAAAATGTTTGACGGCGGTTGGGGTTGCGGCAGGCTCATATTCATCTCATTCCTTCCGGATTGGCGCAGCAACGGAAGCAGGGCGCTGGGGGTTGGATGATGAGGGGGTGAGGCGTATTGGTCGTTGGGAGTCTAAAAGGTTTAAGTCCTATGTCCGCCCCCATATGTTGTAATTTTGTTGTTTATGCTTGCAAATGTTATATGGTGGTGCCTAACTGTGTTTTCCGTTTCAGATTCGCCTCCTTGTCTGGTGTGGTTGATGGGTCATTCGTACGTGCACTGGGGGGCTTTGAGGGCGGACGTCCGCCCGGATGGTCGCCAGTTGCGCATTCCGCGACAGGATGCGGTTGTGCATTGGCTGGGGTTTAGAGGTATGTCGTGGAACAGGGTGTTGGCGGAATTCCAGACATATGTGCGGCTTGATAGGGTTCCGGAGGTTTTAGTGTTGCACGTGGGTGGGAATGACTTAGGAGTCCGCCCTTTTCGTGAGTTGGTGCGGGATATCAAACATGATTTGTTGTGTTTGTGGGTATCTTATCCCAAGTTGGTGGTAGTGTGGTCGGACATAGTCCCAAGGAAACATTGGCGGTTAGCTAGATCGGTGGAGAGAGTCAATAAGGCTCGGATAAAAGTTAACCGGGCGGTGTCCCGTTTTGTGGCGAAGAACGGGGGCATTTGCGTGAGGCATAGGGATTTGGAGTCAGGATTGGGGAATTTCTGGAGGAGTGACGGGGTTCATCTGACCGAGGTTGGCATTGATATTTGGAGCTTGGCTATAGCAGAAGGCATAGAAAGGGCGGTGGTGGTGTGGAGGAACTCACAGGCTTAAGGTGGTCAAGGCCTGTTTCGCGGTGGCGGGGGGAGTCCTTGAGGCCAGTCAGTACAAAATGGTGGGGGGGTCGCATCGGGGGTATGCGTCCCCCAAAAAAGGTACATGGTTGAAGACTTCATCGGGTGTTATCCCTTTGAAGTGGTCTTCTGGTAGAAGGTATGTCACTTGAAGGCTTCATCGGGTGTTATCCCTTTGAAGTGGACTTCTAGTGGTCGGTATATCACTTGAGGGCTTCATCGGGTGTTATCCCCTTGAAGTGGACTTCTAGTGGTTGGAGCCATCTGCAGAGGTGAACGGTGCTTCCGAGCTGGTTTACGGCTGGAGGTAATTACTGGTTTGCAGATGGCTAATTCGGTGTGTTCTTGAAAGGAACATCTGAAGGGGCTTCAAGGACTTCCTCTGCTCGGGTTAATGTTAACGTTTAATTGTTATTTATGATTCTGACCCATGTTGGGTCATGTGAATTATTAGGAGGAATTCTCTGGTGGATTCCTAACTAGTTATCCGAATGTTTCGGATTTAAATTGTTTTTATAAAACTGTGAAATTAATAAACGGCTGCTGTGGCCATTTCACATCCAACCTCGGTGTCATGTGTCGTTACTAAATGGGGGTGGGGGATAGTATGGTTTAAGGTTAACACACGACTCTACCTAGGCAGGTCATGCTAGGCTGCTGCTGCTGTGTTGTATCGGGCTGGTTATAAAAATGGGGGGGACCCCCACGTCGGTTTTTTTTTTTAATTTAACAAATTTAGCAATAGATGGGTCCCCCACATTTTTAGTAACCAGCCATATACAAGGCCGCAGCAGTCTGGCATTACATGGGTGGGAAGGGCCACTGGTTTTGTCCATTCCCAGGCTAATAACACTGTGTTGTATGTGGCTGGGTATGATAAATTGGGTGGAACCCCATGTCTTTTTAAAAAATAAAATAAAAATAAATAAATAATTAAAAAAAATGACGTGGGGTCCACCCCACTTTAATAACCAGCCAGATACAACACAGCAGCAGCAGCCTAGCATTACAAGGGTGGGAAGGTCCACTGTTTTTGGCCCTTCCCAGCCTCATAATACCAGCCTGCGGCCGCCCCAGAGCCCGACCATCACAACAGATGGTCGGGTACTGGATCGTACCTGGCTCTTCCCGGCACCCCTGGTGGTGGTGGATACCGGGGTAATAATGGTGGTTAGTGTTAGCCTCTGCACTAAGGGTATGTTCACACGTAGTCAACAAAAACGTCTGAAAATCCAGAGCTGTTTTCAAGGGAAAACAGACCCTGCTTTTCAGACGTTTTTTTACCAACTCGCATTTTTCGCTGCGTTTTTTACGTCCGTTTTTGGAGCTGTTTTCATTGGAGTCTATGAGAAAACAGCTCCAAAAACGTCCAAAGAAGTGTCCTGCACTTCTTTTGACGAGGCTGTATTTTTACGCGTCGTCGTTTGACAGCTGTCAAACGACGACGCGTAAATAACAGGTCGTCTGCACAGTACGTCGGCAAACACATTCAAATGAATGGGCAGATGTTTGCCGACGTATTTGAGACGTATTTCCAGACGTAAAATGAGGCAAAATACGCCTCGTATACGTCTGAAATTTGGCCGTGTGAACATACCCTTACACTAAGCCTCGCCTTAGTAATGGATGTTGTCACTCAGACAGCGGCCATTACTAAAGTGGTAGTAATAAAATTTGAAAAGAAAAAGACAAAGATATAGATAAAATATTTTATTGAAATAAAGCACCCCCAACACAACCCTCATTAACCATTTTATTGTAGAAAAAAAACGTCATCTAAGTAGTCCTCGAAACCGACGTAGTCCAAACACCAAACCTGTAAAAAAAAAAATGAAATAAAACGTTGTAGGCTTAGATTCAGTTTAATGTGTGATACTGACTGTTATACCATGTATAGAAGCCTGCCGTGAAGTTGACTTAGATACAGGGCGCCAGCAGACAGTATCATACATGGCCATACAGACATATATACAAACAAACATACATGCAAACATACATACATACATATATACAAACAAACATACATACAAGCATGCACATATATACAAGCAAATATACATACATGCAAACACACACACATGAAAACATACATACATACATACAAACAAACATGCAAAGATAAATACATACATATATACAAGCATGCACATATATATAAACATACATGCAAACATACATGCAAAAATAAAAACATGCAAACATACATACATGCACATATATACATACATACATGACAACATACATGACAACATACATACATGCAAACATACATACATACAAACATACATACACACATGCAAACACACACATGCAAACATACACACATGCAAACATATATACATGCAAATATACATACAAACATGCACATGTATACATACATGCCAACATACATGCAAACATACATGCACATATATACATACATACATGACAACATACATACATGCAAATATATACATGCAAATATACATACACACATGCACATATATACATACATGACAACATACATACATACATGACAACATACATGCAAAAATACATACATGCAAACATACACACATGCAAACATACATACATACATGCAAATATACATACAAACATGCACATATATACATACATGCCAACATACATGCAAACATACATGCGCATATATACATACATACATGACAACATACATACATGCCAACATACATACATACATACATGCCAACATACATACATGCCAAAAAAAAATAATAATACGTTCATACTTACTTTCCTCCTGTCCGGCCTCCAGCGATGACGTTTCATCCATGTCGCCGCTGCAGCCTGTGATTGGCTGCAGAGGCGGTCACGTGGGATGAAGCGTCATCCTGACGTGCGTGACCGCCACTACAGCCTGTGATTGGCTGCAGCGGCGAAAGGGATGAAACGTCATCGCTGGAGGCCGGACAGGAGGAAAGTAAGTACGAACGTATAATTTTTATTTTTTTATTACATTTAAATTGTATTTTCCGCGCGCCGAGCATGTACTGTCAAGGTTGCTGAAAGAGTTAGTGCAGCCCATTAACTCTATCAGCACCCTGGACAGTAGCATGCTCGGCGCACGGAAGTGACAGGTTCGGTCCGAACTAGTTCGGTCCGAATCGAACTGTTTTGTGAAATTCGGCGAACTAGCCGAACCGAACTTTTGATAAGTTCGCTCATCTCTAGTAGAGAGCAACTGCAGAATGAGGAGACTTACTGCAGCAGTTCAGAACCATGGGTTCGAGGAGGGATACATGAAATATGTTGAGGGTTCTGAAGTTTATTTGTTGCAAGACTTCAAAAGGTCAGATGAACCTGGGAGCATATTTGTAAGAAGGAATTTTTAAGCGGATGTTTTTAGAAGATAACCAGATTTTGATCCAGGGGGAAACTGAGGAGGTTCTCTTCTCCTATCAGCATTCCTCTTCATGCGGTCGAACGACAGTAGGATAGAGGACCTAGTCTACCGCCAAATGTGAAGAAAGTTTCCAAAATGTAGAGTTAGCTCCAGGTACTTGAGACGTAGCAGGAACTGGAAGATGAACACGCGGATGTTGATTGTAAACAATGAAGAATGGAGTAGAGGCAGTAGATTCACTTGTGTGGTTGCTGTAGGAGAACACGGCCCAAGGAAGAAGCTGCACCCAGTTCTCATGCTGAACAGAAATGAAATGACAAAGGTAATTCCCCAATATTTGGTTAATTCTCTCGGCCATTAGACTGAGGATGATAGGCAGAGGAAAAGTCCACTTTTACATCAAGGTGTTTATAGAGGGCTCTCCAGAATTTTGAAGAGAATTGTACCACCCGATCAGACACGATATGGAGAGGCAATCCGTGCATACGGAAGATATGTTGTATGAAGAGATTAGCTAGATGAGGAGCTGAGGGGAGACCAGTTAGTGGGATGAAATGTGCCATCTTAAAAAAAAATACTCCACCACCAGCCAGACAGTAGTGCATCCAACCGAAGGATGAACATCCATAATAAAGTTCCTTGCAATATGTTTCCAGGGGGCATTGGGCAGTGGCAGGGCTTGGAGCAGACCAGCATGTCTGGAATGAGCAGATTTATTAGAGGCACAGATAATACAGGAGGAGACAAAGTCCGCAACATCCTTAGGTAGAGTGGGCCATCAGTATTGGCTTGCAATTGGGTCCAGATTTTTACGGACGCCAGAGTGCCCAGCCAGTTTGGAACTGTGTACCCAGCGGAAAATCTTTTTCCTATCTGCAAGACGAACAAAAGTCTTCTAAGGGGTAATGTCTCTAATTTGAAGAGGATTGACAGAAATAACTCTGGAAGGATCTATAATGTATTGAGGAGTCTCAAACGACCGAGACAGAGCATTGGCCCTCCCATTCTTGTCAGCAGGACGGAAGTGAAGCAAAAACTGGAATTGGGCAAAGAACACACTTGACGAGGATTTAATTGTTGAGGAGACTGGAGATAGATAAGATTCTTGTGGTCCGTAAAGATGACAGTAGGATGTATGGCACCCTCTAGCAAATGTCTCTATTCCTCCAAGGCTAACTTGATGGCCAGTAACTCCTGATCCCCAATGGAGAAATTGCACTCTGCAGGAGTCTCAAGTAGTAGCCACATACCACTGCCTTACTGTAATGACGGGGGTGGGGAGACAGACAAGTGAGCCCTAATCTACCCACCACTCAGTCCCTGCCTACTTGCAACGACCCGCCCTAGGTGACGGGGTACAACTGGGCGACGGTCCCTACGCTCAATAAGTGCACGACAGACAAACAGACAAGGGTACACAGAGCTAGGGGGAGAAAGCGGCAGTTGCCCACGGCAAAATCGTGAGCAACAAGAGAAGTGAACAAGCCGAGTCAAACCAGGAGAGTACGAGGTGCCAAACGCAGAGCAGAAGAGTAGTAAACAAGCCGAGTCAAACCAGGAGTGTACAAGGTACAAAACACAGAGCAGGAGAGTAGTCAGCAAGCCGGGGTCAATATGAAGCAAGGACAATGGTACAAGAAGCTGCAGCAGGGCCAGGAAACAAAACGAGAAGAATCACAAGCAAAGGAGGAACAGGAAAGGCAGGTATAAATAGACAGAGGGCGGGAGCTAGCTCCGTCTGGCCAGGCTGTGATAGGTTCTCCCACTCCTAAGCCTGCCACCCTGAGTGGTGGAAGATGGAGTCAGTCTCACAGACATAAAAGCAGGTGCAGACTAATTATCTATGGGCGTTAACCTCAAAGCTGTGCCTGGCAGATCCTTTACACTTACCCTTGGAGTTTCTCTGAAATAGTAGTGCACCTGTACCAACAGAAGAAGCTTGAACCTCTAAAGAGAACTGTCGAGATATGATCAGAATGATGAAGAATCGAGGCTGAAGTGAAGGCACTATTGAGACTAATAAATGCTGACTATGCCTCCGGGGTCCACACCTTGGCGCTCACACCCTTCTAAAGTAAGGGCAAAGATTGGATCAGAAAACGCTGTATGGCCCGAAGAACCTGAGGGTGTGGCTACTCTAAAACGGACTTCACCTTCTCGGGATCCATCTTGAGACCACGATCAGAGACAATGTAGCCCAGGAAAGGTAGAGAATTCTTCTCAAATATGCACTTTTCTAGTTTAGCATACAGGCGATTCTCCCTTAGCTGCAACAGGATTTGGCGGACATGCTTCCGATGTGTTGTCAGATCTGGTGAGCAAATCAGGATGTCATTCAAATACACTACCACACAGACATAGAGGAGTTTCTGGAAGATGTCATTCATGAATTCCTGAAACACCGTTGGAGCATTACACAGGCCAAAGGGCATCACAGATACTCGTAGTGTCCATCTCGAGTGTTGATTGCGGTCTTACACTTGTCACCCTGGCGGATCCGGATCAAGTTGTAAGACACACGTAAGTCCGGCTTGATAAAAATTTTGGATCCACGAATGTTATCAAAGAGCGCCGAGATTAGCGGCAATGGATACTTGTTCTTAACCGTGATTTGGTGAAGACCACAGTAATCTATACAGGGTCGAAGAGATCCATCTATTTTTACACTAAAAAGAACCCGGCTCCGGCCGGAGAAGAAGAGTTCAGGTGAACCCCTTCTCAAGGTTCTCCTTGACATAGGTCGACATGGCCTGGGTCTCTGGCAAGAAGAGAGGATATACCCTTCCACAAGGAAGTGATGCCTCTGGGAGCAGTTCTATAGGGCAATCGTAGGTGTAACATGTATGGTCACGGCCCGTCGTGAGTTCCCTGCATGTGAGTTCCCTGCAACGTCATACCCCTGTAATGCACCAGCACTCACTTCCTGGTATCGAGGCTGTCTCCCGGAGGGCGCGCGCCAGCGCGTGCTCGATCTAAAAGGGCCAGTGCGCGCATGATTGCAGGAAGCCTGCAATAAAGCCCAGAATGTTACGGGACTATAAAAAGGGCTCTGCCCTCTTGTTCTTTGCCTGAACATTGTTTGTTACCCAAAGTTTGTCTTGCAAATGGTCTCCTAGTGTCTTCCAGTTTCCATGTGTTCCCTGTTCCTGTACACGATTGGGGATCGGGCGTTACTGGCCATCAAGCTGGCTCTGCAGGAGTGGAGACACCTACTGGAAGGTGCAGCCCATCCTATCCTGGTCTTCACGGATCACAAGAACCTGACCTATCTACAGACGGCTCAGCGGTTGAATCCTCGTCAAGCCAGGTGGTCGTTGTTCTTTGCTCTGTTCCGGTTCGATCTCCACTACCGACCTGCCGACAAGAATGTGAGGGCCGATGCCTTGTCTAAGTCATTTGAAAAAGAGGACACTGTGGAGTCCCCACAGAATATTATTGATCCTTCCTGCATCTTCTCTGTGAACCCTCTGCAAGTTAGAGACATTCCTCCTGGAAGGACTTTTGTACGTCTGGCAGACAGAGGAAGAATCCTTCGCTGGGGTCACAGTTCCAAGCTGGCAGGTCATGCGGGTGCTCATAATACCCAAGATCTAATCGCCTGTCAGTTCTGGTGGCCCAAGCTACCCAAAGACGTCATGGACTTTGTTGCCTCATGTACGGTATGCGCAGCAAATAAAGTTGCGCACTCCAGACCAGCTGGTCTGCTCCAACCACTGCCTGTGCCCGTTGCTCCCTGGCAGCATGTTGCAATGGACTTTGTCACAGATTTCTCTCTCTGCGGGTTGCAGTGTGATGTGGGTGGTGGTGGATCGATTTTCTAAAATGGCTCATTTTGTTCCCTTGACTGGTCTGCCTTCTGCTGCGCGATTGGCCGACCTCTTCATTCAACACATCTTCCGTCTTCACGGCTTGCCTCTGCATATTGTCTTGGATGAAGGCGTCCAGTTCACCTCAAAGTTTTGGAGAGCACTCTGCGGTCTCCTCATTGTAAAGTTGGACTTCTCTTCTGCCTATCATCCTCAATCCAATGGTAAAGTTGAGAGGGTTAACCAGATTATGGAGAACTATCTGCGTCACTTTGTTTCCAGACGGCATGATGACTGGTTGCAGCTGCTCCCGTGGGCAGAGTTCTCCTATAATAACCACACTAGTGAGTCCAGCACCTCCAGTCCGTTCTTCATAGTCTACAGCCAACACCCTCGTATACCACTTTCTGTCTCTACTATGTCCCAGGTGCCTGTAGTTGACTCTACCTTCAGGGACTTTCTGCAAATATGGCAACACACCCGATCTTCTATTCTGCTGGCGGTGGACCGCATGAAGAGAAAGGCAGATACTAGAAGACGGCATCCTCCTCAGTTTCTTCCAGGTACGAAGGTCTGGTTGTCTTCAAAGAATATCTGGCTGAGGGTGCCGTCCTGCAAATTTGCTCCTAGGTTCCTCGGACTCTTCGAGATCCTGCTACAGATTAACCCGCTGTTTTACAAGCTGCGGCTGCCTCCCAGCCTTAAGATCCCTAACTCCTTCCATGTCTCCTTGCTGAAGCCCGTGGTGCTAAACCGCTACAACAGGACTCCTAGTTCTGCTGTGGCTTCTGGCGGCTCATCAGGGAATTTCGAAGTAAGGGAGATTTTGGCCACTAAGAAAGCCGGCATAGTGTTGGGGTATTCCAGAGTGGCAGAGGAGACTGGATTGGATAAACCTGTGGTAGGCAGCGGTGGAGACACTTGTGGCCCCAATGGAGGACCTCTCCGGAGTTCCAGTTGTGAACCGGAGCATGTAATTAAAGCCAAGGCGGGTCCAGCAAAATAGGGTTGACAGCTTTAGGCAGGACGAAGAAGACAATCTATTTTGCATGGAGGATGCCGACTTGAAGCCTCAGCGGTTTTGTTATGAACAATATAGGATCAGGCAGAGGTTGTCCATACACAAAGGCGACTGGGGTTTCTCTAGAGGAACCGTGGGCAATTGGAGACGATCTACTAGATCCTGATGAATAAAGTTTGCAGGGGATTCGGAATCCAGATAAGGGAGACGTTATGTGATTTTCCACTGGAAACAATGGTCACTGGAATGGACAGTTTGAAGAGGATTTGGCAGTTTGTATAATTCCACCTAGTGTTGTCTCTCCAGCCAACCATAGGCATTGGAGTTTCCCGGCTTTTGTGGACATTGATGCACAAAATGGCCTCCAAGGCCGCAATACAAACACAGTCCAGAGCTGTGCCTATGCTGTTTTTTCCTGGACAGACAATTTAAGTCATTCAACTTGAATGGGTTCCTCCAGCGGGATAACAGAAGAGGACAACATGTGTCGTTGGAACTTGGGTACCAGTTTAGGATACTTTCTGTCACGGCGAGCCTCCTGGTCCCGTTCTTGGATTCTCATGTCGATCCAAGTCGCCAACAAAATGGAGGATGGGAGGTCACGAGCGGCAAGCTCGTCTTTAATTTGCGGAGACAGTCCCAGCCAGAAGAAAGCAACTAAGGCCTCATTGTTCCGCTGCCAGGGTGCGGAACTGGTTAGCATATTCTCCAACCATGGTTTTGCCTTGACGGAGGGTCAGAAGAGATACAGCTGCGGAAGATGACCGACCAGGTTCCTCGAAAACTGTATGGAAAGTCTGTAGGAACAGCTGAAAATTGGAAATCTCTGGACCCTCACGTTCCCAGATAGGATTAGCCCATGCAAAGGCCTTGCCTGTAAGGAGGGAGATGATGAAAGTGATCTTGGTCTCTTCGGAGGGGAACAACCTTGCGTGCAGCCTGAAGTGGATCTGGCATTTGGTTAATAAAACCTCTTCGGGTTTTTGCATCCCCGTCGTAGCGAGGTGGTAGTGGGAGAGAGGTTCTGGAGTCAGCACTGAGAGGAGGAGCAGCAGGAGGAACCGTGATGACTGCAGTAGGAGAATCCAAACGATGCACCATGGAGTTCACTGCCTGTAGGAGCTGAATCTGCCATGCCCGGAGGCAGAGGCGTAGCTAGGTACTCCAGCACCCGGGGCAAAGATTCAGTATGGCGCCCCCCCAACCTCTTTCCCGACATCTCCTTTCCCCTCACCGTGTTTGTTTTCTCTACCAATCGACGTGTCATTTCTTTTTATGTAACGCGAGCATAAAAACTTTTGTACATCTTACAAGCAATATGGTTCTATACACAACACAAGTACATAAATACAACACCAGCACAAATACAGTTCAATTTAGTGCAACCCCTGCCGTATAGGTGTGTACGGCGTAATACTACAGCTCCCAGCATGGCCCGACCAATGGTAAGGATATGCTGGGAGATGTATTTTAACAAAAAATAAATCATATCATAATCATACCACCCATCATCTCACTGCAGATCGTACAGTGACTACATTACTGATTAGAGGCAGAATAATAATTTACATTGAGTGACTCACCGGTGACGTCTCAGATTCTAGTTCTTTTTCTCCATCCGGTCCAGACCTCTATGACGACTTCTCCCGGTCACAGGCCATTTCTGCAGTTTGCCGCTCACATGTCTTCAGCTTCTCACTTTACCAACATTTCTGCACCTATAAATAAATATAAAGTTATCATTATACCACACACTACGCCCCTAAATATAATAGTGCCATACACTGCACCTCTAATTATAATAGCACCATACACCGTGTCCCACAAACACACACACACTGTGCCCCCTGTAGATAGTGCCCCCATATAGCCCACCCCTGTATATAGTGTCCCACAAATAACTCCCCCCTATAGTGCTCTACAGATAGCCCCCCCTGTAGATATAGCCTAGTCCTGTATATAGTGCTCCACATATAGTCCACCCCTGTATATAGTGTTTCACAGATAGCCCACCCCTGTATATAGCCCCCTTGTACATATAGTCCACCCTTGTATATAGCCCCCTGTAGATATAGCCTACCCCTGTATATAGTGCTCCACATATAGTCCACCCCTGTATATAGTGTTTCACAGATAGCCCACCCCTGTATATAGCCCCCTTGTACATATAGTCCACCCTTGTATATAGCCCCCTGTAGATATAGCCTACCCCTGTATATAGTGCTCTACAGATAGCACACCCCTGTATATAGCCCCCCTGTAGATATAGCCTACCCCTGTATATAGTGCTCCACATATAGTCCACCCCTGTATATAGTGCTCCACAGATAGCCCAACCATGTATGTAGACTCCCTGTAGATATAGCCCACCACTGTATATAGTGCTCCACATATAGTCCACCCCTGTATATAGTGTTTCACAGATAGCCCACCCCTGTATATAGCCCTCTTGTACATATAGTCCACCCCTGTATATAGTGCTCCACCAGATTATACAGGGGTGGGCTATCTGTGGAGCACTATATACAGGGGTGGACTATATGTACAAGGGGGCTATATACAGGGGTGGGCTTTCTGTGGAGCACTATAGGGGGAGCTATTTGTGGGATACTATATACAGGGGTGGGCTATATCTACAGGGGGACCTTATCTACAGGGGGACCATATCTACAGGGCTGGGCTATATTCAGGGCTGGGCTATATTCAGGGCTGGGCTATATTCAGGGCTGGGCTATCTACAGGGGGGCTATATCTACAGGGGGGCTATATCTACAGGGGGGCTATATCTACAGGGGGTGAGCTATGTCTACAGGGGTGGGCTATATACAGGGCTGGGCTATATATAGGGGGGCTATATCTACAGGGGGCTATATCTACAGTGGGGGCTATATCTACAGTGGGGCTATCTATGGAGCACCATATACAGGGGTGGGCCCCTGTATATGGTACTCCATAGATAGCCCACCCCAGTATATAGCCCCCCTGTAGATATAGCCCCATGTAGATATAGCCCCCCTGTAGATATAGTCCCCCTGTATATAGCCCACCCCCTGTAGATATAGTCCCCCTGTAGATAGACAGCCCACCCCCTGTAGATATAGTCCCCCTGTATATAGCCCACCCCCTGTATATATATTCCCCCTGTATATAACCCACCCCCTGTAGATATAGTCCCCCTGTAGATAGACAGCCCACCCCCTGTAGCTATAGTCCCCCTGTAGATAAAGCCCCGCGCGTGTAGACAAAGTCCCCCTTGTAGATACAGCCACACTTTTATTACAATAAAAAAAATAAAAAAATAAAACTATTCAAACTCACCTTATTCCCGCTCCCACGCCGTCCGGCAGCCATGGAGACCTGCTCTCTTCTGTGCAGGTCTCCAGGGGGTTGAACGCGGCGTCTATGAAAGGTGCTGATTGGCTGGGCAGGATGACTTTCCCTGTCAGTCAGTCAGCGCCTTTCATCGACGGAAGCGTCACTGGTACAAAAGGTACAAGTCGCTTAATTCATGGAAAGGCGCTGAATGGCCGGGCACGGAACGTACCCAGTCATTCATTGCTTCTAATTGTACCTGTGTCCTTGCGACACAGGTACAATTATAGTGCAGGAGGAGGGGGCACTGGCGCCCCCCTCTAAGCTGCGCCCGGGGCACATGCCCCGCCTGCCCCCCCCTAGCTACACCCCTGCCGGGAGGTCAGGCATGTCTGCCTGCATTTCTTGAAAAGCCAACGTAGTCTTGGGGAGATGAGTAGGATACATAGTCTAAGCGTACTGTCGCGGCTGTGGGGTATGTGGACCCACTAGGCCGTGTTAAAATAATTGTCAATATGAGGGTATGTGCACACGTAGTGACCAAAAACGTCTGAAAATACGGAGCTGTTTTCAAAGGAAAACAGCCCCTGATTTTCAGAAGTTTTTTGAGCAACTCACGTTTTTCGCTGCGTTTTCCGCGGCGTTTTTTACGTCCGTTTTTGGAGCTGTTTTCATTGGGGTCTATGAGAAAACGGCCCCAAAAACGTCTGAAAGAAGTGCCCTGCACTTCTTTTGCCGAGGCTGTATTTTTACTCGTCGTCGTTTGACAGCTGTCAAACGACGACGCGTAAATTACAGGTCGTCGGCACAGTACGTCGGCAAACCCATTCAAATGAATGGGCAGATGTTTGCCGACGTAGTGTAGCCCTATTTTCAGACGTAAAACGAGGCATAATACGCCTCGTTTACGTCTGAAAATAGGTCGTGTGAACCCAGCCTCAGAGTTAACTCAGTAAACATCTGGATTTTGTGTATACTTGAGGGATGGGGAGTCGGTTATAATTTTGCAAGTATTTGTTTTTGCGTATAAAGGTTAAGAACATGAACATGGAGGAGAAGCAGGAAGGGAGAGCAACATGTTTTGTTTTAAAAATTGGACTAAATGTGAAAGATTGATTACTGCCAAGTGTATGTAATCTTACTACATATATGCCAAAGTACTGTCTTATATTATTTATTGTCTTATTATGTTTGCATGGATACAGAACAAGTACAAAATAAACCATGGGTGCTGGGTTTAGCTCAAACAGGGTCGCACCGTCCATGAGGTGGGATGAGCTTCTGTACTCAGGCGGCGGCCTGCTTCCTCTCTGAGGGGGCAGCTGCACCACTGAAACCAGCCGCCGCAACCCCCTCCTGCACTAATTGTACCTGCGTCTATAGGGCGCAGATACAGTTACATGCTTAAGTGCTGAATGTCCATGCTTGACCGTTCAGCGCCTTACAATGGTCTTGCCCTGCCAATCAGCGCCTTTCAACGATGCTACCGGCGAGTTGACGCTTTCGTTGTTGAAAGGCGCTGATTGGCGGGGCAAGTCATTCTGCCCTGCTAATCAGCGCCTTTCATCAACGCTAGCGGCGCAATGACATCATCGCGTTGCTTGCGTTGTCCAGCCCCAGGAGACCTGCTCAGAAGAAAGCAGGTCTTCATTGCCACCGGAAGGCGCAGGAACGGGATCAGGTGAGTATGTAAAGTTGTAGTTTTTTTTCTAATAAAACTGTGAGTGGCATTATCTATAGGGGGGGCTCTATTTACAGGGCTGGGGTCTATATGTTGGGATGTGGAGCACATATCTACATGGGAGCTATATGTAGGGCACTATCTACAGGGGTGGGCTATATGTGAGACACTATATACAGGGAGTAGCTATATGTGAGGCATTATCTACAAGGGTGGGCTGTATGTGGAGCACTATCTATAGGGCAGTTGAAATTGTTTTCAATTCATTGTATATTTAATGGGAGCCTGTCTGGTAGTTTTAACCCCTTGAACCGCCACCATGCGGTAATACATGACCTGACAATATTTCCAAATGTATGTTTTTTCAGACGCAGCAAAATCTATAAAATCAACTTTTAAATCAGCGCACGCTATATGCTAATTACTCATTAACCCCTTAACGCTCAGTGACGTACTATTCCGTCATGGAAACCATCCCGATCACGCTCCATGACGGAATAGTACGTCACGGGAGTAACGGCCATTTCGGCCGTCTTCCTGACACATACAGGAGCTGTGACAGATGCTGTCTTGAAACAACCTACAAGCGCACAAGCGCAAGGGACATAACATCCCAATAAAGTATGAAAGTAAATACCATGGATAGTAAGAAAATATATAACTTTATTAATATATAACAATACATGGTATAACGATATCAGATATAATGAAAAATATGGCGGATCATATATCTAAAGGAGTATCAATCTGGTAAAGATGACAACATACCATAAGGAACACAAGAAAAAAACACCCTCAAAACACATCCCAATGCTAACATACCAAGGATACAGGTAAGCTGAAAATCAAAAGAGAAAAAGTGTATGGCTATATATATGTAGGTAAAATAATGCCCGTATATAAGGAGTGCATAACACGGATATGCTAAAGATAAATAGCATGCATGCAGACCGGCATATGCAATAAATGCCAGATGGAAAGAATAAAGAGTTCAGATACCTGTAGACATGATGGAAGCAAGGGACATGGAGGAATGGCACAGGAACACCTCGACGCGCGTTTTGCCTGCAACCGGCTTCGTCAGGAGGCTGATCATATTTAAAAACCGGGGGTTTATATACTGCCATAAGTAAAGAACTAATTCATTGGTGGCACCTGTGGGATGCACGTTTAAACGGCGCTCCATAGCCATGATGCAAACACTGCATCATCAGGAAGCGCCAAGCTGTCCACGACGTGACGATGCGTCTCACGAGCTGAGACGCACGTCATCATAGTAACGTAAACAGACAATATCAGGCACTCCGAGATGCAGTGCCCACAGCGCATGCGCCAGAGAGCGTCTTGTGCAGATACAACACAGAAACCATAAGGGAATACGGAGAATATTTGTTTTAACCCCTTAATGACCGCCGATAAGCCTTTGACATGACCGCCGATAAGCCTTAAGGTCATTAGTGGGCTTTATTCTAGAGCGCCGCCATTCTACGTCGCTGCTGTAGAATAAAGTAAACAGAGCAGGGAGCCGTGAAATCTCCCTGCTCTCAGCTGCCAGAGGCAGCTGAGGGCTGGGGGCGTCCCTGCTCTGCCGGGTGAGAACGATATTAGTATCGATCTCACCCGTTTAACCCTTCAGATGCGATTCACAATAGCGAGCACCGCATCTGAATGGTTTTGGAGAGAGGGAGGGAGCTCCCTCTCATCTCACTGACACCCGGCGATAAAATCGCCGAGTGTCTGTGTCTTCTATGGCAGCCGGGGGTCTAATAAAGACCCCCAGGTCTGCCTGGAGCGAATGCCTGCTAGATCATGCCGCAGGCATGACCTAGCAGATGCCTGTCCGTTTTAAACAGACAGGCAGTAATACACTGCAATACAAAAGTATTGCAGTGTATTATAATAGCGATCCGAGGATAGTGAAGTCCCCTAGTGGGACTAGTAAAAAAGTAAAAAAGTTTAATAAAGTTAATTTAAAAAAAAAAGTGAAACAAAAAAAATGAAAAACCCACTTTTTCCCCTTACAAAATGCTTTACTATTAAAAAAAACTACAATAAAGCAAAAAAGTTACACATATTTGGTATCGCCGTGTCCGTAACGACCCCGACTATAAAGCTGTTACATTAACCCGCACTGTGAACGCCGTAAAAAAATAAAATAAAAAACAATGGAAAAATTGCTGTTTTCTGTTAATCCTGACTTAAAAAAAATGTGTTAAAAAGTGATCAAAAAGTCGCATCTACTCTCAAATGGTACCAATAAAAACTGCAAGTCGTCCCGCAAAAAACAAGACCTTATACAGCTATGCCGACGCAAAAATAAAAAAGTTACAGCTCTTCGAATGTGACAATGGAAAAATGTAAAAAATGGCTTGGACATTAGGGCCCAGAATGCAAGCAGGGGGAAGGGGTTAATATTATTATTGTTTTTGTGTTTGTTTTTGTTTTTGTTGTTTTTTGTTTGTTTTTGTTTTTTAATTTTATATTTATTTATATTTATTTTTATTTTTATTCTATTTTTATTTTATTAGTTTTTTAGCTCTTTATTTATTTATTTAATTCATTTTTTTTTTATTATTATTTTATTATTATATTTTCATTATGTATTATTATTTGTCATGTATTTATTATTTATTATTTGTTTATTTTATTTTTAATAATTTGGTATTTATTGTAAATGTAGTGTTTTGTATTTGTATTGTTATACACATTTGTATCTGTACTTTATATTTATGTATGCATTATATAAAAAAAATTCTATGTTTGATTTTCACCTATTAACGCCTTCTCTATTTCTATGCGTTATCATACTGTGTATTTATGTATATTTATTCTTATTCTATTTTTGTTCTCGTCTCATTTTTCACTGTTCACCATCACTTTTTAATTATTTATTTTTATTATTTTTTTGTATGATTTTTGTTTTAATAAAAATGAAAACATTGTTATATTTTTTATACATTTATTCACCATGATTGTTCTTCATACCAATTCATTTAATTCGTAGCACTGTGTTGCACATGTTTAAATATTTCTGTGTTTTGTTGTGTATATATTGTCGATATTTAATTTTAGTATATATGTTATCAATTAAATTTATACTCTTATTGATTTATTTATATATTTATTATTTTATGATGAATTTTGTACAAATACCAAATTTATTGATTATGTATTGATTAGAGATATATTATATATTTGTACTGTATTTATTTATGTACATTTTTGTATTTGTTTATTCCCCCTCTGGGTTTGTTCATCATATAGTTTCTTATTTTATGGCCATATTTTGCATGAATTTTTGCAGCACTGCCCTTCTCCGTATTCCCTGATGGTTTCTGTGTTGTATCTGCACAAGACGCTCTCTGGCGCATGCGCTGCGGGCACTGAATCTCGGAGTGCCTGATATTGTCTGTTTACGTTACTATGGTGACGTGCGTCTCAGCTCGTGAGACGCATCGTCACGCCGTGGACAGCTTGGCGCTTCCTGATGATGCAGTGTTTGTATCATGGCTATGGAGCGCCGTTTATACGTGCACCCCACAGGTGCCACCAATGAATTAGTTCTTTACTTATGGCAGTATATAAACCCCCGGTTTTTAAATATGATCAGCCTCCTGACGAAGCCGGTTGCAGGCGAAAAGCGCGTCAAGGCGTTCCTGTGCCATTCCTCCATGTCCCTTGCTTCCATCATGTCTACAGGTATCTGAACTCTTTATTCTTTCCATCTGGCATTTATTGCATATGCCGGTCTGCATGCATGCTATTTATCTTTAGCATATCCGTGTTATGCACTCCTTATATACGGGCATTATTTTACCTACATATATATAGCCATACACTTTATCTCTTTTGATTTTCAGCTTACCTGTATCCTTGGTATGTTAGCATTGGGATGTGTTTTGAGGGTGGTTTTTTCTTGTGTTCCTTATGGTATGTTGTCATCTTTACCAGATTGCTACTCCTTTAGATATATGATCCGCCATATTTTTCATTATATCTGATATTGTTATACCATGTATTGTTATATATTAATAAAGTTATATATTTTCTTACTATCCATGGTATTTACTTTCATACTTTATTGGGATGTTATGTCCCTTGCGCTTGTGCGCTTGTAGGTTGTTTCCTAGTTCGCTTGGGGTTTCTCCCTTGTCTCGTCGTACCTTGTTTTGAGGTTTGCTGTAGGGTTACAGATGCTGTCTTGTACAGCGGTTGCCGCAGCTCCTATAGCGGGGACCGATCGCTGTGTCCGCGCTGATTAACCCCTTAAATGCCGCGTTCAATAGAGATCGCGGTTTTTAGAGGTTAAGCTACCATCGTCGGCCTGCTACTCGATAGCGGCCGGCGATGGTGACTATGGCAACCGGACACCTAACAATGTCGTCCGGCCATGCCATCAACGGAAGCCTAGTGGGTCCTGACAAAGTCAGGACCCACTATGCTTGCTGTCAGTGAGAAGCTGACAGCTCTAATACACTACACTACGCAAGTAGTGTAGTGTATTATAATTGCGATCAGGGCCTCCTGCCTTCAAGTCCCCTAGTGGGACAATGAAATAAAGTAAAAAAAAAAAGAAGATGTGCAAAAATAAGAAAATAAAAGTTTTAAAAGTAAAAAATCCCCCTTTTTCCCTTATCGGTACTTTATTGTTAATAAAAATATATAAACAAACAAATAAACTATTCATAATTGGTATCGCCGCGTCCATAACGGCCTGGACTACAAAATTATTTAATTACTTATCCTGCGCGGTGAACGCAGTAAAAGATAATAATAAACCGTACCAGAATCACAATTGTTTGGTCACTTCACCTCCCAAAAAAATGGAATAAAAAGAGATCAAAAAGTCTCATGTACCTAAAAATGGTAATGATCAAAACTACAGTTCATTACGCAAAAAATAAGTACTCGCACGGCTTTCTTGATGGAAAAATAAAAAACGTTATGGCTCTTAGAATATGGTAACACAAAAAGCAAATGATTTTTTACAAAAAGTATTTTATTGTGCAATCGCCATAAGACATAAAAAAAACTATAAACACATGGTATCGCCGTAATCGTATTGCCCCGCAGAATAAAGAGAATATGTCGCACGGTGAACGCTGTAAAAAAAATAGAATAAAAAAACAATAGTAGAATTGCTGTTTTTTAGTCACCACACCACTTAAAAATAGAATAAAAACTGATCAAAAAGCCGCATGCACCCCATGAAAACTACAATGAATTCCTCAAGGGGTCTAGTTTCCAAAATGGTGTCACTTTTGGAGGTTTCCACAGTTTTGGCACCACAAGACCTCTTCAAACCGGACATGGTGCCTAATAAAAAGGAGGCCTCAAAATCCACTAGGTACTCTTTTGCTTCGGTGTCCGGTGCTTCAGTCCATTACCGCACTAAGGCCACATGTGGGATATTTCTCAAAACTGCAGAATCTGGGCAATACGTATTAAGTTGCATTTCTCTGGTAAAACCTTTTGTGTTATAGAAAAAAATGGTATAAACAGGATTTTCAGACAAAAAAAATATATATATATGTCAATTTCACCATTACTTTGCTCTAAATTTCCGTGAAACACCTAAAGGGTTCATAAACTTTCAAAAAGCTGTTGTGAATACTTTGAGGGGTCTAGTTTAAAAAATGGGGTGTTTCATAGGGGTTTCTAATATATAGGCCCCTCAAAGCAACTTCAGAACTGAACTGGAACCTAAAAAAATTAATTTGGCAATACTTCGCTTCTTACATTATACTGATAATGAGCAGTGCCCACCTTGAGATGGCACCAGTTTTGACCGTTTGTATAAACGGAGATCCCTATTAGACCGTTTCAGTGCCCGGTTTTCCCAAACAGACACCCCCGAGAAGTGTATTTCTATTGATGAGTCCTTGGTAGATTTTAAAGGGAGGGTTCAATTCCGCCAGTAGTAATAGGGCAAGGTATGGTGTGAAGATGTATAAGCTGTGCGAGTCTGCATTACGGTATACTTACAAATTTAGGATAAATGAAGGGAAGGACACCAGTATTCAGCCCCCACAATGCCCCCCCCCCTTACTGGGAGTTAATGCAAAAATTGTGTGGGATTTGGTGCACCCACTGCTGGACCAGGGTTACCAACTCTACCTGGAAAATTTTTATACCAGCGTCCAACTCTTCAAGTGCCTCGCTTCCAGAAGTACTGCGGCATGCGGCACTGCTAGAAGAAATCTGAGAGGCCTCCCTAAGGCTCTGCTTGGGCAAACACTCAGAAGGGGTGAGAGCAGGGCACAATCCAGCAGCAACATATTGTGTTTCAAGTACAAGGACTGGAGAGATGTCCTTGTATTGACAACAATACTTGGCCACACCAGTACCCACGTACCGTACGAGGTACTAGTACATAGACCCCCAAACCAGACTGCATCCTTGGACTACAATAGGTACATGGGAGGAGTGGACTTGTCAGATCAAGTCCTGAAGCCCTACAGCGCCATGCGGTGTGGTATAAGAAGCACATCATTATCAAGAACCTAATCTTTAGGGACCAAGAAGGGGGCACCCAGTACTTCTATTTCCAGAAGAAGTTCCCCAAACTGGCAAGAAGAGAAAAAGTCAAAAGAGGTGCAAAGTCTGCTATAAGAGGGGGATAAGGGAGGACACAATATATCAATGTGACACGTATCCCGAAAAACCAGGGCTCTGTATGAAAGTGTTTTAAAATTTACCATACATCCCTTAGATTTTTCATCTACCCTAACGCACTCCGCACAGCTTATCCCCCTCCTCTTTTCCTTCTGAGCCCTGCTGTGTGCCTAAGCAGCTGAAAACAGCCACATGTAGGGTATTGCCGTACCCAGGAGAACTCACATTACAGTTTATGGGGTGTATATCTCTGGTGGTGCATGCTGGGCACAATATATTGGACACTGAAATGGCATAGATATATAGAAAATTGCAAATCTCACACTGCACAATCTGCTGTGCATTACCTTTTACACAATACCTGTGGGGTCGAAATTCTCACTACACCTCTAGATGAATGTCTTAAGGGGTGTAGTATCTAAAATGGGGTCACTTCTCGGGAGATTCAACTGTACTGGTACCTCAGGGTCTTCTGCATACATGACTTAGCACCAGAAAAGCTCCAGTAGGCCAAATGGTGGTCCTTCCCTTCTGAGCCCTGCCGTGTGCCCAGGCAGCTAATAACAGCGACATGTAGGGTATTTCCGTACCCGGGAGAACCCACATTACAGTTTATGGGTTTATATATCTCCAGTGGCACATGCTAGGCACAATATATCGGACACTGACATGCCATATATATAGAAAAAATTGAAAATCTCACTCTGCACCATCTGCTGCGCATTATCTTTTACACAGTACCTGTGGGGTAAAAATGCAAACTACACCTCTAGATGAATGTCTTAAGGGGTGTAGTTTTTAAAATGGGGTCTCAACTGTACTGTTACCTCAGGCGCTTCTGCATACATGACTTAGTACCAGAAAAGCCCCAGTAGGCCAAATGGTGGTCCTTTCCTTCTGAGCCCTCCCATATTTTTAATTTCACAGCCCAATCCAAATACATGCTGTGAACAAAACTGTGCGGTCAAAATGGTAACAACAACCATAAATCAATTCCTTGAGGGGTTATAGTATCCAAAATGGGGTCACTTCTGGTGGGTTTCCATTGCTTTGATACCTCTGGGGTTCTGCAAATGCGACATTGTACCCGAAAACCAATCCAGCAAAATCTGGACTCCAACAAACACATAGCGCTCCTTTCCTTCTGAGTCCTCCCTTGGGCCCAAACGGCAGTTTATCACTACAAATGGGGTATTGCCGCACTCAGGAAAAATTGGGCAACAAAATGGGGTATTTTGTTTCCTGTAAAAATTAGAAATTATGATAAAAAATGACACCTTGTTGGAAAAAATTTATTTTTTTAAATTTTACAGTCCAATCCAAATACGTGCTGTAAAAAAACTGTGCGGTCAAAAGGGTAACAACAACCATAAATATGAAATTTGTAAATTTCACCTTTTACATTGCTTTAATTCCTGTGAAACGTCTAAAGGGGTAAGAAACTTTCTAAATGCTGTTTTGAATACTTTGAGGGGTGCAATTTTTTAAATTGGCTGACTTATTGGGGTTTTCTAATATATAAGGCCCTCAAAGCTACTTCACAACTTAACTTGAACCTGTAAAAATAGCCGTTTGAATTTTTCTTGAAAATTTGAGAAATTGCTGCTAAAGTTCTAAGTCTTGTAACGTCCTAGAAAAATACAAGAATGTTCAAAAAACGATGCCAATCTAAAGTAGACATATGGGGAATGTTAATTAGTGACTATTTTGTGTTGTATAACTGCCTGTCTTACAAGCAGATACATTAAAATTTAGAAAAATGCTGATTTTTGCAATTTTTCCCTAAATTTTGGTGTTTTTCACAATTAAATACTGAATGTATCGAGCAAATTTTGCCAGTAACATAAAACAAGAACAATAAAATTAGAAAACAATCTCAGAATCGCTTGGGTAGGTGAAAGCATTCCGAAGTTATTACCACATAAAGTGAAACATGTCAGATTTGAAAAATGAGGCTCTGTCAGGAAGGTCAAAAGTGGCCAAAGAGGGAAGGGGTTAATTGACATGCCCCTGGCTGATACCACTTTCTCGGAAGCGCCATTGCCTTGTACTACTTGGGCATGCACCGGTCAGCGAGGTGCAGTCTGCCCAGCTTCATTGCTGATCCGCGCATTCCAGTGCAAGGCAACGGCGCATCTGCAAGAGTTTTAGGAGGCTGGTAGTGATGTAGAACAGCCAGGGGGATGTTAATCAAAATCTGGGGGACGCCATTTCAATTTTCGCCTCAGACAGCAGAAAAGCTAGAATCGATCTTTACAAATAACAGATACACGTCTGTTCTGTGTTTGTCTCCGGCCATATTGGTGTCGATCTAACTTTTGGGAACTGCGTTAGCAGCCGCTCCGCCGTAGCGGGGAAGCAGCTGGCCAAACAACAGTCAATAACAGTCTCTTGGATATGGGTACCTGGGTTGAAGATCAGGCAGGTACTCATAGTAGCAGACACGTGGTGAAGCAGGCACAGATGATGCTTGGCGTAGCAGATGACACTGGACGTTGCAGATAACACCAGACGTGGTAGATGGCAACAGACGTGGCAGATGAGACACACATGACTCCCACAATAGGTTTAGACTAAGGAACAAACACAACAACAGGATACAGGATACAGGAAGCAGGATACGGGAACACTGGGAGCAGGATACAACTAAGGGACCATTTGCATAGATGAACACAGGAATACAAACAATGCACAGGCAAGGAGAGGAAGGGCAGGACCCTTTTTAATGTCCAGGGTGTTACAGGGTTGATTGGGAAATTTTAGACAGGAGCACGCGCTGGCCCTTTAAGGCCGGAAGTGAGCACACGCACCTTACAGGACACAGGAGAGTACTGCAGCCATGTGTGTCGATGTCTCTGAGGAGGGAGATGCCGACATGAAGATACAGTCCTGCGGTTGCAGCTGCCGGTAAGTAATACATGCCGGCGGTCAGCGACGGCGGGCATAACAGTTAGCTACAGAAAACAGGAAGAGTCAGCGTATTTTGACTGCTCTAGTGCTCAGCATAAAAACTAGAATATTTAAATGGCCACTGTCATTTTAACAAACTTTGCATAAATGAATAGTAGAAGCAATTATAAGAAACATTGTAATATATCTTATTAGAGAAAAATGCTTCTTTCTGCTCTTATCTGGCTGTTTACCTGCTTCCCCTCCCTCTGCGAAATTGACTTTCCCTGCTTCCCCTCCATCTGCTCCTCCGGTACACACACATGGTAGCTTATACTGAAAAGTCAAATGAAATGAGTGGTACGCTTTAAAGATTTTTTTTTATGAGGATAGTTATATAAAAATGTAAAAAAAATAAAATACAGCACCAAAAATGTTAAAAAAACCTGATTGAAATAATGTTTAATTTTCTGATGATCCATTCCTATTATGGACCAACTCCATGACCAAAACTGAGCCATGGGCCATGCTTTATGTAACTATATAAAATCTGTTTGGTTCTATTATTATATTCCGCTTCCCTCTTTAGTCTGTTTTCCAAACCATATAGTGATGATGTTATTATTTTTATCAATAAAGTATTTTTCAGACAATAGGTTGAACTAACAGAATTTAATGAAATAATTAAAATTGTCTAATTATTTAATACATGTTAAAAATATACTATAGAAGAATAAATGTAAACGTACACACGGCAGGTGTGTTGCAAACACTTCTATGACTATCCTATTCATCTAAATGGGGAGTGCAGAAATTCATGCACATGCTGTTAAAACAACCCCATTTAGATGTATGGAATGAATTTTCAATCACAGAAATTCCTGCAATAAATCTGCTGCATGTGAATATACTCTTAGAACTAATTATACTTTATACCTTTCTTTTTAAACTAAGTTTACACTAATTACACTACTGTCCTGACATACAGATACTGTCTGCCATTTGCTCCTTTTATAAATACATTTTGTTAAAAATGCTAAATATGGAGCAATTAAAATATTCTTTATTAAAAATTTAATAATTTAAGAAAAGAGACAGATTTCTGGATTGCTTTAGTGGGCGTCATTATAAGTAATATCAAATGAGATTGAGATTACAATAAATGTATTTAAATTATATATATATATATATATATATATATATATATATATATATATATATTAGCCTAGATTTATTACATATATATGTATATAGTCCTTAACCTCTCTCTCCTCTCTCTCTAGATACACTATATGGACAAAAGTATTGGGACACAGCTCTGAATCATTGAATTCAGGTGTTAGATTCAGTCCCATTGCCACAGGTGTATAAAATCACGCACCTAGCCATGCAGTCTAACTTTACATACATTTGTGATAGAATGGATCGTTCTAAAGAGCTCACTGAATTCCGGTCATTAAATTTTTTCTCTCATATTTCACGATCAACTGTGAGTGGTATTATTGCAAAGTGGAAGTGTTTAGGAAACACAGTAACTCAGTCATGAATTGGCAGACTAGGTAAAGTACAGAGTGGGGTCACCGACTGCTGAGACGCATAGTGCATAAAAGTCACCATTGCTCTGCTGACCGAATAACTGCAGAGTTCGAAACCTACTTTTGATTAACATCCGCAGAAAAACTGTGTTTCGGGAGCTTCATGGCATCGGTTTCCAGAGCCGAGCAGATGCATGCAACCCTTACATCACCAAGCACAATGCCAAGCATCATATGGAGTGGTGTAAAGCATGCCACCACTGGATTCTGGAGCCGTGTAAACGTGTTCTGTGGAGTGATGAATCACAATTCTCTATCTGGCAGTCAGATAGATATGTCTTGGTTTGGCGAATTCCAGGAGAATGTGACCTGTCTGACTGCATTGTGCCAACTGTAAAGTTTGGTGGAGGAGAGATAATGCTATGGAGTTGTTTTTGAGGGGTTGGCCTCGACCCCTTAGTTTCAGTGTAGTGAAATCTTAATGCTTCAGCATTCAAGGACATTTTGAACAATTTCATACTTCCAACATAGTGTGTAAGGCCCTTTCTGTTCCATCATGACTGTGACCCAGTGCACAACGCAAGGTCCATAAAGTCATGGCTAGGGGAGTTAGATGTGAAGGTACTTGACTGGCCCGCACACTTCTGACCTCAACCCCATGGAACACCTTTGGGATGAACTAGGATGGAGATTGTGAGCCAGGCCATCTAATCCAACATCAGTGTCTGACCTCACAAATGCTCTTCTGGATGAATGGGAAAAAATTCCCACACATACACTCCAATATCTTGTAGAAAGCCTTCCCAGAAGAGTGGAAGCCGTTTTAGCTGCAAAGGAATGGGATGTCATAAAAGCTCCTGTTGGTGTAATTTGTAGGTGTCCCAAAACTTTTGTCCATATGGTATATATATTTTATATGTTTACCATTTAGTCTCCGTTTGAATTGGTGTTACTCATAATGACGCCCACTAAAGCAATCAAGAAATTTGTCTTCATTTTGAATTTATGCAGAGAACATTTTAATTGCTCCATGTTTCCATATGTACACCACCTAATCAAGAACATATGTCAAGTGTTGTACTATTTTTATCATCAATAATATGGACTGACATTAAGAGACTCCCAGTTTATTTTCTTAAAATCAATGCATATTTACATACACAGAACCTGAACATCAATCACTATTGAAAAAAATCACTGCTAATATGTTACTACTTGGCTTTTTATTTTGCAGGGGGATATTAGATTGGATAGAAAAGCGGCATATGGGTATTTTTATTAAAAGGTGAAAATATTGTCAGGACCTAACTATTTAATTAGAGGATTAATTGGAGGATTAATTAAACACTTGTTAATGCAACGATTATTGATTAAAATACGAAGTCACTATTTAGTAAAACTTGTTATTGATACATTTATAATTATATGATGAAATTATATGTGAGGATGTTTTCCTCTTTTGGGTATTATCTTGTCAAATTAAATCTGTATTCTTCATCACTCATAAGGTGTAGGCATTTTCAACTCCTGTTGAGAAACTCCATGCTTTCATTTGAATTGTTATTTTCCCTACAGCAATGCATTTCAGTCAGTGGCGTAACTACCGCCGGGGCCGGCGGCATGAGGGGGCCCGTGTCGCCCGCCGGCACGGGCCCCCACCATGGCCTGAGGCTCTGTTAGCTGCCGCTAAGGCTGCTACAGCGCGACGCCACTGAACACCACTACGGCAGAGCAGGGAGGTATCTCCCCGCTCTGCCATTAAACAAAAGACATGTATCCCCTATCCACAGGATAGGGGATACATGTGTGATCGCTGGCATTGATAGGGAGAACGGGGGACTGAAAGTCCCCTGAAGTTCTCCATCACAAACCTCGGAGTTCCAGGGTCTGTGTCGGCAGCTCCGTAGAAATGAATGGAGCGCCGGTCGCGCTTGTGCGCATGCGTGACCAGCGCTCCTTTCATTTTTATTAAGCTGCGCAGACGCCGGAAGTCAGAGGTTAGTCATGGAGAACTTGGGGGGACTTTTAGTCCCCCGTTCTCCCTATCGCTGCCAGCGATCACACATGTATCCCCTATCCTGTGGATAGGGGATACATGTCTTTTGTAGGACACGCTGTAGGTCGCATTTTTTTGGGAGGGGGGACGCTGTATGGCGTTCCCAACAGGGGGGGGCTGTTTGGCGTTCCCTACAGGGGGGGTTGTATGGCGTTCCCTACAGGGGGGTTGTATGGCGTTCCCTACAGGGGGGGGTCTGTATGGCGTTCCCTACAGGGGGGGCTGTATGGCGTTCCCTACAGGGGGGGCTGTATGGCGTTCCCTACAGGGGGGGCTGTATGGCGTTCCCTACAGGGGGGGCTGTATGGCGCTCCCTACAGGGGGGGCTGTATGGCATTCCCTACAGGGGGGGCTGTATGGCATTCCCTACAGGGGGGGCTGTATGGCATTCCCTACAGGGGGGGCTGTATGGCGTTCTCTACAGGGGGGGGGCTGTATGGCGTTCTCTACAGGGGGGGGGCTGTATGGCGTTCTCTACAGGGGGGGGGGCTGTATGGCGTTCTCTACAGGGGGGGGGGCTGTATGGCGTTCTCTACAGGGGGGGGGCTGTATGGCGTACTCTACGGGGGGGCTGTATGGCGTACTCTACGGGGGGGCTGTATGGCGTTCTCCACAGGGGGGGCTGTATGGCGTTCTCTACAGGGGGAGCTGTATTGCGTTAGCGCCATACAGCCCCCCCTGTAGATAACGCCATACAGCCCCCACTGTAGAGAATGCCATACAGCCCCCCCTGTAAAGAACGCCATACAGCCCTCCCTGTAGAGAACACCATACAGCCCCCACTGTAGATAACGCCATACAGCCCCCACTGTAGATAGCGCCATACATCCCCCTGTAGATAGCGCCATACAGCCCCATGTGTAGATAACGCCATACATCCCCATGTAGATAACGCCATACAGCCCCCTCTGTAGATAGCGTCATACAGCACCCTCTGTAGATAGCGTCATACAGCACCCTCTGTAGATAGCGTCATACAGCACCCTCTGTAGATAGCGTCATACAGCACCCTCTGTAGATAATGCCATACAGCCCTCTCTGTAGATAACGCCACACAGCCCCCTCTGTAGATATCTACAGAGGGGGCTGTATGGCGTTATCTACAGAGCGGGCTGTATGGCGTTATCTACAAGGAGGTGCTGTAAAAAAGGCACTATCTACAATGGGGTGTTGTGTGACACCCAGGGGAGGGGGGGCCCCAGTCAAATGTTTGCTATGGGACCCAGTCTTTCCTAGTTACGCCCCTGATTTCAGTCATACATAAGTAGCAGTTATAGGGCACAACATGATTTATTATGGACCTTCCTGACATTGAGTAGACATCAAAAATATTTTGTAAACTATTTGTCTCATACTGTTAATCTAAATCCAAGAATGTAAACTTGTGATGTTTAATCTGAAAGGGTAAAATAACGTTTTTCTCATCCACACAGCCTCAAGCCATGTTGACTAATTGTCTTATTTGTCAAGTTTTAGACATTATATTGGGCCTCTAATTAACAAGGTCATTCACATTACATCAAATCATTCATAAATTCATCACATTTATCTTTTTTTATAATCCAACACTGTATTGTAGTGCTTTTCATACTGTGAGCCCCCTCCCCCCAATTAATGGTGAAGCTTGGCTTGGGTCAGTTTTGGCATAAGTGACCACATGCTGGTTCCAGGCCTTTATTTAGCTGTAACAATATTTAATACAGCAACATTGTTGACTTTTTTTTAATGTTCTACTGGGTTTAAAAGAATAAATAGCATTTTTTTTATATGTTCTTTGATAACCAATGAGGCCAAGCATCACCATGTTCTGGTTGGTGAGGCCCCAGTAGAAAAGGATGAGCTCTGCTATATAGGATCATTTCTGAAATACCAGATTTGCCTTAAAGAGGCTCTGTCACCACATTATAAGTGCCAGGGGCGTAACTAGGAAAGACTGGGCCCCATAGCAAACTTTTGACTGGGGCCCCCCTTCCCCTGGGTGTCACACAACCCCCCCCCCTTTTTAGATAGTGCCTTTTTTACAGCCCCCCTGTAGATAATGCCATACAGCCCCCCCTGTAGATAATAACATACAGCCCCCCCCTGTAGATAACGCCATACAGAGTCCGCCCTGTAGGTAAAGCCATACAGAGTCCCCCCCTGTAGGTAACGCCATGCAGAGTCCCCCCCTGTAGGTAACGCCATGCAGAGTCCCCCCCTGTAGGTAACGCCATGCAGAGTCCCCCCCTGTAGGTAACGCCATGCAGAGTCCCCCCCCCTGTAGGTAACGCCATGCAGAGTTCCCCCCTGTAAGTAACGCCATACAGAGTCCCCCACTGTAGGTAACGCCATACAGAGTCCCCCCCTGTAGGTAAGGCCATACAGAGTCCCCCCTGTAGGTAAGGCCATACAGAGTCCCCCCCTGTAGGTAATGCCATACAGAGTCCCCCCCTGTAGGTAACGCCATGCAGAGTCCCCCCCTGTAGGTAACGCCATGCAGAGTCCCCCCCTGTAGGTAACGCCATGCAGAGTCCCCCCCCTGTAGGTAAGGGCATGCAGAGTCCCCCCCCTTGTAGGTAACGGCATGCAGAATCGTCCCCCCCTGTAGGTAACGCCATACAGAGTCACCCCCCCTGTAGGTAACGCCATGCATCCCCTATCCACAGGATAGGAGATCAGGGTGGCCATAAGGGGGGTATTAGGGGTACTACTGTAGGGGGCCCGGCCAAACTTAATTGAAAGGGGGGCCCAGCAACTGCCGCGACTTGCCTTATGTAGAAAAAAACAGGCCCCTGCAATGGGGCCTGTTCTTTTCACCAAAACAATGTCGTGAGCTGCGGGCCCCCCTCTCGTGAAACACCGCCATGAGCTGCGGGCCCCCCTCTCATCACCGCCGCGAAACACTAAACGACCGCAAGCACGGGCGCCCACGCGCGTACGACCAGGCGCGCCGCCGAGAGGGAGGCGGTGCGCCCGCAACACAAGATCTAGGGGGAAGGACAGCCACACAGGGACAGCGGCGCACAGTCTACCTTCTGGCCCGCCTCCGACTCGTCCTCCACCTCCGACTCCACCTCCGACTCCACCTCCGACTCCACCTCCGACTCCACCTCCGACTCCACCTCCGACTCCACCTACTTCTTCTCCAGAGCGTAGCTGCGTAAGGAGAGGGGGAGGAGTCTAGTTGTTGCACGGCGGCAGTTCTACGATCCCCGCCATTTTCTGGAGCCTGGAGGTGAAGGACTGGACGTCTGGACCGAAGACATCGCCTGAAGAGGACTGGAGTGGGAGCAGCTCTTCTGACACGGTGAGTAAAGTGTCTCAAAGTGCTGTTTATGTATGGCCCTGTTCACACAGAGTATTTTGCAGGCCGAAAAAATCTGCCTCAAAATTCCTTAAAGAATTTTGAGGCAGATTTTGACCTTCCCACACTATCTTGCCGCGTTTTTTGCTGTGTTTTTTGCCCGCTGCGATTGAGGACAGCAGACAAAAAACGCAGCGAAAAATGCATTTTCTGCCTCCCATTGATTTCGATGGCAGGTTAGAGGCGGAACCGCGGCAAGAAAGGACGTGCTGCTTTTTCTTTTTTCCGCGACTGACTCCCATTGATTTCAGATTAAATCAATGGGAGGCGGTTTTGGAAGTTGTTTGGTGCAGATTCTGACGCAGTGTCCGAGTCAATATCAAGGTACAAAAACTCTGTGAACTGGGCCTTATTGTTAGGGCTTATTCAGACGAACGTGTAATACGTCCGTGCAACGTGCGTGATTTTCACGCGCCTCGCACGGACCTATGTTACTCTATGGGGCCGTGCAGACTGTCAGTGATTTTCACGCAGCGTGTGTCCGCTGCGTAAAACTCACGACATGTCCGATATTTGTGCATTGTTCGCGCAACACGCACCCATTGAAGTCAATGGGTGCGTGAAAGTCACACCCAGCACATGGAAGCACTCCCGCAGTAGTATAAACTATAAATGAAAACAGAAAAGCACCACGTGTTACAAACATACAAACAGAGTGTCATAATGATGGCGGCTGTGCGAAAATCACGCAGCCACGCATCATACGCTGCTGACACACGGAGCTGTTATGGACCTTTTGCATGCGCTAAACGCCACGTTTTTGCGCACGCAAAAAGCACACGCTTGTGTAAATCCGGCCTTAGGGTAGGAACACACTAGGCATGAACACTGCGGATTTTATGCAACACATTTTATTGTGGAAAATCCGCAGCGTATCAGTCGCAGCAGAGTGGATGGGATGTGAACAAATCTCATTCACACGCTGAAAAAAAAATGGACCTGCAGTGTGGCTTTTTAAGCCGCAGCATGTCAAGTTATTCTGTGGAATCGCTGCTCCTCTGTTGCGGAAATGCTGCGGTTCTGCCGCAAAAATCACAAATGAGAAAAAAAAAGGTACATTTATAAAAAAGTTTAGACTTACCCCAGTCGTACTTCTGGTGACGCGATCCTCTATTCTTAGCGCAGCCCGGCCTCCTGTCATGGCGTTTCATCCCATGTGACTGCTGCAGCGGTCACATGGTCTACAGCGTCATCCCAGGAGGCAGGGCTACGTTCAGAAGAGAGAGACGCGTCACCTAAACTACGGCCGGGGCAAGTCTAAACTTTTTTTTCCCTGCAGGATTCCCGCAGCGGACATGCCTCACGAAACCTGCGCCACTATTTGGTGCGGTTTTGCTGGCAGAATTCCCTGCGGCTACCGGGGCGGATAAGCTGTGTAGTTTTACTCAGCATATCCGCCTAGTGTGTTCCTTATGATGTCGCTCCTGGAGCTGCTGCCTGTCTCTAAATAGGCAATTGGTCCAGTAGAATTTGGATTTTTTTTTTTTTGTGAACCAGCTTAAAAAAACACAAAACTTTTGTGTTAGGGCCTGTTCACATCACCGTTCGCTTCCGCTCCGGGGTTCCGTTTGAGGTTTCTGTCGGGTGAACCCCGCAACGGAAAGTGAAAGTGACAGCACAGCTTCCGTTTCAGTCACCATTGATCTCAATGGTGACGGAAACATCGCTAATAGTTTCCGTTCGTCACCATTCCGGCAGGTTTTCGGACGGAATCAATAGCGTAGTCGACTGCGCTAATGGTGACGGAAACGGAAGCTGTGCTGTCACTTTCACTTTCCATTGCGGGTTTCACCCGACGGAAACCTCAGACGGAACCCCGGAACAGAAGCGAACGGTGATGTGAACAGGCCCTAACACAAAAGTTTTGTATTTTTTTTTTAAGCTGGTTCACAAAAAAAAATATTATTCCAAATTCTACTGGACCAATTGCCTATTTAGAGACAGGCAGCAGCTCCAGGTGCGACATCATAAGGGTAGGAACACACTAGGCGGATATGCTGAGTAAAACTACACAGCTTATCCGCCCCGGTAGCCGCAGGGAATTCTGCCAGCAAAACCGCACCAAATAGTGGCGCAGGTTTGGTGAGGCATGTCCGCTGCGGGAATCCTGCAGGGAAAAAAAAGTTTCGACTTGCCCTGACCGTAGTTTAGGTGACGCATTTCTCTCTTCTGAACGTAGCCCCACCTCCTGGGTTGACGCTGTAGACCATGTGACCGCTGCAGCAGTCACATGGGATGAAACGTCATGACAGGAAGCCGGGCTGCGCTAAGAATAGAGGATCGCGTCACCAGGACTACGGCCGGGGCAAGTCTAAACTTTTTTATAAATTTAAAAAAGTGCCTTTTTTTTTTTTCTCATGTGTGATTTTTGCGGCAGAACCGCAGCATTTCCGCAACAGAGGAGCAGCGATTCCACACAATACATTGACATGCTGCGGCTTAAAAAGCCACACTGCAGGTCCATTTTCTTTGCAGCTTGTGGATGAGATTTGTTTAAATCTCATCCACTCGGCTTCGACTGTAATATGCTGCAGATTTTCCACAATAAAATGTGTTGCATAAAATCCGCAGTGTTCATGCCTAGTGTGTTCCTACCCTAAGGCCGGATTTACACGAGCGTGTGCTTTTTGTGTGCGCAAAAACGTTTGGCGCATGCAAAAGGTCCATAACAGCTCCGTGTGTCAGCAGCGTATGATGCGCTGCTGCGTGATTTTCGCGCAGCCGCCATCATTATGACACTCTGTTTGTATGTTTGTAGCACGTGGTGCTTTTCTGTTTTCATTCATAGTTTATACTGCTGTGGAAGTGCTGGAGTGATTTTCACGCACCCATTGACTTCAATGGGTGCCTGATGCGCGAACAATGCACAAATATAGGACATGTCGTGAGTTTTACGCAGCGGACACACGCTGCATGAAAATCACTGACAGTCTGAACGGACCCATAGAGTAACATAGGTTCGTGTGAGGTGCGTGAAAATCACGCACGTTGCACGGATGTATTACACGTTCGTCTGAATAAGCCCTAACAATAAGGCCCAGTTCACACAGTTTTTGGGCCTTGATATAGACTCGGACACTGCGTCAGAATCAGCACCAAAAAACTTCCAAAACCGCCTCCCATTGATTTAATCTGAAATCAATGGGAGCCAGTCGCGGAAAAAAGAAAAAGCAGCACGTCCTTTCTTGCCGCGGTTCTGCCTCTGACCTCCCATCAATGGGAGGCAGAAAATGCATTTTTCCCTGCATTTTTTGTCTGCTGTCCTCAATCGCCGCGGGCAAAAAACGCTGCAAGATAGTGTGGGCAGGTCAAAATCTGCCTCAAAATTCGGTGCGCGGTTCCAGGCGGTCGCGGGTGCGCATGCGCGGGAGTTTGCGGGTGCGCGCGATCGGTCGCACGGGCGGCAGTGTTTGACGGCCCCCATGACGACCCCCATGCTACCCAAGGCCGCCATCAGGGGGGGTATTATGGGTACTGATGTGAGAGGCCCGGCCAAACCTAATTGAAAGGGGGGCCCGCAGCTCACGTCATTCTTTTGGTGAAAAAAACGGGCCCCATTGCAGGGGCCTGTTTTTTTTCTACCAAAGGCAAGTCGCGGCAGTTGCCAGCCCCCCTTTCAATTCGGTTTGGCCGGGCCTCTCACATCAGTACCCATAATACCCCCCCTGATGGCGGCGCTGGGTACCATGATATAGTGCTGGACGGAGTACCGTTAACAGGCGGTGCCACGGTAGGGGGGCCCAGAAAATTTAGCTGTAGGGGGCCCTGAAATTCCTGATGGCGGCCCTGTAGGAGATACATGTGTGATTGCTGGCAGCGATAGGGAGAACGGGGGACTGAATGTCCCCCAAGTTCTCCATGACTAATCTTTGACTTCCAGCGTCTGCGCAGCTCAATAAAAATGAAAGGAGCGCTGGTCACGCATGCGCACAAGCGCGACCGGCACTCCATTCATTTCTACGGAGCTGCCGACACAGACCCCGGAAGTCCGAGGTTTGTGATGGAGAACTTCAGGGGACTTTCAGTCCCCCGTTCTCCCTATCAATGCCAGCGATCACACATGTATCCCCTATCCTGTGTATAGGGGATACATGTCTTTTGTTTAATGGCAGAGCGGGGAGATACCTTCCTGCTCTGCCGTAGTCTTCAGTGGCGTCGCGCTGTAGCAGCCACAGCGGCTGCTAGCGGAGCCTCCGGCCATGGTGGGGCCCCGTAGCAGCCGCTACGGCTGTAGTTACGCCACTGATAAGTGCCCTATCTCCTATATAAGAAGATCGGCACTATAATGTAGGTGACCGTAATGCTTTTTATTTAGATAAACAATCTATTTTAAACCACTTTATTAGCGATTTTAGATTTATGTTTTACTTTAGACCAAGTGGGTGTTGTACAGAGGAGTGTATGACGCTGACCAATCAGAGTCATACACTTCTCTCCATTCATTTACACTGCGATATAGTTATATTGCTATGTGCAGCCACATACACAAACACTAACATTACTGCAGTGTCCTGATAATGAATATACATCACTACCAGCCTGGACGTGATGTTTATTCAGAATCCTAACCACTTCTGAATCTTTTCTGTGAGATTCCAGCAAGGCAAGCGTAATCTCATTTGAAATGACAGGTTACATCGTAATCTTGCAAGATTACGCTTGCCTTGCTGGAATCTCACAGAAAAGATTCAGAAGTGTCAGGATTCTGAGTACACATGACGTCCAGGCTGGTAGTGATGTATATTCATTATCAGGACACTGCAGTAATGTTAGTGTTTGTGTATGTAGCTGCACATAACGATATAACTATATCGCTAGTGCAGTGTAAATGAATGGAGAGAAGTGTATGACGCTGATTGGTCAGCGTCATACACTCCTCTGTACAACGCCCACTTGGTCTAACATAAAAACAAGCCCACTTGGGCATTAAGAAACTCATTGGCATAAAGCTAAAAATCGCTCATAAAGTGTTTTAAAATTGATAGTTTTTCTAAATAAAAAGCATTACTGTCACCTACATTATAGCGCCAATCTTCTTATATAGGAGATAGGGCACTTATAATGTGGTGACAGAGCCTCTTTAAGCATTTGCCTAGAACACAGAATAGGGTTAACAGACATACAGCAAATAAATGTAAGAATATCAATGGTGCAGTTATATAGACAACTGTAAAGCAACCCACAGTGTAGCCATTTCAGCATAATAATTGATAGCTAATTTAGAGGTACAGTATACTTAACCGATAAAATGGAGATATGCATTGCATGGAAATGGAAACTAAAAAGATGAACCTTTCCGTAACCACTACATATAATTTTGCCTATTGTCAATTTTTATATAGAACACCTGCATTGCTAGGAACACATCTACATATGTCTTTCCTTAATGTACCTCTATACCTGACATATCCCGAGATTTACAATATGGCGCAAGATGTTAAGCAAATATCTTTAAAAAAAAAGGTCACCTCCAACGGATGCCTTTGACAGATGCCTTCCGTCAGCCATTCAACACCTATATACTCCCATGTTAATAAATGTATATTTTTAACGTAAACGTTGTTTTACTGTATTTCTCTAACGGTTACTATTCTGTCGGTTATCCATCGCTTATAGACTCCCATGTCACACAACGTATACGTTTAATATACGGTAGTTTTACTGGATGGTGCAAAATTGCATTGAATTGGTATCATGACAAATTGTATTACTTATTGCAATAAAAAAATACTAAATAAATGTGGACACATCTGTATAACAAAATGCAAGGTACTGTATTGTCAGTAGTTTATCGGTAATTTAAAATATGGAAGAAATTAATCTCTCCTTGTCACAAAGGGTCTGTGGACCCACCGAGCCGTACCGCCTTGGCGGTAAGGCAGCTGGCCAACAGGGCCCAGGTGAAAGTCTATAGTTCATATAGGTACCTGTGGCAGCTCAGACTGCAGCAGGGCAGTCTCGGCTAGGACTAGGCAGCAGGTAGACGTCAGGCGAGGTGAAGCAGGTCAGACGTAGAATACAGCACGACATGACTTTGGCACAGCACAGTGCTCAACCAGGATGTTATGGAATGCAAGAAACAGGAACATGAAATGGAACAGGTACAGGAGCAGGAAACTCACTAGGAGGACATCACATAGACAAACTAGGAAACATCAACAACGCTCAGGCATATAAGCAGGGGGCTGGACCCCTCTTATAGTCCAGGGTACTCATAAGTCAAAGTTCATCAAGAAGTCTGGTACGCGCGCTGCCCCTTTAAGAGTGGGCAAAAGCGTGCATGCGCACCCTACGGGATCCAGCTGAGGAAAGTGAAAGCGAGCGCGGGCGTCTCCTGAGGAGGAGGCTGGGACCAGCGCTTGCCGACATGTGGCTGCGGCTGTCAGGAGGGGATTGGAGCTGACAGCCTGCAGCCACGGACATTACAGTATCCCCCCTCTTACACCCCCTCTTCTTGGGACCAGAGCGAGAGAGAAACTTCTTCAAAAGTGCAATGGCATTGAGGTTCTCATCTGGCTTCCAAGACCTTTCTTCAGGACCAAACCCCCTCCAATCCACTAAATAAAAGGTCTTTCCTCTCACTTTTTTGGTGTCCAGGATCTCCTGAACCTCAAAGATGTCTGAAGAACCGCTGGAGGCAACCACAGGGCTAGGAGTCTTGGTGTAGTGGTTCAGAACCACTGGCTTCAGGCGGGAGACATGGAAGGAGTTGGGGATCTTGAGGGTAGGAGGCAGCCGAAGCTTATAGGCGACTGGGTTGATGCGCTGTAGGATCTCGAAGGGTCCGAGGAACCTGGGAACAAATTTGCATGATGGCATTCTTAGTCGGATATTCCTGGAAGACAGCCAGACCCTCATGCCAGGAAGAAACTGAGGAGGTTCTCTTCTCCTTGTGTCAGCCTTCTGTTTCATGTGGTCGACCGCCATTAGGATGGAGGATCGAATCTGCTGCCAGATCTGTAGGAAGTCTCTAAAGGTGGAGTCAGCCGCTGGAACCTCGGAAATATCGGGCACCAGGAAAGGAATTTGTGGGTGCTGGCCGTAAACAATGAAGAACGGCGTATTCCTTGTGGACTTACTGGTGTGATTATTGTAGGAGAATTCTGCCCATGGGAGCAACTGCACCCAGTCATCATGCTGCTTGGAAATTAAGTGGCATAGGTAGTTCTCCAAAATCTGATTGATCCTCTCGACCTGACCATTGGACTGAGGATGGTAGGCTGATGAAAAGTCCAATTTGACACCGAGGAGTCCGCAGAGGGCTCACCAGAACTTCAAGGTAAACTGAACCCCCTGATCAGACACAATATGCTGCGGCAAGCCGTGCAGGTGAAAGATGTGTTGGATGAACAGCTTGGTCAGCTGAGGAGCAGAAGAAAGTCCGGTCAGAGGAACGAAGTGGGCCATCTTCGAAAATCGCCACCACCACCCAGACAGCACTGCATCCAGCAGAGAGTTGCAGGTCCATAATAAAGTCCATAGCTATATGCTGCCAGGTAGCATTGGGAACAGGCAATGGCTGGAGCAGACCAGAAGGTCTGGTGTGAGCGGCCTTGTTGGCTGCACATACAGAACAGGAAGAAACAAAGTCCATAATGTCCTTGGGCAGCCTGGGCCACCAGAAATGATGAGCAATCGGACCCCCGCGTGACCTGCTAGTCTAGAGGAGTGCCCCCAGCGGAGGATTCTTCCACGATCAGCCACACGCACAAAAGTCCTCCCTGGAGGAATGTCCCCAACTTTCAGGGGATTGACAGAGATAATGCAAGACGGATCAATAATATTCTGTGGATTCTCCAAGGTGTCTTCTGTCTCGAAAGACCTGGACAAGGCATCGACCCTTACATTCTTGTCGGCCAGGCGATAATGGAGCTCAAACTGGAACCATGTAAAGAACAGTGACCACCTGGCCTGAGGAGGGTTCAGCTGTTGGGCTGTCTGGAGGTAGATCAGATTCTTGTGGTTTGTAAAAATCCGGATCGGATGAGCTGCACCCTCTAATATATGTCTCCATTCTTCCAGGGCCAATTTGATGGCCAGTAACAACCGATCCCCAATCGAGTAGTTGCGTTCTGCGGAAAAGAAGAGCTTAGAAAAATATCCACATACCCTTGACTTGCCCTTGGGACCACTCTGGAACAGGAGTGCACCAGCACCGACAGAGGATGCATCCACCTCCAACGAGAACTGCAGAGAGACATCCGGATGATGGAGGATAGAGGCTGACGTGAAGGCACTCTTCAGGCTTTTGAATGTGTACTCTGCCTCGGGAGTCCACAACTTGGCATTCATACCCTTCTTAGTAAGGTTAGAGATGGGAGAAGTCAGTGAAGAGAAGTTTGGAATAAACTGCCTGTAAAAATTAGTGAATCCTAAATAGCGCTGTATGGCCCTCGAGCCTTGACGACGTGGCCACTCCAGAACAGACTTTACCTTCACAGGATCCATCTCGAGACCTCGATTCGAGACGATGTAGCCCAGGAAGGGTAGAGCATCTTTGTTAAACACGCACTTCTCCAACTTGGCGTACAGACGATTCTCCCTTAACCGTAGCAGAACTTGACGGACATGTCTCTGGTGCGTCATAGTATCTGGAGAAAAAATCAAGATGTCATCAAGGTAGACTACTACACAAACATAGAGGAGGTCACGGAAAATGTCATTTACAAACTCCTGGAAGACCGCGGGAGCATTACGCAGGCCGAAGGGCATTACTAGATACTCATAGTTTCCATCACGGGTGTTAAATGCAGTCTTCCATTCATCACCCTGGCGAATCCGGACTAGGTTGTAAGCCCCACGCAGGTCTAGTTTTTTTTTTTTAAACTCGGTTTATTGTAGTTATACATACAGAAACCATTTATAGACACAAAAACAATAACATTCCTGCATAGAACAAATTGACATGGTATTCAGAAATGTCACAAGATACATAATTATGAGTCACAATAGACCCCTCAATGCCACCGCACGCAGGTGGGTCAGTACGCAGGTCTAGTTTAGAAAAAATCTGGGCACCACGTATACGATCAAACAGTTCAGAGATCAGTGGCAATGGATATTTATTCTTCCCAGTGATCTGGTTGAGACCTCGGTAGTAGATAAAAGGACGAAGAGAGCCATCCTTCTTTTTGACAAAGAAGAGCCCGGCTCCTGCCGGGGAGGAAGACTTTCGTATGAAGCCCCTCTCCAAGTTCTCTTTCACATAGGCGGAAATGGACATAGTCTCTGGGAAGGGATGCACCAGGTATCAGTTCAATAGGGCAGTGACCTTGACACTCAGGGTCCCACTGGAGAACCTCTCCAGAATTCCAGTCCACGACTGGGGCATGCAGTCGGAGCCAAGGCAGTCCCAGCAACACAGGGTTAACAGCTTTGGATAGCACATTGAAAGGCAGAAGTTCGAAGTAAAGGGCTCCCACTTGGAGCCTCAGCGGCTTGGTCACAGCTATAACTGGGTCTGGCAGAGGTAGTCCATTCACTGAAGCTACGGTTCTCCAGACGGGTGGTGGGTAATTGCAGAAGATCCCCTAGGTCTCTATGGATGAAATTAGCAGCAGATCCAAAGTTCAGATACGCAGAGACTTGATGCATTTTCTCGCCGGACACTATGGTCAGAGGTATGGACAATCTAGACGGAAGTTCATTCTTACCCAAGGTTGTCACTCCTAGCAACCCTAGGTTTTGGGATCTTTGGGGACTCAGATGGCCACCGAAGCCGCAATAAAGACAGAGTCCAGACGTGCATCTGCGTTGTCTCTCCTGGGTGGATAAGTTATACTGGTCCATTATCACAGACTCCTTAGGAGGATCAGCATCTGAGGACTGGGTTGCTGCAAAGTAGGGTCCAGACTGGGAAGGACTACCTCCCGTCGAATCCCTTAGAGGCGTTCTTGGATGCGTATATCAATCTGAGCAGACAGAAGGATGAAGTCATCCAGGGTAGACCGCAGATCCCGAGCGGCAAGTTCGTCCTTCATTCTAGAAGCCAGTCCATGCCAGAATGTAGCAACAAGAGCCTCATTGTTCCATAACAGCTCTCCCGCCAGGGTGCGGAAGTGGATGGCGTACTCACTCACGGAGATGTCTCCTTGGCGTAGGTTAATTAAAGATGCCGCTGCAGAGGAAACCTGTCCAGGCTCCTCAAACACCATGCAAAAAGTCCGGAGGAAGGCTTGGAAGTCAAAGGTCTATGGTCCTTGTCTCTCCCAGATAGGGTTCGCCCATGCAAGAGCCTTTCCTGTGAGGAGAGAGATGATGAAAGCGACCCTTGCGCCATCAGACGAAAATGTCCTATTTTACAGGCTGAAGTGGATCTGGCACTGATTCAAAAATCCACGACAGGTACTTGCTTCTCCGTCATAGCGGTCACGAAGTGGCAAAGAAACACGCGGGTCAACACTGCCGAGAGGTGTAGTCTGAGGATCAACACTGCCAGGAGGTGTGGTAGGAGGAACAGCAGCTTGTGCCTCCTGCCGACGTGCAAGAATGTTCAATGCCTGGAGGAGTTGGTCCTGTCGATACCGGAGGTCCAGCATATCCGCTCGCATCTCCTTTGACGTCGTCATGGTCTTGAATCTACCAGCGGATTCCATGGCCTGAGCGTACTGTCACGAAGGGTCTGTGGACTCCAGAGCTGTACCGCCTTGGCGGTAAAGCAGTTGGCCAACCGGGCACAGGTGAAAGTCTATAGTTCATATAGGTACCTGTGGCAGCTCAGAGAGCAGCAGCGCAGGCTCGGCTAGGACTAGGCAGCAGGTAGACGTCAGACGAGGTGAAGCAGTTCAGACGTAGAATACAGCACGACACGACTTTGGCACAGCACAGTGCTCGACCAGGTTGGTATGGAATGCAAGGAACAGGAACTGGAACAGGTACAGGTACAGGAAAAGGAAACAGGAAACACACTAGGAGGACATCACATAAACAAATTAGGAAACATCAACAACGCTCAGGCATAGAAGCAGGTGGCTGGACCCCTCTTATAGTCCAGGGTACTCATGGGTCAAAGATCATCAAGAAGTCCGGTACGCACGCTGCCCCTTTAAGAGCGAGCATGAGCGTGCACGCCTACCCTACGGGATCCGGCTGAGGTGAGTGGATGTGAGTGCTGGCATCTCCTGAGGAGGAGGCTGGGGCCAGCGCTTGTCGACACGTGGCTGCGGCTGTCAGGAGGGGATTGGAGCTGACAGCCCACAGCCACGGACATTACACTCCTCTAACATAAGACTTATTCTCAATCTAATTTGAACAATGGGGAATAAGCAGAAAACTGAAATAAAGTAAGCAACATTGGTGTGTCTGAATCTAGAATGTGTTAAAAAAATTACACACATTTTTAATGCAAATTGGTGCAATTTGCCCCCTTTTGGCACAATTTTGATGTTTGTACCTCATCAGACCCTTTTTAAAACTCGATAAGGGAGCATGGCTTTGAGGGAAATGGGCATGGCGTAAATGTGCCAATGGGCACCAAAAATGCACCAAAAAACTGGCACAAAATACTGGCGCAAAATAAGCCAGCTCAAATATCGTATACGGAAGAGAAAAGTGTTTAACAAGTCATGCAAGATGAGCAAAAATTATCATGCAGTATGCACCACTGTGATAAATTTGCTGCATTTTGTAAATTTTAGACCGCATTAGTAAATGTGTTTACTATTCCATTAATGTATGATTCTACACTACATGCATGATATAGTTTTTTTTGCTTGTTTTTTTTAAGAAAGTGTCACATTGTGTTTATATGCCAAGTAATTCCAAGTAATCTAAAAAGAAAAAAAAAATGAATGTAGCTTGATCACGCTTATTATTACTGGCTCCAGCCATTGATGCCATCCATATTATATGCTGCTCTTTGAAAGTTTGTTTTCTTCATCTTGATTTGTATAAATAAATATGTAGATGTAAGAAGTATGTCCTTAATTGTAAAGACCAAACTATTTCCGCATGTGGCACACATAAACTAATATATTGGGATGGCAGTGCATTGTATGCTGTATTTTCGTGCAATTTTTTGACATTTAGTTTAATGACTCAATGCTTCCTGACTGTCCAATTTAACATCTTTGTAAAATAGCCTTTTTTCACACTTATTGGTAAATCATAAACTAATTTTATATCATAATATATCATATTTAACTACATTTACAAGTCTCCTGCAAAGCATCAGTCCAAAATGCTTTCATAAAAATTAAGCAATGAAAATAATAAATGGTTTGAAAAAGATATACTGATTAACGAGGGCTACTTGCAAGAAATCTCATTTCAAGGAACGATGCAGCAATTTCAAGTAATAAAACAAGTTTCAGCTACTCGTTTTCTATGTATCATTGCCATATACAGCATTATTACCACAGAACTGGAGGAAATGAATGTACTTCCATTTTTTGGACACATTCCAAAGTTCACAATATAAAACTTCATAAAATGTTTCTCTTTATGGCACAAACATTAATCGTATAGAAAAACAAACACTCCACTGCGTTCATTGACGTGACATTCAAAGACCTACTCACGACCACTGTTTAACAATATACTCTAGAAAAGTTATGTTTGCTTAAATAAAGTAAGAAATTAAGTAATGAAATATTATGGCTTTTCAGTTTTGTGTTATTGATTTGGAAAAGCATATAAAGCTACAGGAAGAAGGAACTTGTTTAGCACAACAGAAAAACATCTATACACAATTTCAAAATTAAAAGGATTATTATTAGAATTAGAGATTAGCAGTGAAAATTCTTATTTTCACTGATTCACAGATAACAGAATGTGCTATTTCGGAGCCCAATTAAAGAAATGGAGGAGTAGACTCAGTTTAAACTAGTATCATGTCTTAAATTTATAACTAAGTCAAGATAGCTGGTATGGCCGCTACTTAGATGACCTCCTCTTTATTTGGGGGTCCGATGTGGCGGCCATACAGACTTAATTGAATATTTAAATTCAAACCCCCTGAATCTCAAATTTACATATACTTGCCATCCTAGAAAGATTTGTTGCTTACCAGTGAAGCACATCTTACATCAGTTGACACGGTGACATTCCGAAAGAGCACGGCAGGTAATACCACCCTGCATGCTTCTTCATGTCACCCGTCCTGTATCATCAAAAGAATACCAGTGGGTGAGGTTATTAGAGCGAAACGCAATTGCTCCTCCCCCGCTACTTTTGACCTAGAAAGGGACATCCTCATGAGTAGACTGCATGAACGCAAGTATCCTCGCTGGATGCTAAACCGTGCCCGCAATATCTCATTAGAGCGCGACAGGGATACTTTGCTGAGAGTTTCTCACTATGGGGAGATACAGAGTAAAAAAAATATCAGCACTCCCGTGTTTTTTTCCACTCCCTTCAGTGTAGAATACCGCAGCATATGTAATATTATCAAAAAATATATTCCCATCTTGCATCAGGACCCTTTATACTCCAGGGCCCTAGAACATGGTCTTAAATTTGTGCCTAAAAAGGTCCGTACGATTGGCTCTATGCTATCCCCAAGTCTATTCTTCACAAAAAAAACAGACCCCTACCTGGCTTAACTATAAAGGGTGTTTCAAATGCAATCATACTAAATGCATCTGCTACAATCAAAACATCCACTGAATTCACATCCACGGCCAACAACAAAACATTCAAAATAAAACAATATAGCTAATGTAACATGACATATGTGGTTTATTTAATAACGTGTACTAACTGTAAACTACAGTATATCAGGAGCACGTCCTGCAGTCTCAAAACGCGCATCCGCCGCCATCTATCAGATGCATTGATTAACCCCTTAAAGACGCAGCCTAGTTTGGGCCTTAAGGCTCAGAGCCCATTTTTCAAATCTGACATATTTCACTTTATGTGGTAATAACGTCGGAATGCTTAAACCTATCCAAGCGATTCTGAGATTGTTTTCTCGTGACACATTGGGCTTCATGTTCATGGTAAAATATGGTCGATATATTCAGTGTTTATTGGTGAAAAATTGCAACATTTTGAGAAAATTTTGAAAAAATAGCATTTTTCAGAAATGTAATGCATCTGCTTGTGAAACAGACGGTTATACCACCCAAAATAGTTACTAGTTCACATTTACCATATGTCTACTTTAGATTTGCATCATTTTTTGAACACTCTTTTATTTTTCTTGGACGTTACAAGGCTTAGAACATAAACAGCAATTTCTCATATTTTTAAGAAAATGTCAAAAGCCTTTTTTTTAAGGTACCTCTTCAGTTCTGAAGTGGCTTTGAGGGGCCTATGTATTAGAAACCCTGATAAACACCCCATTTTAAAAACTAGACCCCTCAAAGTATTCAAAACAGCATTTAGATTTTTTAACCCTTCAGGCATTTCACAGGAATTAAAGCAAAGTGGAGGTGAAATTTGCAAATTTCATTTTTCTTGCTGAATTTCAATTTTGTTCAATTTTTTTTCAGTAACACAGAAGGTTTTACTAGAGAAACACTACTAAATATGTAATGTCCAGATTCTTCAGTTTTTAGAAATGCCCCACATGTGGCTCTACTGCGCTTGTGGAATAAAACACAAGCCATAGAAGCAAGGAAGCACCTAGTGCATTTTGAGGCCTCTTTTTTATTAGAATATATTTTAGGCAGCATGCCAGGTTTGAAAAGGTGTTGAGGTGCCAAAACAGTAGGAATCCCCCAATAGTGACCCCATTTTGGAAACTACACCCCTCAAGGAATTCATTTATGGTTGTTGTTACCATTTTGACTGCACAGTTTTTTCACAGCACCTATTTGGATTGGGCTGTGAAATTAAAACATTTAATTTTTTCCAATAAGATGTCAATTGTGATCAAAATTTCTTATTTTCACAGAGAACAAAATACCCCATTTTGTTTCCCAATTTGTCCTTAGTGCGGCAATACCCCATTTGTGGTGATAAACTGCCATTTGGGCCCATGGGAGGGCTCAGAAGGAAAGGAGCGCTATGTGTTTGTTGGAGTCCAGATTAGCTGGATTGGTTTTCGGGTGCCATGTCGCATTTGCAGAGCCCCAGAGGTATCAAAGCAATGGAAACCCACCACAAGTGACCCCATTTTGGAAACTATACCCCTCAAGGAATTCAAATATGGTTGTTGTTACAATTTTGACTGCACAGTTTTTTCACAGCACCTATTTGAATTGGGCTGTGAAATGAAAATTTTTTTATTTTTTCCAATAAGATGTCATTTTTTATCAAAATTTCTTATTTTCACAGGGAACAAAATACCCAATTTTGTTGCCCAATTTGTCCTTCATGCGGCAATACCCCATTTGTGGTGATAAACTGCCGTTTGTGCCCATGGGATGGCTCAGAAGGAAAGGAGCGCTGTGTGTTCCTTGGAGTGCAGAGTTTGCTGGTTTGGTTTTCGGGTGCCATGTCGCATTTGCAGAGCCCCAGAGGTATCAAAGCAATGGAAACATACCAGAAATTACCTCATTTTGGAAACTACCGCCCTCATGGAATTCATTTATGGGTGTTGTGACAATTTTGACCACGTAGTTTTTTCACAGAACTTATTTTAAATGGGCTGTGAATTAAAACAAAATTAATTGTTTCCAATAATATGTAGTTTTGGCTGAAAATTTCTTATTTTCACAAGAAACAAAATACCCCATTCTGTTGCGCAATTTGTCCTGAGTGCAGCAATACCCCATTTGTGGTGATAATCTGCGGTTTGGGCCCATGGGAGGGCTCAGAAGGAAAGGACCACCATTTGGGGATTTTCTGGTGCGAAGTCATGTATGCAGAAGCCCCTGAGGTACCAGTACAGTTGAAACCCGCAAGAAGTGACCCTGTTTTAAAAACTACACCCTTAAGGCATTCATCTAGAGGTGTAGTGAACATTTTGACCGGAGACATACACCCCATAAACTGTAATGTGGGTTCTCCTGGGTACGGCAATGTCACGACTGGTTTGTGGACCCACTAGGCCGTACCATCTTGGCGGTATGGCAGCTGGCCAACAGGACGCAGGTAAATGTTTATAGTTCGTATAGGGTATCTGTGGCAGCTCAGATAGTAGCGAGGCAGGCTAGGCAGGAACTTGGCAGCAGGTGGACGTCAGGTGTGGAGAGGCAGGTCAGGCGTAGAATACAGAACAGCACGGCTACAGCAAGCACGACACTAGATTCAGGATACAGGAACAGGAACAGGAATACACTGGGAGCAGGAAACACTAGGGGGCCATTTGCAAGACAGACTAGGGATACAACAACAAGGCTCAGGCGTGGGAGGATGGGGCTGGGACCTTCTTATAGCCCAGGGTGCTCTGGAGCAATTAGCTCAAATCACCAACATGCTTCTTAAGTCTGGACTCAGTTCGTGAGCGCACCCTGGTGGTCATAGTCGAGCAGGACGGCCGTATGTGCAGACATCTCTTGAGAGAAGTTCTTCGACTGGATGGAAGGAGTTTGTGGTCAGCGACCACGGACGTTATAGGCAATACCCTACATGTGGCTGTTATCAGCTGCCTGTGCACACAGCAGGGCCCAGAGGGGAAAGACGAGGGGGGATAAGCTGTGCGGAGTACATCAGGGTAAGTAAAATTGGGGTAAATTATAAACCAAGGGATGTATGATAAATTTTAAAACACTCTTTCATACAGAGCTCTGGTTTTTCGGGACACGTGTCACATTGATATATTGTGTCCTCCCTTATCCCACTCTTATAGCAGACTTTGCACCTCTTTTCACATTTTCCCTTCTTGCCAGTTTGGGGAACTTCTCCTGGAAAGTGTTGCCCTGGTACGATGCGTGTGGCCCCGCTTCCAGAAGCACTGGGTGCCCCCCCCCCTTCTTGGTCCCTAAAGATTAGGTTCTTGATAATCACCTCTTGAAATTCCAGGAAAGTTCCCCTCTGGCCTGCACATCGACGTAGCACGTACGCATTGTACAATGACATCTGTATGATGTGCACAGCCAGCTTCTTATACCACACCGCATGGTGCTGTAGGGCTTCAGGACTTGATCTGACAAGTCCACCCCTCCCATGTACCTATTGTAGTCCAGGATGCAGTCTGGTTTGGGTGTCTCTGTACTGGTACCTCGTACAGGTACATGGGTACTGGTGTGGCATCTCTCTTGTCTTGTACTTGACACACAATATGTTGCTGCTGGATTGTGGCCTGCTCTCACCCCTTCTTAGTGTTTGCCCTGCAGAGTCTTAGGGAGGCCTGTCAGATTTTTTCTAGCAGTGCCGCATGCCGCAGGACTTCTGGAAGGGAGGCACTTGAAGAGTGGGACGCTGGTATAAAAATTATCCAGGTAGAGGTGGTGACCCTGTCCAGCAGTGGGTGCACCAAATCCCACACAATTTTTGCATTAACTCCCAGTGAGGGGGGTGGGCATTCTGGGGGCTGAATACGGCTGTCCTTCCCTTCATATATCCTAAACCTGTAAGTATACCCTGATGCACTCTCGCACAGCTTATACATCTTCACGCCATACCTTGCCCTCTTACCCGGCAGGTACTCACGGAATTGAACCCTCCCTTTAAAATGTACCAAGGACTTATCAATAGAAATACACTTCTCGGGGGTGTATGCTTGGGAAAACCGGGCACTGAAACGGTCTAATAATGGTCTCCGTTTATACAAACGGTCAAAACTGGGGTCATCTCGGGGTGGGCACGGCTCATTATCGGTATAATGTAAGAAGCGAAGTATTGCCTAATTTATTTATTTTTTTAGGTTACAGTTTCATTTCTGAAGTTGCTTTGAGGGGCCCATATTTTAGAAACCCCTATCAAACACCCCATTTTAAAAACTAGACCCCTCAAAGTATTCACAACAGCATTTAGAAAGTTTATGAACCCTTTAGGTGTTTCACAGAAATTTAGAGCAAAGTAGAGGTGAAATTTAAATTTATTTTTTTGTCATAAAATCCGCTTTATACCATTTTTTTTATAACACAAAAAGTTTTATCAGAGAAACGCAACGTAATACTTATTGCCCAGATTCTGCAGTTTTGAGAAATATCCCACATGTGGCCCTAGTACGGTAATGGACTGAAGCATCAGCCTTAGAAGCAAAGGCGCACCCAGAGGATTTTGAGGCCTCTTTTTTTATTAGGCACCATGTCCGGTTTGAAGAGGTCTTGTGGTGCCAAAACAGTGCAAACCCCCCAAAAGTGACCCCATTTTGGAAACTAGACCCCTTGAGGAATTCATTGCAGTTTTCATGGGGTGCATGCGGCTTTGATCAGTTTTTATTCTATTTTTAGGTGGCGTGGTGACTAAAAAACATCAATTCTACTATTGATTTTTTATTAGATTTTTTTTACAGCGTTCACTGTGCGCTATAAATGACATATTCACTTTATTCTGCGGGGCGATACAATTATGGCGATACCATATGTTTATAGGTGTTTTTTTATGTCTTATGGTGTTTGCACAATAAAATAAGTTTCGTAAAAAATCGTTCACTTTTTGTGTTACCTTATTCGAAGAGCCAGAACTTTTATTTTTCCATCAATAAAGCCGTGCGAGGACTTATTTTTTGCGTAACGAACTTTAGTTTCGATCAGTACCATATTTAGGTACATGCGACTTTTTGATCTCTTTTTATTCAATTTTTTGGGAGGTGAAGTGACCAAACAATTGTGATTCTGGTACGGTTTATTATTATTTTCTTTTACGGCGTTCACCGCGTGGGATAAATAACGAAATAATTTTGTAGTTCAGGCCGTTACGGACGCGGCGATACCAATTATGTATAGTTTATTTGTTTGCTTATATATTATTATTAATAATAAATGACTGATAAGGGAAAAGGGGGATTTTTACTTTTATTACTTTTAAATCTTTTATTTTCTTATTTTTGCACATCTTTTTTTAACTCTTTTTTTACTTTATTACTTTGTCCCATTAGGGGACTTGAGGGCAGGAGGCCCTGATCGCTATTCTAATACACTAGTGGTAGTGCAGTGTATCAGTGTACTCACTGAAGCAAGCATAGTGGGTCCTGACTTCGTCAGGACCCACTAGGCTTCCGTCGATGGCATAGCCGGACGCCATTGTTTGGTGTCCGGTTGCCATAGTCACCATCGCCAGCCGCTATCGTATAGCAGGCTGGCGATTGTAGTTTAACCCCTAAAAAACCGTGATCGCTATTGAACACGGCTTTTCAGGGGTTAATCAGCGGGGACACAGCGATCGGTCCCCGCTGTAGGAGCTGTGACAGCTGCTGTACGAGACAGCAGCTGTCACAGCTCCTGTATGTGTCGGGAGGACGGCCGAAATTGCCGTTACTCCCGAGACGTACTATTAGGTCATGGAGCGCGAACGCTATGGTTACCATGACCTAATAGTACGTCCAGGAGCGGGAAGGGGTTAAGAACCGCAACATTTCAGCGGTGTCTTTTCATTGTGCATAATGTCATAATGGAGATGCATCTTCCCTTATTGTACATGGCATATAGAGGGTTAATTGCTCTTCCAGGGGTGGAGACCATTTGAAACAACTCAGGAATAGAGAGGCTTTCTGGATGTTTCTACTTGGCATCTGTGCACCTAATGGGTTAAATCACCGACTAGATCTCATCCTTTTCTATTAAGATTGTTTTCTCTTACACAATCCCTCACATTTAGTCCTGATTTACACGAGCGTGTGCGTTTTGCGCGCGGAAAAAACGCAGCGTTTTGCGTGCGCAAAAGGCACTTGACAGCTCCGTGAGTCATCCGTGTATGATGCGCGGCTGCGTGATTTTCGCGCAGCCGCCATCATAGAGATGAGGCTAGTCGACGTCAGTCACTGTCCATGGTGCTGAAAGAGTTAACTGATCAGCAGTAACTCTTTCAGCACCCTCGACAGTGAATTCCGATCACCATATGGAGTAACCTGTTTAAAAAAAAAGAGGTTCGTACTTACCGAGAACTTCCCGGCCGTTGCCTTGGTGACGCGTCCTTGGTGACGCGTCCTTGGTGACGCGCCTCTCTTGACATCTGGCCCCACCTCCCTGGATGACGCGGCAGTCCATGTGACCGCTGCAGCCTGTGCTTGGCTTGTGATTGGCTGCAGCTGTCACTTGGACTGAATTGTCACCCCGGGAGGACAGACTGGAGGAAGAAGCCGGGAGTTTTATCGGTAAGTCAGAACTTTTTTTTTTTTTTACACGTTCACGTATATTGAAATCGGAAGTCACTGTGCAGGGTGCTGAACCAGTTTAACTATTTCAGCAACCTGGACAGTGACTGTCTCCTGACGTCGCGTACCGCAACATTTTTTGCCCGGTTCGGTCAAAACGAGTTCGGCCGAACCCGGTGAAGTTCGGTTCGCTCATCTCTAAGACACTCCTTTTGGATGTTTGTAAACAGAAAAGCATGTGGTGCTTTTCTGTTTACATTCAGAGTTTGACAGCTCTTGCGCGAATCACGCAGTTCGCACGGAAGTGCTTCCGTGCGACCTTCGTGGTTTTCACGCACCCATTGACTTCAATGGGTGCGTGATGCGCGAAAAACGCACGATTATAGAACATGTCGTGAGTTTTACGCAACGCACTCGCGCTGTGCAAAATTCACGCATCGTCTGCACTGCCCCATAGAGTAATATAGGTGCGTACGACATGTGTGAAAAGCACGTGCGTCGCACGCGCGTATATTACGCTCGTGTAAATGAGGCCTTATTGTTAGTCCCCTATGAAATTTGTAACATTGATATGTGTCTTTTTCTCTAATCAACTGCTTTTAACACACACCTGATTTTAGAACATGTGATTATTTCTCTGTTCATGATTGGCTATATATGTATATTGCTTCCCGTGTGATTTGTTTGCTATGCTATGACTAAGGGCCACTTGGGCCTGAAACCGGTTAGCTTCTGTTCTATGTTTTGTCCCTGATTTTATGGAACCTCAATAAAAGCCGCATTTTGTTCAAGATGTTGATACTGGAACCTTCTTGCCTTTTCTTCTATAATTTGGTGCAGTCCTGCACCCTCCGCGCATCTACTTGGTTGGTGAACTGGATAAAAATTAACTGTTTCTGTTAAGTCAAGATAGCTATATCAGATACATGTTCCAATGTATACCAGCAAATCTTGATGCGCTGCAAACGTCTTGCGTAATTCTCGTCGATGGACCCCATTGATTTAAATATGAAATGAGCCAAAAATATTAATTCCTATTTTAGCTTACATTATCTAAAAAAATGGAAATATGGTTCTATGATATTTGAATTGTCGAATAGTGAATAGCTAATTTTAATTACAAGATTATCATTACTCATAATTATTATTAATAATAATAATAATAATAATAATAATATCTTATTACAGTTATTATAAATCAAGAGGCATATAATCATAATTGTGTACTGCATTGGTCCCCAACTAGTTTCTCAGGAGCCACATGTAGCTCACAGTCACAGGCAATAGGAGCCCTTACAACACGTAATAATAATATTACATGTTTTTGTCTTATTATGACTCCATGCTACATCTCTTGCACTTGGGGCCATGTGTTGAACTTCATCATTGGCCACTAACAAGCACTTTGCCTCTATATAGTGGCGTAACTATAGGAGTCGCAGCGTTTGTAACTCTGACCGGGCCCTGAAGCCAAGGGGGCTAAGGCCCCTTACACCACACTTATTTACAGTTACTATAGTAACTGGGGCCTATGTAATAAACTACACAGGCTCCTGTTACTATAGTAACAGAATCACGCACTGTGTGATACTGACTGCTGGGCCCTGTATATAAGCCTGCCACAAGGTAGATACAAGGCCTAGCAAACGGTATCACATATGGGCCCTTTATCTTAGCCTTCTATGTGGTAGGCTTAGATACAGTATCCAGCAGACAGTATCATTCATGGTGTGATATGATCTGCTGGGCCCTGTATCTAAGACTACCTTGTGGTAGGCTTAGATTCAGGGCCCAGCAGACAGTACCAGACATAGGGCCCTCTATCTAAGCCTACCATGTTTTAGGCTTCGATACAGGGCCCAGCAGACAGGATAACGCATGGGCCCCGTATCTAAGCCTACCATGTGGTAGGCTTAGATACAGGGCCCAGCAGACAGTGTCACACATGGTGTCCAAGCTTACCATGTGTGATGCTGTCTGCTGGGCCTAGTATCCAGGTCCTAATTTGCTACTAGGCACTAGCAGTCTGCTCGTGCACTCCAGAACTCCTCCTGACAACACTGTCCATATATGGACATTGATGTCGGGAGCTCCCTGAGGTATATTTTTTGTGTATACCTCTGACGGATGCTATACAGTGGCATCCTTCACCCATAGTATCACAGGCCTAATTCACATCTGCATTGGAGGCTCCATTAGCGGCCTCCTTTGCAGATTCTGACAAATACTTGAAACAATAGCGCTTATTTAACGGAGCCTACACTTCTGTCATTTTTGTTATTCTGCCCCTCAGATGGAGCAGAACAACAAAATGCTGAACGCTGATATGAACAGGGCCTTGTTACTAGTGATCATTCACTTACTTTTGAAAAAGGGTGAATGGCCACTAATAACTCCTAGCACATGGACTCCTTTGTATCTGAAGGAGTCCCCACTCTAGGGTTTTTTTTATCACCTGAGATGCGCTAAAATTCTGTCACATCTCAGGTGATTCTGCACCAAACTAGGCAGTTATATCACATGATGCACTGTTACCTCAGTTCATTGGCCTACTTTTAAATGTAAACTAACCAACGACAGCTTAGAGCTGTCACTGCATAGTTTACGGTCATAATCCAAGGAAAGTTAAGTACAATAATTGTTTTGCTTTTTTATGTGTCACTAATGTGGTTTTGTTTGTGTTTTTTTATTTTATTAAGTTCTGTTGTTGGACTACTTTGGATTCGAGGACAATTTCGATAACGGCTTTTTTTGTATTCTTAATAAAAGGGTTAACGATGGTTGTATGTTTCTTTTTATTCCAATGAAATAGTTTTTTCCATATGTCTGTGTTTTTTTTTTATTACTTTAGTAATTGCTGCCTTAGTAATGCCTGCTTGCTGATTGACAGCGTCCTTTACTAAGGCGAGGCTTAGTGTTAGGCAATGAAGAGGCTATCACTAACCCCCAACTATTACCCCAGTACCCACTGCCACTGGGGGCATTGGAAGGGCCCAGTAACATTGCTATTAGGGGTCTTAGACCTATAGATATGCTGTCTCCTACATATATATATATATATATATATATATATATATATATATATATATATATATTAGTCCAATGTAATAGGCAGCACTACGGTATACAGTAGTGAAAAAAATGTGTGTCTTTATTCACCCATCAAATAGCGAGAGGCCCATGTAAGACACACATTTTTTTCACTACTATATACCGGAGTGCTGCCTACTACATTGGACTATATTGAAAGGGTTTGAGGTCTGGACCCTGAGACGTGTACCCTGGCAATTGCCAATATATGGTGCTGCTTTCTTTGTAATTTTTTATATATATTTATAGATGCGCACACACACACACGCATACTTTTTTTGGGGGACATATGTATTGCCCCTGAAAATTTAAGACCTTCGCAAAACACTCCTAGCTGCTAGTGCTGCATCGTTGGGCCACTTAGGACAGTGGTCCCCAACTTTTTTTAACCAAGGACCAGTTTCATGCATGAGAATTTTTCTACTGACCGGCAGATGGGAGGTGTTTCGGGAATTAGGGTTAGTTCACACATTGCGTAAATACTGCAGATTTTCTACAACAGCATTCATTGCGGAAAATCCGAAGCATAATACAGTAGCAGCATAATGGGTGAGATAGAACAAGTCTCATCCAAATGCTGTGTAAATAGTAAGCAGAAAAAAACGCTCAGAAATTGAAATGCAGTGCAGAGTTTTAACTCTGCAGCATGTCAATTGTTTTTGCGAAAATGCTGCTTATTTGTTGTGGGTTTTACCTCCCCATTGAAATCAATGGGGAGGTAAAACCCACAACAAATAGCAGTTTTTGCGTTTATTGCGGCGGAATTCCGCTACTACAAACGCAACTCAGAAAATAAAAAAAAATCTTATACTTACTCAGAAGTCTATTTCTTCCTACAGGCTGGCCTCCTCCGATGACGATTCATCCCATGTAACTGCTGCAGCCAATCAGAGGCTGTAGTGGCAGTCAATGTAATGAAACATCATCCCAGGAGGCAAGCCTGGATGACGTCAGAGGGCCAGCCACCTGGGATGATGCTTCATCCCATGTGACCGCTGCTGCAGCTAATCACAGGCTGCAACGGTCTCCTGGGATAAAACGTCATCCCAGGAGACCAGCCTGCTAGCAGGCTGGCTGAATACTCAGAAGTTTTCCGCAATGGACATTCCGGGCATAAAACTGCATGGACACGGCATAATAGGCATATAGTTATGGCAGGCCCAGAGGCATTTGTTAGGCCCCTGCTGCCATGGCAATCCGTTGGCGGACAGTGATCCCACTTGTGGGCCACCAATGGTGGCAGTTCAAGGGGTTAAATCTACCTGTCAGGTTCCAATATACAATGGATTGAAAACAATTCCATCTGCCCTGCAATTTTGTTATTATAAATATATCCTATATCATTACAACTCCAGAAACAAGCTCATATATATGTAAATATATATATATATATATATATATATATATATATATATATATATATATATATATATATATATTATTAGCGCCAAGCTCAGTACATAAATACAGCAGCAAAACCAAGGTCAGTACATATGAGAAGCACCAAAACAAAGATCGGTACATGAATAAAGCAACAGAACCAAGCTCAGTACATATTTACAGAACCAGAACAAAGCTCAGTACATATATTCAGTATCGGAACAAAGTTCTGTACATAAATACAGCAGCAGAACCATGCTCATTATTACAGCAATGGGGTATGTGGACCCACTAGGCCGTTTCACGTAGCGGAGTAGCAGCTGGCCAAACAACACTCAATGAAAGACATTTAGGACAAGAGTACCTGGGTAGAAGATAGGCAGACACTTGGCGTGGTGACACTTGGCGTGGTGATACTTAATACAGATGACACTTGGCACAGAAAACAAACTCGACTGACACTATACTTCGTAGTGAAACAAACACAATTACTGGATACAGGTAACAGAATACGGGAACACTGGGTAGAGGATACAACTAAGGGACCATTTGCTAAACGAACATGGGCAGACACAACGATGCCCAGGCACAGGAAGGAGGGCAGAACAGATTTAAATAGGACAAGGTGCACAGGGATAGGCTAGGGAAGGATATAGTGGTGAGCGCGCTGGACCTTTATGAGGTCACCAGGGCACGCGTGCACCTTACGGGAGCGAGCAGCGGGTGGGAGCAGTCCATGCCCGTGTCCCTGGGAATAAGGAGGGGAGCGCCGGTACAGATGTAAGAGATGCTGACTGCCAAGGGAAGCTGAATAGTGGTGATTGGCGGCTACCAGCATTTCACTCAATACATATATACAGTACTAGAACCGAGCTCAGTACATTTATACAGCACAAGAACCAAGCTCTCTACAGAAATTCAGCACCATAACCCCCCTGTAGATAGTGCCCCACATATAGCTCCCCTGTAGATAATGCCCCACATTTAGTCAACCTGTAGATAGTGCCCCACATATAGTCCCCTGTAGATAGTGCCCCACATATAGCCCCCCTGTAGATAGAGCCCCACATATAGACTCCTTGTAGATAGTGCACCACATATAGCCCCCTATAGATAGTGCTCCACATATAACTCCCCTGTAGATAATGCCCCACATATAGCGCCCCTATAATTAGTGCCTCACATATAGCCCCCCATAGATAGTGCCCCACATATAGCCCCTGTAGATAGTGCCCTACATATAGCCCCTGTAGATAGGGCCCCACATATAGACCCCCTATAGATAGTGTGCCACATATAGCCCCCTATAGATAGTGCTCCACATATAGCTTATCCTTGTAGATAGTGCTACACATATAGCCCCCTATAGATAGTGCTCCACATATAGCTTATCCTTGTAGCTAGTACGTATAGCTTCTCCCAGTAGGTAGTGCCCCACATATAGCCCATCTGTAGATAGTGCCCCAAATGTAGGCACCCTGTAGATAGTGCCCCACATATAGCCCCCTGTAGATAGAGCCCCACATGTTGCCCGCCCTGTAGATAGTGCCCCACATATAGACCCGCTGTAGACCCTGATCAGTCCCTTCACCATTCCCCCCTTTTTGGACTCTGCAAACGTAATGTAGCAGGGTTCAAAACGACATCTCAACATAATAAGGTCGGGCACTCTATCTGGGGGGCACTAGTTTGGCCCCCTGTAATACACAACAGCCTGGAACAAAAATTACTTTCTCCTGACAAAAAATTAATTTTATCTTTAAAATGACTTGCAACGATTTACCTGTAAAACATCTCACATTGTCCAAAATAACATTCAGGCAGCACTATAGCACGTGCCACATATGTAAAAAACAAAAACAAAACAATTGTAATTAGTTATTCAATAACACAGAAAATAATATATCTGGTAATATTAATTAATGCAAACCAATAAACTGTATATAAAAATAGGGAACAGTGGGGGTACATACATTTTCAAGACCCCGTGTCTCACAATATCTTTTGTTTAATCCATTTGAATTAACATCAAAACACATTAAATCTTATCACATCATAACACATAAATATGCAGCGTAACGTTTATCGTTTTGCAGACACATCCAGCAGTCTGTAATATTTTTCTCGCTTGGTGCAGTTACGGACAACAGCACATGCGCAAAGATAAGAAACTTTCCTTTACACAGAAAAAAGAAAGAAACTGACTTTAACCCCATACACAAAACACTAAGAATTTTTTTTTAGACATTACTGCTGTTAAAAATAAGAGCATACAATATAGATCTAAAATCAGTGCAATATTGTAATCACTTGTCTCATTAGTCCACGCTCTATATGCCAGTCTGCTTTTCAGACTTCACACATCACACAGCCCCCCTCCCCCACACAATCGATATCAGTCATGGCATTCTACAGGAGGGGATCACGCACTCACTCCTCACAGCTTCTGTTCTCACAATCTTAACAATTTCAATGCCGGAAAAAATTCTCCCATACAATGAACCTCCAAGAGTCACATATCTGTACAACAACACAAGATGACGTACGTATCTGCAATCATTCATCACACTATTGTATAGGAATTATCTACGTTCAAAACATCAAACACATACTCTGTAACTGTGTCCAATCTGTCGGCCACCATCTCTATATTATGATGACGTGTCTTTTCACCAGTGCAGAGCGTCCTACACCCTGGGACGGAATCTAGAATAGAAGAAAACACTGCAGCATGTGTTACTGTCAGCTATTTACTGAGGCAAATGACAAAATTAACAAAGCTATCATTTCATACTGATTTGATTGGGCCAGGTTTGACCTCATCAGGGGGTGGGGGCAGCCTCTCCCACAGGAAGCACATAGCTCAGCTGTGAGGGGGTTTTGCTGCCCACAATGAGGACACACCCAACATGAAGGACTGCCGCCATTACAGGACGGCGGCTGCTCCTGTGGTTTATAATACATATAACATACAATAATGCCTTTCTTATTTCCAACTTCCCTTTGTTCTCTCGAATACCTTTTGCCCAGTCTCCGGCTTGTAGACACCCTCCCCTATGCATCGCACACACTTCCATCAATTTCTTCGTTTTACTCACATACGGTTTCTCTTCCCTTCGCTTCACTTCACCAAATCATACGAATAGGATCGTCCGGGTATGGGTGATCCTGATGATTTGAATATGGACCGTAAACCATCCATTCTAACCGTCTATATTCTTCACGTAATTTATATAACACCTTTTGGTCTGCAACCCTCTAGCGACCGGTTCACCATGGTCTGGCCAAAATATTACAATTTCTCAGTCTGCAACTCATTAAATCTGGCTGGAATATTAAAATTTCTCAGTCTGCAACTCACAGGTCTCGCTGGAAAATTACTCACGACTTATCACACGTCTTATCGTGCCCCTGTATAAAACAGGTTATATTTTATATCTAGTCCCTAATTACCCAGATGATGGTTAGTCGGGCGCGACTAATTTCTTATGGGTACGTGACCACACAGCGGGGATGTTGCTCCTGTCGCCTGAGCTAATCCAGGCAATCAACCAGGGTTTATAGAAAAAAGATGTGGTTATTCAAAACCATACCTAAGCGTACCCAAAATTGCAATATAATATAGCACGGTGCCATTCCTGATAAAGAATATTGAAAAAGAAAAAGAAAAAATGATCCAGGAATATAACTAGGCACTCTTGGGTTGGATAAAATTGAACAAAATATTTTATTTATGAATCCAGATAATACCGGCAGTATAAATTTATACAACAACAGTTTAAAACATTTTTCTCCTGGCCAGGAAAAGACATATAATAGCACCTCTATGCTTCTATAATATCACCTCATAAGTATGTATGTAAACATCATATATGCACGGAACAAATTTGAAAAGATAACAATTTTCAAAGCAAAAATGCTGGGTTATGTTCACACTTGCGATTTTCAACCATATATGTTGTTTTTGTCACAAAGTGGCCAGAGTTCCTATATAGAGTGGTTGGTAATGGTGTTTTGAAGACATTCTTTTTATAAGAAGTATAAATCTCAAAATAGGAAGACAGTCCCATATGTTAAGGGAATATAATTTGCAGCATATCTTTTTCCCTCCTAAGCGGATCCTGATTTTTATGTAAATCTTATGGTGATAGAGAGTCCTTTAACAGACCTGTTAAGGTCAATATGTAACATATAAATCTTATGGTAATAGGTGGTCTTTTCACAGACCTTTAGGGTCAATATGTAGCCCTTAATCTTGAGCTTTAGAGGTTTTTACCTTGAACAGCCAGCGAATGCCAGAAATCCTTGCATGAAAGCCGTCGGTCCAATAGATGGAAAGTCAAGATCTTCACAAAAGGCAAAATTCACCGGTATGGCCATACATTTCATTTAAGCCTCCAAATCTCCATCATCATATCAATTGAGAATTTTTTCCTCGGTCTCCACGGGCATTCGCCACTGCACTCCGAGAGACACGGGCCCGGCAAGGCAGGATCACACGCTGGCAGCCAGGTAAGTTTAAAATTCTATCGTATGTCTCCTTCCACGTGGTATCTCCAACACTGGACAGGAATTCACAGGGCAGAGTGTAGACGTCACTACCCGCCCTGTCTGATTGAGACAGCTGACGAGTTTCATCCAATACAGGATTTCTTCAGAGCCTCAAGATTAAGGGCTACATATTGACCCTAAAGGTCTGTGAAAAGACCACCTATCACCATAAGATTTATATGTTACATATTGACCTTAACAGGTCTGTTAAAGGACTCTCTATCACCATAAGATTTACATAAAAATCAGGATCCGCTTAGGAGGGAAAAAGATATGCTGCAAATTATGTTCCCTTAACATATGGGACTGTCTTCCTATTTTGAGATTTATACTTCTTATAAAAAGAATGTCTTCAAAACACCATTACCAACCACTCTATATAGGAACTCTGGCCACTTTGTGACAAAAACAACATATATGGTTGAAAATCGCAAGTGTGAACATAACCCAGCGTTTTTGCTTTGAAAATTGTTATCTTTTCAAATTTGTTCCGTGCATATATGATGTTTACATACATACTTATGAGGTGATATTATAGAAGCATAGAGGTGCTATTATATGTCTCTTTTCCTGGCCAGGAGAAAAATGTTTTAAACTGTTGTTGTATAAATTTATACTGCCGGTATTATCTGGATTCATAAATAAAATATTTTGTTAAATTTTATCCAACCCAAGAGTGCCTAGTTATATTCCTGGATCATTTTTTCTTTTTCTTTTTCAATCAACCAGGGTTCTACAGACCACCACAAGACCGTCCACTAACACAGATAAGACGAAGATTTATAAAATCAACTCACTTACCATGTTATTGTGCAGGTGATCAGGCTCCTTCAGTGGGCAGTCCTGGGTCATCTGTTTCACCCTGTAATTGTCGGTTGTCCGGATTCTGAGATCCCCTCGAGTGTGGCCCCACGTTGGGCGACAAATCGTCAGGGTAGCTTCCTTTTCCCTGTTATTTCACACCGAATAGCCACCTCTGTAAATTGGAAACTGAGGGCATGTGTGGAAGAAATATACCAGGCAGACAAATGGTGGTACAGATCCTCTCTCAGTGAAGTAGGAAGTGAAGACTAAACTTTGAACAAAGAAACACAAAAAACTCCTCCCTAGAGATGTGGGACGTGCTTAAGCCGCATTGGCTCTATTCAGCTGTAAGTTCATCTGTACACTCCTCTGGCATTCCAGGGGCGGTGTCTCCATAGGCGTGCTCCTGATACAGGTTCCATTTTGTTTCATTCAAAATCTTTGTGGAATATACTGATATAAAGCAATAATGTTTTTTCAAACAATATACAGGCTAATGATCCCTGACAATATATGTAGGCTTAGACCTAGTTCTGGGTGTATGTGCAGTGTAGGTCCCCACTTAAGCAGGACGCCTTTTCATGGCAGGTGGGTAAACACAATTTGATCAAAATATACGCTAAGAACCTCTCTATTGTAAGTAGATTGAGCAGCAATGCATATTTATTTATGAAAATGAGGTGTAAAAAAACAACTAGTCGGAACAGAACGCCGTATTTTCCATTGAAATCAATAGGCAGATGTTTGTAGGCATTCTGCTTCCAATTTTTCAGCCATTTTTCGGGATGTTTACCCCTAAGGGTATGTTCACACGGCTTATTTTCAGCTGTAAAGATCTGTTCCGACGTGGAGTTGCTAAAAAAAAGTCTGAAAATCAGGAGCAGTTTTCCCTTGAAAACAGCTCCGTATTTTCAGACGTTTTTGATTTTGTGTGTGAACATACCCTAAGAATGATGAAAGTGAAGTGAATGACTTTTCAATTGACAGGTTCAAACGGTGTGTATTTGTCACTTTTTTTTGCGCATTTTACGTGCCAAAAAACGCATAAAAAACGCTTGATTAATTGCGCTGTTAGTACATACAGTGCGCTTTTTTACACACGCTTTTTTTTAAAACGTGTTGTGTAAATAAAGAAGTGTCAAGTCAATTCCTTTGCACGTAAAACGTGCCAAATGTTCCCGTAGTCAATGGGAGTCCTAATTATGCGCCAAAAAGTGCACACAAAATGCGTAAAAAAAAATGCAAAAGAAGCGTCAAACGCTTGATTAAGCTTTCCATTTACATCAATGGGAAAGTGAGCCATTCGTTTTTTACGCAAGCGTTTTTAAAAAATGTGTTGCAGAAAAAAGAACAGTGGGACGGGGTTATGTGTGGCGCAGTTGCATGTTTGGGGGGATTTGTGTGTGGGGGTGTGCTCGCCGCTGATTCTTTAAAACAGCTGCTAAGCGGCTATGAAGGATCAGCGGCGCCCGTGCATACTCACTGCACAAAAATAGGACACAGCTCGCACACGCACGCACACACGCACGCACACACAGCTCTGCTGCGCCCGCACACATAGCTCTGCTGAACCCGCAGACATAGCTCTCCTGCGCCCCCAAACACAGCTCTACTGCGCCCGCAAACACAGCGCTGCTGCACAGGCACACACAGCGCTGCTGCGCCCGCACAAATAACGCTGCTGCGCCCGCAGACACAGCGCTGCTACGCGCACACACAGCTCTACTACATGCGCACACACAGCTCTGTACGCGTGCACACACAGCTCTGCTACACGCGCACACACAGCTCTACAACACGCGCACACACAGCTCTGCTACATGCGCACACACAGCCCTGCTACACGCGCACACACAGCGCTGCTACACGCACACAAACAGCTCTGCTACACACAGACACACACAGTTACAGCAGGTGTGCGGGGGGGGGTCAAGAGGGGAGGGCAGCAAGGGGGGGTCGCGAGGGGGGGTTGCGAGCGGTGGTCGCTAGAGGGGGGGTCGCGAGTGGTGGGGTCGCGAGAGGTGGGGTCGCGAGGGGTTGTGGCTGTGAGAGAGAGGGACAGACAGAGACACACACACCTTACCTGCAGTGTGGCCGGACTTCATAATGGCACCGGCTTTCCCCCTACAAACCAGCTTCTATGCTGGGTTGTCCTGAACTGCGCTGTGCAGTACAGAGCCAGATGGCAGATGCAATGAACGGGAGCCGTTCATTGTATCCTATGCACTGTGCTGCCGTATTCCATCTGTGTATGTGTCGTTAAGAGTCACATACATAGATCAAATAAAACATGGCAGCCCCCAGTACAGTAAGAAAGTGTTAATAAAAAAAACATGGTGTGTGAAAAAATAAATAAAGTCAATATAATATTTTATTACATAAAAACACATAAATTAATAAAAAAAGAAATCATGTCACTGTCCATTTAAGACATCAGAGAGTGTGTTTGTTTCTCCCGAGCATCACTAATGTATCTCTAGTTACAGAACAGTATTCTGCAACAACGTCTGTATCTAGGGGTGCATGGTGTACTCCTGGTCACAGAAATACGAACACCAGACTGGACATATGTGATTCCTACTGTTGCAAACCTATCTTTCAATTTCAAGTATAAAAATCCAGTTAATTTGCAAGCATTACATTTTGTAATGGGAAAAGAACTACATGATTGGTTGGTCAGATTTCACAAAGACGAATATTTGCTGAGAAAGCTTTAGAAAGAAGGAGCCGATGATGCAATTCTCCTATACCTTGATCAAAACGAGCTGAAAGACGTTTCTCACCTACAAGAGAACAATGCCAAGGATTATTGGTGGGAGATTATGTTTGGGCACTCAAGTGTAACCAATGGCATCTTGAATTTTTTAATTCAACCAATTGTTCTACTTCTCATTATCGCTGTAGTTCTATCCCCGCTACAAATTTACATGTTTTGTGTGACATGGTATTTCTACAAGAAGTTCCAATTCCCATCTATGAGAGTTAAAGCACAAAACAGTGTCAGGGTTACCTTATGTGACTCAGATGTAAAGGTACCCATAGAAACAAAAGAGATGCTGTTGAAATGTGATAACTGTAACAGAAGAAGACACAGCAGTAAAGATTTTCTAATACCTGAAAGCAGTGGTGGATTAAGTAGACCATAGGCCCTGAGCTGTTCCACAAACTTGGTCCCCCCTTCCCCACCGCCACTCTGCTGTGTCTATAGTGAACACCACCTTTCTGTGCGTGCATTGACAAATGGGTTTTTATGATTCCTCTTGTCAAAGGGCTGTGTCCCTACATACTGACAGTCTCCAACCATCGCTGACTGTATCACACTGTGTAGGGACACTTCCTCTTGACAATGGTATTGGTAACACACATTTGTCTATTGGGTACACAAAGATATGTAGAATACAATGATTACCTGCAACAGACATGTCAGGAGAGGGGACAGATCCTCTATAGATCCAGTGACTCACAAGTGACGTCTTCTCTGATGGGAGTCGTTTCCTTTTCTTCTCCATCTGACGCACACCGTTATGGTGACTTCTTCTGATGAGACATCTTCGCCCATCTCTTCTGCAGCCATTTCCAGCCTCTATAGAAACACACAAATTTAGGCACCAAGGCCCAGAACCATACATTAAAGGGGTTGTCCAGGCACAGACCGTTTTTTTATACTGATGACCTATTGAAGTGCCTGGACAACCCCTTTTACTCAGACTAATAAATTTGGACACCAGACTAGATCATAGAATACATACAGACCCAGACCTTCTAAACTATTGAAGTCCCCAGACTAGACCCCTAAATAGACCCCAGACCTGACCCCCTACACTAATAATGACCCCAGACATGACTCCCTTATTACATACCCCAGACCAGACCCCCTAAACTAATACAGACCCCTAAATCCAGACCCCATAAACTAATACAGATCCCAGACCAGACCCCTAAATACAGATCCCAGATTAGACCCCCTAAATACAGACCCCAGACCTCAAACTAATACAGACCCCTAAATACGGACCCCAGACCTGACCCCTACACTAATAATGATCCCAGACCTGACTCCCTTAAGTAATATAGACCCCAGACCAGACCCCCTAATCTAATACAGACCCCAGACCAGACCCCTAAATACAGACCCGCAAATAAAGACCACTAAACTAATACAGACCCTAGAACAGGCCCCCTAAATAGACCCTATAAACTAATACAGACCCCAGATCAGACCCCTAAATACAGAACCCCAGAACTCAAACTAATACAGACCCCCTAAATACTGACCCTAGACCCCTTAAACTAACACAGACCCCTAAATATACAGACCCTAAACCCCTTAAACTGATACAGACCCCAGACCAGACCCCCTAAATACAGACCCCTTAAGCTAATACAGACACCAGACCTCCTAAATACAGTTTCCAAACAAGGCCCCCTAAATACAGACTCCACACCAGATCCCTAAATACAGTCCCCCTAAATACAGACCCCCTTAAACAAAACCATCCACTTATACTTACATAGCAGCTCTCCTCAGTCTTCTCTGTGGAATTTTTCTGCTGCTCAAGGTCATGCAGTCATGTGACCAGCAGGTCTTTAAGCAGTAGTAAGAACTTCAGAGATAAGGTCATGTGACCTTATGTCTAAAGGTCCTTTTGCAGGACATATACAATGCAGTTTTGTCACAGTTTTTCCCACGATTCACGGCAAAATTGCTGCAAAAACGTGACAAAAGTACATAAACGCCCTATGATGATCCGACATTGCCTGAATGGAATAATGAAAATGGACTTTGATCATAAAAAATGCTTTGAATTGGTATAATGATATGACTAATAATGAACCAATAAGGGATTTTGATTTTGTGTGGTGTAATGTTTAAAGATGATAATGTATATATTTCTAATTTTGTATTTTTCTTTTGTTAATAATTCCCCCAATGCCCTATTAAATATGTTTAATGTATTTTGGATGAATCAATATTGGTGAATGGCATTTGATTGGACTCCACTTACTCATGGAGGAAATAGCTGGACCACAAGGGTGAAGGGTATTACAACATCATGGACTTTCATTGATTATGTGTCATTCAGACACAAAGGGGCATATGTTGGAAGCCAACATGGGCAACATTTGTAATAATAACAGAAAGTAAATATATAACACAATTACTGGAATATCAATGGTATGGACAGCTGCCTGTTGTAAATGATATCTGATCATTAGTAGGATGATATTGCTGGCCTCTGTTGTGTATCCTGAGAAAGGCCACAGAATGAACCCCTGTGGTGCTGGATGTTGCTGTACCTTATTGTTAATGATGCTAATGCAGGGCACACCTGTGTGTAATGCCTCATGCCCACTTCAGTTTTTTCCTTCAGGGTGCTAGACATTTTTGTGACGGCTAGCACCCTGACCCATTCATTTCAATGGGGCCATGCACACTTCAGTTTTTTGACGGTCCCGTTGCTCAGATCCAACAAAAGTAGAGTATGTCCTACTTTGGTCAGAGATTCCGTGACCGTGGGGCTCATGCAAGTCAATGGGTCCGTCAGAAAAAACTGAAGGCACACGGAAGGCATCTGTGTACCGTCCGTGTGTGACGGAGCCGTTGCCTAGCTACGGCCGGGTGGGCAGAAGAGATTTGCGCTTCACTAATCGGCAGCCCCTTCTTTCTATCAGTGCTGGGTAGAGAGAAGGGGCAGCGATAGAAAGAAAAAGCAGATCATAAGTACCCTGGCCGTTGTCTTGGTGACGCGTCCCTCTCTTGAAATCAAGTCCGACCTCCCTGGATAATGCGGCAGTTCATGTGGCCACTGCAGCCTGTGATTGGCTGCAAAGGCGGTCACAGGGATGAAGCGTCATCCCAGGAGGCCGGCCTTCTGACGTCATCCAGTCCGGCCTTCTGCTATGACTTTTATCCCATGTGACCGCCACTACAGCCTGTGATTGGCTGCAGCGGTGACATGGGATGAAACATCATCCCAGGAGGCCGGACTGGAGGAAGTAGCAGGGAGTTTCTGGGTAAGTATGAACTTATTTTTTAAATTTTTATTTAATTGGAAATGTATATTGTAAGCGCCGAGCATGGTAATTATTGTTCTTCGCTAGTCACTGTCCAGGGTGCTGAAAGAGTTACCGCCTATCAGTGCAGTCCATTCTATCGAGCTTTTAAAGGGAATGTGTTGCTAGAAATGTTTTAATTTTTTTTTTAGTTAAACAATTATTATTTGAGTGATTACACATTGTTTTAATTTTTTTATTTTTTTTCACAAGTCAGGAAATATTATAAATTAGGTTCGAATTTATAACATTTCCATGTGCTGGCCACTAGAGGGAGCAGTTCCCAAAATTGCAGCATGGTCAATGTGGTAAAGCAACCTCATTGCTTTATGCTGCAAATTTGGGGTAGACACACTCTCTAGTGTCCTCACACAATCCCCCCACCTTTATTCTGGCTAGTGCCAGGAGGAGGGGTTTGAATCTTCAAACCTCCAACACTGTGTGGCGCCATTTTCTGACCAACTGCACAGTGTAGGAGGATTAGATACAGTGATCAGCAGACAGAATAATATGAACATGCACGAACATAATACACACATCACATACACAAACATAAATTACCTTGCTCCTTCGCTTCCTTGAACATATGGCCGGAAGCCGCGGACGGAAGTCGCCATCTTAATGTCCGGCAGCGGCTTCCGGTCCACAAGAAAATGGCGCCGGATTTTGCTCTGTGAATGAGCTTCGTTTTGGTCTGTGTGGGAGCGGCGCATGCCCCGTTCCCACTCAGACGGCGTACGCTGCAGTGAATGGAACGGCTCCCGTTCGCATTCTCTATGGGGTTGTATGTGCCATATTCCACCTCTGTATGTGTCGTTAATCGACACATACAGAGATGAAAAAAAAATGGCAGCCCCCATAGAGAAGTAAAAAGTAGAACAAAGTAAAAAGTAGAACATAAATTTATGTTATTATCATATTAAAAGCAATATGATAAGAAAAAATTAAATGACACCTTCCCTTTAACTTTTTCAGCACCCTGTACAGTGACTAGCGCTAAACAACCATGCTCTTTCAGCACCCTGGACAGTACCATGCTCTGCGCTTGCAAACGGAAACACGGAAGTGTACACGGAGTACACACTGATCCAATCACGGACACACGGATACGTGGAAAAACGGCCATGAAAACGGTGATGGAAGTGTGCATGAGGCCTAAAAGGGAGAGCTATTGTTTGGAGGGCCATATAAACTGCCCCTGTGGTGTCAACAAACATTTCAGTAATACCAATGAAGGTCATACCTGAGCTTGGAATGGACCACTATTGTCATAAACACAACTCACTCCCAGGGATATCAACAGACATTTGGGACAAAGACTCTTGGGAATAAAGACTTGCTGTGATAAAAATATCCATATGTTGGAACCGGAAGCTGATTGGAGAGGTCATCAAGAAGGCTGGAAATCACCGGAGTAAAGGGTGCAGCTGTGGGTGTATGCGTGTGTGATTATGATTGCATTTAATATATACAAGGCCAAATTGCATTGAAGATTCAAGGTCATTCCTTGCTCTAATTACAGTCACCCAGCTCCCTGCACAGTCACACATACCAAGTAATTATCACACAGGGGAATTGGGGTTATACACAGGGATGATGGGGATTATATACAGGGATGATGGGGGTTATACACAGGGATGATGAGGGTTATACACTGGGATGATGGAGGTTATATACAGGGATTATAGAGGTTATATACAGGGGTGATGGGGCTTATACACAGGGGTGATGGGGGTTGTATAGAGTGATGATTAAAAACTCCATAATCTCGGTATGTGACCTGTATATAACCCCCATCATCCCTGTGTATAACCCCATCATCTCTATACATAATCTCCATCATCCCTGTATATAACCCCCATCATCCCTGTATATAACCCCCATCATCCCTGTGTATTACCCCCATCATTCCTGTGTATATAACCCCCATTATTCCTGTGTAAAACCCCCATCATTCCTGAATATAACCCCATCATCCCTGTATATATCCCCCCAATATACCTGTGTATTACCCCCGTCATCCATGTTTATTCCCCCCAACACCCCTGTATATAATCCCATCATCCCTGTGTATTACCCCCAACATCCTCTACAGGGATGAAGGCAGTTATATACAGGGATGATGGGGGTTATATACAGGGATGATGGGGCTATATACAGGTATGATGGGTGTTATATACAGGATTTATGGGGTAATACACAGTTATGATATAACTCCATCATCCCTTATAACCTGTATATAACCCCCATCATCCCTGTGTATAACCCCATCATCCCTGTATATAACCCCCATCATCCCTGTGTATAACCCTCATCATTCCTGTATCTTACCCTCAACATTCTATACAGGGATGAAGGCAGTTATATACAGGGATCATAGGGTTATACACAGGGATGATGGGGGTTATATACAGGGATGATGGGGGTTATACACAGGGATGATGACCCCATCATTTCTGTATATAACCCCATCATCCATGTACTTATGTAACCCAGCGTGGATGATGAGATGAGGGGGGGGACTCCGAGAGAGAAAAAGGAGGGGGTGTGGACGACAAGATTGGAGGAGGAGGGGGCGTTTCCTGTGAGAGACTACGCTTCGTGTCATTGCTCAGCCAGCACTTCCGGCTGAGAAGCGGCACGGCGAGTCATCAACTACATTTACAGGCAGTGCGACCAAAGGCAGAGCTCTGAAGAGCTCATGAAAAGTTTGCCTGGCCCACTGCCTGTAAACCTACTTGATGACGTGTCATGCCGTTTCTCAGCTGGAAGTGCTGGCTGAGCAAAGAAACGTAACATCACATGAAATGAAAAGTTTGCTCTGTATACGTTCACGTGACCGCTAATTAGAAGTAAGTAGCCATTCAAAATATAAACAGACATTATATTAAAAAGTTAATTGTACATGTCACCTTAACTTAAAATAGAAATAAAATGTATTCCTGGTCAACACCTTTAATGCTTTGTATACTTCCCAGGTATAGGACATTGAGGGAATATATTATCATCTACTTTGTTATTTTGTTAGCTGGTTAACCTTTATTTTATAAGCCATTTTCTTTAAGTCTGGACTTTGCATCATTCAAAGGCCATTCCAGGATAGGTTAGTAGCAGAAATTAGCTATTAAAAGCCCCCCCCCATTTTTCAGAACTAGCCAGATACAAAATAGCAGCAGCGGGCTAGCATTACCAAGGCGGGAAGGGACACCCTCATAGAGCCCCAAGCACATTCTGACCCCACAAAGAGCCCCTTCTTCAGACTTCTGTTCCCCCCTCACCTTAAACAGTGGCCTTGAGCATGCTGCCCTTTTATTCTCAGGATCAATGGAGGTTCTGCACAGAATTGCGGCATTATTTATTTGTACTGCATGGCATATTTTAGGTGTGGATTTTAGTTACATTATATAGGTGGTGGATTATGAGGGCAATGAGTCTGTCTAGCATGTACTGTAGATTCATATGTGTGTGTGTGCGTGTGCTTGCTTATATCCTGGCTGTCAACATCCCCATTTCGCCCGACCATTGTTTGAAAGCTTAACATGAATGATCAGTCACAATGTTGTACATTTTTGGCTGAAACTACATATATTGCGTGATTGGCCTGTCACTTGCCACTTTGTGCATGCATTTTTTTGGTCACAATTCTTTTTTAACTACAGTGGAAGCTTCTAAGGCGTCTTCCACACAAAGGTATTTCCAGCAATTTACGGTATGTGGCGAGAAAGCTCCTGACACATACGATAAATGGATCCATAGACCCCCATACACACAATGGAGGCTAAAAATCACAGTTGAAGTGGAATCTGGCAGATTTGTAGCTTTTTTATTTGCTGCATGGAATAGCTTTGAATGTTGCGCTATTCCATGTATATGCATGTGTTTTTTTTTAACATGGGCGCCTATGGAGGACAGATAGCTGACACATCAACTTTTTAAACAGTTAAATGCATCTCCTGGGAGCTTTATATAATGCATACATTATATTGATAGAAATACTGTGGTTTGAAAGCTGCCTAAGAGTGTCCAATGCAGATGTGAACACAGCCCAATACTGACAATAATAATAAGGCTGCATTATTAGATCTACCACCAATGTGGCTACAGCTAATGTTTTGTTGACCTCGCCTACTTGTGCTGGCCCCACCCACAAAATGGGACCACTTTTAGATTTTTATCCAGGGACACTTTAAGCTCTCAATCTGCCCCCGGTGGACAGCCATTGTCAGGTATCTTCAGAGATGTTCGAATGGGTTCAAGTCAGGGCTCTTGCTGGGCCACTCAATGACATTCACAGAATTGTCCCCATGCCACTCCTGTGTTGTCCTGGCTGTGTGCTTAGGGTCATTGTCTTGTTGGAAGGTTAACCTTCGGCCCAGTCTGAGGTCCAGAGCACTCTGGATCAGGTTTTCATTAAGAATATCTCTGTACTTTGCTCGATTCATCTTTCCCTCAACCCTGACACGTCTCCCTGTCCCAGATGATGAAAAACACTCTCACAGCACGATGCTGCCACCACCATGCTTCACTGTAGGGATGGTATTGGGCAGGTTATGAGCAGTGCCTGGTTTCCTTCAGATATGATGCTTAGAATGGAGGCCAAAAAGTTCAAACATGGTTTCATCAAACCACAGAATCTTGTTTCTCACAGTCTGAGAGTGTTGTGTCAGCGGTTGCTGACTGCTGGCCCGCTGTACTTACCGGCAGATGTGACAGCGGGACACTGAAGGCTTGTCGGAATCTCCCTCCCAGGAGATGCCAACACACACGGCTACACTCCCCTGCCTCTAGGGAGTGTGTGCGCTCGTCCCTGGCTTTAAAGGGCCAGCGGGAACACCAACTAAGTGTTCCCTAATCTAACTTACATCCTGGACGATATAAAGGACTCTGCCCTTCCTGTCCTTGCCTGAGCGCTGTTGTCATATTCCCATGTTAGTCTAAGCAAATGGACCCTTAGTTGTTATCCTGCTCCCAGTGTTCCCGTATCGTTTTTCCTGTATCCTGTATCCCGTAACTGTGCTTGTTCCTGAGCTGCATCTAGTGTTGGAGTCGTGTTGTCATCTGCCAGATTCCGTGTCATCTGCCACGTCCAGTGTCATCTGCTACGTCCAGTGTCATCTGCCTCGTCTAAAGTCATCTGCCATGTCCAGTATCATCTGACATGCCAAGCTTCATCTGTGCCAAGTGACAACTACACCACGTGCCTGCTTCTCTGAGTATCTGCCAGATCATCTTCCCATGTAAACTACCCCAGTGACTGTTACTGACTGTTATTTGGACAGCTGCTACTCCGCTATGGCAGTGCGGCCTAGTGGGTCCACATACCCCACAGGTGTGACAGAGAGACCTATAGGTGCTTTTTTTGAAACTCCAGGAGGGGATGGTTAACCTTCTGGAAGTTTCTGCCACTTGCACACAGAATCTTTGGAGCTCAGCCAGAGCTACAATTGGGTTCTTGGTCATCTCTACTTAGTTTGGCGGGCGGCTAGCTCTAGGAAGAGTCCTGATTGTTCCAAACTTCTTCCATTTAAGAATTATGAAGGCCACTGTGTTCTTGGGAACTTTCATCAATTCTGTTTTTATTCACAGATTGTTATTTGTACACTGCTGTGGAAACAAAAATTATGCAAAGGATAAAACAAACCTAAGAACAATATATACATAAGGAAAGGCGCTCTTAGGCAGAATTGCCAATCGACCAAACTTCAAATGGTTGAGATGGTCGAAGTGGTTGAAGTGATTGAGGCGGGGAGATTCTCTCACATCACCACTTGTTGCCAGTGTAGTAGCAAAAGACTAACACAGGGATTTGTAAAACTCCTCCCAAGTAAGTCATGAGGACCAGGGTGTATCAAGAGGTAAGTGGTGGGATTAAGCATTTAGTCAAGTGGTAGTACTGAGATTGCCAGAAGTGTGTCTATAATTCTGCCAAGAGGACCAAATCGTTATAAATCTGGAGTCAGTGGCGTAGCTATAGGGGCCCGCAGCCCCCCGCACCACATCAATGAAAAGTTACTATAGTAACTGGGGCCTATGTAATAAACTACACGGGCCCCTGTTACTATAGTAACTGACAGTACTTACCCCTCCTCTTCCAGGAGCGCATCAGAGGTTCTGATGTCGCAGCGCTGTGCACAGCATCCCAACACTTGATGGAGTGAGGTCATGTGGCGAAAGAGGAGGTAAGTTTAATTTTAGTGTCTTGCTGATGGGTTGGGCTCAGACACCCGGGACCCCCACCAATCAACTGTTTTGAAGGCGTTGCAGCCGCTCGTACAAGTGCTACTTCCCCTTCATTCCGGTCACTTTCTCACACTGAATCGCCGACACGAATGTGTCAGCGATTCACAGTGTGAGCAAGTGAGGGAAATGAAGGGGAAGCAGCACTCGTACAAGCGGCTGCAACCCCTTCGAAACAGCTGATTGGCGGGGATCCCGGGTGTCTGACCCCAACTCATCAGCTATTGATGGCCTATACTGAAGATAGGCCATCAATGTTTAGGGACTGGACAACCTTTAAAGCCTACCGTGTGTTAGGCTTAGATACAGGGCCCCATCTTATACTGCATAAGAATACTGTCTGCTGCACCCTGTATCTAAGCCTACATTAGGCTTAGATACAGGGTCCAACAAACAGTATCACACATGCACATGTGCCCTGTTCACATCACCACTGGTCTTCCGTTGAGGGGTTCCGTCTGGTTAAAACCTCAACGGAAATGCAAACGGAAACCTTAGCTTCCATTTGCATCACCATTGATCTCAATGGTGATGGAAACTTTGCTAATGGTTTCCGTTTCTTACCGTTGTGAACGGGTTCCGTTGTTTTGCCAGAATCAATAGCGCAGTCGACAATGCAAAACAACGGAACCCTGCCACAACGGTGACAAATCTTTAGCAACGTTTCTGTCACCATTGAGATCAATGGTGAGGAAAACTGAAGCTTAGGTTTCAGTTTGCCTTTCTGTTGAGAGGTTAACCCGACGGAACCCATCAACGGAAGGACAGCGGTGATGTTAACGGGCCCTTACTAATGTTTTTTTGTGGTTTTTTTACAGGTTCGGTTGTTGAACTACGTCGGATTCGAGGACTACTTCGATGACAGCTTTTTTATTCTCAATAAAATGGTTAATGAGGGTTGTGTGGGGGTGTTTTATTTCAATAAATCAATTTTTTCTATGTCTTTGTATTTTTTTTTTACTTTATCGCTGCCAACTTACTAATGGCCGCTGACAGATTGACAGCGTCCATTACTAAGGCGGGGCTTAGTGTTAGCTGGTGAAAAGGCTAACACTAACCCCCATTAATACACCGGTACCCACCGCCACCAGGGGTTCCAGGAAGAGCCGGGTACGATCCAGTACCCGACCATCTGTAGTGATGGTCGGGCACTGGGGTAACCGCAGGCTGGTATTATTAGGCTGGGAAAGGCCAAAAACAGTGGCCCTTCCCACCCTGGTAATGCTAGCCTGCTGCTGCTGTGTTGTATCTGGCTGGTTCTGAAAAATGGGGGGGGACCCCACGTAATTTTTTTTTATAAACAATTGGACCGCACGATCTGGAGTTCCCCCATTTTTATAACCAGCCAGATACAACATAGCAGCAGCAGCCTAGCATTACCAGGTTGGGAAGGGTAACAGTTTTTGGCCTTTCCCAGCCTAATAATACCAGACTGTGGCCGCCCCAGTGCCCCTCTGTCACTAAAGATGGTCGGGTACTAGATCATACCCGGCTCTTCCTGGTGGCGCTGGGTACCAGGGTAAAAATGGGGATTAGTGTTAACCTCTTCATGTCTAACATTAAGTCCCCCCATTAGTAATGGGCGTTGTGAATCAGCCAGCGACAATTACTAGGGCGGTAGTTACAAAGTTTAAACAAATACAAAGACATAGATAAAATATTTTATTGCAATAAAAATTCCACACAACCCTCGTTATCTATTTTATTGAGAATTTCAAAAAAACGCAGTTATCGAAGTAGTCCTCGAATCTGAAGTAGTCCAACAACCGAACTTGTAAAAAAACAAACACACATAAATAATTAGTATCACGTCAAAAAGGAAAATAATTATTATTCTTACCTTTCCTGGGTCCAGCACTGGAGCTGCAATGTCAGCGAGCTGGTCCCTATATCTAATCCAATCATGTATGATACTGTCTGCTGAGCCACTGTATCTAATCCTATCATGTGTGATACTGTCTGTGGAGTCAGTGTATCTAATCCTATCATGTGTGATACTGTTTGTCGAGCCACTGTATCTAATCCTATAATGTGTGCTAATGTCTGTTAAGCCAATGTATCTAATCTTATCCATAGCTTTAGGGTCGTAGTGCTATAGATAGGCTGTCTCATATATATATATATATATATATATATATATATACACATATACACCACCATTCAAAAGTTTAGGGTCACTTAGAAATTTCCTTATTTTTGCAAGAAAAGCACAGTTTTTTTCAATGAAGATAACATTAAATTAATCAGAAATACACTCTATACATTGTTAATGTGCTAAATGACTATTCTGGCTGCAAACGTCTGGTTTTTAATGCAATATCTACATAGGTGTTGTGACAACCTGGGGACCACTTAGCTCATGGGATCACCATCTCCCGGGTGAGATGGTTGGCAAACATAGAAAGTTCACTCCAAAAAGGTTTAAACCAGCCGCAGCTAGCTTTATTGTCTTCACAACAGCAGTTCAGTGATACAACAATAAACATCCAAAATAAACCCTAGGCCATCCAGCCTCTAACTAACACATTCAGTGTCCCTCACTACGTGACACTGAGCCTTGTGCCCAGCACCTCAAAACCTTCAGTTTTACCTCACACGGTGGTGAATCTCACAGGCTAGCATGCCTGTCTTCCCCAGACTGAGAGCCCTGTGTGAACAGCACACACCTGATATAAAGAGCCGTCTCAGGTGAAGCCTAACTAGGCTCATCAGACAGCCCCAAGCACCAGCAGAGAAAACCCTCTCTGCTGTACATGCTCCCTGGTCTGCACCGTCCAGAAGCTGCACTGCTACAGTGTATAGAGGCCCATTTCCAGCAACCATCACTCCAGTGTTCTGATGGTACATTGTGTTTGATAACTGTGTTAGAAGGCTAATGGATGATTAGAAAACACTTGAAAACCCTTGTGCAATTATGTTAGCACCGCTGTAAACAGTTTTGCTGTTTAGAGGAGCTATAAAACGGACCTTCCTTTGAGCTAGTTGAGAATCTGGAGCATTACATTTGTGGGTTCGATTAAACTCTCAAAATGGCTAGAAAAAGAGAGCTTTCATGTGAAACTCAACACTCTATTCTTGTTCTTAGAAATGAAGGCTATTCCATGCGAGAAATTGCCAAGAAACTGAAGATTTCCTACAACGGTGTGTACTACTCCCTTCAGAGGACAGCACAAACAGGCTCTAACCAAAGTAGAAAGAGAAGTGGGAGGCCCCGATGCACAAATGAGCAACAAGACAAGTACATTAGAGTCGCTAGTTTGAGAAATAGACGCCTCAAAGGTCCTCAACTGGCAGTTTAATTAAATAGTACCCGCAAAACGCCAGTGTCAACGTCTACAGTGAAGAGGCGACTCCGGGATGTTGGCCTTCAGGGCAGAGTGGCAAAGAAAAAGCCATATCTGAGACTGGCTAATAAAAGGAAAAGATTAATATGGGCAAAAGCACACAGACATTGGACAGAGGAAGATTGGAAAAAAGTGTTATGGACAGACAAATCGAAGTTTGAGGTGTTTGGATCACACAGAAGAACATTTGTGAGACGCAGAACAACTGAAAAGATGCTGGAAGAGTGCCTGACGCCATCTGTCAAGCATGGTGGAGGTAATGTGATGGTCTGGGGTTGCTTTGGTGCTGGTAAAGTGGGAGATTTGTACAAGGTAAAAGGGATTTTGAATAAGGAAGGCTATCAGTCCATTTTGCCACGCCATGCCATACCCTGTGGACAGCGCTTGATTGGAGCCAATTTCATCCTACAACAGGGCAATGACCCAAAGCACACCTCCAAATTATGCAAGAGCTATTTAGGGAAAAAGCAGGCAGCTGGTATTGTATCTGTAATGGAGTGGTCAGCCCAGTCACCAGATCTCAACCCCATAGAGCTGTTGTGGGAGAAGCTTGACTGTATAGTACGCAAGAAGTGCCCATCAAGCCAATCCAACTTGTGGGAGGGGCTTCTGGAAGCATGGGGTGAAATTTCTCCCGATTACCTCAGCAAATTAACAGCTAGAATGCCAAAGGTCTGCAATGCTGTAATTGCTGCAAATTGAGCATTATTTGACGAAAGCAAAGTTTGAAGGAGAAAATTAGTATTTGAAAAAAAAATCATTATTTCTAACCTTGTCAATGTCTTGACTATATTTTCTAGTCATTTTGCAACTCATTTGATAAATATAAGTGTGAGTTTTAATGGAAAACACAAAATTGTCTGGGTGACCCCAAACTTTTGAACGGTAGTGTATATATGCACATATTCATACACACACACATTTTTTTTGGGGGGGGAGGCACATGTGTATTGGGGCTATTCCCCCTGATGTTTTATTTGCTTAGTGACACCCCTGGCTGTTAGTGCTGCATTGTTGGATCACTTTGGAGACCCAGCGGTGCAGCTGAAAGCTGCGTGCCATCGGCCCTGAGAAGTTGGGGGGGGGGGGGCAAGAAGAACCTTCGCATGGGGCCCATGAGCTTTTAGCTACGCCCCTGTTTGGAGTGTGATCACTGTTCCCAGCTACTTAGTTCCTCTAATCTACATATATGATCCAATTTATCCACTAGCTGGTTCATAGTTGGGCAATCTAGATCTCCATTTGAGAGGGATCAACAACTTTGCATAGTTACATAGTTACATAGCAATAGCAAAAGGATATAAGTCGGCACTGCTGCAATCAAGAATCCTCCAGGCGTTTGGCAGATCACTGCCCAGGCAGCATGTACACTGACACGGCGTGTGTCAAGGGAGGTGCTGGCTTGGCAATAAGAGTTCACAAATATCACAATGAATAAAGAAAGAAGTAGAGCCGCACTCACCCAACTCTGACATTTTCATATGCTTTATTGCTCAAAAAGAAGTGGGGGGGAAACGAAGATATGCACAGGTTCACAGGCAACAGCTGTAATGACGGGGTAGGGAGACAGACAGGTGAGCCCTAATCTACCTGCCACTCAGTCCCTGCCTACTTGCACGGCCTGTCCTAGGCGACGGCGTACAACTGGGTGACGGTCCCTACGCTCAATATGTGCACGACAGACAAACAGACAAGGGTACACAGAAGCTAAGGGAAATGGGGCAGATGCCCACGGCAAGACCGTGAGCAACAAGAGTAGTGAACGAGCCGAGTCAAACCAGGAGTGTATGAGGTACCAAACGCAGAGTAGGAGCGTAGTCAGTAAAGCCAGGGTCAAAATTAAGCAAGGTCAATAATGATAGCAGTAGCAGCAGAGCCAGGGAACAGGCAGAATCACAGGCAAAGGAGGAGCAGGAAATGAAGGTATAAATAGACAGAGGGCGGGTGCTAGCTCCGTCTGGCCAGGCTGTGATAGGCTCTCCCACTCCTCAGCCTCCCAGCCTGAGTGGTAGCAGATCGAGTCACTCTATCAGACTTAGGAGCAGGTGCAGACTGATTAACCACGGGAGTTGACACAGAAGCTGTGTCTGGCAGATCCTTTACAACAGCTGTTTCGCATAGGCACGCTTTCTCAAGCCTTACATAGTTACATAGGTTGAAAAAAGACATAGGTCCATCAGGTTCAACCTTTCTCAATAAATTACACGTCATTCATTGCTTGATTATTTATAACCCTCAATGCCATTCGTAAATAAATAGGCATCTAGCCTTTTTATAAATCCTGACATAGTATCTGCCATCACTACCTCTTGGGGAAGGGCATTCCATAGCTTGACCACTCTAACTATAAAGAACCCTTTCCTATATTGATGTCTCAGACGTCTTTCTTCCACACACAATGGGTGTCTCCAAGTCCTTTGTAGAGTCATTGAAAGGAACAGATCATGTTCTCTGTACTGCCCCCACATATACTTATACATGTTAATAAGACCACCTCTAAGACATCTTTTTTCCAAGCTGAACAAGCCCAATTTTTCTAGCCTTTCATTGTAAGTGACACCTCCCATCCCATTTAATAATCGAAATCCCCGCCTTTGAACCCTCTCCAGTTCTCCTATGTCCTTTTTACAATGTGGAGCCCTGAATTCCATATTCTAGATGTGGCCTTACAAGGGATTTATAGAGTGGTAATATTACATTTCAATCACAGGTTTTTATCTCTCTTTTTATACACCCTAAAATCCTATTTGCTTTTGCGGCTGCTACCTGACATTGAGTGCTGCTGCTTAGCTTATTTGTTACCATAATTCCCAGGTCCTTCTCTTGTTCCGTTATCCCCAGGTTTATTCCATTTAATGTATATGAATTAATACTATTATTGCATCCTAAGTGCATTACTTTACATTTATCAACATTAAATTTCATCTGCCATGTTTTTGCCCATGCTGCCAGCTTATTTAGGTCTTTCTGTAATATTTTAAAGTCAAGCTCAGTTTTAAGTATCCTACAAAGTTTTGAATCGTCATCAAAAAACTGACACCTTGCTATCAATCCCATCATTAATAAAGAGATTAAAAGGAATTGGGCCTAACACCGATCCTTGTGGTACCCCACTGCTGACTTTAACCTATTTTGAGTAAGTTCCATTTATATATTATATATTTCTTTGTTTTCTGTCCATTAACCAATTATTTACCCACTTGCATACACGTTCCCCCAGTCCTTGTGTCTGTAGCTTCATAACAAGACTGTTGTGTGGAACAGTATAAAATGTTTTTGCAAAATACAAATAAATCACATCAGCCTCATGCTGTAAGAATATGCGTAATGAGGTCGTTACTTGTTGGGGTGAAGGAAGAGACAGGTAACCAGACCAGAATCAAGGATGCTTCTAGGGATATGCATTTACCAGTTATGCGGCGGATTAATTCTGAAATCTCAGACCAAAATGATTTTATTAGAGGGCAATCCCACCATATATGTGAAAGCAAACCAGTACCCCACTGCAAGGCCAGCAAGTTCTTCCAGGTGATAGGCCAATCTTAAACAGGAACTCGGAGGTTCTGTAGCACCTTGTCAGGGTCTTAAATGAGTTCTCTTGTATCTTGGCACATCTTGAGAAACCATGAGAGTGTTGTAGTATAGTTGTAATCTCAGAGGGGGACCACCTGGTCTAAAGTTCCGATTCCCATGCCAAAATAAAACTGGGTTTGGCTAGTGCACTGTAAGAGATCAGCTCTGAGTAGATTTTGGATAGGAGCTTGGTGGGGTAGAGGGAAATCGAAGAAGAGTATCTATCCAGGATGACTCCGGAAGCGGTGTAAGTGATTTTTGTAATTTGATGCAGAGGCTCTGAATACTTGCAGAGTGTAGAAAATTTCTACGACCAGTGTCAGTAACTCAACTCACTTCCTCTATCAAGGGGATAGCTGAAGTTTGGAAATGGGAGTATAATAGAGAGTAATCTAGATCATCCCAAAGACTTCCGGATGGACAGGAGACTCCCAGAGTGAGAGGTTATTAATTAATGGCTGTAGATGGAGAGAAGGATCTAGGGGGATCCAGAGTGGAGAGATGTTTATGGAACACTAAGGTGCCTTTAGATATGGGGTTGATGTTAGTTAAGAAGGAATGGTTCTTAAAACGACCCAACAAAAGCACAAGTAGTCAAGGCCCCAATATAAGTCGTTCTTTTTCCACATGAGGGGGATGTGGATCTTTCCATCTGTTTAACCTGTTAGTGACCACCAATACGCCTTTTCACGGCAGCCACTAATGGGCTTTATTCTGATGCTTAAGCCTTTTTACGGCGCTGCATCAGAATAAATAAACAGAGCAGGGAGCCGTTAAGTTTCCCTTCTCTCAGCTACCAGATGTAGCTGAGGGCTGGGGACATCCCTGCTCAAACAGGTGAGATCGATATAAGTATCGATCTCACCCGTTTATCCCCTCAGATGCGGCGCTCAATACCGAGCGTCGCATCTGAGTGGTTTTGGAGAGAGGGAGGGAGCTCCCTTTCATCCCACTGACACCTGGCGATAAGATTGCCGAGTGTCTGTGTCTCCGATGGAAGCCGGGGGCCTAATAAAGGCCCCCAGGTCTGCCTGTAGTGAATGCCTGCTAGGCTATGCCAGAGGCATGTCCTAGCAGATGCCTGTCCGTTTTAAACGGACAGGCAGTAATACACTGCAATACAAAAGTATTGCAGTGTATTATAATAGCGATCGGAAGATCACATATTAAAATCCCCTAGTGGGACTAGTAAAAAAGTAAAAAAAAAGTTTAACAAAGTTAATATAAAAAAATGTGAAAAAAAAATAAAAAACAGACTTTTTCCCCTTACAAATTGCTTTACTATTAAAAAAACAAAATAAAGCAAAAAAGTTACACATATTTGGTATCAGCGCATCCATAACGACCCCGACTATATAGCTACTTCATTATTTAACCCGCACGGTGAATGCCATAAAATATAAAATAAAAAACTATGGAAAAATGCCTGTTTTCTGTGAATCCTGACTTAAAAAAAATGTGATCAAAGTCATCAAAAAGTCGTATCTACTCCAAAATGGTACCAATAAAAACTACAAGTCGTCCCGCAAAAAAAAAGCCCTCATACAACTGCATCAGCGGAACAATAAAAAAAGTTATGGCTCTTCAAATATGGAGACACAAAAACAAATAATTTTGAAAAAAAGCGATTTTAGGCTGGGTTCACACATACTATTTACGGACGTAATTCGGGCGTTTTAGCCCTGAATTACGTCCGAAAATGCGGCTCAAAAGCGTCGGCAAACATTTGCCCATTCATTTGAATGGGCTTTACGATGTGCTGTGCCAACGGTCATTTATTTTACGCGCCGCTGTCAAAAGGCAGCGCGTAAAAAAGACGCCTGCGTCAAAGAAGTGCCTATCACTTCTTCAGACGTAATTGGAGCCGTTTTCACTTGACTCCATGGAAAAACAGCTCCAATTACGTCCGTAATGGACGCAGCGAAAGACGCCTGCACATGCCATTACGGCTGAAATTATGGTGCTGTTTTCTCCTGAAAACAGCACCGTAATTTCAACCGTAACGGACGCTGCCGTTTGAACATATCCTTATTGTGTAAAAGTAGTAAAACATACAAAACCGATACAAATTCGGTATCGTTGCAATCGTAACAACCCGCTGAATAAAGTTATTTGTTATTTGTACCACACGGCAAAAAACGGCGAAGATTTAGGACGCAAAAAAGAGTGGCGAAATTTCAGGTTTTTTTCTATTCCCCCCCCAAAAAAAGTTAATAAAAGTTAATCAATAAATAATATGTACCCCAAAATGGTGCTATTAAAAAATACAACTTGTCCCGCAAAAAACAAGACCTTAAACAGCTATGTTGACACAAAAATAAAAATGTTATAGCTCTTGGAATGCGACGTTGGAAAAACGTAAAAAATTCCTTGGTCATTAAGGTTTAAAATAGGCTGGTCGATAAGGGGTTAATAGAAGACATCTACTAAGGTGGTTAGCTCTATAATAGGAGTAGGCATCTGGGAGACCCATTCCACCGTGTGCCTTTTTGAGGATGAGAAGTCTATGAGGAAGTCTAGGGTGTTGTGTGGCCCATAGAAAGCTTACAAATAGACTTTTGATGTTGTTGAAGAAAGATTGTGGGAGGTAGATAGAACAGTTTTGGGAAAGTTTTTTCTCCCTATCCATGACAGAAGAGGAATTTTAAAATCTTGGAGTTGGGATTTTATGTGAGCTATTATTGGTCTGTAGTTCAGGGAAAATAATAGAGAAAAGACTTTCGGGAGGTAAATCCCCAGGTATTTTATAGCAATGTCGGGGCATTTGAGCAGCGTAGAGGCAATGTCAGAAACCGATGCCGTAATATTAAGTTCTGATTCGATAAAAAATATCTTGAAATTAGAAATCAGATCAAAATCATCAAAGATCGTCATAATTGATTTGCAGGGGTCCTAACAAGTGACCGGAGCAAACGTACTTCTACAGGGCTCTCTGACATCCCTCCAAAATCTGGAGGAATCTGTTGGCTACGTTGCCTTCGTAACCTTGAAATACTCACCAGAGTACTCTGGACTCCTGCTCCATCCCCTGGAGCTTTTTGGTGTCATCCTGTGCCATTTTTGTGGTCGCGGCTTACTGCCACGTCTCAAGCTGGGGCCTAAAGTTTGGCCTCTTCCTTGTGACCTACTGGTCTGCCTGAAGCCGGGGGACTGGAGTTGCGGCTGGCGGCCAGGAACTGGAGCGGATACGCGACATTGGTTGTTGGATTCCCCATTCTGCGTGATCCCGCGTTTACAAGGCCAGCTCGCCACTGTCCCCTTTAAGAGGGAGCTTTTTCTTGGGGTGAATAACTTCTCCCATGCTGTGTTCTGTGGCCCGGAATTTTGGGCCTAGTCTGGGGCTGGATCAAGCGCCACACGGGGATTCCGCTCCTTCAGGGAGCTACGGTGGCGCTATCTACAGGAAGGGGGGGTTGTTATCTACAAGGCGGCTGTGGGCTGTGTGACACTTCCTACCAGGGGGCTGTGTGGCACTCCCTACCAGGGGGCTGTGTGGCACTCCCTACATGGGGCTGTGTGGCACTCCCTACCAGGGGGCTGTGTGGCACTCCTTACCAGGGGGCTGTGTGGCGCTCCATACCAGGGGGCTGTGTGGCGCTCCCTACCAGGGGCTGTGTAGCGCTCCCTACCAGGGGCTGTGTGGCACTCTCTACAGGGGGCTGTGTGGCGCTCTCTACAGGGGGCTGTGTGGCACTCTCTACAAGGGGGCTGTGTGGCGCTATCTACAAGGGGACTGTGTGGCGCTATCTACAAGGGGCCTGTGTGGTGCTATCTTCAAGGGATCTGTGTGGCGCTACTTACAAGGGGGCTGTGTGGTGCTACCTAAAAGGGGGCTGTGTAGCGCTACCTACAATGGGGCTGTGTGGCACTACCTACAAGGGCCTGTATGGCACGATCTACAAGGAGGAGGTGGGGGATTATGGCATTGTCTACAGGGAGGCTGTATGAAAAAATCTATAGGGCGGCACTATACTGTGTGGGGGCCAGTAAGCGGACATTATACTCTATAGGGGTACAATAGGGGCATAATACTGTGGGCACAATTAGAGGACAAAATACTGTGTCCTTGAAGGGGTTGTAATATATAATATTATTAAATATTATTATTATACTGTATGGTGGCACTAAAGCGGCAAAAAAAATTGATGGGGCATTTTTTTTAATGATGAGAGTGGGGTGCCGAAAGATCATTTCGCACGGAGCGCCGCCTATCCTAAGGCCGGCCCTGCAGCTAATGATCACCGCCAGAAAGATCCAAGGAGATCTGAAGCTACTAGTGAGTACTGCTACAATCAGAAGACAATCAAGTGAAACCAAGTTACCAGCAAGAACTCCCCGAAAAAGGCCAGTTGTTGAAAAAAAAACATGTCCTGAATAGGTTAAAATTTGCCAAGGAACACATTGACTGTCCCAAAGAGAAATGGCACAACATTTTGTCGACTGCAGTGTTTTCAGACATAATTTGGGCCGTTTATGCCTCGAATTACGCCTGAAAAAACAGCACCATTACGCCTCCAAACATCTGGCCATTGCTTTCAATGGGATTTACGTCATTCTGTTTCCATGGAGCGTAATTTTACGCCTCTTTTTCAAAAAAACGTGCGTAAAAAGACGCCCCGTAAAAAGAAGTGTTGGTCACTTCTTTAGGCGTATTTGACGGACCGAATTCCCATTGAAGTCAATGGGAGTTGTAAAAACTAGTTTGCAGGCATTTGTCACACATTAGGAGCGTAATTTGAGGCGTTTACGCCTCAAATAACGCTTCAAAATACGCCTGAAACTTGGCCAACACTCCCCCAAGGGGTGTTGCCAAAACAGCCATTTTGAAAGGCCAGTTTATGGTGCAAGCAAGGTGCTTTAAAAGAAAAAATTCAGGACATTCCCAATGGCAACCAGAGCATACAGGAGGATGCATATTGATGTGGATGCACTGATAACCGAGGTAAGGACCATATTAACCCCTTCCCACACCTTGGCGTAAATGCACGTCCAGGTGAGCAGTAACTTTGCGCTCCTGGGCGTGCAGTTACGTCCGCTCTTTAACAGTTAACCGCAGCTCGGCGCTACACCGCAGCGCCAGTTAACTGTGCAGGGCGTCTGCCCTGCTCTCCCCATTGCCGATCAGCGGCCTGTCGCCGCTGAAATCGGCAATTAATCCCTTCGATGCGGTGGTTGATTGCGATCACCACATCGAAGAGGTTTACAGCGGATCAGCAGCCCCCCCCACATGCATTTGCGGGGGCTGGCGATCCTTATCATGGCAACCAGAGGCCAGACAATGACCTCCGGGTTGCCATGTACGGAAGCCTCGGAGGAGCAGCCTCCGGCCGGTCCTCCGATGCTTCCTGTCAGTGTGACTGTCACGTCACAATGACAGAACACATTACGCTACGTGTGTAGTGTAATGTGTTCCAGCAGCGTTCAGAGCTGCAAGTCTAAGTGTCCCCTAGTGGGACAAGTAAAAAAAGTAAAAAAAAAGATAATAAAAATGTTTTTAAAAAGTGTAAAAATAAAAGTTAGAAGTGACATAAACAAAGAATGCTTTTTTTCCTATAATAAGTATTTTCTTATAGGAAAAAAATGAACACTTTAAAAAAAGTACACATATTTGGTATCACCGCGTTCGTAACGACCCCAACTATAAAACTGTAATATTATTTTTCCCGCATGGTGAACACCGCAAAAAAAATAAACAAAAAACCATGCCCAAATCACAATTTTTTGGTTACCAACCCTCCCAAAATATACAATAAAAAGTGATCAAAAAGTCGCATGTACGCCAAAATTGTACCAATACAAACTACATCCCGTCCCGCAAAAAACAAGCCCTTACACCGCTTTTTTGACTGAAAAATAAAAAAGTTATCGCTCTCACAATAGGGTGACACAAAATATTATTTATTTTATAAATATGTGATTTTATTGCACAACATAAAAAAATTATATACATCTGGTATCGCCGTAATCGTATCGACCCGCAGAATAAAGTGGAATGGTCATTTATAGCCCAGGGTGAAGGCCATAAAAAAACGAATAAAAAACATTGTCAGAATTGATGGTTTTTGGTCACCTTGCTTGCCAAAAAATTTAATAAAACGTGATCAAAAAAATTTCTGGTACCCCAAAATGGTACCAATGAAAACCTACAGATTGTCCCGCAAAGAATAAACCCTCACGCAGCTCCGGTGGAGAAAAAATAAAACAGTTCTGGCTCCCAGAATATGGCGATGCAAAATGTGCAGAGTGTCCAAGAGCAGATAAGATCGGGTCCCATTTATCAGTGCGACACCGGCCACATATCTGCGGATTATTATTTATTTAATGCATTATTATACCCTCTTATTATGCCCTAATGTACCCCGCACAGATAACATATGCCCCCACATTATAAACTGAAACACCAGTAAAACCCCAAACAGAACTACTACCAAGCTACATCTGTGCCCCAAAAGCCAAATGCCGCTCCCTCCCTTCTGAGCCCTGCAGCGTGCCCAAACACCAGTTTACGTCCACAGATATGGCATCGCCATACCCGGGAGAACCCGGTTAATATTTTATGAGGTATTTGTCTTCAGTGGCACAAACTGGGCATAACATGTAGTGCACTAAAATGGCATATGAGTGGAAAATTTTAATTTTTCACTCCGCACCATGCACTGCGCATTAACCCCTTCGCGCACCACAACATAGCATGTCTTAGTGTGGGGGGTGATGTATGGAGCGTCTCACGTGAAAAAGAAAGAATTTAAAATGGCAAAATCGCTGTTTTCTTGGTCACCTTGGCTCTACCTAAAAATGTAATAAAAAGTGCTCAAAAAGTTGTATGTACCAAAAAATGGTACCAATAAAAACGACCGCTCGTCCATCAATAAATAAGCCCTCATACCGCTCTATTGACTGAAAAATAAAAAAGTTGTGGCTCTTGGAACGCGGGGAGGAAAAAACTAAAAAGGAAAATAAAAAAATGGATCAGTCCAGAAAGGGTTAATTACTTTCTAATGAAAAACGATTTATGACCACACGTGGGGTATTGCCGTACTCGGGAGAAATTGCTTTACAAATGTTGGGCAGCTTTTACCCCCTTTATCCTTTGTGAAATTGAAAAAATGCAACATTTTAGTGGAAGAAATGTTGATATTCATTTTCACGGCCTAATTCTAATAAATCCTGCAAAAGACTTGTGGGGTCTAAATACCCACTATATCCCTAGATAGTTTCTTTAAGTGGTTCTAATTTCCACTTTTGGGGGGTTTCCACTGTTTTGGTCCCTCGGGGGCTTTGCAAATGCGACATGGCACCCAAAAACCATTTCAGCTAAATTTGAGCTCCAAAAGCCAAATAGCGCTCCTTCCCTTCTAAGCCTTGCTGTGGGTCCAGAAAGCAGTTTATTACAACATATGGCATATTTCTGTAATCGGGAGAAATTGTTTTACAAATGTTGGGGTGCTTTTTCTCCTTTATTCCTTGTAAAAATTAAAAATGGCTACCTTTTTTTTAGAAAAAAAGTCGATTTTTACCTTTACAGAATAATTCCAATGAATTCAGCAAAACAACCGTGGGGTCAAAATGCTAACTTTACACCTAGAAAAATTCCTTGATGAGTGTAGTTTCCAAAATGGGGTCACTTTCCGGGGGTTTCCACTATTTTGTTCCCTCCAGTGCATTTCAAACGCGACACGGCACTGAAAACTATTCCAGCAAAATCAGAATTTAAAAATCCAAATGGTGCTCCTTCCCTTCTAAGTCCTGCTGTGGGTCCAAACAGCAGTTTATTACCACATATGGGGTATTGCTATAATCAGGAGAAATTGCTTTACATATGTTGGGGTGTTTTTTCGCTTTTATTCCTTGATAAAATTAAAAATGTCTACGTTTTTTCAGAAAAAAAGTAGATTTTCATCTTCACAAACTAATTCAAATAAATTTAGCAAAAAATCTGTGGGTTCAAAATGCTAACTATACCCATAGATAAATTCCCTGAGGGGTGTAGTTTCCAAAATGAGGTCACTTTTGGGGGTCTTTATTGTTTTGGCCCCACAAGACCTCTTCAAACCTGACATGGTACCTAAAATATATGCTAAAAAAAAGGAGGCCCCAAAATCCACTAGGTGCTCCTTTGCTTCTGAGGCCTGTATTTCAGTAAATTAGCGCACTAGGGCCACATGTGGGGTATTTCTAAAAACTACAGAATCTGGGCAAAAAATAATAAGTTACATTTCTCGGGTAAAACCTTCTGTGGTATAGAATTTTTTTTATTACAAATGAATTTTGTAAAAAAAAAAATGAAATTTGTAACTTTCACCTCTACTTTGCTTTAATTCCTGTGAAACGCCTAAAGGGTTAAAACACTTTCTGAATGCTGTTTTGAATACTTTGAGGGGTGCAGTTTTCAAAATGGGGTGATTTATGGGGACTTTCTAATATATAAGGCCCTCAAAGCCACTTCAGAACTGAACTGGTCCTTGTAAAAATCGCCTTTTGAAATTTTCTTGAAAATATGAGAAATCGCTGCTAAAGTTCTAAGTCTTGTAACGTCCTAGAAAAATAAAAGAATGTTCAAAAAACGATGCCAAACTAAAGTAGACATATGGGAAATGTTAACTAGTAACTATTTTGTGTGGTATTAATATCTGTTTTACAAGCAGATACATTTAAATTTCGAAAAATGCGAATTTTTGCAAATTTTCTCCAAATCTTGGTGTTTTTTACAAATAAATATTGAATTTATCAACCAAATTTTTTCACTAACATAAAGTACAATATGTCACGAGAAAACAGTCTCAGAATCGCTTGGATAGGTAAAAGCATTCCGGAGTTATTACCACATAAAGTGACAAAAATCGGCTTCGTCCTGAAGGCCAAAACAGGCTCAGTCCTTAAGGGGTTAAACCAATAATGTTGTTTGTTTTTGTGAATCCATGTTTTTAGGGCTAAAACTGTTTTGTTAAAGCTGCACACACTCTGCAAGTGCAAACATGTGTCTAGCCACTTTTATTAGTTTAATGTAATGTGTTCCTTAAATGTGTGTGTATTCCTATACGTTCTCTACGACCGTCTGGATCGCCTCTGAGGAGCAACCAAAATGTACATGCATATACACGCATCTTAGCAGTGTTGTGTTTATGCAACATTTGTCTTTCAAAACAAACCCCCAAATAAACTGCGACTTCCAGAAAGGTATACTATCATGTTTTGGTATTGAGTGTTTGTTTTAAAATTATTTGACAGAAAAAGACCTTCAGAATCGCTGGAAGAGTGTCCGGGACCGTTTCCAGAGGCATCTGAAAAAAGGCTGAGAGGAGTGGGTCCTCTTCTTCACAAGGTGCACAGTTTCCGTACCATCAGCAGCTGCTGTTCCTCCTGCCCAACAGGGCACTACTCCAGTAAGTTTTTGTCCAATTCATTTGTAAGGCAAAAACTTTTGGTATGATGCCATGCTGGTCATTTGTAGGCATACCTTTACAAGAATATGTATTGTTCTCGTATATATGACATGTTTATGAAACCCGAACCATTTCTGAATGTTGACTTTCAAAACCGTAAGACAACTGTTGTTTGTTCTTTTCTGGTATCCTCATGATTGCGACCTTGGAACTGCGTCTTCCCAACATGCAATGTGTGTATGAGTGTGTATGTGAGTGTGTGTGTGTGTGTGTGTGTGTGCGTGTGTGTGTGTGTGTGTGTGTATGTGTGTGTGTATATATAGATATATATTGATATATTTTAGAGAGCAAACAGGCTCATGTCACCCCCTAAATGGCATGCTCACTCTAACCTAGGCATTAATGTGCTTAGAAACACCAGGTGTTCCCCCCCTGTTTACATTGTACCACAACCCTGGCAGTCTCATGAAGGAGCAGAGGATTTCCTTTTTCTAACCAGTCAAACAAATATTAATTTAGCCACTACATTCGTCATGCAAGTTGTCATGCTATCAAACTAGAATTTGCTGGTCCTTCTCCCCTAGGTGTTTGTCTAAGGAATGTGTTTCATATCTTATGTTTGTTTTTGGCTTATGGTGGGTGTGCCAAATTTTACTAACTCAAATAAACATGTCAGTAGCAGGAATGGATGAAAGTGATCTAAGCTCACAACAACCATCATATTCTTTTTGGACATTCTCATAGATCCTCTGGAAATTTAGCAGGAAGTATGGAAGTGCGCCCTGCTGAACAAGAGGACCAGCAGCAGAGGGAGGGTGAACCCACTCCATCTACCTCTCAGCAAGAACCTGTGGAAGCGGAGGGCCATCACAAGATCAGGCAGGACCTTCATGTGTGGCCACAGCAGCAGAGGGGGCCGAAGAAATGTCTGAAGCACATGCTGCCACCTCTTTGCCAGCGGCCACCCCAACATGTCCAGCCCCCCCAAACCGGACACCTTCCACCCGATTGCGATCTCGAAGAACCCTCCAGACAATGGACAGGCAACTAGAGGTAGAGTCAGACGCCATGTTCTTTATCCGGAGGGTCGACGGCGATGACGAGTTTGATTTTTTTGGCCATGCCATTGCATCTCGCTGCCGCCGGCTGCAACCGCAAGTAGGGCAGAACTCAATCACTTATGTTCAGGCTACGGTGACAGCCTTCAAGTTCGTTGTCCTCATGCCCCCCGTCGACCAACTAATTACCAGCCTCAATACGACCGCAGGCCTTAGGGAGGCTCGTTCCCAAATGCCCCATAGCCCAAGATGGGTAAACGCCTCCACCCAGACGGAGCCACCAAACCCCTGCCCTCCCATTCTATTCCCTCTGCTGGTTCCCAGTTTCTTCAATCCTTTTACCCTTACCCACCCTCCCAATACACCACCATTGGTTATCCACAAAGTTATCCCCAAACTTATCCCCCGGCCCCAAACTATGATTCTCCTACCCGATTTACACAAATGTGATTGTCATTTTGTCTGGGTGGAGGTTCTGTAAATATGGCAAAATTTTAATTTATTTCCAGTAAAAATTAAAATGTCTGTCTTAAACGTTGTTTAAAATGGAGATTGTGAGGGGGGTTGTGGGAAAGTGTTGAAATAATAATCATACTAATTATTTTATGTTCTTCTGAGTAAAAATATTTAACGATTTGAAACATGTGAGATGAGGTTTTTTTTAAAACAACAAAGGACACAAGAAGAAACCTAACAAAGTAACGTCCAAGGAACAATTGACACAACACATATATTTTGCTGTCTGAAGATATTTACTTCATTTGTTTAGAAATGTTAAAAGTAAAGTTAACAAATGTATTCACTTTCAAAGTAACATAAGACATGGCAAATATATACAACACATAGTGGATACAAAGGGGGAAGGATAAACAGTTTGCATTGGGGACAAAATGTTGTACAAAAGCAAACCTTAAACTTTTTGGCCTAGTCCTGGATCGGCTGCTGAACACTGTGGCTGGAATCCTGCCGGGGCACTGCACCTTCGGGACTCATGAAGTAGTCTGTGAAGGCATCTCTCACCTGTACTCCACGGTTGGATGGCCTTCCGAAGCCCCAGTTGATGTGGGGGTCACGGAAAGCTGTCTGTGTCTCCACGTCAGCTCGCTCGTGATCACGAACATAGTTGTGAAGAACACAGGCAGCTTTAATGACCCCATCAACTGTGGACGCATCCAACTGAAGTGCACAGGTGAAGTCCCTCCACTTACTCACCATAATCCCAAAGGTGCACTCCACGAAGCGTCCTGCCCGGCTCAGCCTCTCATTGAAGACTCTCCTCCGGGCATCTAGTCTTCTCAGTGGGTATGGGCGCAGCAGGTTGGGCATCAGTGGAAAAGCCTCGTCCGATACCATCACAAAGGGGACTGGATGCGTTGTGCCCGGCTCAGCCTCTCATTGAAGACTCTCCTCCGGGCATCTAGTCTCCTCAGTGGGTATGGGCGCAGCAGGTTGGGCATCGGTGGAAAAGCCTCGTCCGATACCATCACGAAGGGGATTGGATGCATGGTACCCTCAAGAGATTGGGGAGGAGGTAGAGTTACCTGATCTAGCAAGATTTGCTTCCCTAAATCCGATGTCAGTATCTCCCGGGAGTCAACAGTGCTTCCATATGCGCCGATGCAAATTAGGGCAGAACTTAATCACTTATGTTCAGGCCACGGTGGCAGCCTTCGAGTTCGTTGTCCTCATGCCCCCCGTCGACCAACTAATTGCCAGCTTCAATACGGCCGCTGGCCTTAGGGAGGCTCCTTCCCAAATGCCCCATAGCCCAAGATGGGTAAACACCTCCACCCAGACTGAGCCACCAGACCCCTGCCCTACCATTTCATTCCCTCTGCTGGTTCCCAGTTTCTTCAATCCTTTTACCCTTACTCACCCTCCCAATACACCACCACTGGTTATCCACAAAGTTATCCCGAAACTTATCCCCCTGCCTCAAACTATGATTCTCCTACCCGATTTACACAAATGTGATTGTCATTTTTTCTGGGTGGAGGTTCTGTAAATATGGCAAAATTGAAATTTAATTTCCAGTAAAAATGAAAATGTGTTTGTGGTTTAAAATGGATATTGTGAGGGGGGTTGTGGGAAAGTGTTAAAATAATAATCATGCTAATTATTTTATGTTCTTCTGAGTAAAAATATTTTACGTTCTGAAACATGTGAGATGAGTTTTTTTAAAAACAACAAAGGACACAAGAAGAAACCTAACAAAGTAACATCCCAGGAACAATTGACACAACACGTACATTTTGCTGTCTGAAGATATTTACTTCATTTGTTTAGAAATGTTAAAAGTAAAGTTAAGAAATGTATTCACTTTCAAAGTAACATAAGACATGGCAAATATATACAACACATAGTGGATACAAAGGGGGAAGGATAAACAGTTTGCATTGGGGACAAAATGTTATACAAAAGCAAACCATAAACTTTTTGGCCTAGTCCTGGATCCGCTGCTGAACACTTTGGCTGGAATCCTGTCGGGCCACTGCACCTTTGGGACTCATGAAGTAGTCCGTGAAGGCATCTCTCACCTGTACTCCACGGTTGGATGGTCTTCCTAAGCCCCAGTTGATGTGGGGGTCACGGAAAGCTGTCTGTGTCTCCACGTCAGCTCGCTCGTGATCACGAACATAGTTGTGAAGAACACAGGCAGCTTTAATGACCCCATCAACTGTGGACGCATGCAACTGAAGTGCACAGGTGAAGACCCTCCACTTACTCACCATAATCCCAAAGGTGCACTCCACGAGGCGTCCTACGCGGCTCAGCCTCTCATTGAAGACTCTCCTCTAGGCATCTAGTCTCTTCAGTGGGTATGGGCACGATGCAGGTTGGGCATCAGTGGAAAAGCCTTGTCCAATACTATCACAAAGGGGACTGGATGCATGAACCGAGAGAATCTCCTCCAGACTGTCAAATGTGGGTATTGACATTCGACAGAATTCGTGATATTTCTCGGGCTACCTATAGAGACATACACGTTATAATACATACACACACACACAAACACACACACACACACGCACACACACACACACACACACACACACACACACACACACACACACAAAAGGGTCTAAAGTTATAGAACTAAGTTTTTCAAAAAACGGGACATTCAAAGCCAAATGGAATAACATAGCATGTGCAACATACATACATGAATGGTTACAAAATGAACCAGATGTACCCCCAAATTACAAATTGAATATGTATTCTGAAAATAACGTCACATTGATACATTTTAGGTTAAACACAGAAAAACGATGTTTAGAATAACCACTTGTTATAAGGCAACAAATTAAGGCTCATTTCTTACACATTTGTCGGTAGAAACTAAAACACACTGTCTGATGCAACAATTGTAGGCTGATGCAACACACCTTACATGAGAAATTAACACAATATGTGCTTAAGCAAACATTAAAAAGAGAAGAAATATCATCAATGTACTTTAGTTGAAACAACCACAAAAAACTCACCATCTTAATTCTTGGTAAAGGTGGCCAATGTGTCCCCTTTCATTACAGAAGAGATTAATGGGGTGCACCCAATACCTCCATCGCCTTTCATGCTCCTGTGAAACATCAAGTGTGACCAAATTTCCATTATAATGTTCAACAAAATAAATTCAATCTACATTGACACCATTATCCATAAATTTAGAAGCATACCTCACAAATTCTTCTCCGTCTAATGACATTGAGGACAATTTGCATCAATGCCGCCATATGGCGGAGGCGAACTTTAATGCGCCTTTCCCCCACATGTTCTCCCTGCTGCTCCTGCTGGGATGGCCCTGCTAAGTTCTGGGAACTCATTTTGCAAATTAAATTCACTCAATAACCACTGCTAAGCCAAAAAAGGGAAGTTGCTGATTTTGGGCTGAGTTTTTGTACGCCTGGGCCCTCTGGCCCCATGTATGCTGGTTTTTGAAACGCCTGGAATACGTCTCAAAAAAATCTCAAAAACGTCTCGAAAACGCCTTGGATAACGGCTCCATTATGCGTGCAAAAACGCCCCAAAATACGCCTCGACATGAAAAACGCTCGCAAATACGCTTCCAAAACGCCTCAAATTCAGAGGCTGTTTTTCTCAAAACAGCTCCGTAATTAAAAGCAAAATTGTTATTTTTGGGTCTAGTGGCCGCAGACAGTATGTCAGACGACCCACGAGCACTTAATTCAAGCCACGGTACACTGTGAAGTCAGTAGAGTATGGTGGTGCAAAACTCAAGATACAGGGATGTTTCTCATACCATGGTGTTGGGCCTAATTATCGCATACAAGGGATCATGGATCAGTTTAAATATATCAAAATACTTGAGGAGATCATGTAGAAGAAATGCCCTTAAAATTGATGTTTCAACATGACAATGACCCAAAACACACCAGTAAGCGAACAACATCTTGGTTACAGACAAACAGGATTGAGGTAATAGAGTGACCAGCCCAATCCCCTGACCTCAATCCCATAGAGAGCTTGTGGGGTGACATAAAAAATAAGGTTTATGAGGCAAAACCCAAAAATGCAGATGAACTGTATAATGTAGTCCAATCTTCCTGGACTGGAATACCTGTTCAGAGGTGCCAGAAGTTGGTCGAATCTATGCAACACAGATGTCAAGCAGTTCTCAGAAACAATGGTTATGCCACTAAATATTAGTTCAGTTAAGTGAAATCAGAATTTTTTTTCAGTTTATACATAACATTTTTGAATTTTTAACCCCTTCAGGACTGAGCCTATTTGGGCCTGGAGGACGAAGCTGAGTTTTTTCAAATCTGACATGTGTTAACTTATGTAGTAATAACTTGGAAATGCTTTTACCTATCTAGGTGATTCTGAGATTGTTTTCTCGTGACATATTGTACTTTATGTTAGTTAACAAATTTGGTCACTAAATTCAATATTTATGTGTGAAAAACACCAAAATTTTGAGAAAATGTGCAAAATTTTTCCTTTTTCTAAATTTAAATGTATCTGCTTGTAAGTCAGACAGTAATACTACACAAAATATTCACTATTTCATATATCCCATATGTGTACTTCATATTTGCATCATTTTTTGAACATTCTTTTATTTTTCTAGGACGTTACAAAGCTTAGAACTTTAGCAGCAATTTCTCATATTTTCAAGAAAATTTCAAAAGGCCACTTTTGAAAGTGTTTTAACCCCATAGGTGTTTCTCAGAAATTAATGCAAAGTAGAGGTGAAATTTCCAAATTTCAATTTTTGTTGCCAAAATTCATTTGTAATACAGTTTTTTCTGTAACACAGAAGGTTTTACACGAGAAATATAACTCAATATATATTGCCCAGATTGTGAAGTTTTTAGAAATATCCCACATGTGGCTCTAGTGTCCTATGGACTGAAACACCGGCCTCAGAAGCAAAGGAGAACGTAGTGGATTTTGGGGCCTCCTTTTCTTTGAATATATTTTAGGCACCATGTCAGGTTTGAAGAGGTCTTGTGGAGCCAAAACAGTGAAAGCCACCAAAAGTGACCCCATTTTGGAAACTACACCCCTCAGGGAATTTATCTAGGGTTATAGTTATCATTTTGATCCCACAGTTGTTTTGCTAAATGTATTTGAATTAGTCCGTGAAGATGAAAATCCACTTTTTTTTTCAGAAAAAAAACTTAGAAATTTACATTTTTCACAAAGAATAAAGGAGAAAAAGCAACCCAAGATTTGTAAAGCAATTTTTCCCGATTACAGCAATACCCCATATGTGGTAATAAATGGCTGTTTGGACCCACAGCAGGGCTTAGAAGGGAAGGAGCTCAAAGCCCCTGAGGGACCAAAAAAGTGTAAACCCCCCAAAAGTGACCCCATTTGGGAAACTACACCACTTAAGGGATCTATCTAGGGGTATAGTGAGCATTTTGACCCCACGGGTCTTTGCAGAATTTATTAGAATTAGGCTGTGAAAATGAATATCAACATTACTTCCACTAATGTTGAATTTTTGAATTTTCACAAAGAATAAAGGAGGAAAAAGCGCACCAACATTTGTAAAGCAATTTCTCCCGAGTACGACAATACCCCACATGTGGTCATAAATGCTTTTTATTAGAAATTAATGAACCCTTTCTGGACTGATTCATTTTTTGCTTTTTTTATTTTCGTTTTTCACTGCTCGCATTCCAAGATCCATAACTTTTTTATTTTTCCGTCAATAGATTCGTGTTAGGACTTATTTCTTGCGGGAAGAGTTGTATTTTCTATTAACAACATTTAAAGTACCATTTAATGTACTGGGAAATGGAAATAAAATTATTTGCAGGCTGAACCTTGAAAAAAACTGTGATTCCTCCATAGTTTTTTGGGTTTTGTTTTTACTTCTTTCACCGTGCAGTAAAAACGACAACTTACATTTTTTCTGCGACTCCATAAAATTCCGGTGATACCATATAGATTTTTTTTTTTTTTTACTATTTACTACTTTTATAAAGTAAAAACAATTTGTTAAAAAAACTAATTTGTTCTGTTACACCACATTCCGAGAGGCATCCTTTTTTTAATTTTTTAGTCGATTGAGAGGTGTGAGGGCTGCTTATTTTTTGAAGGACGAGCTGTAGTTTTTATTGGTACCATTTTTTGGTACATACAACTTTTTGAGCACTTTCTATTACATTTTTTTTAGAGCTGTGGTGACCAAAAACCACCAATTTTGATGTTGTAAATTCTTTATTATTTACGGCGTTCACCGTGCGAGTTAAATAATGGTATATTGATATAGTTTGGACTTTTACGGATGCAGCGATACCAATTTTGTGTATTTTTTTTTATTTTTATTTTGCTTTAGCGTGAAAAAATAGGAATAGGGTTTTCTTTTGGACTTTATATTTATTACATTTTTTTCACTAATAACTTTATTAACTTTTTTTGCACATTTTATTAGTTTCCCCTAGGGGACTTGAACCATCATTAGATCGCTGGTACAATACACTGCAATACCAATGTATTGCAGTGTATTGTCATTTTTACAGGCTCCTGTAACAGCGCGATCGCTGTTCCTGTCAGTTAGTCCCGGGTGTCGGCTGTAATACACAGCTGAAACCTACAACATATGGCACAGGCTCAGCATGTGAGCCCGCTCTATACACCCTCTCCCCACACCACGAAATTCTATTAAGTCAAGGTGCACAAAGGGGTTAATGCGCAACGGAAGGTACATAGAAAAATAAAAAAATTTCCACTGATATGCCATTTTAGTGTACAATATGCTGTGCCCAGTTTGTGCTACTGAAGACAAATACCTCATAAAATATTAACCCCTTAAGTACACAGCCTAGTTTGGGCCTTAAGGCTCAGAGCCCATTTTTCAAATCTGACATATTTCACTTTATGTGGTAATAACTTTGGAATGCTTAAACTTATCCAAGCGATTCTGAGATTGCTTTCTCGTGACACATTGGGCTTTATGTTAGTGGTAAAATTTGTATAATTCATTTATGGTTATTGTTACCATTTTGACCCCACAGTTTTTACACAGCACGTATTTGAATTGGGCTGTGAAATTTAAAAAAATAAATTTTTTCCAATAAGATGTCATTTTTAATCAAAATTTCTTATTTTCACAGGGAACAAATAACCCATTGTGTTGCCCAATTTCTCCTGAATGCAGCAATACCCCATTTGTGGCGATAAACTGCCGTTTGGGCCCATGGGAGGCCTCAGAAGGGAAGAAGAGCTGTGTGTTCTTTGGAGTGCAGATTTTGCTGGATTGATTTTCGGGTGCCATGTCGAATTTGCAGAACCCCAGAGGTATCAAAACAATGGAAACCCACCAGAAGTGATCCCATTTTGGAAACTACACCCCTCAAGGAATTCATTTATGGGTGTTGTAACCATTTACACCCCACAGTTTTTCTCACAAATTTATTTAAATTGGACTTGGAATTAAGAAAAACGTAATTTTTTCCAATAAGATGTAGATTTGGCTCAAAATTTCTTATTTTGACAAGTAATAAAATAACCCTTTTTGTTGCCCAATTTGTCCTGAGTGCGGCAATTCCCCATTTGTGGTGATAAACTGCCTTTTGAGCCCATGGGAGGGCTCAGAAGGAATAGAGCGCTATGTGTTCTTTGGAGTCTCGATCCTGCTGGATTGGTTTTCAGGTGCCATGTCGCATTTGCAGGGCCCCAGAGGTATCAAAGCAATGGAAACCCACCAGAAGTGACCCCAATTTGGAAACTACATCCCTCAAGGAATACATTTATGGATGTTTTGACAATTTAGACCCCACAGTTTTGTCCCAGAATTTATTTTAATTGGGCTGTGAACTAAAAAAATGAATTTTTATCCAATAAGATGTCGTTTTGGCTCAAAATTTCTTATTTTCACAAGAAATAAAATACCCATTTTTGTTGCCCAATTTGTCCTGAGTGCGGCAATACTCCATTTGTGGTGATAAACTGCCGTTTGGGAGGGCTCAGAAGGAAGGGACCACCATTTGGCCTACTGGAGATTATCTGGTGCAAAGTCATGTATGCAGAAACCCCTGAGGTGCCAGTACAGTTGAAACCCCCGAGAAGTGACCCCGTTTTAAAAACTACACCCCTTAAGGCATTCTTCTAGAGGTGTAGTGAGCATTTTGATCGGAGACATACACCCCATAAACTGTAATGTGGGTTTTCCCGGATATGGCAATACCCTCAATGTGGCTGTTAACAGCTGCCTGGGCACACAGCAGGGCTCAGAAGGGAAAGATGAGGGGGCTAAGCTGTGCGGAGTGCATCAGGGTAAGTAAAACTGGGGTAGATTAAAAATCAAGGGATGTATGATACATTTTAAAACACTCTTTCATACAGAGCCCTGGTTTTTCGGGACACGTGTCACATTGATATATTGTGTCCTTCCTTATCCCCCTCTTATAGCAGACTTTGCACCTCTTTTGACTTTTTCCCTTCTTGCCAGTTTGGGGTACTTCTCCTGGAAAGTGTTGCCCTGGTACAATGCGTGTGGCCTCGCTTCCAGAAGTACTGGGTGCCCCCATTCTTGGTCCCTAAAGATTAGGTTCTTGATAATCACCTCTTGAAATTTCAGGAAAGTTCCACTCTGGCCTGCACATTGACGTAGCACGTACGCATTGTACAATGTCATCTGTATGATGTGCACGACCCGCTTATTATACCACACCACATAGCACTGTAGGGCTTCAGGACTTGATCTGACAAGTCCACCCCTCCCATGTACCTATTGTAGTCCAGGATGCAGTCTGGTTTGGGGGTCACTGTACTGGTACCTCGTACAGGTACATGGGTACTGGTGTGGCCATGTATTGTTGTCAATACAAGGACATCTCTCTTGTTCTAGTACTTGACACAATATGTTGAAGCTAGAATGTGCCCTGCTCTCACCCCTTCTGAGTGTTTGCCCAAGCAGAGTCTTAGGGAGGCCTCTCAGATTTCTTCTAGCAGTGCGGCATGCCGCAGTACTTCTGGAAGTGAGGCACTTGAAGAGTGGGACGCTGGTATAAAAATTATCCAGGTAGAGGTGGTAACCCTGGTCCAGCAGTTGGTGCACAAAATACACATTTTTACATTAACTCCCAGTAAGGGGGCATTCTGGGGGCTGAATACTGGTGTCCTTCCCTTCATATATCCTAAATTTGTAAGTATACCCTGATGCACTCTCGCACAGCTTATACATCTTCACGCATACGTTGCCCTCTTACTCGGCAGGTACTGGTGGAATTGAAGCCTCCCTTTAAAATGTACCAGGGACTCATCAACAGAAATACATTTCTCTGGGGTGTATGCTTGGGCAAACTGGGCACTGAAATGGTCTAATAGGGGTCTCCGCTTATACAAACATGTAGGAGGGGTTCCAGCCCCCATGCTGTGGAAGGGGTCCCACTCCCCACATTTACCGGACCGGTTATGGGGGTTCCAGCCCCCTTGGGTGATAGGGGTATCAGCCCCCTCCGTACCCACGATATTGTAGGGGTCCCAGCGCCCTTGTACGATAGGGGTAATAGCCCCCTTCCCAACGTCAGTCACAGGGGTACCAGCCCCCTTCTGTTTCCCCCCTTTTGACAGCCCTTCAGTGTCTGTCTATCCCCCCCCTTCCTCCTATTTGTGTAGGAGGTTGAAGCATTGTTTGTTACTTACTATTGTATAATGCCTGTTATATCGTTAGTGACCACTAGATAGCGGCAGAGTAGTTGCAGTGAGTTGCTGGACAGATTACACTGGACATGAAAACGTGGGGATGAAAGGGGAGGAGCTAAAAACAGAACAGTGGAGAGATTAGCAAGGGCGTAGCAGAGCGGCCATGACGAAAGAGAGAGTGAAGGAGAATGAGATATGATCTCAGGGAAGAGATATTGAAAGTTAAAATAGACAGCCAGAAAGGGAGAGCAACAGGATAAGGAACTCTAGACTAGGTGTGAGAAAAGAAGAACCTAGGAGTCATATTCAGCAGACTGCTACCTGGTACCCTGAGTGAGAGCCTGGGAACAACGGTGACCAGGCTGCCACCATTACACGAGAGAAGCACCCTTGGCTCAACGATCCAAAGAGTGGACTAATTGGACACCGCGCATACTGCCAAGGTGAGCCTTCAGCCGATTACAGACCCCCTGCCAGGCCCGCCGCTATTACCCCATAGTGTCTGGAGACGCGTAAAGGACAGAGCCTGATATCGGGCGGAGCCATTGAAAGATAAATAGACTGTTGAACTTATACTGTTGCAGATTCCATCTGTTTATACGGGTTTTCACTAAGTAAAGATTTATAAAGAAAACCGGAGTAGTGTTGTGGTGTCCACGTTTTAGTTCCATCAAACACATGGAGTCACGAACAGGATGAGTCAACCGGGAGCTTCAGAGTTGCCTGCCATCGATGCCCTGCCCCCAATTCTGTTTCCCATGGGAGCAGCCATGATGAACATACCTAAACATGACGGAAAGAGTTTGACACTACCGGACTGGGCCGAAAGACTACGGGCCGCGGCTACCAAGTGCCATTCCCCCATCAAGCTGACCTCGCACTGAGCCTGTTAGAGGGAGATTCCCGCCAAGTGGTAGTAGTACTCCCAGCCAACCAAAGACCAACCCTGGGGGATATCCTCGGCAGACTTGAAACCCTATATGGAGACACCACCCGTCACCAACCTACGGAGGAAGATCTATACCCGGGGCCAACGGGAGGACAAGACCGTCCAACAATACTCAGTCGGGCTCCAACGACTGTGGAAACGGCTTAGCACAAAGGATCAGGAAGTTTGCGCGGCTGTTCCCTACTCAGATAGAGTGCTGTGGGACCAATACGTGTCGGGACTGAGAAATAAAGCCCTAAAGAGGAGTCTCAAAGACTATGTGCAGATGAAGTCGGGTGCCACCTTAGCGGATGTAGTCCGAGAAGCCATAGAGTGGCAACGTGATGAAGATGACACTGCCCGCGTTAATGCGCAACACTCTGCTGAACCAGGGCCGCCACTACCAGCATGCCCTGCACCGGAGAGTGCGTTCCTCCGAGACTTCGCCAAAGACATGAGGGAGCCTATGCGGGAGATGAGAGCAAAGATCAACCGGCTGAAGGCGACAAGACTTAATCAAGAAGACCACACCCGCCGGAGAAGAACTGAACCAACCAGAATCTTCCTGTGCTGGGAATGCGGCTGACCAGGACACCAGGCGAGAGACTGCCAGGCTACTAGGATGGAGCGGCTTCCTTTAAAACTAGAAACACCCGTGGCTGTGGGCCAAGCGGTGGGGACCTCTAATTCCATGGACGTTTCTTACCACCGTATTGCAGGTAAATCGCCTATACTACAAGCTCAGATGAAAGGGATAGCCGTAAATTGTTTACTAGACACAGGCTCTGAAGTCACGATGATGGCGAGAGAAATATATAAGAAGCACTTCGTGGGGTCTGAATAACTGGAGAATCCTTGGCTCACCTTGACAGCCGCCAACAATCTCCCCATCCCCGTAAGTGGAATGATCTGGATAGATATTGAACTGTTCGGAAAACAACTCCCTAAACAGGCCGTGTTGATCGTGCCCAGCTATGCCCTGCAGAGTGTCCCAGTGATCATCGGCATGAACGAACTGTGAGAGCTAGATGGGCTCCTACTGCAAGAGATGAGGACCGTCTACTGGGAGCGTGTTGGCGGGGACACTCGAGTGCAACAGTCCTTACAGAAATTACAGGAGATCTGTAGACAGAAAGAGTGTAGCCCAGAAAGAAGGACAAGTGGGTACCATCTTGTCACCCCGAGGAAAACCTCTTCGGCTGCATCCTCAACAAGAGATAACGTTACCACTGGAGGTGAAGACTCACTTCCGATTGAAGGACGCTACTGTGCTGGTGGAGCCGGTCACCGACTCCTCTTCCCCCGTCAGCTGGATGGTGGGAAGAACCGTGTGCCAGATTGCGCGGGGATGCGCCACCGTGTGACTGATGAACTTGGATAATGTGGTAAGTACCATCCCTCCATCCACCGCCCTAGCGGCAGTACATGCTATTTAGCCACAAGATGTGACCGAATGCAAGCACAACGGGTCGACCAGAGGACCCGCATCCGCAGAGACGGGAGAGATTCTGAAGTGGCTGTGGCAGCAGCTACAGTTGCAAGGAGTGGCTCCAGACCCAGAATCAGAGCGAGCCTTACGAGCACTCCTGCATCCATACCTGACCACCTTTGTTCTTCACGAGGAAGACTATGGCTGCACCGATTCGATCAAGCACGCCATACACACCGGGGATGCAGTCCCAGTACGGGAGAGGTACGGAGTATACCACCTGCGTTATACCAAGAGGTCAAGGACTTTTTTCCAGAAGATGCTGGAAGGCCAAGTGATCCGAGAAAGTGCGAGCCCATGGGCTGTGCCAATTGTGCTAGTGCGAAAGAAGGATGGCACCCTGCGGTTCTGCATCGACTACCGTCGACTGGACGCATGCACGCATCGGGGCGCTTATTCCCTCCCAGGGGTAGAAGAGTCCCTCACAGCTCTCCGGCAAGTTCAGTACTTCCCTACCCTCAACCTAGCCAGTGGGTACTGGCAAGTCCCTGTTCGAGAAGAAGACAAAGAAAAGACAGCATTCATCACCCCGATGGACCTGTTCGAGTGTAACCGGATGCCGTTCGGATAGAATAACGCTGCAAGTACATTTCAACGGCTGATGGAACACTGTCTGGGCGACATGAACTTTGAGTCTATTATGTCTTACCTAGATGATATCGTGGTGTATTCCAGTACCTTCCAAGAGCACCTGAGCCACCTAGAGGCTGTGTTGAGCCGGCTGACACAGTTCGGACTGAAGCTACAACCCACCAAGTGACGGATTGCGAGGCAGAAGATAAATTATCTGGGACATATAGTCAGCCAGGAGGGAATGGCACCTGACCCTAACAAGATCAAAGCGGTCATGAGCTGGCCACTGCCTGGCACATCCACCAAAGTGATAGAAATCCTGAGGCTAGTAGGGTGCTACAGCCAATACATCCAAGACTTTACTAAGATCGCCGGTCCGCTCCATGAACTGTTGCGGGGGCAGCCGACAGAACGACGAGGAACACAGAGTGTATCAGTGGACGACCGATGGGGCCAGAATCAAGAACAGGCTTTTCAGCAGCGGAAGGAACGATTGACCTCGGTGCCCATCCTGGCGTTCGCTGACTACACTCTCCCGTTCCAGATATATACTGATGCTATAGGTCTATAAGGCCTAGGTGCGGTGCTGTCACAGAAGAAGGACAGAGTGGAAAGAGTGATCGCATACGCTAGCCGTAGCCTGAGGCCCTCGGAGCGTAATCCCCTGAACTATATTTCCGACTTGAACTCTTGGCTGTGGTCTGGGCCGTCACGGAAAGAGTCGCTGAGTATCTAACGGGTAGCCGAATCGAGATTTACACCGACAACAATCCACTGGCTTATCTGCACACCGCAAAACTGGGTGCATTAGAACAGCGCTGGGTGGCACGCCTTGCCCGATTTGATTACATCATCTACTACAAGCCTGATCGCAACAATGGCAATGCAGATGCCTTGTCCACAAACCAGACAACTGACTCCATCGAGGATCACAATGAAGAAGTAGAAGAGGTGGAGATTCCGCCACTACGGGTGACTAGCAGGGCCACACGATTAGAGGCCAGAAGTGGAGAGCCCGGGATGGGTGAGTTATACAGTCGGCCAGAGTGGCAAGAGAAACAGCGGGCAGACCGGGACCTGCGACGGTTACATGAATGGCTCTAAGCAAGACGGCGGCCCACGAACGTATGCAGCTTACCCCGAGGGGATACCAGATTGCCAAACAACCAGAGCGGCTTGCCATTCACGATTGGGTTATCTATCGCCGCCACTGGGTGGAAAAAGAACAGCGAGTCGTATGGCAGTTGGTGTTACCGGCCAGAGAAGTAGAACCCTGCATGAAGTAAGGGGACATTTCTGTGCTGTGAAGACAGAGGCCCTGATCTGAGGTTATTTCTACACCCCCCAATTGAGGGAGATGGTGAAACGGGTATGCCGAACTTGTGCCAATTTTGCCATCCACAAAGGATTAGAACAGACCACCGTGCTACAAACTTTTCAGAAGGGGAGCCCATTGAACTATTGACTATGGATTTCCTTACCGTCCAAGAAGTAACCTCTGGATACAAGTACACCCTGGTGTGCGTGGACCATTTCTCCAAATACGCAGTTGTCATCCCCACCAGGGACTGGACCACACTCAACATGGACAAACTGATCTGAACTCGCATAATCCGGCCCTATGGGTGCACACAGAGACTGTTAACCGACCAGGGCCCGAACTTCTAGTCACAACTGACACGGCATAAGGAAGTCACAAACGACACCATATCACCCTCAGGGCAAAGGGGCATGTGAACGTTTTAACCAAACTCTTTTGAGCATGCTGAGAACCTTAGGTGACGATCACCAAGAGCGGCGGCCTGAACATGTGGAAGATGTAGTGTGGGTGTATAATAACACCATTCACAGTACTATGGGACACACGCCCTACCAGTTCATGTTTGGCCGAATTGGATTCTTACCCATGGCTCTGCTCATGAAACAGCCCGAAGAAAATAGTGTCCATACTCCTTCCCTGTGGATAGTAGAACACCGAAGCAGGATCCAGCGGGCTAGGGATCGAGTCCAAGAAGCGACGGAAAAAGAGCAGACCCCAGTCAATAGCCGCCCTGAAGAACCCTTCCATCCAGGGGACCGAGTGCTGGTCCGTAACAATCAAAGCCCAACAAGCTAGTAAATTGGAACCCCGGTGGAAGCGGATATCTTATGTGGTCATCCGGAGATCATATAACCAGCCCGCGGTATATGAGTTACAACGAGAAGATCGGAACAGCGAGGCACGGAAGCTGCACCAAAACTTGCTGCGGCCCTGCTCATTCCACATGAAGCCAACAAGAGAAGTGGTATCGGACACACCACCTTATACCACCCCTGCTGAAGCTGATACTGAATGGTGGGTAGTGGCCCCAGTAGTAGATGCCCCATCCTTGGAAATGGACGAGGAAGGCTAGGAAGGGCCTCTGGAGGAGAAGTGCCAAGACGTTACCCCGGGTAACATTGGCGGGTTTTTTCCAATTTTAACATTCTATTTAAACAGTGATTTGTGTGCTTTCCTTCATGACCTGATGAAGATGCCGGTACGGCATTGAAACGCGTAGTCATATTACCAATAAATTTTATTTATTTATCATTCAACCATTCATTTATTATCATCACTCCGAAGTTTTGTTTCTTCGGTCTCATCTGTGTGCAGCAGCGCCCTCGCAGACTCTTTTTCCCAGCTCACCCAGCATATTCTTTGCGGTCTTTCATCTTGAATCACCGGCCTTGAGTCCTGGCAGCAGCAGCACTTTATCTCTCCATCGCTTATTTTACATCGTTTTAAGGTGAGCATCACTCTTCTCATCTATCCACTTCAACTTGGGTAACCTGCACTATGTGGCGCCGTGTTTTTCGTTTCCTCTCATCCTTCTAGTCCTGGACAATCTCCTCTCTGAGCTGACGTCCTGGAGTGAAGTTACCTCGCTGCGGCTTTGGTCTCCTCGTGTGAACAACGTCCTAGCAGTTTCTTCTTCACACTGGCTGCCACTACATTCGTTTAGAAGCAAGATTCATCTCATTTATTTCTTTTGAAGACTCTCCATCCCTTTGGCAACTGTCTTTCATCTGGACCTTTGGATTGTTGTGCCATTTTATACTTTACCCTTCTTCAACATGACTGATTTCATCAACGACAGGAGGCACTTCCGCGAACAATGGATTCTGCAATCTCTAGGGATCATGGACAACATGGATCCAGCAGACGTGGTGAGTAATGACTTTACTCCCGAACTCACGAAGATTATGACTGATTCATTCTTAACATTGGAAAATTGTCTCAAGGATGAGGCTAAACAGAATATAGACTGCCTGTTTCTACGAACTTACATCTCAGAAAATATCACCCCTAGGGGTCTGAGAATTGAGTTGAGCAACCCTTATCCTACTGATGCCACCTTCAGTATGATTTGGAACAAGGTTTTGGATGACTGTCACTCAGGCATCCTTGATGTCCTTCTCAAAAAAAGGACAGCCATCAGTGATACACTTAAATCAGAGGTCAATACAACCAAGGGGAATCTTCTCAAATTCTCCGATCATCCCGATTTTTTACAAATAGAAACATCCATTAACAAACGTCTGAATATTTATGAAAAAGATTTAATTTTCAAAAAAACGAACAAATTCAAAAGAGACTGCCGTGATTATGAAAATTCCTCTAGTTCAAGCAATGAAATTTTTGACAACTGTATTAAGAATACGGTAAACTCCCGTCGGGAGGGCTCACATCTCCCATTAAGAGCGGTTCCTAACAAATATCCCCATACCAACGGTTCTTTTGGGGGTGAACCACGGAGCTATTCACCCCGCAACAGGTTTTTTAAGAACAGCCTTAGGAACAATAATCTTTCAAAACCTATTATAGATTCTGCTCACCAGTTTGAATCACCAATAGTTAGACGCACTATGGTTTCAGCACCAGTCTCTACTACCGTTTCCACTGTACCCAAGCCTACCAATGTCCCTATTAATACCATCTCGGCACCACCCACCAATTACCTTACTAAAGTACCTATCAATGCTTTTAAGGCTTCGGAATTGGAAGTTCGTCTACTACAATTCCAATCCACTATTGAAAATTCCTCCAACCCCATTTCAATATCTCTATCTCCCAATGAGTCTATTTCATCTTCTGACCATGGCATATCCCCTTCCCTCTTACAGTTGTCCATTCATAACACCTCTGCTAGCCTTTTTGAAATGTCTCTACCTACTTGTACAGAGAATGTCGCTTCTGCATCATTGCCCAATGATGCATTTTTTGTTGCATCTGAAGCTTTATCTTTAGCGCCTGTATCCTTTTTGGACACTACCACTTCTTTTTTAGGACTTCCTTCCCAACTCACAATGCCACCTGTCACGCCGACTATCAACAGCAACGACCACCTCATCACTTACCTCATAAGTCCGAAAATCCAAACAATCACACATTTTTTTCCCTTGGTTCAAAAAATATCAACAAAAAGAAAATTAGATATAGAGGAAGAAGAGGAGGCCGTAAACGAAATGCCAACAAAAAGAACCTCACCAACCAATCTAAAGAAACATCGGACCAACTATTAAAAATCAAACTTTTCAACTTATCCTCTTATGAATTTAATACACATGAGATTAGTCTTCTTAACAAAGGTCTCTCTTTTTGCCCTGTCTCCCCACCCAATACTTTTGATCTCTTCATGGACCTTAATCGTTTCATCCGTAAACTTACCCTAACTAGGCATTTCTCTATGTCAAAAATGGCCCCTACCGTTCCAGTACCGACTGCGATTCCTGAACCCTCCACTGCAACTATTCCTCAAGTAATTATTGCCACCAATTTGAAGCCTAAATCAAACTTCTACCCTCTGCACCACCAAGGTTCCTTTATAGAAACCTTTTCTGTTCTAGTAGGCAATGAACTTAGATCCCTTGACAAACCCATCAATACTCCTTATAATCTCACTTACCAGGAGAGAATTGCCCTGAAATCATTAGCCAAAAATAATACCATTGTGATCCGTTCTGCTGACAAGGGCGGTGGGATTGTTATCATGGATAAGGACAAATACTTGGATGAATCCTATAGAATTTTGGACGATAGTAGTTTCTATGTTAAATTAGCTACAAACCCGTTACCCATTCATATACCCAAATACGCTCTTCTTATAGATACAGCTTTCCATGAAGGGGTCATCACTAAAAAGGAAAGAGGCTTTCTCAATGTGCCCTTCCCAAACATACCCTTTTTATACCATCTCCCCAAGGTGCACAAATCCATCACAAATCCCCCTGGTCGTCCGATCATATCGGGGATTGGGTCCCTAACTAGTAACCTTTCACATTTCATTGACACTCACCTTCAACCTTTAGTAGTTAGCCTTCCGTCATATCTTAGGGACTCTACCCAAGTGATTAGAGAACTCCACTCATTAAATGTCACCAATTCTATGTACCCCATCAATTTCCTTACAGCTGACGTAACTGCCCTTTATAGTAATATTCCCCACTCCAAAGGTCTTAAGGTCATTAGTTCTGCATTATCTACCAAAACCTGTATGCCAGAGAATCAAACTGAATTTTTAATTAAATGTGTTGACTTTATTTTAAATCACAATTCTTTCACTTTTGATAATAAATTTTATAACCAAATCAAAGGATGCGCCATGGGCTCAAGGTTCGCACCATCTTATGCTAATTTATATATGGGACAGTTTGAAGATCAGTATATTTATCATGATCACCCCTTTAAAAGCAAAATTTTATTTTATAAACGTTACATTGACGACCTCCTCTTCATCTGGTTGGGCAATGAGACTGAGGCTTCATCTTTCATTGAGCATTTAAATTTGAATAGCTTAGGACTGTCTTTCACACACACTTTTTCCACTCTGTCTATCGACTTTTTAGACCTGACCATTTCATTTGATACCAGAATTAATAAATTTACAACAAAGACACATTTCAAATCTGTTGATGTAAATAGCTACTTAAATTTCAACAGTGCCCATTACCCCCCATGGATAAAAAATGTTCCCTTTGGACAGTTTAGAAGAGTGAGAAAAAATTGCACAACTGACTCTGATTTCACAGAGGAATGTAACCTATTAGAAAAAAGGTTCAGGGAAAAGCATTTTCCTTTGAGTCTTATCAAAGGGGCACGTCACAAAGCTTCTCTATTATCACAAGTTTCGTGCATTAAGCCAGATATAGCAATTAAAAATAAACAGAATTTTAGTAATAATTTTATTACAACTTTTAACAGTGGAAACAAAAAAATCCGAGAGGTTCTTGATAAACATTGGTACATCTTGAGAAATGATCCTTTTTTAAAAACAGAATTACCTGATAGACCTACTATCACCTATAGACGATCAAAATCTCTTAAAAATATTTTAGCACCCAGCAAACTGAAAAATCCCATGGTACCTTGTTCCACTTTGCTTCCTAGGATTTTAGGTTCTTACAAATGTGGCCGACAGCGATGTATGTGCTGTACCAACATAACTCACAAATCCTCCACCTACACATCCACAATAACTAAAGAATCCTTTAATATCAATAGCTTTCTGAACTGTGGAAGCTCTTTTGTTATATATTTGTTGGAATGTCCATGTCATCTCCAATATATTGGCCGTACTACGCAATGTTTGCGGACCAGGATTAATAATCATAGATTCAACATAAATACTGGTTTTTTAAAACATAGTGTCTCTCGACACTTCTCCATTACACACAATAGTCAGTTTAGTAGTTTGCTCATTACACCTATAGAGCAAATTCCGCTCAACATCACTAATCGATTCAGCAAACTCAAACAACGTGAAAATTACTGGATTTTTAAAATGAAAACTCTCCAACCTGATGGCCTCAATGATGTATCAGAGTCCACTCTTGATTAGTAAATGCCTTAATTGTTAATATAATATATTCTTATTCTTTTTGTTAATTGATTTATGATTCATTTCATTGTTACATTATATTACATTACATTATATTATATCATTGCTGTAATGTTTTCCGACCCGAGACCATATATTGTTGGTTCAATACATTCTGTGCCATTTTTTGTTATGTATCATTAGTGTTTCTCTTTTCAGATCTTTGCTCATTTTAAGTTTCTCATCGTTTCTCTTATATTATTAGTGGTCTTATTTTTCTGATATATGCACGTTTATGTTTCCTATTGAATATATTCATGACATATGGCCTTTCCTTTGGCCATTATTAGTATTAATAGTACCTACTGTTAATTACCACTTACCGTCCTCTCTAATCGTACATTTCATTACTTAGCCTTTTTGTTACCCCCCCCCCCCCTCCCCCCCTTATTTTGACATTCTCTCCCATAAACTTATTGCTCTTTATTATTTCGTTCTGTTACTAATTATCATTTACCGGCTGCCGACTTTACAATCGGCTGCATAGCGTATTACTACACCATACCATATATATTTGTTCACTAGCTTCATATACATTATTGTTACTCTCAGTCTCTTAGTAATGTTCACAGTCATGTTTGTGCATTCTAATTTTATACATGAGACTTCACAGTCTTCCAATTTCGTTGAGCCATTAATTATGTTTTACCGGCTTTTGCCGACTTAGTTCTTTAGAGTATATAAGGATAGTTCTTACTACCTCTCTGACACTCCTGATAATTGTGCTAGTATGTGGACCTTTTATATATTTTTATATATTATATATATATTTTTTTATTTATATTGTACCCTTTATCCTCAAAATCACTCTCACTATCTGCTACTCGGTCCTACTTTTTTTTTTTTTTAATTTAGTTATTACATTACATTATGTACATAGGTTTGCAGATCATATTACACACTTTACGGTATTGGCTTGCTCACTTTGCCCAAAGTTCTATCCATTGACGTTGTCACCCCTTTTATTTTCTTTTTATAGCTCTTTTATTCGTTTCGTGGGGTTTTAGAATTGTTGCCGACTATTTGTCTTTCTTTCAGACGTCATTTTCTGCACCAAAAAACGGTATTCCCATACCACATATCCGTGTGTGTTTTATATCTATACATTTACACTAGCATCTATTTTTATCTGTTTATTTCACGGACAGCCATTCATCAGGTTCGGCATCCTTTGCGATTCATTCCGTGTTATTACTTTCATTGTTCTCATATCGCTTCCCAGTTTATGTATTTTATCTTTCCATTTTTATCATTGCAACTATGTTTATCACATGTTCGTATCTCATTATCATTGTTTTTTGTCATGTTTTAACCTTTGAACTCTGACGTCATTAGAACGCCCTGTCCTCGTTCACATTGGCGGGTTTTTTCCAATTTTAACATTCTATTTAAACAGTGATTTGTGTGCTTTCCTTCATGACCTGATGAAGATGCCGGTACGGCATTGAAACGCGTAGTCATATTACCAATAAATTTTATTTATTTATCATTCAACCATTCATTTATTATCATCACTCCGAAGTTTTGTTTCTTCGGTCTCATCTGTGTGCAGCAGCGCCCTCGCAGACTCTTTTTCCCAGCTCACCCAGCATGCCCGGTAGAGAGACTTTAATTGTTGTGCCGGGGACTGCACTAATTCCACTAGGGAGGTGTATAGGAGGGGTTCCAGCCCCCATGCTGTGGAAAGGTTCCCACTCCCCACATTTACCAGACCGGTTATGGGGGTTCCAGCCTCCTTGGGTGATAGGGGTATCATCCCCCTCTGTACCCACGATATCGTAGGGGTCCAAGCCCCCTTGTATTTTAGGGGTAATAGCCCCCTTCCAAACGTCGGTCACAGGGGTCCCAGCCCCCTTCTGTTTCCCCCCTTTTGTTAGCCCTTGGGTGTCTATCTACTCCCCCCCTTCCTCCTATTTTTGTAGGAGGTTGAAGCATTGTTTGTTACTTGCTATTGTATAATGCCTGTTATATCGTTAGTGACCACTAGATGGTGGCAGAGTAGTTGCAGTGAGTTGCTGGAAAGATTAGACTGGACATGAAAATGTGGGGTTAAAGGGGGAGGAGCTAAAATGGAACAGTGGAGAGATTAGCAAGGGCATAGCAGAGTGGCTATGACGAAAGAGAGAGAGAGAGAGAGAGAGAGAGAGAAAAGGAGCATGAGATATGAGCTCAGGGAAGAGATATTGAAAGTTAAAGAAGACAGGCAGAAAGAGAGAGCAGCAGGATAAGGAGCTCCAGACTGGGTGTGAGAAAAGAAGAACCTAGGAGTCATATCCAGCAGACTGCTACCCTGAGTGAGAGACTGGGAACAACGGTGACCAGGCTGCCACCATTACACGAGAGAACCACCCTTGGCTCAACGATCCAAAGAGTGGACTAACTGGACACCGCGCATACTGCCCAGATGAGCCTTCAACCGAATACAGTACCCCTGCCAGTACCCCGTAGCGTACGGAGACGCATAAAGGACAGAGACTGATATCAGGCAGAGCCGTTGAAAGATAAATAGATTGTTGAACTTATACTGTTGCTGATTTCATCTGTTTATACGGTTAATAACTAAGTAAAGATTTATAAAGAAAACCGGAGTAGTTTTGTGGTGTCCACGTTTTAGTTCCATCTAACAATGGGCCAAAACTGGGGTCATCTCGGGGTGTTCACTGCTCATTATCAGTATAATGTAAGTGTAATGATGGGGGTAGGGAAATGGACAAGTGAGCCCTAATCTACCCGCCACTCTGTCCCTGCCTACTTGCAACGACCCGCCCTAGGCGACGGGGTATAACTGGGCGGTGGTCCCTACGCTCAGTAAGTGCAGGAGACAAACAGACAAGGGTACACAAAGCTAAGGTAAAAGGGGCAGTTGCCCACTGCAACACCGTGAGCAACAAGAGTGGTGAACGAGCCGAGTCAAACCAGGAGAGAACGAGGTACCAAACGCAGAGCAGGAGAGTAGTCAGCAAGCCAGGGTCAGTATGGAGCAGGATCAAATAGTTAGAAGCTGTAGCTGGGCCAGGAAACCACACGAGAAGAATCACAAGCAAAGGAGGAACAGGAAAGGCAGGTATAAATAGACAGAGGGCGGGAGCTAGCTCCGTCTGGCCAGGCTGCGATAGGCTCTCCCACTCCTAAGCCTGCCATCCTGAGTGGTGGAAGATGGAGTCAGTCTCAGAGACATAGACTCAGGTGCAGACTGATTACCTAAGGGTGTATACACAGAAGTTGTGCCTGGCAGATTCTTTACAGTAAGAAGCAAAGTATTGCCTCATTTTTTTTTTTAGGTTCCAGTTCAGTTCTGAAGTTGCTTTGAGGAGCCTATATATTAGTAACCCCTATCAAACACCACATTTTAGAAACTAGACCCCTCAAAGTATTCACAACAGCATTTAGAAAGTTTGTTAACCTAAAGTGTTTCACAGGAATTTAAAGCAAAGTAGAGGTGAAATTGAAATTTTTATTTTTTTGGGCAAAAAATCCTTTTTATTCCATTTCTTTTCTGTACAACAGAAGGTTTTACCAGAGAAACGCAACTCAATACTTATTGCCCAGATTCTGCAGTTTTGAGAAATATCCCACATGTGGCCCTAGTGCGGTAATGGACTGAAGCACTGGCCTCAGAAGCAAAGGAGCACCTAGAGGATTTTGAGTCCTCCTTTTTATTAGGCACCATGTCCAGTTTGAAGAGGTCTTATGGTGCCAAAACAGTGGAAACCCCCGAAAAGTGACCCTATTTTGGAAACTAGACCCCTTGAGGCATTCATTGTTTTCATGGGGTGCATGCGACTTTTTGATCAGTTTTTATTCTATTTTTAAGAGGTGTGGTTACTAAAAAACATCAATTCTACTATTGTTTTTTATTCAATTTTTTTATAGCGTTCACCGTACGCTATAAATGACATATTCACTTTATTCTGCGTGGCAATACGATTACGGCTATACCATATGTTTATAGTTTTTTTATGTCTTACGCGTTTGCACAATAAAATACTTTTTGTAAAAAATAATTAACTTTTTGTGTTACCTTATTCTAAGAGCCATAACTTTTTTATTTTTCCATCAAGAGAGCCGTGTGAGGGCTTGTTTTTTGTGTAACAAACTTTAGTTTCGATCAGTACCATTTTTGGGTACATGCAACTTTTTGATCTCTTTTTATTCCATTTTTTGGGAGGTGAAGTGACCAAACAATTGTGATTCTGGTATGGTTTATTATTATTTTCTTTTAAGGCGTTCACCTCACGGGATAAATAACAAAATAATTTTGTAGATCAGGCCGTTACGGACGCGGCAATACCAATTATGTATAGTTTATTTGTTTATTTATTTATTTTTATTAATAATAAAGGACTGATAAGGGAAAAAGGGGAATTTTATACTTTTATTACTTTTAAAACTTTTATTTTCTTATTTTTACTTTTTTTTACTTTATTACTTTGTCACACTAGGGGACTTGAGGACAGGAGGCCCTGATCGCAATTCTAATACACTACACTGCATGCATAGTACAGTGTATTAGAGCTGTCAGCTACTCGCTGATAGCAGGCGCAGTGGGTCCTGAATTTGTAGATGGCATAGCCGGACGCCATTGCTAGGCGTCTGGTTGCCATAGCAACCATCGCTGTCCGCTATCATGTAGTGGGCCGTCGATGGTTGTTTAACCCCTATGAAGCCGCAATCGCTATTCAACGTGGCTTTTAAGGGATTAATCAGCAGGGACACAGCTATCGTTCCCCACTATAGGAGCTGCGGCAACTGCTGTACGAGACAACAGCTGTCACAGCTCCTGTATGTGTCGGGAAGACGACCGAAATGGCCGTTCCTCCCGTGACGTACTATTCCGTCATGCAGCGCGAACGCTATGGTTATCATAATGGAATAGTACGTCACTGAGTGCGAAGGTGTTAATCGGGTTCACCCGGATATGGCGATGCCATATCTGTGGACGTAAACTGCTGTTTGGGCACGCTGTAGGGCTCATAAGAGAGGGAGCGCCATTTGGCTTTTGGAGCGCAGATTTTGCTTGGTAGTAGTTGTTTGCCGTTTTACTGGTATTTCAGTTTATAATGTGGGGGGTATATGTAAGCTGTGCGGAGTACATCAGGGCATAATAAGAGGGTATAATAATGGGGTAAATAAATAATAATCCGCAGATATGTGGCCAGAGTCACATTGATAAATTGTGCCAGATGTTATTTGCATTTGGAACACTCTGCACATTTTGCATCGCCATATTCTGGGAGCCATAACTTTTTTTATTTTTCTCCACGGGAGATGTGTGAGAGCTAATGTTTTGCGGGACAATCTGTAGTTTTCATTGGTACCCTTTTGGGGGAAAATTCAGTTGTTTTGATCACTTTTTATTAAATTTTTTGGCAAGCAAGGTGACCAAAAACCTTCAATTCTGACAGTTTTTTATTCTTTTTTTTTTACGGCGTTCACCCTGGGCTATAAATTACAATTTTACTTTATGCTGCAGGATGATACGATTACGGAGATACAATATGTATATTGTGTCTTTCCTTCTTGTTTTGAAGCGCTTGCGCAGTAAAAACACTTTTATATAAAATTATTTATTTTTTTGTCTCACCATTTTCTGAGAGCCATAATTTTTTATTTTTCAGTCAAAAGAGCTGTGTTAGGGCTTGTTTTGCCAGATGGGTTGTAGTTTTTATTGGTACTATTTTGGGGTACATGCAACTTTTTGATCACTTTTTATTGTATATTTTGGGAGGGGTGGTGACCAAAAAATTTAGATTTTGGCATATTTTTTTACTTATTTTTTTTGCGGTGTTCACATTGCACGAAAAATAACAATATAGTTTTATAGTTTGGATCATTATGAACGCGGTGACACCAAATATGTGTACTTTTTTTAGCGTGTTAATTTTTTTCCTATAATGAAAGACTTATAGGAAAAAAAGCATTTTTTTGTTTATGTAACTTATAACTTTTATTTTGAAGCTTTTATAAAACATTTTTATTAACTTATTTATACTTCTTTTTACTTGTCCCACAAGGGGACTACGAGACTTGCAGCTCTGATCGTTGCTAGAATACATTACACTACCTACGTAGTGTAATGTACTCTAACTGTCAATGTGACAGGAAGCCTATGAGGATCAGCCTCAGGATGGTCCTCATAGGCTTCTGTACATGGCAGCCCAGACGCTATTGTTTGTCTTCCGGTTGCCATGGCAACCATCGCCAGCCCCCGTGATTTCATGTGGGGGCTGACGATGTGCTCTAAACTCCTTAAATGCAGCGATCGCAATCGACCGCCGCATCTAAGGGGTTAACTGCCAAAATCAGCGGCGATGGGCCGCTAATCGGCAACACGGAGAGCAGGGCAGACACCCTGCACAGTTAACCGCAGCTGCGGTGTAGCGACTCGCAGCGGTTAACTGTCAAAGTACAGACGTAACTGCACGTCAAGGTGCGCAAACTTACTGCTCACCTTGACGTGCAGTTACGTCAAGGTGCGGGAAGGGGTTAAAGAAAAATGCTAGCACTGCTATTTTTTTGAACAGCCTAATATTCCTTTTCTTTACTTTCTGTAAAGGATTATCACAAACTGGATATATTTTGTTATATATTGTTATTGTTTTGATTTGGAATTGAATGTGTAGTATTTCCAGTGCATTTGCATTTAGGCAAATAAAAGTTATTATAATGATTTTGCACTTAATTTCCTTTGATAAACTCATTGCTATTTTTTTTTAACACTACTGTATCATGCAACTGTTCCCTCTGTAACTCACCCGGGAAAAAGACTTGCAAGCAAACCGGTAAAATGGAGTCACTAGGTAACGTCGTTTGACCACTCCATGGTAGCGCGAAAGCCCCTTATCAAGGCGGCGAGATGAGTTATGCCCAGCGTGACCAATGGAGTACCCTACTCTCCAATGTGGTGTACTCACTGATGAGAAGGGGGCTATGCAGAGCTCCATTCCGTCTCATGTAGTGAGCATTGGGCCTCGTCAGATAATGGCGGTTGGTGTCAGCGTCTCTGGACTCCACCAAGTAGGAGTAGGAGTCTGCTTTCAGCATGTTGCCCCAAGAGGTCGCAGCTTCTAACAGGCCATATGCAGTAGCCGCGGCATAACACAGTTTCTAAAATATAGGCAGGTGCTCCGGGCCGCATTGTAGGCCTTGACTAACCCCTTCTGTTGTTTTCGCCCCATTTTGGTCTCAAAATGTTCCTCTGGGGGCTAGAAATGCAGTGTGTCCTGTACAGAGTCAGTAGCCCCTAAAATGGAAGGGAGTTTGAGCCGGATAATGATGGTGAGCGGTAGTAATGCATGTCTTCTAGCAGAATTTTTTTTGTACCCTTCTCCAGATATGTGCCTCCACACAATCCTGGCTCTGAGCTCTACATAGAGTTCTTTCCTCCTCATGGCTTGGTTTTTGCTCTGATATGCATTGTCAGCGGTGAGACCTTATATAGACAGGGGTGTGTCTCTGAAAATCATGTCCAATCAAATGAATTTACCACAGGTGGACTCCAATCAAGGTGTAGAAACATTTGAAAGATGATCTAGAGAAATTGAAAGCCCCCAGAGTGTCACAGCAAAGGGTCTGCTTACTTATGTCCATGTGAAATTAGAGTTTTTCATTTTTAATAAATTGTTTTATTTTGTCTTTATGGGGTATTGAGCGCAGAATGATGGGGAAAAACTTGATTTTTTAGTTTTATTTTAGCACAAGGTCTCAACATAACAAAATCTGAAACAAGTCAAACGGTCTGAAGACTTTCCAAATTCATATTTTCCATAAGTTCTCTCTTTATGGCACAAACATTAATCGTATAGAAAAACAAACACTCCACCGCGTTCATTGAAGTGACAGTCAAACATCTACTCACGACCACTGTTTAACAATATGATCTAGAAAAGTTATTCTTGCTTAACCCATTCCCGACCACCCCACGTAGATTAACGGGCTGCAGAACTGGTCCTTATGCCTGTAACACGTTAATCTACGTGTGCTCCTAACAGAGCACACCTACACTCCCTTCAGCCCGGCTCTCCCAGTACAGGCTGCTACTAGCAGCCTAAGTACTGTGGGAAAACATCGGGTCGGATCACAGTGGCAGGGCCTAATATGCCTCCTGTCAGTGTGAAACTGACAGGTATAATACCCTGCAATACATAAGAATTGCAGGGTATTATAACAACGATCCAACAATTGGATTTTCAAGTCCATAGAAGGACCGAAAAAAAAAAAAGTAAAAAAAGTTACAAAAAATGTACAAAAGTAAAATTACAAAATAATAAAATAAAAAAATTGACTTTTTCCCCTTATAAAGTCCTTTTTTGTTAGAAAAAAAAATAAACTGTTCATAATTGGTATCGCTGCATCCGTAATGGCCTGAACTATATACATATAATGTAATTTATCCCGCACGGTGACCGCCATAAAAAAATAATTAAGGAACTATACCGGAATCGCTATTTTTAGTCACTTCAGCTCCCAAATAATTTTCATAAATAGGGATCAAAAAGTTGCATGTACCCAAAAATTGTACTGATAAAAACTACAGTTTGTTCCACAAACAACAAGCCCTCACACAGCTTTCCCGATAGAAAAATAAAAACGTTGTGGGTCTTAGAATATGGCGACACAAAAACGTTTGTTTTTTTTTTAAAACCGTGATTTTATCGTGCAAACACCATAAAACATAAAAAACCTATATACATATGGTATCGCCGTAATCGCATCAACCCACAGAATAAATTAAATATGTCATTTATAGCGCACGGTGAACGACGTAAAAAAAATGATAAAAAACAACAGAAGTTTTGACGGCATAATTCCACTAAATTCAGCAAAAAACCTATGGGATAAAATGCTCACTATACCCCTAGACAAATTCTTTTTAGGGCTGTAGTTTCCCAAATTGGGTCACTTCTGGGGGTTGTCCACTGTTTTGGTCCCTCAGGTGCTTTGCAAATGCGACATGACACCCGAAAACCAATAAACTTGATCTCCAAAAGCCAAATAGCGCTCCTTCACTTCTGAGCCCTACCGTGTGTCCAAACAGCCATTTATTAACACATATGGGATATTGCCGTAATCAGGAGAAATTGCTTTACAAATCTTGGGGTGCTTTTTCTTCTTTATTGCTTGTAAAAATTAATAATTTCTACGTTTTATTGAAAAAAAATTAGATTTTCATTTTTACGGACTAATTACACAAAATTCAGCAAAAAACCTGTGGGGTTAAAATGCTCACTACACCCCTTGATGAATTCCTTGAGGTGTGTAGTTTGCCAAATGGTGTCTTTTTGGAGGTGTTTCCACTGTTTTGGCACTACAAAACCTCTTCAAACCTGACATGGTGCCTAAAATATATTCTAATAAAAAGGCGGCCCCAAAATCCACTAGGTGCTCCTTTGGTTCTGAGGCCTGTGGTTCAGTCCATTAGCACACTAGAGCCACATGTGGGATATTTCTAAAAACTGCACAATCCGGGTAAAATAATATTGAGTTGCGTTTCTCTGGTAAAACCTTTTGTGTTACAGAAAAAAAATGGATTAAAATGGATTTTCCGACAAAAAATAGAAATTTGTAAATTTCACCTCTACTTTGCTTTCATTCCTGTGAAATACCTAAAGAGTTAAGAAACTTTCTAAATGCTGTATTGAATACTTTGATGGGTGTAGTTTTTAAAATTGGATGACTTATGGAGGTTTCTATATATAAGGCCCTCAAAGCCCCTTCAGTACTGAACTGGTACCTATAAAAGTAGGTTTTGGAAATTTTCTTCAAAATGTGAGAAATTGCTGCTAAAGTTCTAAGTCTTGTAACGTCGTAGAAAAATAAAATAATGTTTAAAAAACAATGCAAATATAAAGTAGACATATGGAATATGTGAAATAGTAACTATTTTGTGTGGTATTACTGTCTGTCTTACAAGCAGATAAATTTAAATTTAGAAAAATCATAATTTTTGCAAATTTTCTTTACATTTTGGTGTTTTTCACAAATAAGCAATGAATTTATTGACCAAATTTTTCCACTAGCATAAAGTACAATATATCATGAGAAAACAATCTCAGAATCGCTTAGATAGGCAAAAGCATTCCAGAGTTATTACAACATAAATGGACACATGTCAGATTTGAAAAAATGGGGCTGGTACTGAAGGCCAAAATGAGCTCGGTCCTGAAAGGGTTAAATAAAGTAAGAAATTAAGCAATTAAATATTACAGGTTTTCAGTTTTGAGTTATTGATTTGGAATAAAAATATAAAGCTACAGGAATTAGGCATTTGTTTAGAATAACAGAAAAACATCTATACACAATTTCAAAATTAAAAGTATTATTATTCAAATTAGAGATTAGCCGTGATAATTCATAATTTACAGGTAACCAAAGGTGCTATTTCAGAGTTATATTTGTCAAATTAAAGAAATGGAGGGTAAGACTTGGTTTATACTAGTGTCATGTCTTTCATTTATAACTATGCCATGATAGCTACATATACCAGGTCCATTTTCCAATGTATACAAGCAAATCTTGATGGATCTAATTGACTTTAATGGGATCTATTGATATTGCCGCATTTTTATGGCAAGAATAGTGCAGACTTCTTGTGTGTTTCTTGTCAATGGACCCCATTAATTTAAATTTGAAATGAGCCAAAATGATTACTTCCTATTTTAGATTACATTGCCTCAAAAATGGAACATGGTTCCATGATATTTGAAAAGCACATAGAAACAAAAGACAGTTGATTCAGGGGGTCTTGTCTGGGAGTTTAAAAAATTTGTCCAAGGGACCATCTCATAGAAAATGTATCTAATTATACTTTGTGTGCAATGTTCTCCATGCTCTTGATTCATTTACTTTACACATTATGTAAGACTGTTGTAGTCAGTTTCTTGCTGTGAACGTGTTGGTTTTAGTATATACTGTATGAGGGGGAAAAAAATATATGGTTAGGATTTTTATATCTATGTTTTTTATTATTATCATTGTATTAGATTTCTATGTACGTTTGTGTGGCTGTTACAAATATTTAGCAATATTCCATATACACTATATGGACCAAGAAAGTGGATACCCGACTATGATACTATACAAGATTGTTCAACATCACATTCCAACTCCATGGGCGTTAATATAGAGTTGGGTCCCCTTTTGCAGATATAAAAGCTTCCGCTCTTCTTCAGCTCTTCTGGGGAGGCTTTCCACAAAATTTTGAAGTGTTTCTGTGGGAGTTTGTGCCCATTCAGCCAAAATATCATTTGTCAGGTGAGACACTGATTTTGGTATTGCAGGTTAAGCTCGCAATTCATCCCAAAGGTTTCATTGGGGTTGAAGTCAGGGCACTGTTAGTTTTTTGCATCAGTATTTGTAAGTACAAACCAGGAATGGATCTAAAATATTGAAAATCTACATATATTAAACCAGGATTTGGTCCAAAGCATGGAAAAAGTGCAAATCTTTCCATTATATTTTTTCACTGTTTTTACTCCTAGTTTTGGCTTACAAATACGTATAACATACGTAACAAATACTGACCAATATACGCCTGTGTGATAGTGGCCTAAGGCAAAATTTACACAAGTGTAATAAGGGCCTATTTATAATGCTATTAGTTCGGATCGTTAGACCTACAGTCAGATCTGGATCTGTGACCGTAATATGAGTGCAAAAACACCCCCATATTTTGCTTGTGTGAAACTAGTCTCATTTCAAATTTCTCAATGAGTACAGTAAACCATTGAATGTGAGCCATTGACTGCGAGGTCTAATGCCCTATGAGAACTGTGATGTGGGGCCCTAAATTTTATATATGAGGTTATACAGGTGTGTTTTGATTCCTTATTAGATTTATTTTATATTTTCATTACTTTCCTAAACTGCACTATTGATTCCGTCAAAACAACGGAACAAAGTTTCCATCACCATTGAGGTCAATGGTGATGCAAATGAAAGCTAAGGTTTCCGTCTGCCTTTCCATTGAGGGGTTCCGCTGATGGAAACCTCAGATGGAACCCCTCAACGGAAAGACAACGCTGATGTGAACACAGCCTTATATGCAGAAATGTTAAAGTAAGCAAATATAGATCTGTTGCGGAAATTATGACGGACATGCATAATGTTTAGGTTAAACAACATATCTCACAATCAAGAGGTTTCAGGTTTATGGCATATAAAGATTCTGACAAATGCCTTTCTTGTCTATTACTCAACCTGGCCATTCTATCCATATTAAAGCATGCTATTTGTAATCAGACAAACAAGAAGACAGCAGAGAAGGTAACAATATGCTACATTCCAGGGAGTTTATTAAGACTGTCAATGTTTCAGTAGCAAAGTGTTTGATAAGTGCAACATCAGCCTTTCTGCCTTGACAGAGTCAATGGGGTTAATGGAGTTGCATAATATAATCACTTTGTGACAGAGATAGATTGTTTTATTTAAAAAAAATATATATGAGCTCTCTGTGTAGCCCTGCTCTCTTGTATTATCTTTCACAGAGGAATTGTTACCTACTGTGGAATGAAACAGTTTTACAGCATATCCGCTAATCTACATTTTCACAAAATGATTATTTACTCAATATTAAAATAAAATGTAAAATACAATTTTATTAGCTGAATTAAATGGCTCTAATATGTTTAACAGCCTGTAGGCAGTTTAAAATACCAACCAAAGTGAAGTTCACTACTTATTGAAATATAAATAAAAAAATATTATTTTTTTTCATTTTGTTATTCTGAAACACGGAACCAAAAATAAGTTTAGATTAAGTTAGAGCCAGGAGATCTATAAATGTAGCCATCACAACTTTTTTTTCCCATTGATTGCGTGAGGGAGCTAGCTATCTGAGGAAGCCAAAGTTTAGCTATCAATGACCTGGCTACATAGCCATAGATGATCTATCAGGTAGGGAATAAAATTCTCCAAACGGCGTGATCTGGTATCTAGAGGAACCCTGAAGTCAAAGGTATTTAGGACAAGCATTAGGCCGGGTTTCCACAGGACGGATACGCTGCGTAAAAACCATGTAGCGTATCTGACTTGGAACCCACAGTACATTCCGTCTGAAAACCGCACCACATTGTGGTGCTTATTTTCGGACGGAATTTCCGCTGGGGAAAGCAGCATTAGTAACTGCTCATTCTTACGTAGGTCGTTGTAATGGCAACGCATACCACCATCGCAGTCCGGTCCGGCCTCCCTGGATGATGCTGCAGCCAATGTGACTGCTGCAGCCTGTGATTGGCTGCAGCGGCGGCACATGGGATGTAACGTCAAACCATGAGGCTGGCTTCTGACGTCATCTAGGCCGGTCTCCTGGGATGATGTATTCTACCATGTGACCACCGTTGCAGCCTGTGATTGGCTGCAGTGGTCACATGGGATGCAACGTCATCCCAGGAGGTCGGATTGCAGGAAGGAGGGCGTTCTTGGCAAGTATGATTTTTTAAAATTTGCCGTAGTTGCGATTTTTGCGGCATAATCACTGCAAATACACAGCAAAAGTCGCAACACTTGCGGGTTTTGCATCCCCATTGAATTTAATGGGAAAAACCCGCAATGGAAAATCAACAAAAACGCAGCATAAATTGACATGCTGCGGAATGAAATTCCGCACAGCATGTAAATTTATTAACATTTATGCTGCGGGTTTTTTCGCAGCGTGGGCATGAGTATTTCTGAATCTCATTCAGTTTGCTACTACCGTAAATGCTGCGGAATTTAAGCACAGAATTCCATTGCGGAAATTGCTTTGTTGGAATATGGCCTTATAGCTTATTTTACTTATTTTATGTAAGGCCCCATGCACACAAATGTGCTTTTTTCGGCCGCAATTCCCCCGGGACAATTGCGGCCCCATTCATTCCTATGGGGTCATGCACATGACCGTGGTTTCAGCGGTCCATGCATGGCCCCGGAGCCCGGACTGCAGAAAGAACGGGCAAGCCTTATTACGGCCGTGTTCTGTGGTCTGGACTCATCGAAAATAATGTCCACAACCATGTGCACAGCTCGCGGCTGTCACTACGTTGCCAGCAGACTCGAAAATCACGGCCGTGCACAATTCTACGGTCGTGTGCATGAGACCTAAGAAAGTTGCTGAGTAATTCAGACTATGGATAAACATAAATTGTCTGACCCTGTAGTTTTTATTATCCCCTTGATGCAGCAGGACATCACCTTACGTCCTGGCTCACGGGCTGCAGATTTTAGCTGAGTAGGGCTTTCCTGGAGCCAGTGAAAATAACAATACACTGTGATACATACTTATTGAAGTGTATTTTACCAGTGATCTGACGATCGATGGTTCAAATCTACTAGGGGGAGTAAAAAAAAGTGTTAAAATAGTTAAATAAAGTTTTTAGCGGGGCACAAAAAAAATTTAAAATATTAAAAGTTCAAAAAAATCTTCCTTTTCTCATTTTTAATCTAAAGTAATGTAAAAAAAATACAAATAAACAAAATTGGTATCTCCACATCCGTAAAAGTCAGAACTATTGCAATTTAACATTTTTATAAAAAGTGATCAAAAAGTCATACCAAAAATATCAAAAAATTAGACCAATAAAAAATGAAGCTCGTCCTGCAAAAGTTATGGCTTTGAGAATATGGCGACACAAAACAATTAATTTTACTTTAACAAATAGTTTTGTCTTTGAAAAAGCAGTAAAACATAACAACATAAATTTGGTATCGCCATAATGATATTGACCATCAGAATAAAGTTAAGTTGTCATTCTTTACGATTTGGTAAAAGACGTAAAAACTAAACCCAAAATAACTATGAAGGAATCACAGTTTTTTCCAATTCCACCCCAGATTTTATTTTCAGTTTCTCAGTAAAATATATAGTATGGTACTTTAAATAGTGCCAATAGAAGTGACAGCTCCTTCCACAAAAAAAAATAAGCCTTCACACCACTCCATTAATGGAAAAAGAAAAAAAAATTATGGCTCTTGGAAGGCGGGGAGTGAAAGCCAGAAACAAAAAAACAAAAAATTGTTGTGGCCAAGGGGTTAAAAGATACTAGTGGGATTTGCTTATAAATATATGCTCAGTTGATCTCTACAGAAAGGTCAAATTCCTTCTCCCATCTTTTTTTAGATTTATACTGTGGGGTCCCCAATTCAGAGTTCAAAAGATTACTAGAAATTTTATAATATATAAAATTATTTTATAATAGAAATTAGAGGGACAATGAGAGCAAAGTTAGCCCCGTTTTTTTCACATAGATTTGTAAGCATGTTTTAACTGAAGGTATTGGAAGTGGTCTTTATAAGATTAAACTTGTTTTGGAAACTAAAAAACTCTTTCAAATTACCATCGTAAGTTATTTGAGAGCATAAACACCTCTTTCGTAACCCAAAATTATGGGTCTTGTATCAGTTTCAATTCACTCAGATATGAGTTTTGTCATATTGGTGTTATATCCGAGAATCATTCTAATCAGAAAAATTGGGAAGCCAAATAGAGCTACTTCATCAAGAGAAAGGAGATAGTCAAACTCGTTAGTCGTAGTTTCAGCTTTTAATTTTAATTTGGTGACGCATTTCGACACCGAGTCGGTATCTTCATCAGACCATTTACATAAACTACCAAAGACAATGTAATTTATAAACATAAAAAAAACTTCAAAAAAGACATAATGATGTCATGAGTGGCAGTTACAATTACCAATCAGACTTCTATAGTAGAGATGCAGTTAAGAAAGGGCGATACAGGCAGTGGTTTTTACCTGTAGTGCAACACACATAGTAATCATAGCATTTTTAAAATAATGATATATAAAAGGATACATACTCAATTATATCAATTATTTAGAAAAATAATAGAACGAAAAACATGAAAAAGTATGTATCCTTTTATATATTATTATTTTAAAAATGCTTTGTATCCAGGATACATAGAATCTGTATTTCAAAATGTCTTTTTTTTTTTTTTTTTTAAACAAACCCAATTAAAATTTTTCTCTGTGTTTTATTACCACTAGAAATGTAGCATCTATGTTGTACCAATACCAGAGTTATAATATCTACATACAAAACTCAACAGATATTACCAGACATATAGATCCTACATACACTTTAATGAAAGACAAACTACTTTGGATAAGCCAGAGGTCAAATCTGATTAAAAGGGTTGTCTATGTTGGGACAATTCTTTTGAGTTATATTTTAGCTTTTGTATGTTCTGAATGGATGTAAAAAAAAATCTAATAGAGACACTTATTATTTATTTTATTCATTCATTTTTTTTTTAACTTGAGTGTGACCAAGGAAATTTAATAGTAGTTAGTATTTAACAATACTCCTACTAAAATGGCATAGTCATATTGGATTTACCAGGTTGCTTAGGTAGACATGACAAACTAGTGGAAAGTTACGGAAGAAAAAAATGAATCAGGAGCTAACTGTGTCATAGCAATAGTGAAAATAATGGATAAAAAAAAAACAACCCTACTGATAATGTCTTTAAGTTTTGAGAAGATTTAACAAAAGAATGACATTAGGAAAAAAAGTTGTATGCTGGCCATACACAGTTGGCCTCTGACTCCCCAATAACCATGTCTATTTCAATAGGAAGAGTTAGATAAATTGCTGACAAGTACTTTACAAAAAACTTCTCATTTACTTGTGTGTCAGGAAAGTCAGTGCTTGACTTCCAGCTGGAGGTAATACTCTGTTTTGTGGCAAAAAAAAAACAACAAAAAAACATGAGGAGGGTGAGTTTCCCTAGTGATCTTGGTGATGAATTTGAGTGCCACCATTGGATTTTTTTTGTAATGCCCAAGACATCATGTATGAGGTTGTATCATCAAATCCACAGCCTTCGTGCCTTCCAAATTGCTATAATTTTTCATTTAAATTCAGGTTTCTGAAGTGATTGATCTATCACCAGTGAGACAGGTCACTAAGGGGTACTTAAAGGGGTTATCCAGAAAAAAAAATGTTCTCTTAAACACTTATTCAATACATAATAAATCACTCTGTAATATACTTTCTATTTTGTTTCTCTAACATACCATCTGTTGGCACTGCGGTCACGTGATTTGTTCTTTCTGTAGTTTTCCTGAAAGTGATGAAGCACAGGAACCGCTACACGTGACATTGAAGTTTTTCCTTATTCACTTGTTGTTGGAGCATCAAATACCATGTGACCGAAAGAGGCTATATTTTATTAGAAAACCTAGCCCCCTGCATCAATATCTCATTGCGACTGCGCAGGGTGTATGTGACGACGGGAATCCCCCATGTTCATTCTGCTTCTGCTCCATACTGTACATGCACCAATCAGAGCTGTATTGTATTATCTACAGAACGAATTTCTGTGGAGATGTAAATATTAAAAATAAACTAATTAGGCTGGGTTCACACGACCTATTTTCAGACGTAAACGAGGCATATTATGCCTCGTTTTACGTCTGAAAATAAGGCTACAATACGTCGGCAAACATCTGCCCATTCATTTGAATGGGTTTGCCGACGTACTGTGCAGACAACCTGTAATTTACGCGTCGTCGTTTGACAGCTGTCAAACGACGACACGTAAAAATACAGCCTCGTCAAAAGAAGTGCAGGACTTCCGGTTCCGGCGCTGGGATGTGAGGACGGCGTGAGGTGAGCTCCCGAGACCCGATCCCCCGAACCTCCGCCGCCACACACACCCGCAAAATAAACCTACCTCGGCAGTTAGCTGGAGGCGCGGTGAGAGGGCACAGTGCATGGAGCGGTACCTCCTCAGGAGCGGCAGCCGCGATAACACCCGTCCGTCCGGACACACGAGGCAGGGAGAGGAGATATCCAAGATGGCGACGTTGCAGCATGCCTCCCCGCCGGGCAGCAGGCCACAGAGTCCAGAGCCCCCTGTAGAGAAAATATCACAGCCGGAGGTGGTAGAGCTGGATTATAGGAGATTGGCGATGGAAGTTGCCACACATCTAGCTCCCGACATCAAAGATTCGCTGGTGGCTACGGTAACAACGACATTGCAGAAACTGCAAAATGAGGTTACGTCACATGGTACACGGCTGGACGAGCTGGAGCAACGAGTCGGCCTTATGGAGGATGAATCAGCGGGGGCACACACACACATCCAAGGCCTATTGCAAGACAACTCCAGGCTCAGAGACCGCCTGGAGGACTTGGAAAACCGCTCTAGGAGGAACAACCTCAGAATTGTCGGCCTACCTGAGCACATTAAACCCCAGCACTTACAGGGGATATGCGAAACGGAGCTTCCAGAAGCCTTAGGCCTGAACAGGTCTTGCAGAGTAGAGAGAGCGCATCGGGTCGGCCCACCGGGCGCAGCAAAGGCCACCGCAGGAGAACCACACAACAGGCCACGTCAAGTGATTATGCGATACCTAGACTACAATGACAAAGAGGAACTCTTGCGCACCTTTAGGAATCGAAATACACCATTACAGCTGCGAGGAGCTAAAATAATTTTATTTGCCGACTATTCTGCAGAAGTCACGCGGAGACGGAGATCATTTGGAGGAGTGTGCACTACTTTATACAAGAGCAAAGTTAAATTCCAGCTGCAATACCCGGCAACATTGAGGATTACAAGACCAGACGGTTCTGTCAAGGTTTTTCACACTCCGGAGGAGGCGACGCTCTTCGTGGACAAGATGGTGAGAGATGAGAACTCCGACGCTACAATAGCGAACACCCGACAGAGCTCAACGAAGAAAGAAAAAGACCTCGCTGGACCCAGCATTAGCACGGGACAGTTCCTGGTCTTCCATTGCCCGGGTTCCATCACCCAAACAACAACGCACAGAGCCCTCCAAAACCTTGCAAAGATCCCGCATTGATAGGATGATGGAGGTGCTACCGGACTGATGAGTATAACTTGCAATATGGAGGGTGTATACATGTCTCATGTCACGCACAAATGTGGTTTTACTGTGGGGCACGAAGGCTAGACATATAAGGCAATATAATTGTATCTAAATGGTAGGATATTGTACATTAATGACACCCTGGCAAAAGGAATGGTCCAGAAACACCCGAGGATCATTAAAATCACAAGAATAAGGAGGGGGGGGGAGGGAGGGGGAAGGGCCTTCACCCAGAAAAAAGTGAAGTCAGGCATACCAATATGACGCGAGACACACAAGAGAGAGTGTGGATTTTGCTGGTCGGGTATTATGTTGATACTGGTTATAATACTGTTTTTTTACTGTTTGCACATGAAAATGTTATGGGTTTAGGAGCAACGTGGAGCAGAGACCTCCGAGCAGCCACCATAGGATCGGGGCGCACATGCCCGGAAATAGATATACAAAATAACTCAAATTTGATCCTTATAGAGAAATTTAGAATATGCAAGTGACCTCATGGAATGTTAAGGGGCTCCGTTCCCCCAATAAACGGATGATGGTTCTTCGTCACCTAAAAAAATTACACACTGACATCGCTCTCCTACAGGAGACACATTTGGAGGAGAGCGACTTCCACCGCATGAAAAAAATGTGGGTGGGTGCAGTTTACGGCTCTTCAGCTTGTGGTCGTAAAGCAGGTGTACTCATTTTGATCAATAGAAATATGGTACACAAGGTACTACGCACAAATTCCGACTCGGCAGGCCGCTTGCTCCATGTCGTTCTTGACACTCCGTGTGGGGTCCTAAGCATATACAACATCTACGGACCCAATGATGATAACGTTAAATTTTATAATGATTTGGAAAGGGCGTTGCTAACAGATGATATCCCACATAAATTGGTAGGGGGTGATTTCAATTCTGTCTTAGACCACAGAGAGGATAGGAGGTCACACAAAATTCAAGAGTTGGGATCCATCTTTGCAGGGACCCCCAGAAAACATGATAGGGTCTTGGGACCTTTATTAGAGAGCACTCATCTAATAGACGCATGGCGGGAGGGCAACCCGGACGCAAGGGAATTCACACACTATTCGCATTCTCAGCAGTCATGGTCAAGGATAGATTACATTTTCATATCGGCACCCTTGAGGCAACGAATAGGAGTTTCTACTGTAGGGGACTTGGTGATCTCGGATCACGCACCTATAATGATATCCCTTCAAGAGGTGTACCCGAGAGGGACAGATTTTATTTGGCACTTTCCGGCTCATTTAGCGCTAGATGATACATTCAAAAGACAGCTGCAGGGATGGTGGTTGGAATACGCATCCGAGAATGACGGGCACAGGGATAATCCCTCCCTCTTTTGGGACACAGCGAAGGCAGTATTGAGGGGTAGGATTCTCGCTTACTCTGTAAGCAAAAAAAGGGAAATAGCAAGACAATTTAAAGCAGCAAGCAGTGCGTTGAGGTCAGCATACACAACATATCTCTCCCAACCAACGGAGGGCAATAGGCAAGCCTGGATACAGGCCAAACACAACTTTGATGAGTGGACCTCTCAGAAAGAAACGACTCGCAATTACGAGTTTGAGGCAACAATACACAGATTTGGAAATAATGCGGGAAGATTGCTAGCAAATGTAGCTAGGGGACAACGCCCGGCACAACACATAACCAAACTTAGGGACCACACGGGACAAATCACGGGAGATCCTTCACATATCAATTCCATTCTGGCCAGATTCTACGAGGAGCTGTATTCCGATGAATCGGTCTCACCGTTAGAGACTACACTTCTGGACAGCACCACTCTTCCTGTCATCTCAGAGGATCAACTGCAAATACTGAATGCGCAGGTTACTAGGGAGGAGGTAGATAGGGCTATCAGAAACCTGAAAAACTCCAAAGCACCAGGCCCAGATGGCTTCTCAGGAGAATTTTACAAAGCTATGAGAGAACAGGTGACCGAAACCCTGGTTTCGCTCTTTAATAATGCCCTGGGTAGTGAAGGATTGCCACCATCGGCAAACACGTCCTATATCAAACTTCTGTTGAAACCAGGAAAAGATCCCCTGCTACCAGGGTCTTACCGACCCATATCCCTAATAAACGTCGATGCGAAACTTCTCTCTAAAATCATAGCAAATAGACTAGCGGATATAATGCCATATCTCATAGCTCCAGAGCAGGTGGGGTTCATTAAGGGGAGATCGGCGGTCACCAATATTAGAACGGTATTGGCGGTGCTAGACAGGGTACAGCACAGTCCAGGACATGGGGAACACCCAGCACTGCTTTTGCTGGATGCTGAAAAAGCATTCGACAATGTTAGATGGAAGTGGCTGGATGCGGTTTTGGACAGAGTAGGGATTACCGGGGCTTTTCGAAACTTACTGCGACACATTTATAAGTCCCCTAATGCTAGGATCTGCACCACAGGGTTTCTATCTCAGCCGTTCCGCTTATATAAAGGCACAAGACAAGGCTGCCCGCTGTCTCCATTGCTGTTTAATCTGGCATTGGAGCCACTGGCAAGACATTTGAAATCTTCAGAGGTATTCAGAGGCATCTCGGTGGGGGAAATGGAGGTTAAGGAAACACTGTTCGCAGATGACATACTTTTATTCCTAGCAAACCCCTCACGGGACGTTCCACGGGTATTTCAGACGCTACGTGACTTTGGGGAATATTCAGGATATAAAATTAATTATTCAAAGTGCCAATTGCTAGATTTGGGACCGAAGGAGGGTAGTCATGGTCGACTATTGGATGCTCTAGATGTGGAGATAGTGCGGTCACAGATCACGTATTTGGGCATCAAGGTGGGGCGGGCACCTAGCTCCCTATATGATCTAAATTATCCCCCTTTGATACGGGACATACAGGCGGATCTTCTGAGGTGGCACGGACTGCCCCTTTCACTCCTGGGAAGGTGTGCCTTGGTCAAAATGTCGGGATTTGCAAAACTACTATACCCCCTACAAACCATTCCATTACTTATCAAACACGGGGATATCAATACACTAAATTCGTCCTTCACTAAATTCATATGGGGGGGAAGAAAACCGAGAATAGCACTGGCAAAACTTATGTTAAGAAAAGAAGAGGGGGGCATTAACTTCCCTAATATACGGGGATACAACCTGGCATGCTTGAGCAGACACTTGCTGAATTGGCAACAAGGTACCGGATGCCACTCCAACATTAATCTAGAAAGGCAGCTAGCAAAACCATGGGATCTTATGGCTTTAGTGCATACAGCCTTTGCGTCCCTGCCCACTAACATTAAGAGATCGGCCCTACTGCGGGATACCATTATCACATGGAAAGTATTGCGTAAGCATTATGGTCTTTCATATCGCATTTCAAAACACATGCCTATATGGAGACATCCAGATTTGTTGGCGGGAAGGCATAGTCAGCTACTCCAGAGATGGAGAGAGAGAGGGATAGCGACTCTGGGAGACATGTTCCAGGAACAGGAAGGGAGATGGCTGACCCTGCAGGAAATACAGACAAAGTACAATTTTGACCATCCCCAACATCTACAATATTATCAAATATTATCTTCATGCAAAGCGAAACTGGCGGACATATCCGACGAGACCCGCCCCAACCTGTTTGACTCATGGTTCCTAAGCACACACCACAGGTCCATATCGCAACTGTATAACACCCTAAAGCCAGTGCTATTGAAGGTGACACCAGCTCAGGCATTTATGAAATGGGAAAAGCTATTTGGCTTGCCTAATATTGCCAAACATGTGGAAATAGGGTTGGTGGATCTCAGAAAACATATAACAAACGAGAAATGGAGAGAAACCCACTTAAAAATCCTCCATCATGCCATATATGCGTTCACTTTGCCCCCTTCCATAACTAAACCAGATAGAAAGACTTCATGCCCGAGGTGTGGATCACCCCGCACAGACATGTACCATGGGTTTTGGGCATGCACCAAAATACAGCCATTTTGGAAAGAAATGACATCTTTAGTGCAACAAATAAGCAGATTTAAGGGGCTCCTGGGGCCAATGGAAGTTTTTTTACATGTCCAGCATGATGGAGGGTCAGATGACACAGAAGTAACCCACTTGCCCCCCATTACACATGCGGCATTGATGGTGGCAAAACGATGCATACTTCAGAAATGGTTGGTACCAGATATCCCGCAATCAAGTGAGGTTGTACAGGGGATGAAAAGCCTATTCTATTTAGATAGAATGGATGTTCTAAAACACAAAGATGCACAAGGGGGGAAATTTTTTGGGAAATGGAAATTATTCATAACAGAGCATTTCTCGGGGGAGGAGGTATGCAAAATGATCGATCCATTCACGGGATCACCTTGGTACCTGATAGAGGATCTCAAGGGCACCTTAGGAGTGTTGAGAAAACGTAGAACATAATATCTGTAACTTTGAAATGATATCTAGGCCAACTCGGTTAGGAATGTAGCTTCATGTGGCTCCAGTTTAGGTTATTCATGTTTATACTTATATTAAAAAAGTTTTGTATGCATTGTTTCTCAGGGATATTCATTGTTAAAGCTGTTCACCAAATGTTGTGGAAATTCTTGTAATGACCTTCAGTAACTGTCACATAATGATGTAAACAACTATGAGCTTAGTGTCATTGTGGGAATGTGATTTTCATACCATCAGCAATAGGTGACTATATTCCTGTAACAGTTTATTGCATATTATGTTATGTGAAAAATCTTCAGAAAATCAATAAAAATATGTTTTAAAAAAAAAAAAAAGAAGTGCAGGACACTTCTTTCAGACGTAATTTGAGCCGTACTTCATTGAACTCAATGAAGCACAGCTCAAAATTTACGGCTGTCAGAGAAGCCTCGCAAAATGCGAGGAGGAGGAATTACGGCTGAAACGAGGCAGCTGTTTTCTCCTGAAAACAGTCTGTCATTTCAGCCGTAAAAGCCTCTCATCGTGTGCACATACCCTTACACTGAACGTTTGTGTATTGTCTTTATTCAGACAGTCTGCATTTACACAGTCTGCACCTTGTTTGCAGTCGCTGCACTTATATTTTACCAATTTACTTTGATTCAACTTATTTCAGTGCAAGTTATGTACCTCACCTAATTTCTTGGAGAAAAAAGAAGAAAGATCAGGTATTTCTCTGGCACTGCCGATCGGAGTGTCATCCGTGATGAGTAAGATCCATTTGTCTCATGGATGAAGACAAGGTGAATGATTGAAAGGTTTATTAGTACAAGTACATAAAACAACAGCAGACTGTTTCGAAACCGGACCGGTTTCTTCCTCATGTAGCATACAAATGAATAGGTGGGTGTCGGTTAAATAACAGAGTTAAAGGTCGGTTTGTGGTTAAAAACTACCGGGTCTGGTATACAGGTCAGGTCTGGCAAACATACATATAAATTCAGATACAAATAATTATACAAATAATTACAAACAGTTAACTAAAATGTGTTTGTGGCGGTGTTTAAAAATTCAGCTGGCAATTATTACGTAATAAATAATGATTAAGAAGATTTTATTATTTTAGTTAAAAAATATTCTCCTAAAAAATGTGTATGTTGATTAAAAGATTAATTAAAACATCTATAAAAAAATATATGATAAAAATTAATGGTTTAAAAGGAGAATATAGCTGTAGTTTAAAGTCTCACTTGTTTAGCGTCAGCGGTTGCCATAGTGAAAACACAGCATACAAATGTAGTATCATCCTGTTTTTCAATTATTGCTGGGATTATACTGAAAACTGAGTTCCACTCGACTTATTAAATTGAGTCTTATATTTTGTTCTTAAATTTCTTACATATGTTCGTTAGTATTAAGCTGAGGAGGCTAGTTAATAGTTTTTTTGTTTATATATGCGCTTTCATTATAAATGCGCTTTTTTTTAGAACAAATGATATTGACAAATTAAATGTACTGATTCTTTCTGAATAAATCTCGGTCTTATTTTCAAGACTGTCTCAGTATTTTTTTTAAAACGAAGTAGTCATATTTTGTGTCTTTTATTATAAAAAAGTGCATGCTTTCTTCATTCATTCTGTCTCTGTGGGTTATTAGTGGATATTGTTATATACAACGAATTTATCAATTTATCAGGTATGCAATCTCCCACCTGCCATCTCTCCCATTATCTGGATCTAATTTTACAAAAGTATGTGATGGAGTTCCCAAGCTTCCTCAAAGATTCAACACAACTGATAAAGTACTTAAACAAAATCTCGATCAAAGAAAACTTACTGTTTATCAAACTAGATGTAACCTCACTTTATAGTAATATTGAACATACATTAGGCTTGGAAAACCTGAAAAAAAGACTAGAGAGAGATACCGAACTACAATCTGGACAAACCGACTTTTTATGCAAAAGTATGGAATTCATCCTAAAAAACAATATCTTTGTATTTGACCAGAAATTATATCATCAAGTAAAAGGTACAGCTATGGGGACGCGAGTATTACCCAGTTATGCAAATATTTTCATGGGAATGTTTGAGGAAGAATACATCTGGCAACATCCGTGGGCAACCACTAATATTTTATTATAAAGGATATATATAGACGACCTGTTTCTGATTTGGGAAGGTGATATAGCACAAGCTACAGTTTTTTGACAGACATTGAATAACAATACTTGCGGGATAAATTTTACTTTTAATATACAGCCGTCTGAAATAGATTTTTTAGATCTTACCATAGCCAAAACAACAAACAAAATTATTACCCACACACATTTTAAAAAGGTTGACAGCAACAGCAATCTGGATTATAAGAGCGGTCACTATCTGAAATGGCTAAAAAATATACCATATAGCCAGTATAAGAGGATCCGGAAAAATTGCACTTTAAACAGAAGGTTTTAACAATCAAAGCTGTATTTTGTACAAACGGTTTAAAGAAAAAAACTACCCACATACACTCCTCTCAGACGCATATAAAAATACAGTAGTTTTAAGCCAACAAGATTGCCTACCTACTAACGATATAGCATCAAATGGAATTAAGGAGAATAATGCAATTAGTACAAAAGAGGCGAAAGAAAAACATAAAAACTCTTTTTCCTTTAATTTTGTAACAAAATATAACTCGGCACACAAAAAGATAAAAGATATTATGAATAGACACTGGCACATTCTATTCTACATGTTGACCCCTTTTTAAAAAATAGTTCACCAATGAAACCGATAATAACATTTAAAAGAGCAAAAACTGTCAAAAATATCTTGGCACCCAGCCGGATAATTTTTTCTGGTAAACAAAAAACATCTCAACAAATTACCGTTAATCCATGTTTACATACAAAAGGGGAGCTCAAAATGCAGAAAAAAGAGATGCTTATGTTGCTCTAGCATTCTCACCACAGACATTTTTCGATCCAATCAAACGAAAAATGAATATCAAATTGAAACACATCTAAACTGGCAATCAAATTATGTCATATATCTCATTAATTGTATTTGTGGTCTCCAATACGTGGGAAGAACAGTACAACCTTTACATTGTCGCTTAAACAAGCATCGATCCAATTGCAGAAACAAATTCCTCCTACATAGTATTTCTAAACACTGCACTCTGTTTCATAATGATGATTTTAAATGTTTTAGTATCATACCTATTGAACACATAAACGAAAGTCGAGTGGAGAGGTTCGATTTGCTCTGTAAAAGAGAAATCTTTTGGATCTATAAACTTAAGACCCTAAAACCGGAAGGTCTTAATGAAATCACAGAGACAATAATTTAATACAACAAATTTATTTTAGAAGGGGTCTATTAGATATAGACAATTGATAAATTCATTGTATATAACAATATCCACTAATAACCCAGAGACAGAATGAACGAAGAAAGCATGCACTTTTTTATAATAAAAGACACAAAATATGACTACTTCGCTTTTAAAAAATACTGAGACAGTCTTGAAAATAAGGCTGAGATTTATTCAGAAAGAATCAATACATTTAATTTGTCAATATCATTTGTTCTAAAAAAAGCGCATTTATAATGAAAGCGCATATATAAACAAAAAAACTATTAACTAGCCTCCTCAGCTTAATACTAACGAACATATGTAAGAAATTTAAGAACAAAATAAAAGACTCAATTTAATAAGTCGAGTGGAACTCAGTCTTCAGTATAATTCCAGCAATAATTGAAAAACAGGATGATACTATATTTGTATGCCTGTCAGGGATCATTATCATGCATATTGTTTGAAAAATATTATCCTCACACATATATATATATACATTTCAGTTCTTTGTGTAATATACTGATATATATAACAAGTTCTTTGTTCATGTCGGACACACCTATGGAAGACACCGCCCCCTGGAATGCAAGAAGAGTGAGTCTGAGAAACTGGTGGGGGCGTGGGCACTCCCACATCTCTGGGGAGGAGGCATGTGTCTCTTTCTGTGTTTCTTTGTTCTGAATAAAAAGTTTTTTTTTTCAGTCTTCCTCCTGACAGAGAGGGAAGCTGTACCAAACATCTGTGTGGTGTACTTCTCTCCAGGCATGCCTTCAGCTTTCAATTTACAGAGGTGGTTATTCGGTGTGAAATACGGACCTGACATTTGGCGCCCGAATGTGGGGCCTCACTCGAGGAAATATCAAAATCCGGACAACCGACAATCACAGGGTGAAACAGAGGACTCAAAGTTGCCCACTGAAGGAATTTGATCACCTCCGCAATAACACGGTAAGCGAATTGATTTTATAAATCTTCGTCTTATCTGTGTTAGTGGACAGTCTTGTGGTGATCTGTAGAACCCTTTTGTTGATTTCCTGGATTATCTCAGGCGACAGAGGTGATATTTTCCGCTGTGAGGGTAAAAAAACCTGTGAGACCTTAGTCGCGCCCGACTAACCATCCTCTGGATAATTAGAGTCTAAATAAGATTATATAAGAGACCGGAGAGTTATCGACTGGGATTTTAATATTTCCAGCGAAGCCGGAGAGTCTAAATAAGATTATATAAGAGACCGGAGAGCTAGACTGTGAAATTTTAATATTTCCAGCGAAGCCGGAGAGTCTAAATAAAAATTATATTTCTGCGGACCGGAGGCTGTAGACTGAGGAATTTTTATATTTCCGGCGAGGCCTGGGAGTCGTTGACCGAAAATTGTTATATAAATTACGTGTATAATATAGACTGTTAGGCATATGATTTAATGAAGCGAAGAGAAGGGAAGCAGTATGTGAGTAAAATGAAGAAATTGATGGAAAGTGCTTCAGAGGGATTTGCAGAAGAGGAAGTTAGGAATAAGAAAGGTATTGTATGTATTAGAAAACAGGACCAGCCGACGCCCGGTAATGGCTTCCGTACCTCATGTTGAGTGTGTCCTCATTGTTGGTGGGAAACTCCCCCCTCACAGCTGCACACTGTGTTTCCAATGGGAGAGGCTGCCCCCCACCACCCACCCCTTATGTGGCCACGCCCGGCCCAACCAAATTGGTATGAAATAATCGCCTTGTTAATTTTGGCATTTGTAGTGTTTTTTCTATTTACAGAAGTTCCAGTCTAGTTCACTGATGAAACAACACGTCATCATAATATAGAGATGGTGGCCGACAAATTGGATACTGTTACAAATTATGTGGTTGATGTTTTGAACGTAGATAATTCCTATACAATAGTGTGATGAATGATTGCAGATACGTATGTTGTTTTGCCGGCATTGAAAGTGTTAAGATTGTGAGACTAGACGCTTTTAGAAGCTGTGAGTGTGTGACCCCCCTCCCTCCCCCCTGTAGTGTGCTGTGTTTGGGAGGAGGAGGGGGGGCTGACTGGGTGCAGTCTGTAGAGCTGATGGGACAAAGGGATTACAATATGTACTGCTGAGAGATATATATATATCAGTAATGTCTACAAACCTAAATAAATTTCTTCTCTTTGCGCATGCGCTGTTGTTTATAAAAGTTACGATATTTATGTGTTATGATGTGATCAGATTTCAAGTGTTTTGATAATTCAGATGTATTAAACTACAGATACTGTGAGACACAGGGTTTTGAAAATGTATGTGCCCCCACCGTTCCCTATTTTTATATACAGTTTATTGGTTTGCAGTAATTAATGTTATCAGATATAATATTTTCTGTTTTTATTGAATAACTAACTACAATTGTTTTGTTTTTGATTTCACACATGAGTTATATCATTGTAAAGATCAAATGTATTTGTCAGGAAAAAGTCATTTTTGTTTCAGGCTGTTGTACATTACAGGGGGTTAAACTAGTGTTATGTCGAGATGTCGTTTTGAACTCTGCTACATTACTTTCGCAGAGTCCACAAAGGGGGGAATGGTGAAGGAACTGATCAGGTACAATTTTGGTTTGTTTTGAGTTAATTAATTTGGTTTCAGGAGATCTAAAAATGTGTAAGAGACCCCAATGAGTAATCCAGATTAAATGTGTATGAGAGTAACCTACATTTTGAGGTTTTTTCTGTGTAGATGGTTCCAGATCTTTCCAGAACGGTGAATATGGCACTGGGTATGCTGTGCTGTAGTCTCCACCCAATATGAGGTATTGTGTAAGTGACCATCCCCCTCCAGCAAATTTACACAGGAGGCGGAGGTGATGTCACTCACAGATGAGTCTTTACAGATTTAGATGGGGGAGAAGGGAAAAAAATAAAAAACTTGTCTGGACATTGTTAATTTGATGTCAAGTTTTTAGGAATGCTTTATTTTTATTTGTTTTTGTATTAATCAAGTATTTGCAGAACCTGATAAAAGTGAGATTCTCAAAGTATTCTGGATTATCAGATGAGTGTGGAGAAGTGTATAACATTTGGTTTTATTTTAGAGGATGAAGACGCCACCCCTTTGAGATGTTATATATATATGTGACATGGGTTTCTAATGTAAATTTGTAATAAAGAGATTTTATTATACAGTATGTACAAGACAGGATACGAGGCACAAGGTAAATCATCCAGAAACCACTCTCACCTGCTTGTTCATCTCAAGGAGCGGAGCTGGAGGTGCTCGCTGAAGCTTGTAACCTGGCAGAAGGTAAGACGGCCGACATTTACACTGACTCTAGGTACGCTATTGGCATCGCCCACAATTATGGGCCCATTGGTAGTAGGAACTTTATTGGATCATCGGGTAAGCCAATTGAGAGAGCGAGAGAAGACAGACCTGACAACAAGGGTATATGCAGTCAGGTGTCAGTAAATTGGCTTGTCCCTGGATACAATAATGCCACCACTAGGTTTGTAGCAGCCGGCGTGATGTGCGCACGGCGTGACATAGGTAAAACTGCAAAGGTACCTGTGAAAAGTGCAGCCCGGCCAGATTAACAGTCCCAGCGACTGCAGAACATACAACTACCCAAGGTAGAAGTGTATGACAATGTGCTCGTGTGTGTGTAGATCTGTTCTCAGGGGGGCCTGAAGCCCGTCGGTATCTTCCCCACTGCAGATGTTGTGTGTAAGTGACAGGGGAACAGTGTTATCCCAAGTATTGACCTGATGTTTGTACAATGATAAGATGTTAGCAGTTCTCTAGACGTTGTCCCAAAGTTAGTTTGTTTAATAACTGTATTTAAGAAGTGTTGTGGGAATATTAAATTCTGAAGTTAAGTTTTATGTAAAGTTCTACACCAGCGTTAGCATTGGACTATTAGAGTCATGCGTCAGATAAAAGGTACAGAAGCGGAATATTCCCATTCTAAAACATTTTTATTTGTTTATTTTTGTTGTGAAAGGGAAATTTTAGAGCAGAGAATTCTGTGCAGTGTATATGTGTATGAATAGATATGTATATAAAGAAGAAGAATCAGTTTGTAAGTTTTAGTTACTGACCAGTGTGAACGTTTAAAATAAATCTGTCATTGTTAATGTTCTCCTTCAAGTTAATTATCTGATTAAGATCAATTACTGATTAGGCTATGAAAAGCTTGTTCTTCACAGGAAGAGTCCAACTGGGAGCGGAAGGCGTGAGAACCAGATTCTAACAGAATGTGGACGGATAAGGAAAGATGAACCGGTAACACCCTAGGCACTCTTGATGGCACTTGAATTGATGGTGTACGACCTCACATATGCCCCAAGACTGCAAGGATCGACGTGGTAAGATCTAATTGGTATGTCCCAGGCTTTACAGCTGATGCTGCTAAATTCTGTTAGAGCTGTTTGATTTGCCTACAGAACAGTCCTGGCAGACCGGTGCCAACCTTATCATACCCGCCTCCCCCGAAGAGAACCGACCTTGAGAGGCCTTCCCAGGTAGAACGAACCAGATTAGAGTAAGAAAAATAGGTTTAAGACACTTGTCAGATAAACATGTGGAATCTGTGTATGTTTCTGTGAGGTGGAGATGTTCTAGGCAATCAGCTGAGATCAAGGTACAAATCCTGCTGAAAGGGTATCACCAAGTGCAAATGAAATGTACCCAGTAACTGTCCAGTGGAACAGAGAAGTTTTTCTTACATAAAGGTGTTGGTTTGATGTAGTTTAAGGGCCTGTCATTATTATTGTATGTACTTAGAACAACGTTTATAGTGTATGCGGATGATGTTATCACCAGATCAAGCATTTATTTTAACAATTGACAAGGGTTGGGGGTCCCCAGCAAGTGCCAGAAAATATGAACTAAAAGACTTTTAACACGATAAACTCCATCACTGAGATGCTGCAGGCGCAGCCTGAGCCACTACAACGCGTTTATCATGAACTGACGGCAGTGTCACAATTCTAAGCGGCCGCCCAGACAAGTAACTTGCCAGAGGAAGAGTACAGATGCGGAGGGTTTGATAGTCACAATACAACTCCACTAATCCGCCTACGTGGGATCTCACCCCAGGCTCACAACATGAGGTGCTATGTACAGCCTGATGACGTAAACTAAAGGAGACGGTGTCGGACAGATGAGAAGGACCAAACCAAGTCCTGATGACATCAGCAAAGATCAAAGTAAAGACCAAAGACTTGAGTGAATCCGTCAGCAGGATCAAGTGTTTTGATAAGTAAGTGGCTAGGAGGGGGTAATAATAACTCCCCCACTGGACACCAACGTAGTCTGACTCCACAATTGTGTGGGTTACCCTGAGGGTGACAGTCAGTGAAGAGCAGAAGACAGGAGAAGAAGAAGACGATGGTGTACAGGACTGGCAAAGAACTGATGGGACCCGAAACCTGAGGGTGATAGCATTATGATTATTAGTTGAGGCCCTATTGTTTATAATGTCTGAGGTTTATAATTATAATGTGTGTAAATATGCCACGGTGCTGCAAATTACAATCTGAGGAGTTTTATGTGGAGGTGTGAGGTGAAGGTCACTGTGCTGCCCATGACCTGTTATATCTGCAGGGGTAAAAGTCCCATTAGGACAGTAAGTGACAGTGCGACAGTTGTTACCATTAATAAAATGTAGACCGGATTAATTATATATATATATTACAACCAGAAGCGGTTTGTAGATTATATCAAGACAACCATCCTGTATCCAGAGGAGAATAGGGAATGTTAGGACCACTCCGACACCTTGGAAGTCCAGGTACAAAGGGGGGTTACTCATCAGGAGTAGCTTGTCTCAAGCTGGTGAAGAAATCCAAAACCCCTACCCGCCTGGTTCGAGTGGTCAGTGGTAGGTTGCTAGGCAAGACTCAGGGATAGAGTTATAATATTTTTAGGGGGGACTGTCAGGGATCATTACCATGTATATTGTTTGAAAAATATTATCCTCACACATATATATATACATTTCAGTTCTTTGTGTAATATACTGATATATATAACAAGTTCTTTGTTCATGTCGGACACACCTATGGAAGACACCGCCCCCTGGAATGCAAGAAGAGTGAGTCTGAGAAACTGGTGTGGGCGTGGGCACTCCCACATCTCTGGGGAGGAGGCATGTGTCTCTTTCTGTGTTTCTTTGTTCTGAATAAAAAGTTTTTTTGTTCAGTCTTCCTCCTGACAGAGAGGGAAGCTGTACCAAACATCTGTGTGGTGTACTTCTCTCCAGGCATGCCTTCAGCTTTCAATTTACAAAGGTGGTTATTCGGGTCGTTGCCGCATTAGCACGAGCATTCTCGTCCTGCAGTTAAACTGTCACCGCTTACATAGTTACATAGTTACATAGTTACATAGTTAGTACGGCTGAAAAAAGACACATGTCCATCAAGTTCAACCAAACAAACGGTGAGAGGACAGTGACTTCAGCTGTCACAGACAGCTGAGCGTCACAGCTATCGGCGATGGGACCAATCACGGCTCTCCCCCCCGTGGATCACTTTTATTGGTCAGTCACTCCAGACTGACCAATCACATTAGAAAAGTGAATTGCCGCCGTTCCTCTGTGACGGATCTCCTCATTTCTGTCACAGTTGTGACAGTTCTGAGGAGATCGGACCAGAGAGAATTTAGTGCGTCCCCTCATGAGTGAAATACACCACACAAACCCGTTTTTTAACCCCATAGAGCTCCCCAATCCTCCTCCCCTCCCCTCTCCTTTTGGGAGACCTGTCAAAATTTACTTCGTTTGTTAAAAAAAAAAAAATATATAAAAAAGAATCTAAAAAAAAAAAATAAAAAAAAATTATAGGTAGTAGTATAGGATATATATAGGTGATTATTTTATATATATATATATATATATATGTACATATATATACATATATATACATATATATATATATATATATATACATACATACCAGATATAAAAAAATGGCGACAGCACCCTGCAACACTAATGCCACCTAAATCACTAAATATAAATAGATATGCACTAAAGCTCAATCTACCTACAAATAGGGAGGTTCTTAGTGCACATTTTGATCAAAAAGTGTTAGCCCACCTGCCACGACAAGGCGACCTCTGTAAGGTGGGAACCTACGCTGCACATACACCCAGAACTGAGACTAAGCCTACATATATACCTGGGGATGGTAGGATCCAGCATTGAACTGATTAAAATCACCCAGGGCAGAGTGGGAGGAGTGCAAGAACAACAAGTGGAGGCAGTCACTAACCCCACATATATGGATACCATAAACACAACAAAAATTGAACAGCACATTCCAACTAAATGATACAAAATACGCAGGTGCAAGAACACCTATGACTGCAGATATACAGCAGATATAAAAAAATGGCGACAGCACCCTGCAACACTAATGCCACCTAAACCACTAAATATAAATAGATATGCACTAAAGCTCAATCTACCTACAAATAGGGAGATTCTTAGTGCACATTTTGATCAAAAAGTGTTAGCCCACCTGTCACCGCTTACATAGTTACATAGTTACATAGTTACATAGTTACATAGTTAGTACGGCTAAAAAAAGACACATGTCCATCAAGTTCAACCAAACAAACGGTGACAGGACAGTGACTTCAGCTGTCACAGACAGCTGAGCGTCACAGCTATCGGCGATGGGACCAATCATGGCTCTCCCCCCCGTGGATCACTTTTATTGGTCAGTCACTCCAGACTGACCAATCACATTAGAAAAGTGAATTGTCGCCCTTCCTCTGTGACGGATCTCCTCATTTCTGTCACAGTTGTGACAGTTCTGAGGAGATCGGACCAGAGAGAATTTAGTGCGTCCCCTCATGAGTGAAATACACCAAACAAACCCGTTTTTTAACCCCATAGAGCTCCCCAATCCTCCTCCCCTCCCCTCTCCTTTTGGGAGACCTGTCAAAAGTTACTTCGTTTGTTAAAAAAAAAAAAATATATAAAAAAAATTATCTAAAAAAAAAAAATCAAAAAAAATTATAGGTAGTAGTATAGGATATATATAGGTGATTATTTTATATATATATATATATATATATATATATATATACATATATATACATATATATACATATATATATATATATACATATATATATATATATATATATATATATATATATATATATATATATATATATATATATATATATATATACAGTGAAGGAAATAAGTATTTGATCCCTTGCTGATATTGTAAGTTTGCCCACTGTCAAAGACATGAACAGTCTAGAATTTTTAGGCTAGGTTAATTTTACCAGTGAGAGATAGATTATATTAAAAAAAACAAACTGAAAATCACATTGTCAAAATTATATATATTTATTTGTATTGAGCACAGAGAAATAAGTATTTGATCCCTTTGGCAAACAAGACTTAATACTTGGTGGCAAAAACCCTTGTTGGCAAGCACAGCAGTCAGACGTTTTTTGTAGTTTATGATGAGGTTTGCACACATGTTAGATGGAATTTTGGCCCACTCCTCTTTGCAGATCATCTGCAAATTATTACGATTTCGGGGCTGTCGCTTGGCAACTCGGATCTTCAGCTCCCTCTATAAGTTTTCGATGGGATTAAGGTCGGGAGACTGGCTAGGCCACTCCATGACCTTAATGTGCTTCTTTTTGAGCCACTCCTTTGTTGCCTTGGCTGTATGTTTCGGGTCATTGTCGTGCTGGAAGACCCAGCCACGAGCCATTTTTAATGTCCTGGTGGAGGGAAGGAGGTTGTCACTCAGAATTTGACGGTACATGGCTCCATCCATTCTCCCATTGATGCAGTGAATTAGTCCTGTGCCCTTAGCAGAGAAACACCCCCAAAACATAATGTTTCCACCTCCATGCTTGACAGTGGGGACGGTGTTCTTTGGGTCATAGGCAGCATTTCTCTTCCTCCAAACACGGTAGTTGAGTTAATGCCAAAGAGCTCAATTTTAGTCTCATCTGACCACAGCACCTTCTCCCAATCACTCTCAGAATCATCCAGATGTTCATTTGCAAACTTCAGACAGGCCTGTACATGTGCCTTCTTGAGCAGGGGGACCTTGCGGGCACTTCAGGATTTTAATCCATTACGGCGTAATGTGTTACCAATGGTTTTCTTGGTGACTGTGGTCCCAGCTGCCTTGAGATCATTAACAAGTAGTTTTCGGCTGAGCTCTCACCTTCCTCAGGATCAAGGATACCCCACGAGCTGAGATTTTGCATGGAGCCCCAGATCGATGTCGATTGACAGTCATTTTGTATGTCTTCCATTTTCTTACTATTGCACCAACAGTTGTCTCCTTCTCACCCAGCGTCTTACTTATGGTTTTGTAGCCCATTCCAGCCTTGTGCAGGTCTATGATCTTGTCCCTGACATCCTTAGAAAGCTCTTTGGTCTTGCCCATGTTGTAGAAGTTCGAGTCAGACTGATTAATTGAGTTTGTGGACAGGAGTCTTTTATACAGGTGACCATTTAAGACAACTGTCTTTACTGCAAGCACCAAGTTGATTTGAAGCGTGTAACTGGTCTGGAGGAGGCTGAACTCTTAATGGTTGGTAGGGGATCAAATACTTATTTCTCTGTGCACAATGCAAATAAATATATATTATTTTGACAATGTGATTTTCTGTTTTTTTTTAAATATAATCTATCTCTCACTGGTAAAATTAAGCTAGCCTAAAAATTCTAGACTGTTCATGTCTTTGACAGTGCGCAGACTTACAAAATCAGCAAGGGATCAAATACTTATTTCCTTCACTGTATATATATAAATATATATATATATACACACGTGTATATTATATACATACATATATACGTTATATAGTATATATAAATGTTATAAATATACACTATATATATCGTATGCAGACGTCCGGAAAAGAGTGTTAACCCTTCCTGCGCTGACGTTTTAGGCGCAATTTTTTGTTTTAGCATAAAATAAAAAGTTAAAATTTTAATAATCGACAAATTATTAGTAGTAGTTTAGGTAGGTTACATATATACACACGCAGACACCAGGTTTCTGACGACATTTCAGACGAAGTTTTTTTATTTGTCATAAAATTTTAAAAAAGTTTAAAAAAATTGTTAAAAAGTATCAAATTATGGCTAAACAGAATTACACTGTGGAGGAAGCCTACGCCATGCTTTGTTCACACACAGACACGGAAACCGCCAGTGAGGATGAGGAACACTTCCTTATTTTTTCATTCTTTAGCAATAGTGAGAAACCCCCACAAAGGCGGAGTAGGCAGAGTGACAGTCACTCAAGTGACACCAATTGGGTGCCCCCAAATATTTTTTCACCCCAAATTCCTGAATTCACTTCTGCCCCAGGAATAAAAATTGATACCACTGGGTACACGGAATTGCATTTTTTTCAAATTTTCTTCACGGAGAAATTGGTGAACCTAATGGTCACCCAAACAAATATTTATGCCGAACAGTATCTGGCCAGTCACCCCGCATCATATTACGCTAGAGGCCAGAAGTATCATCCAACATGTGCTGCAGAAATTAAAAAGTTCTGGGGGCTCCTTCTTAATATGGGGCTTATTAAGAAAGCCACCATACGGTCCTACTGGTCGTCCGACGTTTTGTATGCTACGCCAATGTACAGGGCTGTAATGGTGAGAACTCGGTTTGAGGCAATATTAAGATTCCTCCATTACACTGACAACAGCCAGTGCCCTCCGCCTGGTGACCCCAACCAGGACAGATAATTTAAAATTAGGCCGCTTATTTCACTTCTGAGTGAAAAAATTTCAGAGGCATACACCCCTAATAAAAACATTGCCATAGATGCGTCACTCGTGCTCTTCAAAGGAAGGCTACGATTTAGGCAATACCTTCCAAGTAAAAGGGCAAAATACGGGATAAAAATTTATAAGCTCTGTGAGAGTGAAAGTGGGTACACTCACAGATTTAGAATTTACGAGGGAAAAGACTCCCAAATCTGCCCAACAGAGTGTCCCCCTGTCCTCAATACAAGCGGCAAAATTGTGTGGGACCTTTTGAACCCCCTGCTAGATAAAGGTTATAACCTGTAAAGGATCTGCCAGGCACAGCTTCTGTGTCTACGCCCATAGGTAATCAGTCTGCACCTGCTTCTATGTCTGTGAGACTGACTCCATCTTCCACCACTCAGGATGGCAGGCTTAGGAGTGGGAGAGCCTTTCACAGCCTGGCCAGACGGAGCTAGCTCCCGCCCTCTGTCTATTTATACCTGCCTTTCTTGTTCCTCCTTGCTTGTGATTCTTCTCGTTTGGTTTCCTGGCCCTGCTGCAGCTTCTTGAACTATTTGACCCTGCTTCATATTGACCCTGGCTTACTGACTACTCTCCTGCTCTGCGTTTGGTACTTCGTACACTCCTGGTTTGACTCGGCTTGTTCACTACTCTCCTGCTCTGTGTTTGGTACTGCGTACACTCCTGGTTTGACTCGGCTCGTTCACCACTCTTGTTGCTCACAGTGTTGCCGTGGGCAACTGCCCCATTTCCCTCAGCTTCTGTGTACCCTTGTCTGTTTGTCTGTCGTGCACTTATTGAGCGTAGGGACCGTCGCCCAGTTGTACCCTGTCGCCTAGGGCGGGTCGTTGCAAGTAGGCAGGGACTGAGTGGCGGGTAGATTAGGGCTCACTTGTCTGTTTCCCTACCCCCGTCATTACATAATCACAAGCCCATATACCTAGTCTACCCTGGTCCCTGACACTACTATGGACCCCCTTGAGACCCTGACTCAGCAAATGCAGGGTCTCTCCCTACAAGTCCAGGCCCTGGCTCAGAGGGCAACCAGCCTGATGCTACCATGGTAGTGCCCCTCACCTCACCTCTTGAACCCCACCTCAAGTTGCCTGACCGGTTCCAGGGGACCGGAAGACTTTTCTCTCCTTTCGGGAGAGTTGTAGGCTCTATTTTCGCTTAAAGCCCCACTCCTCAGGTTCTGAGAGCCAGCGGGTGGGTATAATTATGTCCCGGCTCCAGGAAGGGCCCCAAGAATGGGCCTTCTCCTTGGCTCCTGACGCCCCTGAACTTTCCTCCGTTGATCTTTTCTTTTCTGCTCTCGGACTCATCTATGACGAGATTGACAAGACTGCCTTTGCCGAGAGTCAGCTGGTGACCTTACGTCAGGGTAAGAGACCTGTTGAGGAGTATTGTTCTGACTTTAGGAAGTGGTGCGTAGCTTCTCGTTGGAATGACCCTGCCTTAAGGTGCCAGTTTAGGTTGGGTCTGTCGAACGCTCTGAAAGACCTGCTAGTTAGCTATCCCTCTTCTGACTCTCTAGACCAGGTTATGGCTTTAGCGGTGCGACTTGACCGACGTCTCAGGGAACGACAACTTGAACGTTTTTGTGTTTTCTCCTCTGACTCCCCCATGACGCTTCCCGAGGTTCCGTTGCTTCGTTCTTCCACGGAAGACTCGGAGGTACCTATGCAACTCGGGGCCTCCGTGTCCCCCCAACAACGTAGAGAGTTCCGCAGGAAGAATGGTCTCTGCTTCTATTGTGGGGATGACAAGCATCAAGTGAACACCTGTCCTAGGCGTAAGAATAAGCAGCCGGAAAGTCTTCCGCGCCTAAGTGATCATCGGGGAGGTCACTTGGGCACACAGGTATTTCCCGTAAATATGAAATGCAATAAAATCTTGCTTCCCTTTCAGGTCTCTTTTGGTGGTAGGTCTGCTACCAGCAGTGCCTTCGTGGATTCAGGGTCTTCTGCTAATATCATGTCTGTGGAATTTGCTATGTCTCTAGCTATGCCTTTGATTGATTTGCCTAAACCTGTCCCGGTAGTGGGTATCGACTCCACTCCTCTTGCTAATGGTTATTTTACACAGCATACCCCTGTTTTTGAACTCCTTGTTGGCTCCATGCATTTGGAGCAGTGCTCTGTACTGTTGATGCAGGGATTATCGTCCGATCTGGTTTTAGGCCTTCCCTGGTTGCAGTTGCATAATCCCACGTTTGACTGGAATACTGGGGAGCTTACCAAATTGGGTAATGAATGCTTGACGTCATGTTTTTCTGTTAATTCTATTTCTCCCCCTGAGGAGGTGAACACGCTACCTGAGTTTGTTCAGGACTTCGCTGATGTTTTCTCTAAGGAGGCCTCCGAAGTGTTACCTCCTCATAGAGAATACGATTGCGCTATCGATTTGGTTCCAGGAGCTAAGCTCCCTAAGGGTAGGATATTTAATCTCTCTTGTCCCGAACGTGAAGCCATGAGAGAGTATATCCAGGAATGCCAGGCCAAGGTTTACATTCGTCCCTCTACTTCTCCGATAGGTGCTGGCTTCTTCTTCGTAGGGAAGAAGGATGGTGGTCTTAAGCCGTGCATCGACTACCGGAACTTGAATAAGGTCACTGTAAGGAACCAGTATCCCCTTCCTTTGATTCCTGATCTCTTTAATCAGGTTCAGGGGGCCCAATGGTTCTCTAAGTTTGATCTACGGGGGGCATATAACCTTATCCGCATCAAAGAGGGGGATGAGTGGAAGACCGCGTTTAACACGCCCGAATGTCATTTCGAATACCTCGTCATGCCCTTTGGGTTGTGTAATGCTCCAGCGGTCTTCCAGAATTTCATAAATGAGATTTTAAGAGATTACCTGGGGTATTTCTTGTAGTGTACCTTGATGACATACTTGTGTTTTCCAAGGACTGGTCCTCCCACATTGAGCATGTCAGGAAGGTGCTCCAGGTCCTTCTGGAAAACAAACTGTTTGCGAAGACCGAAAATTGTGTGTTTGGGGTGCAGGAGATACCATTTTTGGGTCAAATCCTCACTCCTCATGAATTCCGCATGGACCCCGCCAAGATCCAGGCTGTGGCGAGATGGGTCCAACCTGCCTCCCTGAAGGCGTTACAGTGCTTCCTGGGGTTCGCTAATTATTACAGGAGATTTATTGCTAACTTCTCGGTCATCGCTAAGCCTCTTACGGATCTCACTCGCAAAGGTGGTGATCTCCTCCACTGGCCTCCTGAGGCCGTCCAGGCTTTTGAGGTCCTTAAGAAGTGCTTTAGCTCGGCCCCGGTGCTGGTTCAGCCCAACCAAATGGAGCCATTTATCATGGAGGTTGACGTGTCCGAGGTGGGTGTGGGGGCTGTCTTGTCCCAGGGTACCAGGTCCCTCACCCATATCCATCCCTGTGCCTACTTCTCCAGGAAGTTTTTGTCCACTGGGAGTAACTATGATATTGGCAACCGCAAACTCTTAGCCATTAAATGGGCATTTGAAGAGTGGCGCCACTTCCTGGAGGGGGCTAGGCACCAGGTAACGGTCCTTACCGATCACAAGAATCTGGTTTTCCTAGAATCTGCCCGGAGGCTAAACCCGAGACAAGCTCGATGGGCGTTATATTTTACCAGATTCAACTTTTTGGTTACCTATAGGGCTGGGTCTAAAAATATTAAGGCTGATGCACTGTCGCGTAGCTTCATGGCCAGCCCTCCTTCGGAGGAAGATCCTGCTTGTATTTTGCCTCCAGGTATAATCATTTCCTCTATTGATTCTGATTTAGTCTCTGAAATTGCGGCTGATCAAGGTTCAGCTCCTGGAAACTTTCCTGAGAAAGAGCTGTTTGTTCCCCTGCAATTCCGGCTAAGGGTACTTAGGGAAAATCATGACTCCGCACTATCTGGTCATCCAGGCATCCTCGGTACCAAGCACCTCATTGCCAGAAACTATTGGTGGCCTGGGTTGCCTAAGGACGTTAAGGCCTACGTCGCCGCTTGTGAGGTTTGTGCTAGGTCCAAGACTCCCAGGTCCCGACCAACGGGCTTACTACGTTCTTTGCCCATTCCCCAGATACCTTGGACCCATATAACCATGGATTTTATCACCGATTTGCCTCCATCTCAAGGCAAGTCGGTGGTGTGGGTTGTAGTAGACCGCTTCAGTAAGATGTGCCACTTTGTGCCCCTCAAGAAACTACCCAATGCTAAGACGTTAGCTACCTTGTTTGTCAAACACATCCTGCGTCTCCATGGGGTCCCTGTCAATATTTTTTCTGACAGAGGGGTACAATTTGTTTCATTGTTTTGGAGAGCCTTCTGTAAAAAGTTGGAGATTGATCTGTCCTTCTCCTCTGCCTTCCATCCTGAAACTAATGGCCAAACTGAGAGGACTAATCAGTCTTTAGAACAATATTTAAGGTGTTTTATCTCTGACTGTCAATTTGATTGGGTCTCATTCATTCCCCTCGCCGAATTTTCCCTTAATAACCGGGTCAGTAACTCGTCAGGGGTCTCCCCCTTTTTCTGTAATTTTGGGTTTAATCCACGGTTCTCCTCCGTTTCACCTGGTAGTTCTAACAATCCCGAGGTAGAGGTCGTTCATCGGGAACTGTGCACAGTCTGGGCCCAGGTTCAGAAGAACCTAGAGGTGTCCCAGAGCATACAGAAAACTCAGGCAGATAGAAGACGTTCTGCTAACCCCTTGTTTATGGTCGGGGATCTGGTGTGGCTATCGTCAAAGAACTTGCGCCTTAAAGTCCCGTCCAAGAAGTTTGCTCCCCAGTTTATAGGGCCGTACAAGGTCATTGAAGTCCTCAATCCTGTCTCCTTCCGACTGGAGTTGCCCCCATCTTTTAGAATACACAACGTGTTTCATGCCTCCCTCCTTAAACGCTGCTCCCCGTCCTTGGCTCCCTCGAGGATACCTCCTGTCCCCGTTCTCACCCCTGAGGGGGTAGAATTCGAGGTGGCCAAGATTGTGGACAGCAAGATGGTCCAAGGCTCCCTCCAGTACCTGGTCCATTGGAGAGGATACGGGCCTGAGGAGAGGACTTGGGTACCCGCCCGGGATGTTCACGCTGGGGTATTGGTCAGGAGGTTCCACCTTCGTTTCCCCAATAAACCAGGTCCACCTAGAAAGGGTCCGATGGCCCTCATAAAAGGGGGGGTACTTTAAAGGATCTGCCAGGCACAGCTTCTGTGTCTACGCCCATAGGTAATCAGTCTGCACCTGCTTCTATGTCTGTGAGACTGACTCCATCTTCCACCACTCAGGATGGCAGGCTTAGGAGTGGGAGAGCCTATCACAGCCTGGCCAGACGGAGCTAGCTCCCGCCCTCTGTCTATTTATACCTGCCTTTCTTGTTCCTCCTTGCTTGTGATTCTTCTCGTTTGGTTTCCTGGCCCTGCTGCAGCTTCTTGAACTATTTGACCCTGCTTCATATTGACCCTGGCTTACTGACTACTCTCCTGCTCTGCGTTTGGTACTTCGTACACTCCTGGTTTGACTCGGCTTGTTCACTACTCTCCTGCTCTGCGTTTGGTACCTCGTACACTCCTGGTTTGACTCGGCTCGTTCACCACTCTTGTTGCTCACGGTGTTGCCGTGGGCTACTGCCCCATTTCCCTCAGCTTCTGTGTACCCTTGTCTGTTTGTCTGTCGTGCACTTATTGAGCATAGGAACCATCGCCCAGTTGTACCCCGTCGCCTAGGGTGGGTCGTTGCAAGTAGGCAGGGACTGAGTGGTGGGTAGATTAGGGCTCACTTGTCTGTTTCCCTACCCCCGTCATTACAAACCTTTATATAGACAATTTCTATACTAGCGTCCCACTGTTCCACTGCCTATTTGAAAAAAATACAGTCGCCTGTGGCACAATATGGAGGAATCAAAAAGGCCTCCCAAAAAATTTGGTCGACCAGAAACTGAGACCTCGTGATAGCAGGTCATTGTCTAATGGGACTGTGATGGTGACTAAATTTATGGATAAAAAAGATGTTTTTATCATCACGTCCATTCATGGGGACAGCAGCACGCCTGTTCCAGTAAGAGGGCGTAATGCCACAGCCCTCAAGCCCGTTTGTATACAGGAGTATAACCAACACATGGGTGGCGTAGACCTGGCAGATCAAATGCTACAGCCATACAGCGCAATGAGGAAGTCCCGCGTATGGTACAAGAAGACTGAAGTGCACCTCATACAAACAGCACTGTACAGTTTTTTTAATATTTATCGGAAGTCAGGGAATCAAGCACGGTATCTTGAATACCAGGAAAAAGTTATAAACAGTTACAACTACTTTTCAAAGACCGAGCAGAAGAGGCTGCAAGCACGTCCCATAGCAGCGAGGCCAGCAAAATTGTATCAGGGCAGCACTTCTCAAGTGAAGTGCCCCCCACTGAGAAAAAGAGAAGACCATACAAAAAATGTTGCGTCTGTTATAAAAACGGAATGCGAAAAGACACGGACTATCAGTGTGACACTTGTCCTGATAAGCCAGGATTGTGTATCAAGGACTGTTTTTGCGCCTACCATTCCTCCCTAAATTATTACGTTTATGACTTACTCTCTACTTTTTTTTTTTTTACCCATTTTTGGCCTTTCATCCCTATTTCCGGTACATTATTGCCCATTTATGAATTGGATTTAAACCTAAAAAAAAAACCTAAATACTTCATTATACCCCTAGATGAATACTAGTACATTATTGCCCATTTATGAATTGGAATTAAACATAAAAAAATAACTAAATACTTCATTATACCCCTAGATGAATACTGAAAAACGAAATACTTCCTTATACCCTTAGATGAATACTGAAGGACAGTGTTTTCTGCTCAGTCACTTCAGAAAGTCTGCAAATAAATTGTGCCTGGAATTCATCTAACTAGGCCCAAAAAGCCACAAGGCGCTAATTCAGTTTTATGCTCTCCCGTAATTCTAGCTAAAAAAAACGACATGGTCAACATAATCATTATACCCCTAAATGAATACTTTCAGGGTGTAGTTTCCAAAATGGTGTAACTTTTTTGGAGTTTCCACTGTACTGGCACCTTAGTGGCTCTGTAAATGTGACATGACACCGAAAACCATTCCAGCAAAATCTGTTCTCAAAAAGCCAAATGGCACTACTTCCCTTCTGAGCCCTGCCGTGGGTCCAAACAGCAGTTTATTACCACATATGAGGTATTCCCATAATCAGGAGAAGTTTCTTTACAAATTTTGTGGTTCTTTTCCTCCTTTATTCCTAGTAAAAATTAAAAATATCTATATTTTTCAGAAAAAAAATAGATTTTCATATTCATGGCCGAATTCCACTAAATTCTGCAAAAAACCTGTGGGGTCAAAATGCTCACTATACCCCTAGGAAAATTCCTTGAGGGGTGTAGTTTCCAAAATGGGCTCACTTTTGGGGGGTTTCCACTGTTTTGGTACCTCCAGGACATTGCAAACGCGACATGGCACCGAAAATCATTCCAGCAAAATCTGTGCTCCAAAATCCAAATGGCGCTGTTTCCCTACTGAGCCTACCGTGGGTCCAAACAGCAGTTTATTACCACATATGCGGTATTCCCGTAATCGGGAGAGGTTGCTTTACATATTTTGGGGTTCTTTTTCTCCTTTATTTCTAGTAAAAATTAAAAATATCTATATTTTTTGAGAAAAAAGGTGGACTTTCAATTTTACAGACTATTTCCAATAATTTTAGCAAAAAACCTGTGGGGTTAAAATGCGAACTATACCCCTCGATAAATTCCCTGAGGGGTGTAGTTTCCAAAATGAGGTCACTTTTGGGGGCTCTCCACTGTTTGGGCACCACAAGACCTCTTCAAACCTGACATGGTGTCTAAAATATAATCTAAAAAAAGGAGGCCCCAAAATCCTCTAGGTGCTCCTTTGCTTCTGAGGTCCATGTTTCAGTCTAAGAGGACACTAGGGCCACATGTGGGATATTTCTAAAAACTGTAGAATCAGGGTAATAAATGTTGAGTTGCAATTCTTGGCTAAAACCTTCTGTGGTACAAATTTGTAAATTTCACGTCTATTTTGCTTTCATTCCTGTGAAACGCCTAAAGGGTTAAGAAACTTTTTGAATGCTGTTTTGAATACTTTGAGGGGTACAGTTTTTAAAATGCGGTGATTTATGGGGTCTATCTAGTACATAAGGCCTTCAAAGCCACTTCAGATCTGAACTGGTCCCTGTAAAAATAGCCTTTTGAAATTTTCTTGAAAATGTGAGAAATTGCTGCTAAAGTTCTAAGCCTTGTAACGTCCTATAAAAATAAAAGGATGTTCAAAAAACAAAGCAAACATAAACTAGACATATGGGGGATGTTAACTAGTAACTATTTTGTGTGGTATTACTATCTGTCTTACAAGCATATACATTTAAATTTAGAAAAATGCTAATTTTCACAAATTTTCTCTAAATTTTTGTGTTTTTCACAAATAAATACTGAATTTATCTACCAATTTTTTTCACTAACATCAAGTACAATATGTCACGAGAAAACAATGTCAGAATCGCTTGGATAGGTAAAAGCGTTCCGGAGTTATTACCACATAAAGTAACACATGTCAGATTTGAAAAAATCAGCTGTGTCCTGAAGGCCAAAACAGGCTGTGTCCTTAAGGGGTTAAACCATTAATATAACAAGATTTTTATCATAGATTTTTTTTCTAGATGTTTTAATTAATCTTTTAATCAACATACACATTTTTTAGGAAAACATTTTTTAGCTAAAATATTAAAATCTTCTTAATCATTATTTATTACATAATAATTGCCAGCTGAATTTTTAAACACCGCCACAAACACATTTTAGTTAACTGTTTGTAATTATTTGTATAATTATTTGTATCTGAATTTATATGTATGTTTGCCAGACCTGACCTGTATACTTGACCCAGTAGTTTTTAACCTCAAACCGACCTTTAACCCAGTACACACCCATATATATATACCGTTTCATGCACTATTGTGCGCTTTGTTGTTTTTTCTGTCATTGTCTCACCTAATTTATTATATTTTTTTAAATGAACAAAAATATTATAATGCAAATAATAATATATAGTAATAAATCTTTATATACATTTTATCTAAATAAATTAAAATCTGACTTCATTATTATAGTTATTAGTCTTTATATGTATATGCCAATTTTTTTTCCTACTATTTAACCCCTTCCCGCACCTTGGCGTAACTGTACGTCCAGATAAGCAGTAACTTCGCGCACCTGGGCGTACAGTTACGTCCGCGCTTTAAAAGTTAACCGCCGCGCGGCGCTACACCACAGCGACGGTTAACTGTGCAGGGTGTCAGCCCTGCTCTCCCCGTTGCCGATCAGCAGCCTGTCGCCGCTGAAATCGGCAATTAACCCCTTCGATGCGGTGGTCGATTGCGATCACCACATCGAAGAGGTTTACAGCGGATCGGCAGCCCCCCACATGTATTTGCGGGGGCTGGCGATCCTTATCATGGCAACCAGAGGCCAGACAATGACCTCCGGGTTGCCATGTACGGAAGCCTCGGAGGATCAGCCTCCGGCCGTTCCTCCTCTGCTTCCTGTCAGTGTGACAGTTACGTCACAATGACAGTTAGAACACATTACACTATGTAATGTGTTCCAGCAGCGATCAGAGCTGCCAGTCTAAGTGTCCCCTAGTGGGACAAGTAAAAAAAGTTAAAAAAAGATAATAAAAATGTTTTGAAAAAGTGTAAAAATCAAAGTTAGAAGTGACATAAACAAAGAATGCTTTTTTTCCTATAATAAGACTTTTATTATAGGAAAAAAATTAACACGTTAAAAAAAGTACACATATTTGGTATCGCCGCGTTCGTAACGACCCCAACTATAAAACTGTCATATTATTTTTCCCGCACGGTGAACACCGCGAAAAAAATAAACGAAAAACTGTGCCCGAATCACAATTTTTGGGTTACCAACCCTTCCAAAATATACAATAATTAGTGATCAAAAAGTCGCATGTACGCCAAAATTGTACCAATACAAACTACATCCCGTCCCGCAAAAAACAAGCCCTTACACCGCTTTTTTGACTGAAAAATAAAAACGTTATGGCTCTAAGAATATGGTGACACAAAAATGTATTTATTTTATAAATAAGTGATTTTATTGCACAAACGCTGCAAAACATAAAAAAATTATGTACATCTGGTATCACTGTAATCGTATCGACCCGCAGTATAAAGTATAATGGTCATTTATAGCCCAGGGTGAAGGCCATAAAAAAAACAAATAAAAAACATTGTCAGAATTGATGGTTTTTGGTCACCTTGCTTGCCAAAAAATGGAATAGAACGTGATCAAAAAAATTTCTGGTACCCCAAAATGGTACCAATGAAAACTACAGATTGTCCCGCAAAGAATAAACCCTCACACGGCTCCGGTGGAGAAAAAATAAAACAGTTCTGGCTCTCAGAATATGGCGATGCAAAATGTGCACAGTGTTCCAAAAGCAGATAAGATCGGGCACCATTTATAAGTGCGACACTGGCCACATATCTGCGGATTATTATTTATTTACTGCATTATTATACCCTCTTATTATACCCTGATGTACCCCGCACAGATAACATGTACCCTGATGTACTCCGCACAGATAACATGTACCCTGATGTACCCCGCACAAATTACATATGCCTCCACATTATAAACTGAAACACCAGTAAACCCCCAAACAGAACAACTACCAAGCAAACTCTGTGCCCCAAAAGCCAAATGGCGTCCCTCCCTTCTGAGCCCTGCAGCGTGCCTAAACACCAATTTACGTCCACAGATATGGCATCGCCATACCCGGGAGAACCCGGTTAATATTTTGAGTTATTTGTCTTCAGTGGCACAAACTGGGCATAACATATAGTGCACTAAAATGGCATATGAGTGGAAAATTGTAATTTTCACTCCGCACCATGCGCTGCGCATTAACCCCTGCGCGCACCATGACATAGCATGTCGTAGTGTGGGGGGTGATGTATGGAGCGTCTCACGTAAAAAATAAAGAATTTAGAACGGCAAAATTGCTGTTTTTTTGGTCACCTTGGCTCTACCTAAAAATGTAATAAAAAGTGCTCAAAAAGTTGTATGTACCAAAAAGTTGCACCAATAAAAACTACCGCTCGTCCCTCAATAAATAAGCCCTCATACCGCTCTATTGACTGAAAAATAAAAAAGTTGTGGCTCTTGGAACGCGGGGAGGAAAAAACTAAGAAGGAAAAGAAAAAATGGATCACTCCAGAAAGGGTTAATTACTTTCTAATGAAAAACCATTTATGACCACACGTGGGGTATTGCCGTACTCGGGAGAAATTGCTTTACAAATGTTGGGGTGCTTTTACCCCCTTTATCCTTTGTGAAATTGAAAAAAATTCAACATTTTAGTGGAAGAAATGTCGATATTCATTTTCACGGCCTAATTCTAATAAATCCTGCAAAAGACTTGTGGGGTCTAAATGCCCACTATATCCCTAGATAGATTCTTTAAGTGGTGTAATTTCCACTTTTGGGGGGTTTCCCCTGTTTTGGCCTCTCAGGGGCTTTGCAAATGCGACATGGCACCCAAAAACCATTTCAGCTAAATTTGAGCTCCAAAAGCCAAATAGCGCTCCTTCCCTTCTAAGCCCTGCTGTGGGTCTAAACAGCAGTTTATTACCACATATGGCATATTTCCGTAATCGGGAGAAATTGTTTTACAAATGTTGGGGTGCTTTTTCTCCTTTATTCCTTGTAAAAATTAAAAATGGCTACCTTTTTTCAGAAAAAAAGTAGATTTTTACCTTTACAGAATAATTCCAATGAATTCAGCAAAACAACCGTGGGGTCAAAATGCTAACTTTACCCCTAGAAAAATTCCTTGAGGGGTGTAGTTTCCAAAATGGGGTCACTTTCCGGGGGTTTCCACTATTTTGTTCCCTCCAGTGCATTTCAAACGCGACATGGCACTGAAAACCATTCCAGCAAAATCAGAATTTCAAAATCCAAATGGTGCTCCTTTCCTTCTGAGTCCTGCTGTGGGTCCAAACAGCAGTTTATTACCACATATGGGGTATTGCTATAATCAGCAGAAATTGCTTTACATATGTTGGGGTGTTTTTTCTCTTTTATACCTTGAAAAAATTAAAAATGTCTACGTTTTTTCAGAAAAAAGTAGATTTTCATCTTCACAAACTAATTCAAATAAATTTAGCAAAAAAACTGTGGGTTCAAAATGCTAACTATACCCCTAGATAAATTCCCTGAGGGGTGTAGTTTCCAAAATAAGGTCACTTTTGGGGGTCTTTATTGTTTTGGCCCCACAAGACCTCTTCAAACCTGACATGGTACCTAAAATATATGCTAAAAAAAGAAGGCCCCAAAATCCACTAGGTGCTCCTTTGCTTCTGAGGCCTGTGTTTCAGTCCATGACCGAACTAGGGCCACATGTGGGGTATTTCTAAAAACTGCAGAATCTGGGCAATTAATAATAAGTTAAATTTTTTGGGAAAAACCTTCTGTGGTATAGAAAAAAATGTATTACAAATGAATTTTGTATAAAAAAAATGAAATTTGTAACTTTCACCTCTACTTTGCTTTAATTCCTGTGAAACACCTAAAGGGTTAATACACTTTCTGAATGCTGTTTTGAATACTTTGAGGGGTGCAGTTTTCAAAATGGAGTGATTTATGGGGACTTTCTAATATATAAGACTCTCAAAGCCACTTCAGAACTGAACTTGTCTTGAAAATATGAGAAATCGCTGCTAAAGTTCTAAGCCTTGTAACGTCCTAGAAAAATAAAATAATGTTCAAAAAACGATGCCAAACTAAAGTAGACATGTGGGGGATGGTAACTAGTAACTATTTTGTGTGGTATTACTATCGGTTTTACAAGCAGATACATTTAAATTTAGAAAAATGCTAATTTTTGCAATTTTTCGCAAAATGTTGGTGTTTTTCACAATTAAATACTGAATCTATCGGGCAAATTTTGCCAGTAACATAAAGTCCAATGTGTCACGAGAAAACAATCTCAGAATCGCTTGGATAGGTAAAAGCATTCCGGAGTTATTACCACATAAAGTGACACATGTCAGATTTTAAAAATCGGCTTCGTCCTGAAGGCCAAAACAGGCTCAGTCCTGAAGGGGTTAATAATATATCTATATATTTTAAATAGATTACTAATTAATTTATTTGCATTGTTATTTTCGATGTATATATATGGTATCCAGAAATATAAATTCTAATGTAAAATTAAAATTCAATCATTTAAAAAGTAATTTCATAAATTTATATTCCATTATTTAAATGTTTAAATTTGTAAAGAATGCATATATTTTTATTAAATATTGTCTGTAAGTAATTTATGTACTAGCTAACTTGGGATGTTGGTAGATAATTTTAAACTATTAGGCTGGTGTTCCTGCCTCGCTGCAGGACAACTGTCCCGTACTGTAATCATGTTTTCAGTATGGGACAGTAGTTCCACGGAGAGGCAGGGACTCCTAGCATCGTACATAACTATGATGCTAGGAGCCCGGCTCCCTGCAGTGTGTTCGGTCCGGGATTAGCGGCCGAAATACGTTCCGTCCATTACGGACGTAATGTGCTCATGTGTATCCAGCCTTACACAGTATGACAAAGTATTATACACACCAGTAAGATCACACATTCTCACAAATAATAGTTGTAGATACCGCACAGTGCTAGGCAGTGTCAGACAGGATAGGATTAGATACACCTTCTCTTATCACAGTATGAGAAACCATTGGTTTAGATACCACACAGGACTAGACAGTGTCCCATAGGATAGGATTAGATACACCTTGTCTTCACACCGTATCAGAAAGAATAGGTGTAGACAGGGCCACACCTGCCATGAGGCAAGGTGAGGCAGCGGCCTCAGGCGGCGCCACCGAGCTAAAAACAGGGAGCGGCATATTGTGGCAGGGCCAGGGGGGACGCATGGGGAGGGCAGGGGAGAGTACTTTACCTAGTAGACGTGCTGCATGATAGGCGCACGTCTGCTAGTACACTCCCCCTCTCTAACTCTGCATGCACCGCCAAAGAGGAGCATAGAGAACCTGGAGGTCTGTGGGAGGAGCGGCCGAACGCTCTCTCCTGAGGAAAAGAAGAGAGCGGCTGGTAATTAATGAGGTGAGGGCAGGAAGCTGAGTCGTTGTTAAAAACTAGAGCGGCCGATTACTGCGCTCAGCTTCCAGCCCCCACTAATTTAAAAGTGATGGTCCGCTACCATACTGAAAGGGGGGGGCATCTGACTGACTGCATTGGGCTTTATGGAGGCACCTGCCCAGGGCCAGCCTTAGACATGGCGCTGCAGCCTCCCACCATGTAGGGGGTGAAACCTGTGCAGCTGGAGAGATGGTAAGTTCCTTTCTGTGTACGTGTGTGTGTGTGTGTGTGTGTGTGTGTGTGTGTGTGTGTGTGTGTGTGTGTGTATATATTTATGTGTCTGTCAAGCAGTAGTAAAAATAAAATAAGTCAACACTGCTGCAATAAATAGTCCTGTCACTGCCAAGGTAGCATACACACTGTTCCGTTATGTGTCAAGGGAGGTGCTGGCTCAGCAAGAAAAGTTCATATGTATCACAATGTGTAAAGAAGGAAATAGAGCCGCACTCATCATATTTGACGTTTTCAAATGCTTTATTGGTCACAAAATGAAGTGTGGGGAGAGACGGAGTAATACACAGATTTACATGCAACAGCTGTTTCGCGTAGACATGCTTGGGATGTTATGAAAACATCAAACACGGCACAAGTTAAAAAAGACAAAAGTTATAAAAACACACCTAAATCATCGCGGTCATTGAGGCCAAGGTTACCTAGTGCATTTGTTTTTATAATTCACCTCACCTCTCTCTGAAGTAACAGTCTATTGCGGTCACCTCCTGCTGGTGGTGGATTAACCATTTCTATCAGGGGCGTAGCTAAAGGCTCATGGGCCCCGATGCAAAAATTCTTACTGGGCCCCCCCCCCGCAAACTTCTCATGGCCGACGGTCCGCAGCTTTCAGCTGCATCGCTGGATCTCCTAAGTGACCCAACAATGCAGCACTAGCAGCCGGGGCGTCACTAAGGCTGGGTTCACACACCCTATTTACGGACGTAATTCGAGCGTTTTAGCATTAAATTACGTCCGAAAATGCGGCTCAAAAACGTTGGCAAACATCTGCCCATTCATTTGAATGGGTCTTACGATGTTCTGTGCCGACGGTCATTTTATTTTACGCGCCGCTGTCAAAAGGCGGCGCGTAAAAAAGACGCCCGCGTCAAAGAAGTGCCTGTCACTTCTTCAGACGTAAATGGAGCCGTTTTCCATGGACTCCATAGAAAAACAGCTCCAATTACGTCCGTAATGGACGCTGCGAAAAACGCCTGCACATGCCATTACGGCTGAAATTACAGTGCTGTTTTCTCCTGAAAACAGCTCCATAATCTCAGCCGTAACGGACACTGCCGTGTGAACATACCCTCAGGGCTTAAAATGTCAGGGAAATAGCCCCAATACATATGTGTCCGCCCAAAAAAAAATGTGTGTATAGGAGACAGCATAGCATATCTATAGCACTACGACCCTATAAACTATGGATAGGATTAGATACAGTGGCTCAGCAGACAGTATCACACATGATAGGATTAGATACAGTGGCTCAGAAGGCAATATCACACATGATAGGATTAGATACAGTGGCTCAGCAGACAGTATCACACATGATTGGATTAGATACAGTGGCTCAAAAGGCAATATCACACATGATAGGATTAGATACAGTGGCTCAGAAGGCAGGATCACACATGATAGGATTAGATACAGTGGCCCAGCAGACAGTATCACACATGATAGGATTAGATACAGGGCACAGCAGACAGTATCACACATGATTGGATTAGATACACAGCTCAGCAGACAGTATCACACATGATTGGATTAGATACAGGGCCCAGCTCGCTGACATTGCGGCTCCAGCGCTGGACCCAGGATAGGTAAGAATAATAATTTTGCTTCTTTATGTGTTACTGATTATTTTTGTGTGTTTGTGGTTTTTTACAGGTTCGGTTGTTGGACTTCGGATTCGAGGACTTCAATGACGGCGTTTTTTTTATTCTCAATAAAATGGTTAATGAGGGTTGTGTTTTTTTATTTCAATAAAATATTTTTTCTATGTGCTTGTATCTTTTTAAACTTTATTATCACCGCCTTAGTAATGGCCGCTGGCTGATTGACAACCTCCATTACTAAGGCGAGGCTTAATGTTAGCCAGTGAAAAGGCTACACTAACCCCCATTATTACCCCGGTACCCACCGCCTCCAGGGGTACTGGGAAGAGCCGGGTACGAACTAGTACCCGACCATCTGTAGTGACGGGCAGGCACCGGGGTGGCCGCAGGCTGGTAGTATTAGGCTGGGGAAGGCCTTCCCACCCTTGTAATGCTGCCTGCTGCTGCTGTGTTGTATCTGGCTGGTTATGAAAATTGGGGGGGACCCCACATCGTTCTTTCCAATTATTTTTTTTTTTTTTTTAAATGATGTGGGGTCCCCCCCATTTTTCATAACCAGCCAGATACAATAAAGCAGCAGCAGCCTAGCATCACCAGGGTGGGAAGGGCCACTGTTTTTGGCCTTTCCCCTCTTGATAATACCAGCCTGCGGCCACCCCAGTGGCCGGCCATCACTACAGATGGTCAGGTACTGGATCGTACCCGGCTCTTCCCAGCACCCCTGGTGGCGGTGGGTACCGGGGTAATAAAGGGGGTTAGTGTTAGCCTCTGCATCGGCTAACACTAAGCCCCGCCTTAGCAATGGATGCTGTCAATCAGCCGGCGGCCATTACTAAGGCGGTAGTAATATAGTTTAAAAAAAAACACAAAGACATAGAAAAAATATTTTATTGAAATAAAAAAAAAACCCACACAACCCTCATTAACCATTTTATTGATAATAAAAATAAATCAGTCTTCGAAGTAGTCCTGGAATCCGACAAAGTCCAACGACCGAACCTGTAAGAAAACACACAAAAAAAGATTAGTAACACATGTGTTAGGCTTAGATACAGGGCCCATGTGTGATACTGTCTGTGGGACCCTGTATCTAAGCCTACCACAAGGTAGGCTTAGATACAGGGTCCAGCAGACAGTAATCTTATACAGTATAAGATTACTGTGTGCTGGGGCCCTGTATCTAAACCTACAGTGTGGTAGGCTTATATACAGGGCCCATCAGACAGGATCACACATGGGCCATGTATCTAAGCCTACCATGTGATTGGCTTAGATACAGGGCCCATCAGACAGGATCACGCATGGGCCATGTATCTAAGCCTACCATGTGATTGGCTTAGATACAGGGCCCAGCAGAACGGATCACGCATGGGCCATGTATCTAAGCCTACCATGTGATTGGCTTAGATACAGGGCCCAGCAGACAGGATCACACAATCTGTGATCCTGTCTCATGGGCCCCCTAAGCCTGCTACATCGTAGGCTTAGGGGTTGTACAGTCCCTAAACATTGATGGCCTGTCCTCAGGATAGGCCATCAATAGCTGATGTGTCTCTCGGGACCCGCAAATCAGCTGTTTTGAAGGGGCCGCAGCACTCGTACGAGAGCTGCTTCCCCTTCATTTCACTACTTGCTCACACTGTGAATCGCCGACACGGATTCACAGTGTGACCGGAATGAAGTGACAGGAATGAAGGGGAGCAGCTCTCGTACGAGTGCTGCGGCCCCTTCAAAACAGCTGATTGATGGGTCCCGGGAGTCGGACCCCGCCAGTCAGGGCTAACCTTACCTTCCTCTTCGGCCGCGGCGGGAGTTCTGTCGTCTCGATGCTGTGCGCGGCGCATAGCGCTGTGACGTCATGCGCTGCGCACAGCGCTTGACGTCAGGACCTCCGCTGCGATCCGGAACCAGGAAGGTAAGTAAAGTATGTTTCTATAGTAACAGGGGCCCGCGGCCCGAGTTACTATAGTAACTTTTTATTGATGAGGTGCGGGGGGCCGTGGGCCCCCCTGGCTTCGGGGGCCTGGTCGCAATTGCGACCGCTGCGACCCCTATGGCTACGCAAGTGATTTCTATCCCTGCAAATGTAAGGACATCTGATCTGCCTGCTTGAGTGTTCCTAATATGTTCTATCAATCTTGGGGCTCCCACACCCGTTGCAATAGAATTGCAGTGTTCCCGGAACCTCACATGTAAACAGCGTATTGTCTTGCCAATATAAAAATGACCACATGGGCAGAAAATGACATACATCACAAATTTGCTTTTGCAATTAATGACTTGGCGCACCCTGACAGTTATACCCCTATTTTTAAACATCTAGACTTCAGAAGGAAGTGACAGTGCTTACAGTGGCCACATTTATAATTCCCTTTTAGGATAGATTTATCTAGCCAATTTTCATTGTTACTTTTAAGTGTACTGCTTACCAACATGTCCTTGATATTTTTACTACATCTGAAGCTAACCAGTGGTATATTCAAAGCCACGTCTCTCAAATCAGGATCTCTCTCTATAATATGCCAGTTTTTATAGATAGATGATCTAATGACAGATTCCAAGGGGCTAAATTGGAAGGTAAAAGTAAATCTCTGTTTTCTCTTATTGATTTCCCTATTGGCACTACTACGATGCTTGTGGAGTAGTTCAGACCTATCTTTCTCAAAAGCCCTTTTCAGGGCAATATCCTATGATTCCTCTGAGTAGCCTCTCTCCAGGAGGCGGTCTTTGAGTTCGAACCCCTGCTGGAGAAAGGCTTGCTTTTTGTTATTGATACGTCTAAGTTGTATGAACTGTCCATACGGTAAGGCCTTTTTAGTGTGGTGTGGGTGAAAGTTGTTGTTATGCAATAATGAGTTAGTTGCTGTTGGTTTGCGGTAACCTTGCGTAGTCAACTTGTTCTCTTTGATGGATATTTGAACGTCTAGAAATTCTAGATTATTTGAATAAATTTTAGAAGTGAATTTCATATTCATGCTGTTATTAGAGTTGAGGGGGTCTACAAACCCAGAAAAACCTGCGTCTGTACCCGACCAGATTATGAAAATATCGTCCACATATCTCAACTAGAGTTTCACGTAACGAGAGTAATAGAGTTTAACGTAACGAGAAAATTTGTTTGATACATTAAAGGTATGTGTTTCTTCGAATAATGCAAGAAAGATATTTGCGTATGTACACACTACGGGGGTCCCCATAGCGGTTCCCAGTGTTTGTGAATACCACTTGCCATTAAATCTAAACGCGTTATGCGTTAGGATGAATTCCAACGAGTCACAGATTAAGTCAATGTATTCGACACTTTTGTATTTCCTAATAGTATTCTAACAGCTGTAATACCCAAATTATGTGGAATTCGGGTATACAGACTTTCCACGTCAATTGAAGCTAGTTTATATCTCCTACACCAGTCAAAATCCTCAAGAGCCACAAAGAAGTCATTGGAATCCTTCAAGTAAGAGGGAATGAGTGTGGCTCTATATATGTGTCTGTATATGTATACATGCCTTGTGTCTGTCTGTCTATGTGTATATATATATATATATATATATATATATATATATATATGTGTCTGTATATGTATACATGCTTTATGTCTGTGTGTGTATATGTGTCTGTATATGTATACATGCTTTGTGTCTGTCTGTGTATGTGTGTGTGTATATATGTGTCTGTATATGTATGCATGCCTTGTGGCTGCGTGTGTGTGTGTGTGTGTGTGTGTGTGTGTGTGTGTGTGTGTGTGTGTGTATATATGGACATGCTTTATGTCTATGCGTGTGTGTGTGTGTGTGTGTATATATATGTGTCTGTATATGTATACATGCTTTGTGTCTGTCTATGTATGTGTGTGTATATATATGTGCTGGGGGGCACGACGTCAGAAGTCATCTCTGTCTAAGTGTCATATTGTCAAAGTGTCCTGGCAGTTATACATGGCAGTTGGACAGGGTCAGTGACAGGTAAGCTGCATTACCAAATCAAACAAACTAGCGCACATTCTAATTATTAGATTCACGATTTTACCAGTTTACAAACAAAATACAAACAAACATGTGCACTACCACACTCATCATCATAGCTGCTCTTGCTTTACAATCCTACCACCCATTTAGGCCTTACCAAAAAACAGTCCACATCAGTCCCTCTCTCCTTGCCTCGCCCATGTACAGTTCCCATGCACTATTCACTTTCCTCAGTCAACTTAACCCATTCCATCCCACTGCCCAACATAAAAAAACACTCTCATAAATCACAGAACCATCTGCGGTCTCTCTCCATTCTCCTGCTACTAGCTGCAGGGGACATATCTCCCAACCCTGGTCCTCCCTTTTCTTCTGCCAAGCTCAACCACTTACCTGCCACACATAGAAACCCTGCTAATCTTCTTACCATTCCTTGTACGTCTTCTCCTGCCTCTTTTAACTGTGCTCTCTGGAATTCTCGGTCCATGTGCAACAAGCTCACCTTTATTCTCCACTTCTCTCATGCCCCCAGACCTGAGAACAGGCAGGGTGGAGGAGTAGGTATACTTCTTTCCCCACACTGCACTTTCCAGGTCATTCCCCCGGTCCCCTCACTCACATTTCCCTCTTTTGAAGTCCACACCCTCAGACTCTTTCACCCTTTTTCCCTCCGAGTGGCAGTTGTCTACCGCCCCCCCCCCCCCCGGGCTCACCCCGCCAATTCCTGGATCATTTTGCTGCCTGGCTTCCACAATTTCTATCCTCTGAAACACCCACTCTCATCATGGGTGACTTCAACATCCCCATTGATAACCCAATCTCCTCATCTGCCTACCAGTTTTTATCTTTAACCTCCTCCCTAGGTCTGTCCCAACTTACTAACTCTCCTATACATGAAGACGGTCATTCGCTTGACCTGGTCTTCTTCTGTCTCTGCTCAGTTTCTAACTTTATTAACTGTCCTCTCCCGCTTTCTGACCACAACCTTCTCTCCTTTACTATCAAATATTCTCTGCCTTCTAAGGCCAGGCCTACATATCAGACATACAGAAATCTACATGCCATTAGCACTCAAAAACTCATAGACAGTCTACAGTCCTCATTGTCCCCTATCACTTCCTTCTCCTGTCCCAGTCTGGCTGCCAAACTTTACAATAACACTCTCAAGAATGCATTGGATGAAGCAGCCCCCTCTACACTCCGAACCCCCCGACAAAGACGACGACAACCCTGGCACACGCCTCAATCTCGCTTTCTTCAGCGGTGCTTAAAGGAACAGTGTCACCACAAAAAAAATTTTCATGTCAGTTTAATGTTAGTGTTTTATTAAAAACGTTTTTATTTATTTGTGTGTTTGTGTGTTACTTTTTTCTATTTCTATTAACGACACATACAGACATGGAATACGGCAGCCACAGTCCCATAGGGACTGCGAACGGGTCCCATCCACTTCTGTGTACGCCGTCTTTGTGGGAAATGCGCATGCGCCGCTCCCACACAGTCCAATTTGAAATGCGCGCCGTCCGGCGCCATTTTCCTGTGGACCGGAAGTCGCGGCCGGACAGTAAGATTACTACTTCCGGTCGCGGCTTCCGGACTTGTGCACTTGGACCAGCGGCAGCAGACGGAGCGGACGGGTCGGAGGGAGCCGCGGCGGCAGGAGCAGGTAAGAGATTTCTATGTATGTTCGTGTTTGTGTGTGTTTACTACTGTATGTAAACCTACTACACTGTGTGTTAGCTCAAAAAATGGTGACACACAGTGTAGGAGGTTAGACCGTTCAATCCCCTCGTTTATCCCGGCACTAGCCAGGATAAAGGAGGGGGGGATTCTCAGAGCTCACTAGAGCGAGTGCTTTTTTCCCAATTTTGCAGCAAAAAGCAATGTGGTTGCTTTACCACATGCAATGCTGCAATTTTGGGAATAGCTCCATCTAGTGACCAGCAATGGGAAATATTATAAATTAGAATCTAATTTATAATATTTCCTGACTCGTGAAAAAAAAAAAAAAATTTGAACAATGTTTAAACACCTACACACTAAATGTTTATTTTAAAAAAAAACAACATGTTTTGCTGGCAACACATTCCCTTTAAGATGTGCCGAACGACTGTGGAGAAAATCTCAGTTGGCTGCAGACTTCCTCCATTACAAATTTATGCTCAAAACGTACAACTCTGCCCTTCACCGTGCCAAACAAGTCTATTTCACTTCTCTCATCTCCACACTATCTAATAATCCAAAACGCCTCTTTGATACTTTTCACTCCCTCCTTAGTCCTAAAGTGCAGACGCCAATCACAGATCTCAGTGCTGAAGACCTGGCCACTTTTTTTAAAGTTAAAATTGACAACATCCGCCATGATATTATCTCCCAGTCCCCTCGTAACATCGATCCCCTTCCCTCCCGCACTCCCTCTTCTTCACTTTCAGTATTTGACCCAATAACAGAAGAAGAAGTCTCTAGGCTCCTCTCTTCTTCTCGTCCTGCTACCTGTCCTAGTGACCCTATCCCCTCACACCTACTCCAGTCCCTCTCCCCAGCTGTCACTAGTCACCTGACTAAAATATTTAACTTCTCTCTTTCCTCTGGTATCGTTCCCACCTCTTTTAAACATGCCATTATAAACCCATTACTGAAAAAAAACAACTCTTGACCCATCCAGCGCTGCTTACTACCGACCAGTCTCTAATCTGCCCTTCATCTCCAAACTCCTGGAACGCTTGGTCTACTCTCGCATAATCTGCTATATCTCTGCCAACTCCATTCTTGACCCCTTACAATCTGGTTTCCGCACTCAACACTCCACAGAAACTTCCCTTTCTAAAGTCTCAAATGATCTCTTGACGGCTAAATCGGAGGGTAAATCCTCTCTCCTGATTCTTCTGGATCTCTCTGCAGCCTTTGACACTGTGGACCACAAACTCCTACTTCACATGCTCCACTCTATTGGACAAACCATCAGCAGATTTGGCTTCCAGTACCATCTCTACGCTGATGACACCCAATTATGTGCCTCTTCCCGTGACATCACCCCTGCTCTAATACAGAACACCAGTGATTGTCTGTCCGCTGTCTCTAACATCATGTACTCTCTCTATCTGAAATCAAATCTTTCTAAAACTGAGCTCCTTGTGTTCCCACCATCTACTAACCTCCGTAAACCTGAAGTATCCATCTCTGTGTGTGGCACTATCATAACTCCTAAGCAGCACGCCCGCTGTCTCGAGGTTATTTTTGACTCAGATCTTTCCTTTACTCCTCACATTCAATCACTTTCACGCTCCTGTCATTTTCACCTCAAAAACATCTGCAGAATCCGCCCTTTTCTTACTGAGGAAACTCTCATTATTGCTCTGATTCACTCTCGTCTTGACTACTGTAACTCATTACTAGTCGGTCTTCCCCTCACCAAACTCTCCCCTCTCCAATATATCCTCAATGCAGCAGCCAGGCTCATATTTATGAACAACCGCTACACAAACGCTTCTACCCTGTGCCAGTCACTGCACTGGTTGCCCATCCCCTTCAGAATAAAATTCAAACTTATTACTCTCACCCACAAAGCTCTCCACAGTGCTGCACCTCCTTACATCTCCTCCCTCATCTCGGTCTACCACCCTACTCGGGCTTTCCGTTCTACTAACAACCTTACATTAAAATCCTCCATAATCCGAACCTCCCACTCCCGTCTCCAAGATTTTTCTTGTGCTGCACCAGTCCTCTGGAATGTGCTACCCCAGACAATCTGATTAATTCCCAATATCCACAGTTTTAACCGTGCCCTGAAAACACATCTATTTAGACAGGCCTATAACATTCCCTAATCTGACTCCTTTCCATGGCCCACCTTTTAGATTAGTCATCAGAATAAGATTCCCTCACACTCCTTCTCTTCATGTCAGTCATACACGGAGACTGGCTGGTGACCGGCTCATGCAGCTTTATTTGTACCACCCATGTGTATAAAAATGGCTGGACTATTGTACTGAACAAACACTGTTACACTTTGTGTCTCCTTTATTTCCTCATAGATTGTAAGCTCTTGCGAGCAGGGTCCTTACTCCTCAGGCTTGAATTGTAAATTAACTTTGTCACTATGTAATGTCTGATATTGTTTGTTTCATGTTGCCTCCAAATTTTAAAGTGCTACGTAATATGTTGGCGCTATATAAATAAAGATTATTATTATATTAATATTATTATTATATGTGTCTGTATATGTATACATTATTTGTGTGTGTGTATATATGTGTCTGCATATGTATACATGCTTTGTGTCTGTGTGTGTGTATATATGTGTCTGTACATGTATACGTGCTTCGTGTCTGTCTATGTATGTGTGTGTATATATGTGTCCTTATATGTATACATGCTTTGTGTCTGTGTCTGTGTGTATATATGTGTCTGTATATGTATACATGCTTTGTGTCTGTCTATGTATGTGTCTGTATATATATGTGTCTGTACATGTATACATGCTTCGTGTCTGCCTGTGTATGTGTGTGTATATATGTTTCTGTATATGTATACATGCTTTATGTCTGTGTGTGTATATATGTGTCTGTATGCTTTGTGTCTGCGTATATATGTGTGTGTGTGTGTGTGTGTGTATATGCGTCTGCATATGTATACATGCTTTGTGTCTCTGTGTGTGTATATATGTGTCTGTATATGTATACATGCTTTGTGTGTGTGTGTGTGTGTGTGTATATATATGTGTCTGTATATATATATATATATATATATATACATGCTTTGTGTATATATGTGTCTGTATATGTATACATGCTTTGTGTCTGTCTGGTTGTGTGTGTGTGTGTGTGTGTGTGTGTGTGTGTGTGTGTGTGTGTGTGTGTGTGTGTGTGTGTGTGTGTGTGTGTGTGTGTGTGTGTGTGTGTCTGCATATGTATACATGCTTTGTGTCTATGTGTGTGTATATATGTGTCTCTACATGTATACATGCTTCGTGTATGTCTGTGTACGTGTGTGTGTATATATGTGTCTGTATATGTATACATGCTTTGTGTGTGTGTGTGTGTGTGTGTGTGTGTGTGTGTGTGTATATTCGTCTGTATATGTATACATGCTTTGTGTCTCTGTGTGTGTATATATGTGTCTGTATATTGTGACAGACCATGTGGACAGGTTGTGGATGGGGTCTATATTTCCCCAAGATTTCTGTCTTCTACTATCTGAAAACAACCAGGGAATAAAATCAGCAGAGAATGTGGTTCTCCCTCTGCAATAGGTTTTGTCTAAAACCTGGAAAAGGGCCTGGTTGTTGGAGTGGGGAGAGATGGGTGGGTCCCCTCTCCATCCACACAGTCCTGGTCTTGGGCTGTCTAGCTATTAATCAGGGGTCAGGTGTGATAGCTCTTTAAAAAGGCTCCAGTTCAGTCACACTCTCTCTCAGCCTGGGGAGAGGAGCTTGTGAAAGCAGACTGCATTAATAACAGGTTGTATGGTCTGCATGGTTTATGGTGCCAGGCATTAGGCCTGCACTGTGTTAGTTAGGATACCTGATTGTATAGTTAGTGCTGGACAGGCATAGAGTTTTCTTTTATTTGTTTTCTTTTTATTTCATGTACAACCTGTAAATAAAACTGGCTGAGGCCAGTAGTACCACATCTTTGCTGTGCGGACTGAAATTTACTGGCGTGTTTGATGCCGAGTGCCCGTCTACCCCAGGAGACGACTGTCCCGCTACCTAATTCCCTTACAATATGTATACATGCTTTGTGTCTGTGTGCGTGTATATGCGTCTGTATACATGCTTTATGTCTCTGTGTGTGTATATGTGTCTGTATATGTATAAATGTTTTGTGTCTGTGTGCGTGTATATGCGTCTGTATACATGCTTTGTGTCTCTGTGTGTGTGTATATGTGTCTGTATATGTATACATGCTTTTAGTGTGTGTGTGTCTATATATGTATACATGCTTTGTGTGTGTGTGTGTGTGTGTGTGTATATATATATGTGTGTGTATATATTTGTCTGTATATGTATACATGCTTTGTGTCTGTGTGCGTGTATATGCGTCTGTATACATGCTTTATGTCTCTGTGTGTGTGTATATGTGTCTGTGTGCGTGTATATGCGTCTGTATACATGCTTTGTGTCTCTGTGTGTGTGTATATGTGTCTGTATATGTATACATGCTTTTAGTGTGTGTGTGTGTCTATATATGTATACATGCTGTGTGTGTGTGTGCATGTGTCTGTATATGTATACATGCCTCGTGTGTGTGTGTGTGTATATTTGCCTGTATTTGTTGAGGGCAGCAAAAGAGTCCCCGGACAGGGCGCCATCCAACCTAAAGCTGGCCCTGCGTGATCTGCCATTGCAGCATATTACCTACTGAGGGCTCTATGGGGCGATTGCAGTCAGTCAGATGCTCAGCCCCGCCTACAGTATAATCCCCACCATAGAGCCCTCAGTAGTTATTATTATACTGTAAGTGAGGGGGCCAGAGCATCTGGCTGACTGCTGAGAGCTCTATGGCGGGATAACTCCCCCCCCCCCCCCACAGAGCCATCAGAGTCGGACACTCAGACCCCCCATGCAGTATAATTTCCCCCATCGCATCCCCAGTAGTTATTACAGTAGAAGGGGGGGGGGGTCTGACTGCTTCAAATTGTAACGCCTTTCCTTTAAAGTGTAACTAAACTTTAAAAAATGACACGTCACACTGACATGTCAGAAGTTTTGATGGGTGGAGGACCAAGCACTGGGATCCCCACTGATCACTAAAATGAAGCGTCAGAATTGCTCGGGTGAGCGCTGTACCGCTTAATTTCTGATTGGCTTTTCTCGGATCGGTGTATGGTCTCAAAGACTCACAGCGCTCACCCAAGCACTTCTGCCTCTTCGTTTTAGCGTACCATGGGGTCCCTGTGCTCGGACATCCACCGGCCAAAATTTCTGACATGTCAGTGTGACATGTCAAAAGTTTTTAAAAATGTAGTTACACTTTAAAAGAAAGGTGTTAGAATTTTTATTAAAGGAGTCCCTGCGTTAGATTTTTCTGGCGCACAGGACCTCCCAGATGGGCCAGAATTATCTATTCATATTTTTGGCGCATCTCTAGGTCCCGTGGGCCACAATAGAAATTACAGTTCATTGACCTCTAGTTTCTATTGCAGCACAGGGGAGAATACTTATTTTTCTTATTGCAAATTTTTGTTTTGCAGCTTCCGCTGGACCGTTTGGACTACGTCAAGGAGATTCGTTGGACTACGTCGATGATTTACACTTCAATTTAAAAAAAAAAAATAAAATGGTCAAATAGGTGTGTGTGTGGGGCGTTTTTATTTCAATAGAAAAAAAAATATTTTGTCTGTTTTTTTAATACTTTATTACCACCTTGGTAATGGCAGTTGTCTGATTGTTGACGTCCACTACTAAGGGGCTTAGCGTTAGCCAGTAAAAAGGCCGACGCTAACCATCCATTATTACATTGGGACCCACCGCCACCAGGAGTGCCGGGAAGAGGCGGGTGAAATCCAGTACCCGACCATCTGTAGTGATGGACGGGCACTGGGGCGGCCGCAGGCTGGTATTATCAGGCTGGGAAGGGACAAAAAACTTGGCCCTTCCCATCCTGGTAATGGTAGGCTGCTGTATTTATGTTGTATCTGGCTGGTTATGAAATATTAAGGGGAACCCACGTAGTTTTTTTCAACTATTTTTATTTTTATATGTCGTGGGGTCCCCTTTTATCATAACCAGCCAGATACAACACAGTAGCAGCAGGCTAGCATTACCAGGGTGGGAAAACAAAAAAACGTGGTCCTTTTGGGTTTTTGTCCCTCCCAGCCTTATAATACCAGCCTGCAGTCGCTCCAGTACCCGATCATCACTACACATGGTCGGGTACTGGGTAATACCCAGCTCTTCCTGGTGGCGGTGGGTAACAGAGTAATAATGGGGGTTACTGTTAGCCATTTTAGTGGCTAACGCTAAGCCCTGCCTTACTTTGGACGCCGTCAAGCAGACAGCGGCCATTACAAAGGCGGCAATATAATTTTAAAAAACAAAGACATAAGAAAACATTGTTTTATTGAAATAAAAGCTCCCCCACACAACCCTCTTTCACCATTTTATTTAAAAACAAAAATAAACTTACATTATCGAAGTAGTCCAACTAATCTATGACTAATCTATGTCTAAATGGTCCAGCCGAACATAGCAAAAAAATAAAAGTTAGCAGTATTAAAAAAATAAAACCTATACATTTCTCCCCTGCGCCACAATAGAAATTAGAGGTCAAGGATAAATAACTTCCCTTCATGTAACTCTGCTTCCTGTCAACTGAAAAGTCATTTGCCAGAGGGGAAAAATGTTTCCCCATGGTGGAGTACAAGAAAGTCTAATTCCCAGGTGAGGCTTTCTTGTACTCATCGGGAAACATGTTTTCCTTCTGGCAGATGATTTTTCCGTTGACAGCTAGCAGAGTTCAATAGGGGTGGTGTTAGGGGGGGGGCAAAATATGGTCTGTTCACAGTTTGTGGTTTTTTCACCCCTGCCCTAGATTTGAATCCTATATCCGCCCCTCTGTGCAGAATATCACAAGTTCACAAGAGAGTTTGCAGAAGAGAAGCACACTCCCCTGCGGACCACGATGCAGAGAGAGCTTCTAACGAGTGAGTATGGCAACTCTGCACCTCTCCTCAGCCTCCGCATGTTATTGGATGAGAGGAGGAGGAGAAGGGCGGACTGCGGCTGATAACATTCAGTGTCGGCATATATTTATATGTGTGGTATATTTACTGCTGCTATATATGGATCTGTGCGGTATATACACTGCTGGTACAGATTTATTTATAGGTTGTGCGTAGAGATGAGCGAACTTATCAAAAGTTCGGTTCAGCTAGTTCGCCGAATTTCACAGAAAAGTTCGGTTCGGACCGAACTAGTTCTGACCGAACCTGTCACTTACGTGCGCCGAGCATGCTACTGTCCGGGGTGCTGATAGAGTTAATGGGCTGCACTAACTCTTTCAGCAACCTTCACAGTACATGCTCGGCGCGCGGAAAATACAATTTTAATAAATGTAATAAAAAAATAAAAATTATACGTTCGTACTTACTTTCCTCCTGTCCGGCCTCCAGCGATGACGTTTCATCCCTTTCGCCGCTGCAGCCAATCACAGGCTGTAGTGGCGGTCACGCACGCCAGGATGACGCTTCATCCCACGTGACCGCCTCTGCAGCCAATCACAGGCTGCAGCGGCGACATGGATGAAACGTCATCGCTGGAGGCCGGACAGGAGGAAAGTAAGTATGAACGTATTATTATTTTTTTTGGCATGTATGTATGTATGTATGTTGGCATGTATGTATATCTGTGCATGTATGTTGGCATGTATGTATATTTGCATGTATATATTTGCATGTATGTATTTTTGCATGTATGTTGTCATGTATGTATGTATGTTGTCATGTATATATGTGTATGTATGTATGTTTGCATGAATGTATGTATGTTTGCATGTATGTGTGTTTGCATGAATGTATGTTTGCATGTATGTATGTATGCATGTTTGTATGTATATTTGCATGTGTGTATATATGTATGTTGTCATGTATGTATGTATGTTGTCATGTATGTATATATGTGCATGTATGTTGGCATGTATGTATGTATGTATATTTGCATGTATATATTTGCATGTATGTATGTTATGTATGTATGTATATATGTGCATGTATGTTGGCATGTATGTATACATGTGCATGTTTGTATGTATATTTGCATGTATATATGTTTGCATGTGTATGTATGTTTGCATGTATGTTTGTATGTATGTATGTATGTATGTTGTCATGTATGTTTGTATGTATGTTGTCATGTATGTATGTATATATGTGCATGTATGTATGTTTGCATGTTTTTTTTTTTGCATGTATGTTTGCATGTATGTTTATATATATATGTGCATGTATGTAATTATGTTTGCATGTATATTTGTGCATGCTTGTATATATGTATGTATGTATCTTTGCATGTTTGTTTGTATGAATGTTGTCGTGTGTGTGTGTGTATTCATGTATGTATGATAGTTTGCATGTATATATGTGTGTATGTTTGCATGTATGTATATTTGCATGTATATATGTGCATGCTTGTATGTATGTATGTATGTTTGTATATATGTATGTATGGCCATGTATGATACTGTCTGCTGGCGCCCTGTATCTAAGTCAACTTCGCGGCAGGCTTCTATACATGGTATAACAGTCAGTATCACACATTAAACTGAATCTAAGCCTACGACATGTTTTATTTAATTTTTTTTTTTCACAGGTTTGGTGTTTGGACTACGTCGGTTTCGAGGACTACTTAGATGACGTGTTTTTTTTCTACAATAAAATGGTTAATGAGGGTTGTGTTGGGGGTGCTTTATTTCAATAAAATATTTTATCTATATCTTTGTCTTTTTCTTTTCAAATTTTATTCCTACCACTTTAGTAATGGCCGCTGTCTGAGTGACAACATCCATTACTAAGGCGAGGCTTAGTGTTAGCCGGTGCAGAGGCTAACACTAACCACCATTATTACCCCGGTACCCACCACCACCAGGGGTGCCGGGAAGAGCCAGGTACGATCCAGTACCCGACCATCTGTTGTGATGGTCGGGCTCTGGGGCGGCCGCAGGCTGGTATTATGAGGCTGGGAAGGGCCAAAAACAGTGGACCTTCCCACCCTTGTAATGCTAGGCTGCTGCTGCTGCTGTGTTGTAGCTGGCTGGTTATAAAAGTGGGGGGGACCCCACGTCATTTTTTTTAAATTATTTATATATTTTTTTTTTTTTTAAAAGACATGGGGTTCCACCCAATTTATCATAACCAGCCACATACAACAGTGTTATTAGCCTGGGAATGGACAAAACCAGTGGCCCTTCCCACCAATGTAATGCCAGACTGCTGCGGCCTTGTATATGGCTGGTTATTAAAAATGTGGGGGACCCGTCTATTGCTAAATTTGTTAAATTCAAAAAAAAAAACGACGTGGGGGTCCCCCCCATTTTTATAACCAGCCCGATACAACACAGCAGCAGCAGCCTAGCATTACAAGGGTGGGAAGGTCCACTGTTTTTGGCCCTTCCCAGCCTCATAATACCAGCCTACGGCCGCCCCAGTACCCGACCATCACAACAGATGGTCGGGTACTGGATCGTACCAAGCTCTTCCCGGCACCCCGGGTGGTGGTGGGTACCGGGGTAATAATGGGTGGTTAGTGCTAGCCTCTGCACCGGCTAACACTAAGTACCGCCTTAATAATGGACGCTGTCAATCAGCCAACTGCCATTATCTAGGCACTAATAAAGTTTAAAAAAAAAACACAAAGACAATTCTTTTTTATTGAAATAAGAAATCCCCAACAAAACCCTCGTTAACCATTTTATTAAAATTTGAAAAAACGTAGATCTACGCAGTAGTCCAACGAATCGAAGACGTAGTCCAATCGGTACATCAAAATCTGCAACAACATAAAAAACCAGTTATCAATGTGAACAATAACAATACTTCTACTCACCTACACACATATATACACGCACACACAAACAAACAACCATACACAAACACACATATATACACAAACACAACAAGATATACAAACACACACACACACACACACATACATAAACAGACAAACACACACACATATACACGAACTCACACATATCCAAACACACACACACACACACACACACACACACACACACACACACACACACACACACACACACACACACACACACACACACACACACACACACAGTTATACACACACATACACAAACACATATACACAAACACATATACAAACAAAAACACACATACCCAAACACACATATACACAAACACATATACACAAACACACCCATATATACACACAAACACACACCCAGATACACACATATACACAAACACACACATATACAAAAACACACACAAACATCTACACACAAACATATACACAAATACACCCATATATACACAAACATATACACAAACGCATATACACAAACACACCCATATATACACACACACACACATATACACAAACACACATATAAAAACAAAAACAGACAAAGTCACATACCCAAACACACATATATACACAAACACACACATACACAAACACGGTTTCTTTTAAATGCTGCTGGGGAACCCGCTCGATCCACTATATAAGGCTGCGCTACAGTGCAGCATTTAAAAGAAACAGGATCCTGACCTGTCCATAGAGTTTAAGGCAGCACAGAGTATTTCAGGAGATGAGCATGCAGATTCAGTGCTGCTGTGAACTCTGCTCTTACCATTACGTAGCTCTCAGTCTGTTACCTCTCCTCCACTCCTGTCCTCCAGAACACCTTCACATGATTGGCAAGTCACCACGTAATGGTAAGAGCAGAGTTCACAGCAGCACAGAGTATTTCAGGAGATGAGCGTGCAGATCTTGTGCGGGGTGGTGACTTGCCAATCATGTGAAGGTGTTGTTGAGGACAGGAGTGGAGGAGAGGTAACAGACTGAGCTACGTAATGGTAAGAGCAGAGTTCACAGCAGCACTGAATCTGCAAGCTCCTCTCCTGAAATACTCTGTGCTGCTGTGAACTCTGTTCTTACCATTACGTAGCTCAGTCTGTTACATCTCCTCCACTCCTGTCCTCTATAACACGTTCACATGATTGGCAAGTCACCACCACGCACAAGATCCGCATGCTCATCTCCTGAAATACTCTGTGCTGCTGTGAACTCTGCTCTTACCATTACGTGGTGACTTGCCAATCATGTGAAGGTGTTCTTGAGGACAGGAGTGGAGGAGAGGTAACAGACTGAGAGCAACGTAATGGTAAGAGCAGAGTTCACAGCAGCACTGAATCTGCACGCTCATCTCCTGAAATACTCTGTGCTGCCTTAAACTCTGTGGACAGGTCAGGATCCTGTTTCTTTTAAATGCTGCACTGTAGCGTAGCCTTATATAGTGGATCGAGCGGGTTCCCTAGCAGCATTTAAAATAAACAGGATCCTGACCTGTCCACAGAGTTTAAGGCAGCACAGAGTATTTCAGGAGATGAGCACGGGCAGCCGTTCGTTTTTCCGAGCCGTGCTCCCATTATGCACACGACCGTAAAAACACCCGTTATTGCGGGTCGGAATTACGACCCGCAATAACGGGCTCATAGACTTCTGTTACCCACGGGTACCTTTCCGTTTTCTCACGGGAAGGTGCCCGTGCCGTTAAAAAAATAGAACATGTTCTATTTTTCTATTTTACGGCCGTGCTGCTATAATTATAATGACAGCACGGTTCGCAAAAGCGGCCGGCTGCCCGTGGCCGGCCGGCCGTGCTCGTAGTTACGAGTCGTAATTACGAGCACGGCCCGTAAAATAAAAAATAGAACATGTTCTATCTTTTTAACGGCACGGGCACCTTCTCGTGAGAAAACGGGAAGGTACCCGTGGCTAACAGAAGTCTATGGGCCCGCTATTTTGGGTCGTAATTACGACCCGTGATAACGGGTGTTTTTATGGTCGTGTGCATGAGGCCCCGTAATGACGGGTGGCTACATGTGTGCACCCGTCATTACGGCAGCGTTGCTAGGCGACGTCAGTAAGGGTATGTGCACACACACTAATTACGTCCGTAACTGACGGACGTATTTCGGCCGCAAGTACCGGACCGAACACACTGCAGGGAGCCGGGCTCCTAGCATCATACTTATGTACGATGCTAGGAGTCCCTGCCTCTCCGTGGAACTACTGTCCCGTGCTGAAAACATGATTACAGTACGGGACAGTTGTCCTGCAGAGAGGCAGGGACTCCTAGCATCGTACATAACTATGATGCTAGGAGCCCGGCTCCCTGCACTGTGTTCGGTCCGGTACTTGCGGCCGAAATACGTCCGTCAATTACGGACGTAATTAGTGTGTGTGCACATACCCTAAATAGTCATTGTTCAGGGTGCTGAAAGAGTTAACTGATCGGCAGTTACTGTTTCAGTACCCTGGACAGTGACTACCGATCACAGTACCTGTAAAAAAAAAGACGTTCATACTTACCGGGAACTCCCTGCTTCCTCCAGTCCGGTCTCCTGGCCGTTGCCTTGGTGACGCGTCCCTCTCGACATCCCTTGATGACGATGCAGCCCATGTGAGCGCTGCAGCCAATCACAGGCTGCCGCGGCCTCTGCAGCCAATCACAGGCTGCAGAGGCCTCTGCAGCCAATCACAGGCTGCCGCGTCAGAAAAGGTCGGACTGGAGGAAGAAGAGGGACTCGTCACCAAGACAACGACCGGGTACGTATGAAATGCTTTTTATTTTATTTTTGATCAGCAGCCTCTTTTCTCTATCAGTGATTGATAGAGACAAGTGGCTGCCGATTTGTATAATGTTTTTGACCGGGTTCGGTCAAAACGGGTTCGGCCGAACCCGGTGAAGTTCGGATTCGCTGCGAACCGAACTTTTCCGGAAGTTCGGACCGAAACCGGGTTCGGTTGTCCCGGTTCGCTCATCTCTAGTTGTGCGCAGTTTATTTTTTGCTTTGCTACTGTTCCATATGCCATTTTTGCCCCATGCAGTTAAAGGGGTTGTTCCAAAATTAAATGTTATTCCGTGTATACAAGATAGGACATAACATGGTGATCGGTGGGGGTCCGACCACTGGGACCCCCAGTGATAACTAGAACGGTGGTCCCTTGTACCCCTGAGTAAGTGGAGTGGCAGAGTGTGCTTGACCTGCAGCGTTATTAATTCAGAGGTACGAGGGACCCCCACTAATCAGCATGTTATCTCCTATCCTGTAGAGAGGGGATAATATTTAATCTTGGGACAACCCCTTTTGGGCCGGAACATGGAGTGAATAGTTTTCAGATTATATTACTTTCTCGATGATTAAATTCATTCCTAGTCCGGTCTGTGTAGTTTCGGTTTACAAATATTACAGATTGGTTGTACAGATCAAACAGACGTGGACAGAAAGTGCAGCATGCGTTACTATACTGACTGTAAAGAGCCATTAAAGGGGCCCTGACACAAGTTTGAACACTGACGTTGTTTCAGTTTTGTGTTTTCATTTTGGATACATGTTGCACTGGTCATTTTACTAGTACTTATAGCTTGGACAACATAGGGATATTTACTATACAATTGCCTGTAACATTATGAGACCTTGCAGCTTATAACAATGATGTTCCATAATGTATTTTTTTGTTTACACAGTTTTAATTTTTTTATGTCGTTTTTCTTACTTTTTTTGGTGTGGATGGGTGGGGGTGGGGGCACCATTTCCATTTTCGCCTCAGGCAGCAGAAAAGCTAGAATCGGCCCTGGGTGTAGATACCACACAGGACTAGACAGTGTAGCACAGGATAGGATTAGATACACCTTGTATTCACTTCACACAGTATCATAAAGCATTGTTTACATACCGCACAGGACTAGACAGTGTCACACAGGAATAGTTTAAAATACTCTTTTTTTATTTTTTTTTATTTAACCCCTTCGGGACTGAGCCATTTTTGGATTTTTCATTTTAGTTTTTCATTCCCCACATTCCAAGAGCCATAACTTTTTTGTTTTTCCGTCAATAGAGTGGTGTGATGGCTTATTTTTTGCAGGAGGAGTTGTAGTTTTTATTGGTATCATTTATATGTTCATATAATGTACTGGCAAGCTGAAAAAAAAACTATTTTTCTTTAAAGTTGGAAAAAACTGGTTCCTCAACTTTTTTGGGTTTCGTTTTTACAGATTTAACTGTGGAGTAAAAATGACAACTTATCTTTACTCTGTGGCTGAATACGATTACGGTGATACCAAATTTATATAGAATTTTTAATATTTTACTACTTTTATTGATAATAAACTTTTTGTTCCAAAAAAATGTTTTGCGTCGACACATTCTGAGTAGAGATGAGCGAACCGGGACAACCGAACCCGGTTTCGGTCCGAACATCGTGAAAAGTTTGGTTCGCAGCGAATCCGAACTTCACCGGGTTCGGCCGAACACGTTTTGATCGAACCCGGCTTATGAGTCACTGATTCTCCGGTACGCGACGTCAGGAGATAGTCACTGTCCAGTTATGCGATCGGCAGTAACTGTTTCAGCACCCTGGACAGTGACTTCCGATCACAATATACATCAACGTGTAAAAAAAATTAGAAGTTCCTACTTACCGATAACTCCGTGCTTCTTCCTCCAGTCCGACCTCCCGGGATGACGATTCAGTCCAAGTGACCGCTGCAGCCAATCACAGGCTGCAGCCAATGACAGGCTGCAGCAGTCACATGGACTGCTGCGTCATCCAGGGAGGGCGGGCTGGATGCCGAAAGAGGGACTCGTCACCAAGGCAACGGTGACGCGTCCCTCTCTTGACATCCAGCCCGACATCCCTGGATGACGCGACAGTCCATGTGACCGCTGCAGCATGTGATTGGCCTGTGATTGGCTGCAGCGGTCACATTGGCTGAAACGTCATCCTGGGATGTCGAGAGAGACGCGTCACCAAGGAAACGGCCGGGAGGCCGGACTGGAGGAAGAAGCAGGAAGTTCTCGGTAAGTACAAACGTCTTTTTTTTTTTTTTTTGTACAGGTTGCTCTATATTGTGATCGGAATTCACTGTCCAGGGTGCTGAAAGAGTTCCTGCCGATCAGTTAACTCTTTCAGCACCCTGGACAGTGACTATATACTGACGTCGCCTAGCAATGCTGCCGTAATGCCGGGTGCACACATGTAGCCACCCGTCATTACGGGAGCTCCATACACGATTTTTAAGGGCTTTCTTGAATTACAGGTTCGGTCCGAATCGAACTTTTTCAAGAAATTCGGCGAACCAGCCGAACCGAACTTATCATAAGTTCGCTCATCTCTAATTCTGAGAGCCATAACTTTTTTTTTCACCGATTGAGCTTATTTTTTGGGGGACTAGCTGTAGTTTTTAAGGGTAGCATTTTTTGGTATGTATATCTTTTTGATCACTTTTTATAAAAAAATATTTGACAGCTAAGATGACCAAAAAACACAGATTTTAGCGGTTTACATTTTTTATTTTTTACGGTGTTAGCCATGCACATTAAATAACACTATATTGTAATAGTTCAGACTTTTACGGGCGCAGCGATACCAATTTTGGTACAATTTTTTGGAAAACAGATCTCGAAAGTATTTAAAACAAAAAACATTATTTCAAAAATGTAATTTCCATAGAATGCCATCCTGCATTCTGAAGGGTTGTACGGCAACCTGGCAAAAACCCGATCGATCTATTGTGATGCACGGCTTTCCAAGTTTAGTGGATAGAATACGTATATGGCTGATTCAGACCGGTCAATATTCAACCAATCTAGAAGAGATGGTAAACAAAGTAATTATTGAAAAAATTACAGATAGTTTTCACATCTGTTCTTTACATTTTACATCAGAATCATATGTTTATGAAAATCACCCAAAAATTTTGTGAAGTGATGCTATTCCAACCATTTTTGATGTGAAGGTGAGAGTGAAAGAGGCAATAGTGGGTGAAGAATGTGAGGAGGTTGAAAACTTGTGGGTGGAATTACAAAGGGAGGTAAACACTGAAAAAATTACTTTTGGTCTAATCTATAGACCCCCAATATAACTGAGGAGATGGAAGATCAGCTATATAAACAGATGGAGCGGGCTGCACAGGGGGGTACTCTAGTGATAATGGGAGATATTAATTACCGGGATATTAATTGGTGTCATGGTTCGGCTTGAACTACGAAGGGGAGAAATTTCCTCAACCTGTTGCAGGAAAATTTTATGGCCTAGTTTGTGGAAGACCCAACTAGAGGAGAAGCTCTATTGGATCTGGTCATTTCTAATAATACAGAGCTTGTTGGGAACGTAAATATTCGTGAAAACCTCGGTAACAGTGATCACAATAAAGTTACATTTGACCTTTACTGTAATAAACAAACACAGGCTGGGAGGGCAAGACCACTTAATTTTAAGAAGGACAATTTCCCAAGGATGAGGACTGCAATTCAGGACATAGACTGGGAACAACTAATGACAAATAATGGTGCAAATGATAAATGGGAGATCTTAAAATCGACTTAGTATAATTATAGTGCAAAATGTATTCCTATAGGTAACAAGTATAAACAACTAAAATTAAACCCCACATGGCTTACATCTTCGGTAAAAAAAAATATATGACAACAAAAAGGGCATTTGAAAAATACAAATCTGAGGGTACAGCTGTAGCCTGTGTAAATTATAAAGAGCTTAATAAAGTCTGTAAAAAAGTAATAAAATCAGCAAAAATACAAAATGACAGGCAGGTGGCCAAGGATACTAAAACAATTCCCCAAAAATTCTTCAAGTATGTGAATGCAAAGAAACCAAGGTCTGAACATGTAGGACCCCTAAATAGTGGTAATTGGGAGTTGGTGACAGGGGATCAAGAGAAGGCTCAGTTACTAAATGGGTTCTTTAGCTCTGTATATACAACAGAAGAAAGAGCAGCTGATGTAGCCGGTGCCAGTGCTGTTAATATATCAGTTGATATACTGAATTGGCTGAATGTAGATCTGGTCCAAGCTAAGTTAAATAAAATAAATGTGCACAAGGCCCCGGGAACAGATGGTTTACACCCTAGAGTTCTTAAAGAACTTAATTCCGTTATTTCTGTCACTTATGTGGGCTTTCTGTGGAGCACTATAGGGGGGAGCTATTTGTGGGATACTATATACAGGGGTGGGCTATATCTACAGGGGGACTATATCTACAGGGGGACCATATCTACAGGGGGGGCTATATCTACAGGGCTGGGCTATATACAGGGCGACTATATCTACAGGGGGGCTATATACAGGGGGGCTATATACAGTGGGACTATATACAGGGCTGGACTATACACAGGGGGACTATATCTACAGGGCTGGGCTATATACAGGGGGACTATATCTGCTGGGCTATATACAGGGGGACTATATCTACAGTGGGACTATATCTACAGGGGGACTATATACTGGAGTGGGCTATCTATGGAGCACCATATACAGGGGTGGGCTATATCTACAGGGGGCTATATACTATATAGCCCACCCCTGTATATGGTGCTCTATATATAGACAGCCCACTCCAGTATATAGTCCCGCTGTAGATATAGTCCCACTGTAGATATAGTCCCCCTGTATATAGCCCAGCAGATATAGTCCCCCTGTATATAGCCCAGCCCTGTAGATATAGTCCCCCTGTGTATAGTCCAGCCCTGTATATAGTCCCCCTGTATATAGCCCCCCTGTATATAGCCCCCCTGTAGATATAGTCCCCCTGTATATAGCCCAGCAGATATAGTCCCCCTGTATATAGCCCAGCCCTGTAGATATAGCCCCCCTGTATATAGCCCAGCCCTGTAGATATAGTCCCCCTGTATATAGCCCAGCCCTGTAGATATAGTCCTCCGTGTAGACAAAGTCCCCCCCGCAGATACAGCCGCACACTTCTATTACAATTTTAAAAAAATATTCAAACTCACCTTATTCCCGCTCCCACGCCGTCCGGCAGCCATGGAGACCTGCTCTCTTCTGCACAGGTCTCCAGGGGGTTGAACGCGGCGCCTATGAAAGGCGCTGATTGGCTGGGCAGGATGACTTTCCCTGCCAGTCAGTCAGCGCCTTTCATCGACGGAAGCGTCACTGGTACAAAAGGTACCAGTCGCTTCATTGGTGGAAAGGCGCTGAATGGCCGGGCACGGAACGTGCCCGGTCATTCATTGCTTCTAATTGTACCTGTGTCCTTGCGACACAGGTACAATTATAGTGCACATGCCCCGCTTGCCCCTGCCTTTTTGGTACAAATACATAAACATTCACAAACCAGTCGAAAAATATGCCACAGAAAAAAACACAATGTGGAATACTTGTTTCACCGAGGCCTACTCGAAAAATTCCTGACAAAAATACAATTTCTAAATCTTTATCCTATCCTGACGATGTTTTTAACAATATCATGAAGACTAGCCAAAGACAAAGATCTCAGTTAAAAAAGAGTCGTAAGAGAATAACATTTGAGTCTGAAAAAATATCATCTTACGTTGAATCTGAGTTGACTGAAGAAACTGAAGACATTGTTGACAGGAGTCACATGATAACATCAGCTCAATTGTTTGAAGGACCACTAAGTTCGACACCTGTAAAATCACAAAGTTTAGCTGATCAAACAATATCGACAAGTGTAAGTGAACATGAGTTGCCCATAACATTCACGACAGAAAAATGTCATTCCCTCCAAACGCCATTTCCATCACCATCAAATGTAGACCGAAGTATTTTATCTCCTGTTCAAAAGTCTTTGGATGCAACAACGATACTAACAACACCTTTGAACCAAAGTCAAACTGAAGAGGAAGCTACATTTACCACAATAGCTGATCGTGAAGAGTCTACATTTCGTATTGGTGACGTTAAAGTAGAGGGAGAAGAGTCCTTTTTTAATGACCGCAATAATAAAATAGAATATTTGGAAAATTTTGAATATCTTGAGAATTACAGTGAAGATGTTGTTACAAAGAGCAAATATATTGTTTTCGAATCCTCACTTAGAAAATTGATTAGTTTAATTCCATATCAAGAAAAGCGTAAGTGTCCTGCACCTTTGAAACACTATCGTAAAAAAATTCGCGGAAGTTCTTTAGCTATTGAAGTTCGATGTGAAAGAGGACATGTCAGGCATATCTAGGAGAGTCAACCCAAATTGGGTCATCAACCGTCTGGAAATGTTTTAATTGCAGAAACGATACTGCTCAGTGGTTCAAGTTTTTAAAAAATTCCCATGTTTTTAAGACTGCAGCAATTGAAAAGAATTGGAAAGTCAATGTATTATAAAAATCAAAAAGAATATTTATTTCCATCAATCAATATAGAATGGAGAAAAAAGAGCAAGAAAGTGTACTAAACACAATGAACGAATCTGCTGTATTTGTCTCTAGGGACGGATAGTCAGGCAGCCCAGGATACTCTGCAAAGTGTGGTGTTTATACAATGATGGACAATCTTACCAAAAAAATATGCACTTTTAATATACAGCAAGTTGTACCACCACTATCGTCTGTCTCTCTAGAGAAGCTAGCTTTTGAGAAATGTCTTGAGGATCTAATAAAGCATGATGTTTCTCAATCCACGATAGTCACTGATCGCCATGACTCCCTTACAAAATTATTGAAAGTCAAATATACAAATATTCAACATCAATTTGACGTGTTTCATATGGCTAAATCTGTAGGAAACAAGATCCTCGCAGCATCAAAAACTAAAGAAATTTAAATTTTGTCAAACTGGGTACAACCCATAAAAAAATCCTCTTTGGTGGTGTTCTCGTGCATGCGGTGAAGATCCAGATGTGTTGGTAGAAAAATAGAAATCTCTACTAAGACATGTCACCAATGAGCATTCATGAAAACACTAAATGGCTTGCAAAGGATAGTTAAGCTCTACTGAAACTATCCAAAACTGTTGAAAACCCTCTACTTTTAAAAGATATGCATCAACTATCATTCTTTTGCCACACATGAAAACTCAAAATCTACCACAGTCTTTTTTTGAAATATCGTCCAAAACAAATCCACTATTTTATTGACTCTATTGTTGCAGGCACCCAACTTTCAGCCTTGGATCAGAATCGGAATATTGAAAAAGTAAAGGCTGTGGTTAAGAAAAATACAAGTTCTGGAGATCCCATTGGTACAATTCAGCACAGAGTTGAGTAATCTAAAGGACGGAAATCATAAGTAGTGAAAGCACTTTATGAGCCATGATTTTCTTTTTGGAAGAAAAGTTGCAGTTTTCGGGACACAGCCAGACCAGTAAGTAAGTACACCGATATGTTCAATTTTCTGTATTTATTGTTAAAATTAGCACTACGCCTTTAGGAACCAGACAGGTCCCTTCCTCAGGTAAATACAATGATATACACAGGGAGACTCCCTTTTATACACAGAAAAGACCGGGAAACGGCACAAAGACGTTTTTCCGGGATAACAATTAAAAAACATGGAAAGAGGAAGAATGTGGATTTCCTAATTTGCTGATGTCAGAATGGAGTATCTCGCAATCCATAATGGTGATCCTGCGATTTAATCATCATTTTGCACATTTCCTCCATTCTTATAGAAATGCATATATATAAAAAAAATGATAGTATATAAAAATGATTATATATAAATAAATAATTACTTATACATATATATATATATATATATATATATATATATATATATATATACACACACACTTGGGGCTCTGCTGTTCCGTGTTGCCTTGACGATAGTTGATCAGATGTTTAGTCTATCCAATCTATGCTCTCCCTGCGGGCATGCGCAGTATGGTGTGATTCAACGCCGATTTCGATATTGATAGAGGATTACGTGCGTTACATATGAGTCTCATGATTACCTTTTTCTCTTTCATGGATCGGTGAGTGCCAGCTTATCTAATTTTTAATCAATTGCACTGTGTTTGCTCAATTAACCATAAAGATTAATTTTTATATGTTATCCATGCTGCATGGTCTGTTTGTATTATTGCATCATGTCATAACTCATGTTCACGATATGAATCTTGTTTCACTTGTCACTTTATATTTATAATGTTCATGTATTTTTATATTTTTTAATAATTATGTACTGATTGTCTGGGCTTTGCCCCCTATTTATACACGTTTATGTTTTAACACACTTGACTTGAAAAAGCCCTCATAGAGAAGGTGAAACGTTGGAGTGGATGCAGGATAAATAAACCCAAGTTTTTTTTGAGTGCTGCTTCGTTCTCTTTTCTTTGGATGTACGTTTGTGCAGGGAGAGGTCACTCTTTGTTCGAAAGCTGAGCACCAGCCTTAACAGGCAAGCAATCACAGTGCAGCTCCTATCCTTGATTTGTCTATATATATATATATATATATATATATATATATATATATATATATATATATATACACTACCGTTCAAAAGTTTTGGGTCACCCAGACAATTTTGTGTCTTCCATGAGAACTCACACTTATATTTATCAAATGAGTTGCAAAATGACTAGAAAATATAGTTAAGACATTGACAAGGTTAGAAATAATGATTTTTATTTGAAATAATAATTTTCTCCTTCAAACTTTGCTTTCGTCAAAGAATGCTCCATTTGAAGCAATTACAGCATTGCGGACCTTTAGCATTCTAGCTGTTAATTTGCTGAGGTAATCGGGAGAAATTTCACCCCATGCTTCCAGGAGGCCCTCCCACAAGTTGGATTGGCTTGATGGGCACTTCTTGCATACCATACGGTCAAGCTGCTCCCACAACAGCTCTATGGGGTTGAGATCTAGTGACTCTCCACTCCATTACAGATAGAATACCAACTGCCTGCTTCTTCCCTAAATAGTTCTTGCATAATTTGGAGGTGTGCTTTGGGTCATTGCCCTGTTGTAGGATGAAATTGGCTCCAATCAAGCGCTGTCCACAGGGTATGGCATGGCGTTGCAAAATGGAGTGATAGCCTTCCTTATTCAAAATCCCTTTTACCTTGTACAAATCTCACACTTTACCAGCAACAAAGCAACCGCAGACCATCACATTACCTCCACCATGCTTGACAGATGGCGTCAGGCACTCTTCCAGCATCTTTTCAGTTGTTCTGTGTCTCACAAATGTTCTTCTGTGTGATCCAAACACTTCAAACTTCGATTCGTCTGTCCATAACACTTTTTTCCAATCTTCCTCTGTCCAATGTCTGTGTGCTTTTGCCCATATTAATCTTTTCCTTTTATTAGCCAGTCTCAGATATGGCTTTTTCTTTGCAAGTCTGCCCTGAAGGCCAGCATCCCGGAGTCGCCTCTTCACTGTAGACTGGCGTTTTGCGGGTACTATTTAATGAAGCTGCCAGTTAAGGATCTGTGAGGTGTCTATTTCTCAAACTAGAGACTCTACTGTACTTGTCATGTTGCACAGTTGTGCAGCGGGGCCTCCCACTTCTCTTTCTACTCTGGTTAGAGCCTGTGTGTGCTGTCCTCTGAAGGGAGTAGTACACACCGTTGTAGGAAATCTTCAGTTTCTTGGCAATTTCTCGCATTGGAATAGCCTTAATTTCTAAGAACAAGAATAGACTGTCGAGTTTCACATGAAAGCTCTCTTTTTCTAGCCATTTTGAGAGTTTAATCGAACCCACAAATGTAATGCTAACGATTCTCAACTAGCTCAAAGGAAGGTCAGTTTTATAGCTCCTCTAAACAGAAAACAAAGAGTTTTCAAGTGTTTTCTAATCACCCATTAGCCTTCTAACACAGTTAGCAACACAATGTACCATTAGAACACTGGAGTGATGGTTGCTGGAAATGGGCCTCTATACACCTATGTAGATATTGCATTAAAAAATAGACGTTTGCAGCTAGAATAGTCATTTAGCACATTAACAATGTATATAGTGCATTTCTGATTAATTTAAGTTATCTTCATTGAAAAAAACTGTGCTTTTCTTTCAAAAATAAGGAAATTTCTAAGTGACCCTAAACTTTTGAACGGTAGTGTGTGTGTGTGTGTATATATATATATATATATATATATATATATATATATATATATATATATATATTCTCTAGTTTGAGAAATAGACTCCTCACAGGTCCTCAACTGGCAGCTTCATTAAATAGTACCCGCAAAACGCCAGTGTCAATGTCTACAGTGAAGAGGCGACTCCGGGATGCTGGCCTTCAGGGCAGAGTGGCAAAGAAAAAGCCGTATCTGGGTCTGGCTAATAAAAGGAAAAGATTAATATGGGTAAGGGTATGTGCACACACACTAATTACGTCCGTAATTGACGGACGTATTTCGGCCGCAAGTACCGGACCGAACACAGTGCAGGGAGCCGGGCTCCTAGCATCATACTTATGTACGATGCTAGGAGTCCCTGCTACTCCGTGGAACTGCTGTCCCGTACTGAAAACATGATTACAGTACGGGACAGTTGTCCTGCAGAGAGGCAGGGACTCCTAGCATCGTACATAACTATGATGCTAGGAGCCCGGCTCCCGGCACTGTGTTCGGTCCGGGACTTGCGGCCGAAATACGTCCGTCAATTACGGACGTAATTAGTGTGTGTGCACATACCCTAAAAGCACACAGACATTGGACAGAGGAAGATTGGAAAAAAGTGTTATGGACAGACGAATCGAAGTTTGAGGTGTTTGGATCACACAGAAGATCATTTGTGAGACGCAGAACAACTGAAAAGATGCTGGAAGAGTGCCTGACGCCATCTGTCAAGCATGGTGGAGGTAATGTGATGGTCTGGGGTTGCTTTGGTGCTGGTAAAGTGGGAGATTTGTACAAGGTAAAAGGGATTTTGAATAAGGAAGGCTATCACTCCATTTTGCAACCCCATGCCATACCCTGTGGACAGCGCTTGATTGGAGCCAATTTCATCCTACAACAGAACAATGACCCAAAGCACACCTCCAAATTATGCAAGAACTATTTAGGGAAGAAGCAGGCAGCTGGTATTCTATCTGTAATGGAGTGGCCAGCGCAGTCACCAGATCTCAACCCCATAGAGCTGTTGTGGGAGCAGCTTGATCGTATGGTACGCAAGAAGTGCCCATCAAGCCAATCCAACTTGTGGGAGGGGCTTCTGGAAGCATGGGGTGAAATTTCTCCCGATTACCTCAGCAAATTAACAGCTAAAATGCCAAAGGTCTGCAATGCTGTAATTGCTGCAAATGGAGCATTCTTTGACAAAAGCAAAGTTTGAAGGAGAAAATTATTATTTCAAATAAAAATCATTATTTCTAACCTTGTCAATGTCTTGACTATATTTTCTAGTCATTTTGCTACTCATTTGATAAATATAAGTGTGAGTTTTCATGGAAAACACAAAATTGTCTGGGTGACACCAAACTTTTGAACGGTAGTGTATTTTAGTTTCAAAAGAACATCTATAGGCAGATTAGAGGTACGGCGATGGGGAGTCGCTTTGCACCTAGCTATGCAAACATTTTTATGGGACATTTTGAGGAATTTTTTATCAGTGCAAACACCACATATAGTGACAAAATCCTTTACTACAAAAGATACATAGACAATTTTTTTTTGTTTGTGGAAAGGGGATGAGGAAGAGGCAGTCGGTTTTGCCTCTTTTTTGAATACTAACTATTGGGGCTTACAATTCACAATGAATATGTCTGATATCACAATAGATTTTCTGGATCTTACCATATCAATTGTCAACAATAAAATTAACAGTAAAGCACACTTCAAGATTGTGGACGTTAATAGCTACATACATTTCTCTACTGCACATTACAAACCGTGGCTCACAAATATCCCAAATAACCAATTTCAATGAATCAGGAAAAACTGTAGCTCACTGTAACTCTATAGAAAACAGGCCAATATCCTTAAGAAAAGATTTTGTGAGAAGAATTACCCCCGACAACTAGTACAATCAGCTTTCCAGAAATCCGTACACATACTACAAAAACATTTATTAAACAAACAAAAGGATAGCATGGCATCCTTGACCAATAAAAGAAAATATAACTTCATTACGGACTGCAACAGCGGACATAAAAATGTAAGGAATATTTTGAGCAAATATTGGGGAATTCTGAGAAATGACCCGGTGCTTAAAAGAATTTTACCCAGCAAGCCTAGTTTCACCTACCAGAGAGGCAGGAATATAAAGAGTATCATTGCCCCCGGTAGGTTGAGGGAGAAAGTTCCCAAAGAAATCGTAGGAATAGCTTTCCCTCCTAGAATCACAGGATCCTATAGATGTAACATTACTAGATGCCAGTGATGTGACAACATTCAGCACAGGCAATTCGCATCCAAATGTAACATAACGGGAGAGATATTCCCAATTAAACAATTTTTGAACTGCTCATCCATCTTTGTGGTATATCTCCTTTAGTGTACCTGTGGATTATAGTGCATAGGGAGGACAAAGCAAATGTTGAGGACCAGAATCAACAAACATAGGAGTAATACAAATAACCATTTCCACCAGCATCACAGGGCACGCTTTGAGGTGTAAATCACACATTTAGAATAAATCCCTAGTGAATCTAATAATAGGTTCTCCTCACTAAAAAATAGGGAATCTTTTGGATATATAAATACCATAGCCTCTCCCCAGATGGACTCAATGAGACCCTTGAGAACACTTATTTAATGTTACTGTAGGTGATCTTTATCACACCAGCCTAAATTATGTCCGATGTAATATTTATGTAATATTAGCCAGTCTCAGATATGGCTTTTTCTTTGCAAGTCTGCCCTGAAGGCCAGCATCCCGGAGTCGCCTCTTCACTGTAGACTGGCGTTTTGCGGGTACTATTTAATGAAGCTGCCAGTTAAGGATCTGTGAGGTGTCTATTTCTCAAACTAGAGACTCTACTGTACTTGTCATGTTGCACAGTTGTGCAGCGGGGCCTCCCACTTCTCTTTCTACTCTGGTTAGAGCCTGTGTGTGCTGTCCTCTGAAGGGAGTAGTACACACCGTTGTAGGAAATCTTCAGTTTCTTGGCAATTTCTCGCATTGGAATAGCCTTAATTTCTAAGAACAAGAATAGACTGTCGAGTTTCACATGAAAGCTCTCTTTTTCTAGCCATTTTGAGAGTTTAATCGAACCCACAAATGTAATGCTAACGATTCTCAACTAGCTCAAAGGAAGGTCAGTTTTATAGCTCCTCTAAACAGAAAACAAAGAGTTTTCAAGTGTTTTCTAATCACCCATTAGCCTTCTAACACAGTTAGCAACACAATGTACCATTAGAACACTGGAGTGATGGTTGCTGGAAATGGGCCTCTATACACCTATGTAGATATTGCATTAAAAAATAGACGTTTGCAGCTAGAATAGTCATTTAGCACATTAACAATGTATATAGTGCATTTCTGATTAATTTAAGTTATCTTCATTGAAAAAAACTGTGCTTTTCTTTCAAAAATAAGGAAATTTCTAAGTGACCCTAAACTTTTGAACGGTAGTGTGTGTGTGTGTGTATATATATATATATATATATATATATATATATATATATATATATATATATATATATTCTCTAGTTTGAGAAATAGACTCCTCACAGGTCCTCAACTGGCAGCTTCATTAAATAGTACCCGCAAAACGCCAGTGTCAATGTCTACAGTGAAGAGGCGACTCCGGGATGCTGGCCTTCAGGGCAGAGTGGCAAAGAAAAAGCCGTATCTGGGTCTGGCTAATAAAAGGAAAAGATTAATATGGGTAAGGGTATGTGCACACACACTAATTACGTCCGTAATTGACGGACGTATTTCGGCCGCAAGTACCGGACCGAACACAGTGCAGGGAGCCGGGCTCCTAGCATCATACTTATGTACGATGCTAGGAGTCCCTGCTACTCCGTGGAACTGCTGTCCCGTACTGAAAACATGATTACAGTACGGGACAGTTGTCCTGCAGAGAGGCAGGGACTCCTAGCATCGTACATAACTATGATGCTAGGAGCCCGGCTCCCGGCACTGTGTTCGGTCCGGGACTTGCGGCCGAAATACGTCCGTCAATTACGGACGTAATTAGTGTGTGTGCACATACCCTAAAAGCACACAGACATTGGACAGAGGAAGATTGGAAAAAAGTGTTATGGACAGACGAATCGAAGTTTGAGGTGTTTGGATCACACAGAAGATCATTTGTGAGACGCAGAACAACTGAAAAGATGCTGGAAGAGTGCCTGACGCCATCTGTCAAGCATGGTGGAGGTAATGTGATGGTCTGGGGTTGCTTTGGTGCTGGTAAAGTGGGAGATTTGTACAAGGTAAAAGGGATTTTGAATAAGGAAGGCTATCACTCCATTTTGCAACCCCATGCCATACCCTGTGGACAGCGCTTGATTGGAGCCAATTTCATCCTACAACAGAACAATGACCCAAAGCACACCTCCAAATTATGCAAGAACTATTTAGGGAAGAAGCAGGCAGCTGGTATTCTATCTGTAATGGAGTGGCCAGCGCAGTCACCAGATCTCAACCCCATAGAGCTGTTGTGGGAGCAGCTTGATCGTATGGTACGCAAGAAGTGCCCATCAAGCCAATCCAACTTGTGGGAGGGGCTTCTGGAAGCATGGGGTGAAATTTCTCCCGATTACCTCAGCAAATTAACAGCTAAAATGCCAAAGGTCTGCAATGCTGTAATTGCTGCAAATGGAGCATTCTTTGACAAAAGCAAAGTTTGAAGGAGAAAATTATTATTTCAAATAAAAATCATTATTTCTAACCTTGTCAATGTCTTGACTATATTTTCTAGTCATTTTGCTACTCATTTGATAAATATAAGTGTGAGTTTTCATGGAAAACACAAAATTGTCTGGGTGACACCAAACTTTTGAACGGTAGTGTATTTTAGTTTCAAAAGAACATCTATAGGCAGATTAGAGGTACGGCGATGGGGAGTCGCTTTGCACCTAGCTATGCAAACATTTTTATGGGACATTTTGAGGAATTTTTTATCAGTGCAAACACCACATATAGTGACAAAATCCTTTACTACAAAAGATACATAGACAATTTTTTTTTGTTTGTGGAAAGGGGATGAGGAAGAGGCAGTCGGTTTTGCCTCTTTTTTGAATACTAACTATTGGGGCTTACAATTCACAATGAATATGTCTGATATCACAATAGATTTTCTGGATCTTACCATATCAATTGTCAACAATAAAATTAACAGTAAAGCACACTTCAAGATTGTGGACGTTAATAGCTACATACATTTCTCTACTGCACATTACAAACCGTGGCTCACAAATATCCCAAATAACCAATTTCAATGAATCAGGAAAAACTGTAGCTCACTGTAACTCTATAGAAAACAGGCCAATATCCTTAAGAAAAGATTTTGTGAGAAGAATTACCCCCGACAACTAGTACAATCAGCTTTCCAGAAATCCGTACACATACTACAAAAACATTTATTAAACAAACAAAAGGATAGCATGGCATCCTTGACCAATAAAAGAAAATATAACTTCATTACGGACTGCAACAGCGGACATAAAAATGTAAGGAATATTTTGAGCAAATATTGGGGAATTCTGAGAAATGACCCGGTGCTTAAAAGAATTTTACCCAGCAAGCCTAGTTTCACCTACCAGAGAGGCAGGAATATAAAGAGTATCATTGCCCCCGGTAGGTTGAGGGAGAAAGTTCCCAAAGAAATCGTAGGAATAGCTTTCCCTCCTAGAATCACAGGATCCTATAGATGTAACATTACTAGATGCCAGTGATGTGACAACATTCAGCACAGGCAATTCGCATCCAAATGTAACATAACGGGAGAGATATTCCCAATTAAACAATTTTTGAACTGCTCATCCATCTTTGTGGTATATCTCCTTTAGTGTACCTGTGGATTATAGTGCATAGGGAGGACAAAGCAAATGTTGAGGACCAGAATCAACAAACATAGGAGTAATACAAATAACCATTTCCACCAGCATCACAGGGCACGCTTTGAGGTGTAAATCACACATTTAGAATAAATCCCTAGTGAATCTAATAATAGGTTCTCCTCACTAAAAAATAGGGAATCTTTTGGATATATAAATACCATAGCCTCTCCCCAGATGGACTCAATGAGACCCTTGAGAACACTTATTGAATGTTACTGTAGGTGATCTTTATCACACCAGCCTAAATTATGTCCGATGTAATATTTCATATATGATAGCATAAAACCAATGATATGTACCACCTGACAAGCCAATCATTTGTGGTCGATATGCCAAGGTAATTCATACTGGACATACATTAACAACTAAAATATCTGGATACTATATATATATATATATATATATATATATATATATATATATATATATATATATATATACTTATATTTAAATCTCCCTGTAACTAAACCAGGGCTTTATATATACATATAACCTCTTTTGAAATGAGCTTGTATAAAAACACAGTTTTTTTTTATTTAGAATTTCCATTTAAGAAACTGGTGAAAGATGTGGTCCACCCTCCGCCTTCTTTCCTCTTTAGATATTGTTTTTAGTCTATTTAATATATTTTTTATATAAAAAACCTGTCAGATTTGACCTGCTTCAACATATTTTTTTTCTTGGTTTTAATCACGCAGATAAGCGTATTTTATATATATGTATATATATATGGAAAAAATCGAGCAAAGAAGCAGCACTCAATAGCAAAAAATAAAATTTATTCACCCAACACAGCAACGTTTCACTTCCTCCATGGAAGCATCTTCAAGGCTTGAAAATGCTTCCATGGAGGAAGTGAAACGTTGCTGTGTTGGGTGAATAAATTTCATTTTTTGCTATTGAGTGCTGCTTCTTTGCTCGATTTTTTCCATATACCTTACTGGGAGAATGTCACTCCCTGTTATTTGAAGCTTAGCACCAGCTGTTTTTGTTTTTTTGCACAGTGCTGCTCCTATTATATGTTTGTTTCTATGTATATATATATATATATATATATATATATATATATATATATATATGTATAAGTACTTATTTATTTATATATAATAATTTCTATTTTATTTCATTATTTTATATATATATATATATATATATATATATATGCATTTCTATAAGAATGGAGGAAATGTGCAAAATTATGATTAAATCACAGGATCACCATTATGGATTGCGAGAGACTCCATTCTGATGTCAGCAAATTAGGAAATACACATTCTTCCTTTTTCCATGTTTTTAAATTGTTATCCAGGAAAAACTTGTTTGTACCATTTCCTAGTCTTTGCTATGTATAAAAGGGAGTCTCCCTGTGTATATCATTGTATTTACCTGAGGAAGGGACCTGTCCGGCCCTGAAACGCTTAGTGCTAATTTTAACAATAAATACCGAAAATTCAACATATCAATGTACTTACTGGTCTGGCGCCGTGTCCCAAAAACTGCAACTTTTCTTCCAAATTTCATGTTCTCATCTCCCCGGGTTCAAAGGATTCCTCCCGTTAAATAGCAGCGGGTGGCAGCCGACATTACAAGAACAGATTGACTTCAGTTTTCATGCTAAGCAGTAGCGTTGTGCCTATAATCGCACAACGTTATTAGGTGAGTAAACCAACTTACCTTCTTTTGCTGCAAATCGCTTCTATACAATATTACCTTAGATGAGCGCCGTTGTCAGTCTCTGCCCCCCTTTTTCTTTACACATATGATTTTCTTTTTGGCATAATGAAAGAAGTGATTTACTTGTACGAGACGAAAAGGAACACAATTGGACCTCATTGAGAAGTTATTTTCAAAAAAACATTGCTCCGATTCCAAAACCTTTAAAAAAAAACATCATAGCTGAACATCTAAGTCCTTTTTAATAAAAAAAATATATATATTTTGTAATGCAATCTAATATTTTATTTAGTTTTTGTTTACTAAATAATGTAAACATTTACATTTTAAAAACAATTCAATATACAAATAAACACTACTAAAAACAACATAAAAAAATAAAAATAAATAATATATATGAATTTTTTAATTAGTAAACACATATTGAATGTAAAATTATGGATCAATGGATAACAAAGATGCATTAGATCCAAGGTACCATCTAAAGTCTGTGTATCTATTTTCAGTGTCTGGGAATCTTTCTCTAATTTTATTCACGAAAATTACTTTTAAATATAAAACTATTCTATCAATATTTTTGACTTTTGAAATTTGTCACTTAAAATAAAAAATAATGAGCAAACAGCATTATTTTCCATCATTATCCGATTGGTCATCTTACAACTGTCGGGACCACCGCAAATGTGATATTTTTAATGTGCCACACCGCTTGTAACAGCGCTGCTTCCACCTTCATTTCCCTTACTTGCTCACTCTGTAAATCGCCTACAAAGCAGCAGCAGTGCTTGAAAGCATTACAACCTTCTTTCATTTTGGTGAATGTGAGAAGCCTGTAATACTGTGAACCGCGGCTACATCAGTGTAGGTGATTCACAGTGTAAGCAAGTATGTGAAATGGAGGAGAAGCAGCGCTCGTACCAGCACTGTGGCCCCTTCAAAAAAGCTGATTGGTGGGTGTCACGACAGTTGTACCCCGACCAATCACATATTGATGGCCTTTCCAGAGGATAGTCCATCATATCTTAGGTACAGGACAATGCATTTAAATAAAATTAGAAAAATGTCATTTTTATTTTTATTCTTTTATTTTTATTCAATTACCGATGATTGTTACGATCAAATTGTCTTTGTAATAAACCGGTGGAAAATATAAGTAAACTTGTAAGGTGGTCCGTAGCAATAACTAGTTGATTGAAGTGGTCATGATATATAATACAATTTCTTTCTCCAATGAAGCGTTCAATTGATGCAAATTCCTTACAAAAAATACTTTCTTCTAGTGTTTCCATTTGCTTGCAATTTGTTCAGTTACACCAATTGTGGTTATGTAGTTTCCCTTCTGTATCTTGAATTGGTGATGGACATACATCATTAGGTCCCTACTGTGGATAATGCTGAAAACTCCATGGTTCTAATCGATTTTCTTCATCTATTCTTTCTCTATGTCTTAGAAGTAAAGAAAGGAACGCCTAAAAAAAAATTGATATATGTCGTAAATAAAATATTCTTAATAATAGAGACATTGTATTTTATTATAAATCTAAAAAAGTGATACCATTTTTTGAAAAAATTGATCAAGATTTTATCACACACACACACACGCACACACACACACACACACACACACACACACACACACACACACACACACACACACCGTTGTAGATAGTGCCACACACAAACCCCTTGTACATAGTGCCACATACAACCTCTTGTAGATAGTGGCACACACAACCCCTTGTAGATAGTGGCACATACACACAGCCTTGAAGATAGTGCCAGACACAACCCCTTGTACATAGTGCCACACACAACCCCTTCTAGATAGTGACACACACACACACACACACACCATTGTAGATAGTGCCACACACAGCCTTGTAGACAGTGCTACACAGACAGCCTTGTAGATAATGCCACACACACAGCCTTGTAAATAGTGCCACACACAACCCCTTGTACATAGTTCCACACACAACCCCTTGTACATAGTGCCACACACAGCTTTGTAGATAGTGCCACACACAATCCATTGTACATAGTGCCACGCATAACCCCTTGTAGATAGTGACACACACACACACACACACACACACACACTATTGTAGATAGTGCCACACACACTATTGTAGATAGTGCCACACACAGCCTTGTAGATTGTGCCACACACAGCCTTGTAGATTGTGCCACACACACACACACACACACACACACACACCCTTGTAGATAATGCTCCACACACACCCTTGTATCTTGTGCCCCACACACAAACCCATGTCCCCCTCCTTTAGACAGTGCCACCCACGCCATACATGTAGATAGTAAGACACACACCCCCACTGTAGATAGTTCCGCCCACGACACCCACATGTAGATAGTAACAATAAAAACCACAGAAAATAGGGTCAGACATTAGGATCACACATTACACCCCCTGTCGATACTAACACCACTCCCCAGCTGTATATTGTGCAGTACAAACCACCCAATGAACAAAGTGTCACCTATGGCCCTCCTCCATCAAATTGTGAAAACCATGTCACACCTGTACATAGTGACACACAAGCATCACGCATAGATTGTACCACACACGCCACCCCTCCATATATTGTCAGTCATGCCACCCACTCTGTAGATATTTTTACACACGTATCCCATAGAAGCGGAATCCCCAGATGCTTGAAGTGAGCATAGCCAACGCTGCTTGAGGAGACATGACCACAACGTAAAGTACACGGTGGTCGAATCCTCCGTCATAAGGATGGCGGGCATCGGCACTAACAAATATAACAAATATAACTAACAAGTTTTATCTCTGGCATCTTCTATTTCTTCTGTGGAGGTAAAGGGATGAAAGAAATGTGGCACATTCAGGATAGAAAGGGCAGATGAATAAAGTAGGAAGGGCAGAGGGATTTCTTGGGGCGGAGATAACTTTGGGAAGAGTAATGAAAAGCATTGTGTGACATGTAGGATAAGAACTAAAAAAAACTTCAGGTCTCGCCTAGAACCAGGAAATAACACAGCATGTAAGCTGAGATAACAATCATTGTTAGGAACTTTTGGATTATTTTTTTTGGGTTGAAAACAATATAAATACAGTCGAGAACACAGAAAGAAGAGAGCTTGTAGCCAGGGGAATATATTAAACATACAAAATTTATTAATAACATATACAGAAATACACTTAAATAAAAAATATATATGTATATGATACAATATATTAAAAGGACGAGACTCTAGGGAAAAGTTTCAAGGAACAGATATCGGTAATATCAATATGCAGATTGGGTTAGCTATATTGTCAAAAAGGCAAAATCTCTCAAATATATTTAGATATATCCCTTTTCTAAGACGTAGTCAAACTTACAGAGTCACAGTACAGAAAGACATGGTTTGTATAGATGTAGATATTGAGTACAACGTCCAAGTTACCAATATCTAGCTAAAGTAGTGACTGGGAGAGAGAGTGCATTGGACAGGGCTTACCCATATTAAATTGCAGTAGTAGTCCGCTTTGCAGTAGGGGCTTTTGTGCTGGAGCACATATCGGACTACTACTGCAATTTAATATGGGTAAGCCCTGTCCAATGCACTCTCTCTCCCAGTCACTACTTTAGCTAGATATTGGTAACTTGGACGTTGTACTCAATATCTAGATCTATACAAACCATGTCTTTCTGTACTGTGACTCTGTAAGTTTGACTACGTCTTAGAAAAGGGATATATCTAAATATATTTGAGAGATTTTGCCTTTTTGACAATATAGCTAACCCAATCTGCATATTGATATTACCGATATTTGTTCCTTGAAACTTTTCCCTAGAGTCTCGTCCTTTTAATATATGGTATCATATACATATATATTTTTTATTTAAGTGTATTTCTGTATATGTTATTAATAAATTTTGTATGTTTAATATATTCCCCTGACTACAAGCTCTCTTCTTTCTGTGTTCTCGACATACTTAAATAGAGTTGCCTATCTTGTATACACATGGGAGGTCGGTCTCTGACTTGGACCTAGCCCATAGTACTAATGCGTTTTGGAGTGCTTATATTGAATATAAATACAGTGTAGATCAACGTTAGAGGTGATTGGTTAATTATTTTTTTTATCGCTGTCAGCAGGTGCGTAGCTTAAGACTCACGGGCCCCGATGCAAAAGTTCTTATTGGGCCCCCCCGCATAATTCTCATGGCCAACAGCCCGCAGCTTTCAATTGCATCGCTGGGTCTCCTAAGTGACCCAACAATGCAGCACTAGCAGCCAAGGGCGTCACTAAGGTCCTAAAATGTCAGGGGAAATAGCCCCAATACATATGTCCCCCCAAGAAAATTTGTGTGTGTGTATAGGAGACAGCATATCTATAACACTACGACCCTATTAACTATGGGTATAATTAGATACAGTGGCTCAGCAGACAGTATCACACATGATTGGAAAAGATAAACAGCTCCGCAGACAGTATCACACATGATAGGATTAGATACAGTGGCTCAGTAGATAGTATCACACATAAGAGTAGATATAGGGCCTAGCTCGCTGACATTGAGGCTCCAGCGCCGAACCCAGGAAAGGTAAGAATAATAATTGTTTTGCTTCTTTATGTGTTACTAATTATTTTTGTGTGTTTGTGTTATTTTACCGGTTCGGTCATTGGACTACGTCGGATTCGACGACTACTTCAATGACAGCATTTTTTTATTCTCAATAAAATGGTTAATGAGGGTTGTGTATTTTTTTAAATTTCAATAAAATATTTTTTCTACCACCTTAGTAATAGCTTCTGGCTGATTGACAGCGTCCATTACTAACACAGGGCTTAATGTTATGCCGGTGCAGAGGCTAACACTAACCCCCATTATTACCCTGGTACCCACCGCCACGAGGGGTACTGGGAAGAGCCGGCTACGAACCAGTACCCGACCATCTGTAGTGATGTCCGGGTACTGTGGCGGCCGAAGGCTCATAGTATTAGGCTGGGGAAGGGGAAAAACAGTGGCCCTTCCCACCCTGGTAATGCTAGTCTGCTGCTGCTGTGTTGTATCTGGCTGGTTATGAAAATTGGGGGGGACCCCACATCATTCTTTCCAATTGTTATTTTTTTTTTTTTTTAAATGACGTGGGTTTTTTATAACCATCCAGATACAATAAAGCAGCAGCAGGCTAGCATTACCAGGGGGGCGGCGCTGTTTCTGGCCTTTCCCAGTGTAATAATACCAGCCCGTGGCCGCCCCAGTATTCGACCATCACTACAGATGGTCAAGTAGTGGATCGTACCCGGCTCTTCCCAGCACCTCTGGTGGCTGTGGGTACCAGGGTAATAATAAGGATTAGTCTTAGCCCCCGTCTTAGTAACGGACGCTGTCACTCAAGCCAGCGGCCATTACTAAGGCGGTAGTAATAAAGTTAAAAAAAAACACAAGGACATAGAAAAAATATTTAATTGAAATAAAAAACCCACACACAACCATCATTAACCATTTTATTTATATTAAAAAATCTGTCATCGAAGTAGTCCTCGAATCCGATGTAGTTCAACATCCAAACCTGTAAAAAACACAAACAAAAAAAAACATTAGTGACACATGTGGTAGGTTTAGATACAGGGCCCATGTGTGATACTGTCTGTTGGACCCTGTATCTAAGCCTACCATGCGGTAGGCTTAGATACAGGGTCCAACAGACAGTATCACATATGGGCCCTGTATCTAAGCTTACCATGTGGTTATGTAAGATGCTTAGATACAGGGCCCTACCAGACAGTAAGTTTATACAGTATAAGATTATGGTCTGCTGGGGCCCTGTCACTGGCGTAGCTATAGGGGTCGCAATTGCGACCGGGCCCCCGAAGCCATAATACTGTGAGTTTCTCGGCGCGCCGCCAGTAGCCCCATGAACCCCTGAGGACGCTACATAGATAGCGAAACATGTCGGGGGGGCTCTCTGTTCTATTTTAACACATGCTGGAATTAGGGCAATACCATTTAATTTAAAAATCTAACTGCCTAGCAATCCGTTGTTGGTCTCGGTGACCGCTGAACTTGTCTGTGTGCAAATACAGACGACAGACATATGTGTTCACTGATATAGCTACTGTTCATTCAGACGGTACACTGCTACCACCACGAACGATACAGACGGCAGGCACACGTGCATACTAGCATAGCCACGCAGGGCTATTATCCCTATCCATGCATTGAAAATTTTAACCCTATGTGTTGTTTTTGTCTGTATGTCTGTTTGCTGCAATAGCATAATAAAGATTAATAAAGATAACCAAATTTAATGGTAGTTGGGAAATAGGGTTCTCTCTGCCTTTGGCATTTGTTTTCAATTTTGTATATTAGACCTGCCAACTACCAAGGGCCCAACCCTTCTATTTTGTAACTTCTAGGGTTAATTACCCTTTCTTCTGGGCCCTGTTCACACTGCTGGACATTTAATTACCTATTGATATACCCAGGTTATGGCTGGCTTCTTATCTAAAAAGCCCAATCCAGAGAGCTTCATTGCTGAGGCTGCATATGTATTTACCAAAGAAAAGATTCCTTTACATCAATTTGATATGAACACAGCGTTCAAAGATTTACAAAAAACGTATCAGAAATTTATTCGATCTAGTTGGGAGATAGCAAGTCTAGAAACCTATATACAGCAGAAAATAATATATAGAGGATTACGAATTAATATTACACCAAATTTATATCGGAATGACAGTACCTTTATTAAAGGCTGGGAAGAGTTACTAACGGATAGCTCGCTTCGCATGCTTAGTTACCTCTTAGAATTTGAGAAACGTGATCATAATATAACTGCCGTTCAACTTGAAAAAGAAATTGAGGATATACAGATATTTAAATCTTCTCCAGAGTTCAGTATATCTGAAATTAAGCTACAAAAAAATATTGAGAAAGTGCAAGGGGAAATAAAAGAACGTAAGCACCGCAAATACATCCGCGATTGCAGGGACTTCGATACAGGACAAGCATACACGTATAAAACACGTTCACAGTCCATATTTAAACAAACTACAGTCTATACAGACTTCTCAGAATCTGATACATCGGGTACTGATGATTCCAGATTACCCAGGGAGAACTTGAGACTGGGTACTAAACGTAAAATCAAGGTTAACAATAAAAACAACAAATATAATTCATCTAAAAGGACCTCCTCTGTATCTAGGTCCCCCACAAGAGACCCCTATCTTAATCAAAACGGGGGATGTGCATTTACCAACTTCCAAGCTACGTCCTCCACCTCTGGTACTTCACGTTTATTACGTTCTCAAAATACACTTCAGATGCCACATACTCTGGATGTGGAACAAGCAATCAGTGGAAACAACCCCAAGTTACCAAGCAGTACAATTACATCTATGACTCCCATTGCCTCTTTCCCTTTTTTAGGACCACCCAACCCGCGGTGGGGTCCGAAATAACAACACTAATTGGCTCATGTGACTCTAGAAGTGATAATATGCAGATATTCAATTTATCCTCCTTACACTTAGATCCCCACCAAGAAACCTTATTATGTAGGGGACTGTCATATACACCTGCACCTGCTTTTGATGACTTCGTCTGGTCAAAGGATATTAATCTTTTCGCTAGAAAACTAGCATTACACAAATATTTCAAAAATCTTACTCGAGATGGTACATCATACAGTCATGATGAACTTAAAACCCTGAGAGATCTTGAAACTCTATTGGAGGAAAATGAATTTGGAGCTGTGACCGCCACCGGCCCCTTCTCCTCCCTAAAACCAAAATCTAAACTTACTCCGCCATTTTCCCAGTATAGTCACATCGACATTTTTGTCAAAATGGTGTGTACTGACCTGGGGAAACTAAAAAATGAGAGATCTAGGGTCTTTGGGAACCTAAGTGCTAGCGAGAAATTGGCACTGGATGACTTATGTAACAATGAAGAGATAGTTCTAAAACCCTCCGATAAGGGTGGAAATGTGGTTGTGATGAACCGATTAGACTACGCGCAAATGGTTCATAAATTATTAGATGACACCACCACCTATGTCACAATGACAGGTAATCCCACTGATCGTTTTTTGGCCGAACTACATCTCCTCCTCTCGGAGGCGAAAGATAAGAATCTAATAACCACAGACGAATTTAAACGACTGTATAGCCCTAGCCCTACTATAGCAACCTTTTATGCCCTGCCAAAAATTCACAAGGCTGTACGTCCACCTCCCGGGAGACCAATTGTGTCGGGAAATGATAATCTCACACAGGGGATAAGCCTCTATGTGGACGAAATTCTGTCCCCATTTGTCTCCTCTCTGCCCTCCTTTCTAAGGGACACCAAGGACACTGTTGCCAGGATCCAGGAGATCCATGTCACACAAACTACCATACTTGCTACCATCGACGTCGAATCACTATACACTAACATTCAGCACCAATTAGGTTTAAACGCAGTCAAGCACTTTTTAAGCACTAAAGGCATTCAATTTCATTTACACAATGATTTTGTTATATCACTTTTACAATTCCTTCTCACACACAATTTTTTTACTTTTGATAGGAAGTACTATAAACAAATTAAAGGCACGGCGATGGGGACTGTATGTGCACCCACTTATGCAAATTTATTTCTAGGGTGGTGGGAAGATACTATTGTTTTCACAGATGCTCTACTTAATTTCACGTCACATATTCTGTTCTGGGGGAGATTTATCGACGACATTCTCATCTTTTGGGACGGTGACACTGACTTATTTAATGATTTCGTTCTGACACTTAACAACAATGACATTGGCATGAGATTCACTCATGAAACACATAAGAGTGAGATTAATTTTCTTGACCTTACGATCTCCTTGGACCCTGGCGGCAGTGTCCATACCGACATATTTCGAAAAGCCACTGCCACAAATAGCCTTTTACATTGGCAGAGCCATCATCCATTACCCCTGAAAAGAGGAATACCGATAGGGCAATATCTGAGAGCCAAAAGAAATTGTTCTGATGAACAATCTTTCCAGATCGAATGCGATACATTATACAACAAATTTGTGGCTCGTGGTTATCCAAAAAAATGGCTGCACAGGGCCTATGCTAGGGCTAGGGCTACTAATAGACAGAATTTGATCCAGAATAACGGGACTGACCCTGCTAAAACTGAGTCATCCAGTGCCATACGCTGCATTGGAACATATGATGTTTGCTCCTCTCAAGTTGTGGACATCCTTAAAAAACATTGGCCAATACTTACCAGTGACCCGGACCTTACAAAAGTCATTTCTGCAACTCCAAGTATTACGTATCGTAGGGGTAAAAACCTACGAGAATTTCTGGTGCATAGTCACTACTCTACCAAACGTAAGTCTCAACAAACCTGGCTAAAATCCCCAGTTAGGGGCTCCCATCCATGTGGTCGTTGCTCCTTCTGTCCTCTTATGCCTATGACAAAAGCCTTTATAAATCCATCTGACGGGAAAGTGTATACGATTAAGCAGTTTATTAACTGCCAGAGCAGCGGGGTAATATATATTGTGAAATGCCCCTGTCCCAAGCTATACGTGGGCAAAACCGTACAGGAACTGAGAAGGAGAATTTCCAGACATCTTAGCACTATCAATCATAAAGAAGACACTACACTATCCAGACACATGCACCAGCTACATGGTGGCGATACTAAGCTGCTTCAGTTCTGGGGTGTTGCCCAGATGAAATTGGGACCAAGAGCTGGTAATTTAGACCGCATGTTATTGCAAGAGGAGGCACGATGGATCCATCGTTTGCATTCTCTTAGCCCCTTGGGTCTTAACGAAGGTTTTACATTTACGGCTTTTCTCTGAGATTGTTATATCAATATATGAAGTTTAGTGCCGCCAATGCAGCGGCACTTGTTCATAGTACGATTTTACTCCTATACTGTCCATTTTCTATATTAGACACTGTACAGAATTACAGACAATGTTCAACTATTGAGTTCTGGCGGACTCCGATTCTCCATCTGGGGTATCCTTAAATCTTCCTTGATAAATCCAATGAATAAAGAACCATCCACATGAGCTTTGAGAAGTATTTGTTTGTGCTTTCGAGTATCATGTAGCATACTATATATGAATTTCCTCCCTTTATTATGTGTGCCTGCTTGAAATCATTCCACATGTGGATATTACATTTATGTTTACAGTATTTTTATTATAATGGCATCAATACTTTACTGCACATTTCGTGTAGCTTTCATTTCATCGCCCTAAATATTTTGCGGTTATGTGGAGATGCATCAGCATTTCTCATCTGTTCCGTAGCAGTCTATTTTTAGACATTGACAATAGCACGGATCGGCACACAGAATCGGCCTATTCATATATTTCTCTATTCATTCATTGGTCTCTAGCACAATAATACAAGTAATTTTAACATTAGCAACTTCGCACGTCTAATAAGATGTGAACAGAAACCACTACTCATTCATCTTGACTCCTGTGGATGGTCTATTAATATGAGTCATTAAAGCCCCAATGCGCATGCGTGGGCGTTCTCATCTGGACGTTCGGACTACTGACTAGTTCATTTGCAGTTATAGCTGCCATTCAAGTGGTGGGCTGACGGTTCCCACCCATCTTCATTATCATTGGTCCAATCTACTTACACACCCCCCTAATACGTCATTGGGAATTCCCATAATACTGTGAGTTTCTCGGCGCGCCGCCAGTAGCCCCATGAACCCCTGAGGACGCTACATAGATAGCGAAACATGTCGGGGGGGCTCTCTGTTCTATTTTAACACATGCTGGAATTAGGGCAATACCATTTAATTTAAAAATCTAACTGCCTAGCAATCCGTTGTTGGTCTCGGTGACCGCTGAACTTGTCTGTGTGCAAATACAGACGACAGACATATGTGTTCACTGATATAGCTACTGTTCATTCAGACGGTACACTGCTACCACCACGAACGATACAGACGGCAGGCACACGTGCATACTAGCATAGCCACGCAGGGCTATTATCCCTATCCATGCATTGAAAAATTTTAACCCTATGTGTTGTTTTTGTCTGTATGTCTGTTTGCTGCAATAGCATAATAAAGATTAATAAAGATAACCAAATTTAATGGTAGTTGGGAAATAGGGTTCTCTCTGCCTTTGGCATTTGTTTTCAATCCCGAAGCCAGGGGGGCCCACAGCCCCCCGCACCACATCAATATAAAGTTACTATAGTAACTCGGGCCGCGGGCCCCTGTTACTATAGTAACAGACTGTACTTACCTTCCTGGTTCCGGATCGCAGCGGAGGTCCTGACGTCAAGCGCTGTGCGCAGCGCATGACGTCACAGCGCTATGCGCCGCACACAACATCAAGAGGACAGAACTTCCTCCGTGGCTGAAGAGGAAGGTAAGATTAGTAGCCCTGACTGGTGGGGTCCGACTCCCGTCACTCGCCAATCAGCTGTTTTGAAGGGGCCGCAGCACTCGCACGAGAGCTGCTTCCCCTTCATTCCGGTCACACTGTGAATCGGTGTTGGCGATACACAGTGTGAGCGAGTAAGTGAAATGAAGGGGAAGCAGCTCTCCTACGAGTGCTGCGGCCCCTTCAAAACAGCTGATTGGCGGGTCCTCGGAGACGGACCCCGACACATCAGCTATTGATGGCCTATCCTGAGGATAGGCCATCAATGTTTAGGGACTGCACAACCCCTTTAAGCCTATGATGTAGCAGGCTTAGAGGGCCCATGAGACAGGATCACAGATTGTGTGATGCTGTCTGCTGTGCCCTGTATCTAAGCCAATCACATGATAGGCTTAGATACAGGGCCCATGTGTGATACGGTCTATGGGATCCTGTATATAAGCCTACCACACTGTAGGTTTAGATCCAGGGCCCCAGCACACAGTAATCCTATACTGTATAATATTACTGTCTGTTGGACTCTGTATCTAAGCCTACCTTGTGGTAGGCTTAGATGCAGGATCCCACAGACCGTATTACACATGGGCCCTGTATCTAAGCCTAACACATGTTTTACTAATCGTTTTTTTGTGTTTTCTTACAGGTTCGGTCGTTGGACTACGTTGGATTCCAGGACTACTTCCATGACAGCTTTTTTTTATTATCAATAAAATAGTTAATGAGGGTTGTGTGTTTTTTTTAAATTTCAATAAAATATTTTTTCTATGTCTTTGTGTTCTTTTTTAAACTATATTACTACTGTCTTAGTAATGGCCACCGGCTGAGTGACAGCTTCCATTGCTAAGGCGGGGCTTAGTGTTAGCCGCTGCAGAGGCAAACACTAACCCCCTTTATTACCCCGGTACCCACTGCCACCAGGGGTGGTGGGAAGAGCCGGGTACCATCCAGTACTTGACCATCTGTAGTGATAGTCGGCCACTGGGGTGGCCGCAGGCTGGTATTATCAGGAGGGGAAAGGCCAAAAACAGTGGCCCTTCCCACCCTGGTGATACTAGGCTGCTGCTGCTTTATTGTATCTGGCTGGTTATGAAAAATGGGGGGGACCCCACATCATTTAAAAAAATAAAATAAAAAATAATTGGAAAGAATGATGTGGGATCCCCCCCCCCCCAATTTTCATAACCAGCCAGATACAACACAGCAGCAGCAGGCAGCATTACCAGGGTGGTAGGTGCCACTGGTTTTGGCCTTCCCCGGCCTAATACTACCAGCCTGCGGCCACCCCGGTGCCTGGCCGTTACTACAGATGGTCGGGTACTGGTTCGTACCCGGCTCTTCTCAGTACCCCTGGTGCCGGTGGGTACCGGGGTAATAATGGGGGTTAGTGTTGGCCTTTGCATCGGCTAACATTAAGCACCACCTTAGTATTGGAGGTTGTCAATCAGCCAGCGGCCATTACTAAGGCGGTGATAATAAAGTTGAAAAAGATACAAGCACATAGAAAAAATATTTTATTGAAATAAAAAAACACAAGCCTCATTAACCATTTTATTGAGAATAAAAAAAACGCAGTCATTGAAGTCTTCGTATCCGAAGTCCAACAACCGAACCTGCAAAAAAAAACACAAACACACAAAGAAGCAAAATTATTATTGTTACCTTTCCTTGGTCCAGCGCTGGAGCCGCAATGTCAGCGAGCTGAGTCCTGTATCTTATTCGATCATGTGTGATACTGTCTGCTGGGCCCTATATCTAATCCAATCATGTGTGATACTGTCTGCTGAGCCACTGTATCTAATCCTATCATGTGTGATACTGCCTTCTGAGCCACTGTATCTAATCCTATAATGTGTGATACTGTCTGCTGAGCCACTGTATCTAATCCTATCATGTGTGATACTATCTGCTGAGCCACCGTATCTAATCCTATCATGTGTGATACTGCCTTCTGAGCCACTGTATCTAATCCTATAATGTGTGATACTGTCTGCTGAGCCACTGTATCTAATCCTATCATGTGTGATACTGTCTGCTGGGCCACTGTATCTAATCCTATCTATAGTTGATAGGGTCGTAGTGCTATAGATATGCTGTCTCATATACACACATAATTTTTTTTTGGGGCGAACACATGTGTATTGGGGCTATTCCCCCTGACATTTTAAGCCCTTAGTGACGCCCCTGGCTTCTAGTGCTGCATTGTTGGGTCACTTAGGGGGGGGGGGCAATAAGAACTTTTGCACCGGAGCCCATGAGCCTTTAGCTACGCCCCTGGGCCCTGTATATAATCCTACGGTGTGGTAGGCTTATATACAGAGCCCATCAGACAGGATCACACATGGGCCTTGTATCTAAGCCTACCATGTGATTTGCTTAGATACAGGGCCAAGCAGACAGCATCACACAATCTGTGATCCTGTCTCATGGGTCCTTTAAGCCTGCTACATCATAGGCTTAAAGAGATTGTACAGTCCCTAAACATTGATGGCCTATCCTCACGATAGGCCATCAATAGCTGAAGGGTGCGACTCCTGGGACGCCGCCAATCAGCTGTTATGAAAGGGCTGTTGCGCTCGTACGAGAGCTGCTTCCCCTTCATTTCCCTTACTTGCTCAAACTGTGAGTCGCCGACACGTATTCACAGTGTGAGCAAGTGACCGGATTGAAGGGGAAGCAGCTCCCATAGGAGCGCTGTGGCCCCTTCAAAACAGCTGATTGGCGTGGTTCCGGGAGTCGGACCCCGACCTATCAGCTTCAGCAGACAGGGATATTTATCTTAAACTATTCTTCAGCCGCAGCGGAGGTCCTGACTCTATCCAGGGTCGGGATGTTGTGCGCGGCGCATAGCACACAGTGCTGTGATGTCAGGACCTCCACTGCACTCCGGAACCAGGCGGGTAAGTACTGTCAGTTACTATAGTAACAGGGGCCTGCGTGGGGGGCCACTGCGACCACTATAGCTACACCACTGGCTGTCAGATAACCCCTTTAAGAATGTGTGTGTGTGGTTAAAATATCTACCTTCAAGGATCTCCTAATTTTAATTTGTGATCATCATGAGAGGTGACATTTTATCAGGCTTTAAGGCTGGGTTCACACGTGGCGGAATTTCACTTAAATTCCGCTGCGGACACTCCGCAGCGTTAATTCGCAGCGGAGCCGTTTGTCCATTGACTTTCACTTTAATTTAGCAGTGTTCGTTTAGACGATGCGTACAATTCCGCTGCGGAGCATAGGCTGCGGAGCGGAATTTGGTGTCTGCAGCATGCTCTGTCTGTTGCGGAGCAGTGGCGGACTCATGGCGGAATTTCTCCATTGACTTCAATGGAGATTCTAATTTCCGCAATGAAGTCCGCAGCTGTCATGCACATGTTATGTGTGCTGCGGATGCGTCTTGCTTTTTTAACTTGACATTTCTTCATTCTGGCTGGACCTATGTATTTCTAGGTCTACAGCCAGACTGAGGAAGTCAATGGGGCTCCCGTAATGACGGGAGCGTTGCTAGGAGACGTCTGTAAATAGTCACTGTCCAGGGTGCTGAAAGAGTTAAGCGATCGGCAGTAACTGTTTCTGCACCCGGGACAGTGACTACCGATCACAATATACAGCAACCTGTCAAAAAAATATAAGTTCATACTTACCGAGAACTCCCTGCTTCTGTCTCCAGTCTGGCTTCCCAGGATGACGTTTCAGTCTAAGTGACGGCTGCAGCCAATCACAGGCCAAGCACAGGCTGCAGCGGTCACATGGACTGGCGCGTCATCCAGGGAGGTCGGGCTGGATGCCGAAAGAGGGACGCGTCACCAAGACAACGGCCGGTAAGTATGAAAATTGTTTACTTTCACTAGGGAAAGTGCTGTCCCTTCTCTCTATCCTGCACTGATAGGGAGAAGGGAAGCACTTTTCCCGCAGTCCGCAGCAGCTAGTCCGCATCAATTTTCTGCACATTTTGTGCAGATCCGCAGCAGAATCTGCAACGCAGATTCTGTGCGGCATTGATGCGGACAGTTGCGGAGGAAATCCGCCACGTGTGGTCATGCCCTAACTCATAATTTCAATTCTCAATTTAACATGTCATCCATTTATTTTTGGATTCTGTAATTTACATGTTTGTAATAAGTGTAATGAGTTAAGTGTATGTCTAATTTTGTAGCGCCATGGCCATGGACCTTCGGGATTACTCACCCCCCGACTGCCGCAGCCATGGATCAGTGGGCGCCGGGCCGCATCTCCTCCCCAGGAGACGCCAGCACTTACTTCCACTACGTTTGGCTGTGTCCCGTACGGTGCATGCGCACGCTCGTGCCCGGCCTTAAAGGGCCAGGGCGCACATAAAAATAATTACCAATTAACCCATTACCACCCTGGACTATAAGAAGGCCCGTGCCCCTTCACTCATTGCCTGAGCATTGTTGTGTTTACCTGTGTTAGGGTATGTTCACACGGAGTGTTTTCGGCTGTTTTTCGGGCCGTAAACGTCCATAAAAAACATCTGAAAATCGGAAGCGGAACACCTCCAAACATCTGCCCATTGATTTCAATGGTAAAAATGTCGTTCTGTTCCGGCGGGCCATTTTTTTACACAGCCGCGAAAAAGAAATGCATGTCACTTCTTCAGCCGTTTTTGGAGCCGTTTTTCGTAGACACTTTAGAAAAACAGCTCCAAAAACGGCCGTAACAAACGTCGCGAAAAACGCGACTTTGATTAATAAACATCTGAAAATCAGGAGCTGTTATCCCTTGAAAATAGCTCCGTATTTTCAGACGTTTTTTATTTTGTGTGTGCACATACCCTTAGTCTTGCAAATGGTCTGTAAAGGATCTGCCAGACACAACTTCTGTGTCGACGCCCATAGGTAATCAGTCTGCACCTGTTTCTATGTCTGTGAGACTGACTCCATCTTCCACCACCCAGGATGGCAGGCTTAGGATTGGGAGAGCCTATCACAGCCTGGCCAGACGGAGCTAGCTCCCACCCTCTGTCTATTTATACCTGCTTTTCCTGTTCCTCCTTTGCTTGTGATTCTTCTCTGTTGATTTCCTGGCCCTACTGAAGCTTCTTGAACTACTGATCCTCTGCTTGTGATTGACCTTGGCTTTTCTGACCACTCCTCTGCTCTGCGTTTTTGTACCTCGCTCATCTCCTGGTTTGACTCTACTCGTTCACCTCGCTTGTTGCTCACGGTGTTTCCGTGGGCAACTTCCCCATTTCCCTGGCTTCTTTGTACCCTTGTCTGTTTATCTGTCGTGCACCTATTGAGTGTAGGGACCGTCGCCCAGTTGTACCCCGTCGCCTAGGGCGGGTCGTTGCAAGTAGGCAGGGACTGAGTGGCAGGTAGATTAGGGCTCACTTGTCTGTTTCCCTACCCCGACATTACATGGTCCCTTAGTGTTATCCAGTTCCTAGTGTTCCGGGACCTGCTACCTGCATCCTGTGTTACAAATGTTCCTGTGCCTCAGAAGTTGGAGTCGTGTTGTGCCTCCAGTCATGCCTGCTGTGTTACAACACGCTTGGTGTCATCTGCCACGCTTTGCATCATCTGCCGTCTGAAGTACCATCTGTGCCTAGCCACTACGACCGTCTAGACTATTCAGGTACCCTTGTGCTGGACTTTGTATTATTGTATTTGTGACATCCTTTAACCCCTTAAGGACGCAGCCTAGTTTGGACCTTAAGGCTCAGAGCCCATTTTTCAAATCTGACATATTTCACTTTATGTGGCAATAACGTCGGAATGCTTAAACCTATCCAAGCGATACTGAGTTTGTTTTCTCGTGACACTTTGGGCTTCATGTTCGTGGTAAAATTTGGTTGATATATTCAGTCTTTATTTGTGAAAAATTGCAAAATTTTGAGAAAATTTCGAAAAAATAGCATTTTTCAGAATTTAAATGCATCTGCTTGAAAAACAGACGGTTATACCACCCAAAATAGTTACTAGTTCACATTTCCCATATGTCTACTTTAGATTGCCATCGTTTTTTGAACATTATTTTATTTTTCTTGGACGTTACAAGGCTTAGAACATAAACAGCAATTTCTCATATTTTTAAGAAAATGTCAAAAGCCTTTTTTTTAAGGTACCTCTTCAGTTCTGAAGTGGATTTGAGGGGCCTATGTATTAGAAACCCCCATAAAACACCCCATTTTAAAAACTAGACCCCTCAAAGTATTCAAAACAGCATATAGAAAGTTTTTTAACCCTTCAGGCATTTCACAGGAATTAAAGCAAAGTAAAGGTGAAATTTGCAAATTTCATTTTTTCTGCTGAATTTCAATTTTATTAAAAGAATTTCTGTAACAGAGAAGGTTTTACCAGAGAAATACTACTACATATGTATTGTCCAGATTCTGCAGTTTTTAGAAATGTCCCACATGTGTCTCTAGTGCGCTCGTGGACTAAAACACAAGCCCCAGAAGCAAAGAAGCACCTAGTGCATTTTGAGGCCTCTTTTTTATTAGAATATATTTTAGGCAGCATGCCAGGTTTGAAGAGGTGTTGAGGTATCAAAGCAATGGAAACCCACCAGAAGTGACCCCATTTTGGAAACTACACCCCTCAAAGAATTCATTTATGGTTTTTGTTATCATTTTGACTGCACAGTTTTTTCACAGCACCTATTTGAATTGGGCTGTGAAATGAAAAAAATTAATTTTTTTTCCAATAAGATGTCATTTTTTATCACAATTTCTTATTTTCACAGGGAACAACATACCCCATTTTGTTGCCCAATTTGTCCTGAGTGCGGCAATACCCCATTTGTGGTGATAAACTGCCGTTTGGGCCCATGGGAGGGCTCAGAAGGAAAGGACCACCATTTGGCCTACTGGAGCTTTTCTGGTGCTAAGTCATGTATGCAGAAGCCCCTGAGGTACCAGTACAGTTGAAACCCCCGAGAAGTGACCCCATTTTAAAAACTACACCCCTTAGACATTCATCTAGAGGTGTAGTGAGCATTTTGACCCCACAGGTACTGTGTAAAAGATAATGCGCAGCAGATGGTGCAGAGTGAGATTTGCAATTTTATATATATATATATATGCCATTTCAGTGTCCAATATATTGGGCCCAGCATGCGCCACCGGAGATATACACCCCTTAAATTGTAAAGTGGGTTCTCCTGGGTACGGCAATACCCTACATGTGGCTGTTATCAGCTGCCTGGGCACATGGAAGGGCTCAGAAGGGAAAGATGAGGGGGATAAGCTGTGCGGAGTGCATCAGGGTAATAAAACTGGTGTAAATTAAAAATCAAGGGATGTTTGATAAAGTCTAAAACAATCTTTCATACAGATCCCTGGTTTTTCAGGACACGTGTCACATTGGTATGTTGTGTCCTTCCTTATCCCCCTCTTAGAGCAGACTCTGCACCTCTTTTGATTCTTTCCCTTCTTGCCAGTTTGGGGAACTTCTCCTGGAAAGTGTTGCCCTGGTACGATGCGTGTGGCCTCGCCTCCAGAAGTACTGGGTGCCCCCCTTCCTGGTCCCTAAATATTAGGTTTTTGATAACCACCTCTTGAAATTCCAGGAAAGTTCCCCTCTGGCCTGCACATCGATGTAGCACGTACGCATTGTACAATGCCATCTGTATGATGTGCACGGCCAGCTTCTTATACCACACCCTCGATTTCCGCATGGCGCTGTAGGGTTTCAGGACTTGATCTGACAAGTCCACCTCTCCCATGTACCTATTGTAGTCCAGGATGCAGTCTGGTTTGAGGGTCTCTGTACTGGTACCTTGTACAGGTACATGGGTACTGGTGTGGCCATGTATTGTTGTCAATACAAGGACATCTCTCTTGTCCTTGTACTTGACACACAATATGTTGGTGCTAGAATGTGCCCTGCTCTCACCCCTTCTGAGTGTTTGCCCAAGCAGAGTCTTAGGGAGGCCTCTTATATTTTTTCTAGCCGTGCCACATGCCGCAGTACTTCTGGAAGAAAGGCACTTGAAGAGTGGGACGCTAGTATAAAAATTATCCAGGTAGAGGTGGTAACCCTGGTCCAGCAGTGGGTGCACCAAATCCCACACAATTTTTGCATGAATTCCCAGTAAGGGGGGGCATTCTGGGGGCTGAATACTGATGTCCTTCCTTTCATATATCCTAAACTTGTAGGTATACCCTGATGCACTCTCGCACAGCTTATAGATCTTCACGCCATACCTTGCCCTCTTACTTGGCAGGTACTGGCGGAATTGAAGCCTCCCTTTAAAATGTACCAAGGACTCATCAATGGAAATACACTTCTCGGGGGTGTATGCTTGGGCAAACCGGGCACTGAAATGGTCTAATAGGGGTCAAAACTGGGGTCATCTCGGGGTGGGCACTGCTCATTATCAGCATAATGCAAGAAGCGAAGTATTGCCTCATAAGGCATCCTGGACATGGCCATACGGTACATCGGGGTGTGGTACAAGATGTCCGTGCTCCAGTAGGTCCTAATGGACGGCTTTTTCAGAAGCCCCATGTTCAGGTGAAGTCCCCAGAACTTGCCCAACTCTGCTGCATCTACAGGGGTCCACCTGTTGGATTGGGCATAAAATGATGTGGGGTTCTTACTAATATATTGTTGGGCATATAAATTTGTCTGGGAGACCATTAGTTCTATAAATTCATCGGTGAAGAACTTCTTGAAAAAGTCCATCTCACTGAGCCCTGCCGTGTTAAATTTGATCCCCGGACTGCACGTATACTTGGGGATTTGGGGCTCATAATTTTCTGGTGTGGGGTTCCATATGGCGTCACTTCGCTCTGGGGCTTCAACTGCGACGGGGTCACTTCTCTCGGGGGTTTCAAGTGTGGTGGAGGTCCTGGGACGTCTCCTAGGTGGTCCCTCCCCTTCATCACTAGATGAGGAGGTTGACAAATAAAAAAGAGTCTCACCATCCGACGAGTCTGTGTCGGAGGCAAGGAATGCATAGGCCTCTTCGGCAGAAAATGACCTTTGGGACATCTTTTTCTATTATTTGTGCGACACGTGTAATTTGTGTGATTAGACACGTGTATTACGTATACAGGGAAAAAAATAAATAAATCCCTAACTCAAAGCAATAAGATGCAACTTTTTTTTTTTTGTATTTTTTATTTTTTTTTAGAGAACAAGTGGCCTTCCCTAACACTAAAGCTAACTAGGGCGAGGGTTCCTAACACTAAAGCTAACTAGATTTTTTTTAACTTCCCTAACGCTAAACCTATCTACGGCGACGATTCCCTGACACTAAAGCTAACTAGATAATTCCGAAATTCCCTGACACTAAGCCTAACTACGGTGACGGGTTCCTGACACTAAACCTAAACTAGAGTATTCTGAGCTTCCCTGACACTAAAGCTAACTACAGTGATAGATCCCTAATGCTAAAACTAACTACGGTGACGGATTCCTGACGCTAAATTCCCTGACACTAAACCTCACTACGCTTTTTGACTGTTCCCTGACACTAACTAACCCTAATACTAAACTAGCCAGATGATAACTTTCTAAAAAAAAAAATTACATTTTAATAAATTTTTATATATTTTTTTTTGCTTTTTGTATTTTATAAAGAAGAAAAAAAATAAAATAATCCACAGGGACCAAAAAATGTGGCCCTGAAGACTAATCAATGGTCAGTTATAGATCATTGACCAAAAAACGGGGGTGACAAGGGGAACACAAGGAGGAGGAGGAGGACAGGTGTGGGAAGTGGATGGAGCAAGTGGGAAGTACAAAAAAATAAGTTTTTGAAACTTTTTTCGATATTTTCTCAGCACAATTCTCCTACGCAACCGCACTGAACAACTCTCCTACGCCAACAGAGAAGTTCAGGGCGGGTGCGGCAGGATGTGGAGTCTGGGGCAGGAAATTATGTATGCGATCGCCGCTATTGGTTAGTAGTCACTGACTAACCAATAGCAGCGATCGCCGGGGCGGGACCACTTCAATTGGTCCCGGAGTATTGAGCTGTGATAGCGTGCTGTCAGAAACAGCAGTTATCACAGCTCAAGCACGCGCCGGGATTAAATGGCGCCGTGTTTACTCAGGTCAGTACTATTACTGACCTGAGCGAGAACGATGTACTTAGCGCGACGTAATAGTACTGACCTGAGCGCGAAGGGTTTAAACACCCCTTTACAATTTGCATACAGAATTTGTATGAAAACTTTGCAAAAAGATTGCTTTTCTTATCTTGTTCCATTTGTAAATTAGACTGTATTTTAGTCTACAGCTGTATTCATAATTCTGCAGGCTTCAAAGCTAAAATCTCCTGGCATTTTCTGCTGGGTTGATAGCTGAACCGAACTTCTCTAATGATTTGCATTCTGGGAAGGGTTATATTAAAGGGGTTGTCCACTACCAGACAACTGATGACCTATTCACTGGATAGGTCATCAGTACATGATCTGTGGGGTTCTGACACCCGGACCCCGCACCGTTTAGCCTCTCCATGTGCCGCCAGTCATGGGACGTCCATGCTGGTAGCAACTAGCTATGGTAATGGAATAGCGGCCAAGCTGAGGTGCTGCAGCTCTGCTCCTATTCAAGTGAATAGAAGCAGAGTTGCAGTTCGGCAGCATAACCGCTATGCAATGCACGTAGCCAACTGCTTTCCGGCTCCGTACATTGCATGATGTGCCATAACATCTGGTGCACGCAGGCCACCGGAGCAGTTGATCGGTGCGGGGTTCGGGTGTCGGACCCCACCAATGATATACAGATAACCTTTCCGGTGGATAGGTCATCAGTTGTCTAGTAGTGGACAACCCCTTTAACGGCACAGACTGAAGTATGCACACTTGCATAACTAAAGATCACTTTTACATCCTAAGTACTGTATAAGAAAAAAGGAGTACGTTCGTTTTAAATTTGTATTGATTTTTTTTAAAGGCGTATTTGATTTGCAGCAGAGATACTCACAAGGAAATTTGGAAAGAGACCAATGGTCATGCCACTTACAGAAAACTCAGCAGAGGCCTGCTAACATAGAATATTGCAATCCAGTAGTCTATAGCACCATATTGTTAAAGTAAGCCAAAGCTCCGGATAAGCAAGTTTAGCGTAAAAGTCAAACCACACCAACCAACATGTTAATACAGTCCCTAAAACATAGAAGAACAGCTATTTTTGAGTAGGTAGAATGTAAACCCTTACTAGTTGGTGGGATTATTTAAAATGCAATATTAGAAAAAGTTTTTATACACAGTACTTTTTTGGATACAATTGGCTATGGAGCTCAGGCTGCAGATTGTCATAAAACAGTTTGTACCTGTTCCAGGCAGGATTGATTCAGATTAGCAAATCAAATATTAGGGTTCATGCGCATTGCCAGTACGGGCTCACATATTTCTATTGGTGCCATATTATGGGATTCATACAACACAGATCCATAATACAGTGCCCATTTAAATCTATGAGCTTGTACTGTACTTTTCTGTGCCTGTGATTTCATATGAATGCATTTGGAGATTTATTTTCCCCCACAAATTCAAATGAAATGCGTGAGTAAAGAAAATGTGCCATATTTCAGTGCATGCCATATTATGGAGGTATTCTCTCCTAGAAGCATTGCTTCTAGCAGTGAATACAGTGCAGTATAGAGACACCTAGGGCTCAGTATTACAGAATGATAGGGACTCCATGAACCACCATACATGCTCCGTGTACATGGATTTTCTGTGTGCATGAGGCCTAATGCAGTTCCCTGATATATCATCTGCGGCACCTCCAAACACTGGATACACTTTAAATTGAAATATCAGACAGGTATTCATTGACATTACGTTTACATCATATGGCTGAGTAGAGAACTATGAATGCATCTCTTGGGGAACTTTATATAAGACAAAGTAAAGATCAATCAATGGAAATCAAATTTAATTTCATGGTTTTTGTGTGACACTTCATCCCTTAGGAAATCACCACAATCACAAGTACCAATGTCCTTTAAAATTGTATTTGCTTGTAACGGGATGATTGTTAACTAGTAATACATATATATTCCTGGCTAAATGCCAATAAAACATAAATACTAAAATTTTTGAGAGACAAATACATTGTATGATGTTCTTTAAACATGACAATAGTAGATACTTGAGTAAACATTTTTTTGCCATAATGGTTTAATATTATACATCTAAAGGGTGGCTGAAGACGATAAACTAATCATCTAAAGTAGTGTTACTGATGGTAAAAAAACAAAAAGATTATGATAACTCTTATTTGTCCCTTCTGAAAGATAAATTACATTCAGTAATAATGACAATATGATCTCAATATTTTTTTTACATAGGAACCTTCCTTCATAACTTTAAATAGGCTGTCCCATCTGGAAAACCACTTCTCTAACTGTTGACCTGTGGGTCTAGCTGATCACTGCTAGTGGCTGACACTCCAGCTATCAACTGTTCTTGACAGGGAAAGCTGCAGACAGCCGCACATTTCTACTGCAGTGGCATCTATAGGAGAAATATGGAATCAAGTGAATGGGCAACCATGTAATACAAGTTCCCCAATTTCCCTGAAAACGAATGTTTGACTATCTGATGTCTTCTAGGACTGTATCCAACCCCTTTTAAGCTCTTTAACGCCAAGCCTGCATTAGTGATATCATGCACTTACACCCCTCAAAGTTGGCTGTGCCAGACCAAAGAATAACTGCAGTGCGTTATGGGAAGGCTGCCTGCAAGGCATTACGGAGAAGCCCTCCCAAGGTCTTGTGATCTTTGTTTGTAATCTATAATACTGACGACCACCATTCTGCCAGAATGTGTGTGCCACATACCCCAAAAGCTTCAGATTTTGCCGAATCCCTAACTTTTGGAACATTTAGAGTGAATCTGATTAGTGTATAATCATTTCGCTCTAGGGTATATGGGACAAAGGTTATTCTAATTGGATGAGCCCTTTAACCCCTTCCCACCCAATCACGTACAGTTATGTGATGGGAACTGGTGTCTTAACGCATTTCCACGTAACTGTACGTGAAAGAGATGGAGCTAGCACAGGAACTGAGCCAGCGACATCACCGCCGGGTGCCAGCTGTATGTTACAACTGGCACCCTGAGGTATCGGCCAGGATCGGAGCTAGCATTCGATCCGGCCAATTAGCCCCTCACATGCTGCATTCAATAGAGATCACAGCATGTGAGGAGTTTTTAGCCACCGGCAACCCCAACAACGTGATCACTAGGTTGCCGGTGGCTGCAAAGACAATTAAAGGCACAATACTTACCTCCCGGTCTGCCAGCAACGCAAGCCCCCTCGGTGGCGGGGCCTAAAAGGTTTCCGATACCATCGGCAAGATGGCGCCAGCTCAGCTTCCGGCTCAGAAACTGACCGGCGTCATCAGCAGTGGGTGTCCGCTGTATGTTACAGCGGACAACCCGATGTATCGACGGGAACCGGAACTAGCTCCGATTCCTGCCATTAACCCCTTCGATGCAGCGATCTATTGCGATCGATGCATCTTAGCGATTTGTAGCAAATCGGCAGCCTGTCATGCGATGGCAAGGCTAGCGACTGCTATTATGGCAACAGGAGGCCTAACAATGGCTTCCTGTCTGCCATTACGGAAGCCGATTAGGCTCCGTCCGGAGGCGGAGCCTGATCGGCTTGCTGTCAGTGAACAACTGACAGTTCCAATACATTGCACTACATAGGTAGTGCAATGTATTAGAACATCAAACAAACAGTTGGATCTTCAAGTCCCGTAGTGGGACTAAAGAAAAGTGTAAATAAAGTGTAAAAAAAGTAAAAATAAAAGTTGTAAAAAATATAATAAACATTTCAGGTAAAAATAAAACACAATCGCCCCCTTTTCCTCTTATCAAGTCATTTACCATTGAAAAAAATAATAAACCATACATATTTGGTATCGCTGCGATTGTAACGACCTGAACTATAAAAATATGTTATTTATCCCGCGCAGTGAACGCCGTAAAAAAACCTAAAAAATACTGCCATAATTGCTGTTTTTTTGGTCACTTTGTCTTCCATAAATTGAAATAAAAGTGATCAAAAAGTCGCATGTATCCAAAAATGGTACCTATAAAAACTATAACTCGTCTCGCTAGAAAACAAGCCCTCATACAGCTCACTCAACGAAAAAATGTATGGTTCTCACAACATGGCAACAGAAAAAATACATTCTCTTTACAAAAGTAATTTTATTGTGCAAAAAGTTGTAGAACAAAAAAAAGTTGTAAAACATAAAAAAGTGCTATAAATTAGGTATCACCGGAATCGTACTTACCCACAGAATAAAGTAAACATGTAGTTTATAACGCATGGTGAACGCTGTATAAAAAAACCTAAAAAACTATGGCAGAATTGCTGTTTTTTTGTCACCTTGCCTCCCAAAACGGTAGCAATAATAACTACAGCTCGTGCCGCAATAAAACAGCCCTCATGCCACTATGTCTATGAAAAAATAAAATAAGTTAAGGCTCCAATATGTCAGGAAATTAAAATATCCAGTTGTGCAGCTTGAGGCGAACATTTCCTCTGTTTCAAGAGGTGACTTCTCAAAGGCACTAAAATTAGGGAACCAGGAAGGGGAGCACACAAAAACATATCTGCTGGAAGCAAGTGTGCCTGTATTATACCAGGACAACACTTCTCAGCAAAATTCCCCAAACTGCAAAGGTTCAGATTGTGGACCAAAAGGGGGATAAGGAAGGACATTTATCAGTGCGACACCGGCCTGTGCAGAAAGTATTGTGTCACAGCATAACACACATCTATGGATTATTTTATTATTTTTACTTACTATTATATCACCTGACTATGCCCCTGATGTACTCTGGCCAGCTTACATATGCCCCACATTATAAATTGAAACACCAGTAAGACTCCAAGCAAAACTACTACCAAGCAAAATCCATGGTCCAAAAGCCACATGGCGCTACCTCCATTCTGAACCCTACAGCGTGCTCAAACAGCTGTTTACTTCCACATATATGGCATCGCCATACCTGGAAGAACCCTTTTAACAATTTTTAGTGTGTGTGTCCCCAGTGGCACAAGCTGGTCATGACATATTTGCCACTGAAAGGGCATATCTAGGGGAAAATTTTAATTTTTACTTTGCACATTCTGCATCACATTAATTTATGGAAAAGAGCTGTGGGGGGAAAATGCTCACTACACCCCTTAATAAATGCCTTGAGTGGTGCAGTTTCCAAAATGGGGTCACTTGTCAGGGGTTTCTTTTATTATTATTTTACATCAAAGCCTCTGCAATTGTGAACCAATACTTTATAAGTCACCAAATTAGGCCTCAATTTTACATGGTGCTCTTTCACTCCTGAGCCTGGTCGAATGTTCAGGCAAAAGATTAGGGTCCCATGTAGGGTGTTTCTAAAACTGGGAAACACAGCATAATAATTAGAGCGCTGTCTTGTTATGGTGGCAGAAGCTGGGCACCACATATTGGCTTATGTATGCAAAAAATCCAATTTTCACTCTGCAACATCGATTGCACACTAATTTCTGCCAAACACCTGCAGGGTTAACATGCTCACTACACCCCTACGTGAATACCTTGAGGGGTGTTGTTTTCAAAATGGGGTCACTTCTAGGAAGGATCAACTGTTTTGGTCCCACAGAGACTTTGCAAATGCAACATATCGCCCAGAAGCCAAATGCAGCAAAATCTGTACTCCAAAAGCAAATGGCGCTCCTTCCCTACTGAGCCCTATTCTGTGCCCAAACAGCAGTTTATGACCACGTGTGGGGTATTGCCATACTTGGGAGAATTTTTTTTACAAGTGTTGTGGTTCTTTTTTTCCTTTTATTTGTTGAGAAAATGAAAAATTTTGAGCTAAAACTACGTCTTATTGAAGAAAAAGGACTTTTTTAATTTTCACTGCCCAATTCTAATAAAATCTATGAAACACCTGTAGGGTCAAAATTCTCACTACACCCTAGATGGATTCTTCAAGGGGTGTAGTTTCCTAAATGGAGTAACTTTTTTGGCGTTTTCACTGTTTTAGTCCCTTAGGGGCTTTGTAAATGTGACATGGCCTTCGCAAACCATTCCTGCTAAATTTGAGCTCCAAAAGCCAAATGGCGCTCTTTCCGTTCTAAGCCCTGCCGTGTGTCCAAACAGCTGTTTATGACCACATGTGGGGTATTGTTTTACTCGGGAGAAATTGCTTTACAAATGTTATGGTGCTTTTTTTCCTTTAGTCCTTGTTGAAATTAGAAAAAATTTGCTAAACCTATATTTTCTTTGAAAGAATGTAGATTTTCATTTTCACAGCCTACTTTCAATAATTTCTGCAAAAAACCTGCGGGGTCAAAATGCTCACTATACCCCTAGATAATTTCCTCAAGGGGTGTAGTTTGCAAAATAGGGTCACTTTTGGGGGATTTCCACTGTTTTGGCACCGCAAGAGCCCTTCAAACCTGACATGGTGCCTAAAATATTTTCTAATAAAAAGGAGGCCCCAAGATCCTCTAGGTGCTCCCTTGATTCTGAGAGTGGTGCTTCAGTTCATTAGCACACTAAGGCCACATGTGGGATATTTCTAAAAACTGCAGAATCTGGACAATAAATATTGAGTTGCATTTCTCTGGTAAAACTTTCTGTGTTACAAAAAACTAGATTAAAAATGAATTTCTGCAAAAAAAAATTACATTTGAAAATTTCACCTCTACTTTGCTTTAATTCCTGTGAAATGTCTAAAGGGTTAAGAAACTTTCTAAATGCTGTTTTGAATACTTGGTGGTTACTAATATATAAGGCCCTAAAAGCCGCTTCATAACTGAACTGGCCCCTGTAAAAATAGCCGTTTGAAATTTTCTTGAAAATGTGAGACATTGCTGCTAAAGTTCTAAACCTTGTGAGGGTATGTTCACACGCAGTGACAAAAAACGTCTGAAAATACGGAGCTGTTTTCAGGCGAAAACAGCTCATGATTTTAAGACGTTTTTATAGCAACTCGCGTTTTTTGCGGCGTATTTTACGGACGTTATTGGAGCTGTTTTTCAATGGGGTCAATGAAAAACGGCTCCAAAAACGTCCCAAGAAGTGACATGCACGTCTTTTTCGCTGGCGTCTTTTTATGCTCCGCATTTTGACAGCGACGTGTAAAATTACACCTCATGGGAACAGAACACCGTAAAACCCATTGCAACCAATGGGCAAATGTTTGTAGGCGTATTAGGGGCATATTTTCAAGTGTAATTCGAGGCGTAAGACGCCCGAATTACGTCTGAAAACACTGCGTGAGAACATACCTTAACGTGCTAGAAAAATAAAAGGATGTTCAAAAAACGATGCCAATCTAAAGTAGACATATGGGGGATGGTAATTAGCAACAATTTTGTGTGGTATTACTATCTGCCTTCCAAGCAGATACATTTAAATTTAGAAAAATGCTAATTTTTGCAATTTTTCACAAAATTTTTGTGTTTTTCACTAATAAATATTGAATTTATCGACCAAATGTTTCCACTATCATAAAGTATAATAAGTCACAAGAAAACAGTCTCAGAATCGCTTTGATAGCTAAAAGCATTCCCAAGTTATTACCACATAAAGTGACACATGTCAGATTTGAAAAAATGGGTCTGATCCTGAAGGCCAATATGAGTTTGGTCCTCAAGGGGTAAACAGAGACAGAAATACACAAACAAGCCATCTCTGCTACATGTATACTTAAAGGGGTTTTCCCTTAGGATGTAGTTGTTAAAGGGGTTTCCACGACCGGACAACTGATGACCTATCCACAAGATAGATCATCAGTATATGATCGGTGCGGGTCCGACACCCTGACCCCGCACCGATCAGCCGCTCTGGCTGCCACCGGGCGCCAGATGTTTTGAATGGTTTGTAGTAGTTTGAGCAGGAAGCAGATGGCTCCGGTCACGGAATAGTAGCTGAGCTGCAGTACTGCAGTTTTGGTCGTATTCTAGTAAATAGGAACAGAACTGCTGTTCTGCAGAACGGCCACTATGCAGTGGTCGGAGCCATCCATTTCCGGCTCCAACTGCTGCATACCGTTCAAAACATCTGGCGCCCGTAGGCATCCAGAGCGGCTGATCGGTGTGGGGTCTGGGTGTCGGACCCCCACCGATCATATACTGATGACCTATCCTGTGGATAGGTCATCAGTTGTCCGGTCGTGGAAAACCCCTTTAATAACTACATCCTACTTCAAGGAGTCATTATAATTTATGAGGAATGTATAGGAATATAGCTACTATGTGAATACAAACACATCATGTATGGTCTAATTAAATCCTAGGACAAAATTCAGACTTCTCATTGACAAGCTTGTAAATGTAATTAATCATACAAATGTGTACACATTTATTTTAGATTAGATCACTTGAAGTGAATTTATGACGGGTTGCTATGGGTTACCGCACAGTGGAAATTTCGGCATAATGTATGTTAGCAAAAATTCCTGACTGTGACAAGTAAAAATAACAACATATAATTTGAAATGCCATTTTCCTGTCTGTTATATGACTGCTAATGCAGACTACACTTATGATCATCTTTTATATGTCCCGCTAATTAAATCATATAATGTGAACATGAGATACATGTCATGTGGTATGGCATAAATCCTATGATATCTACATTAATTATAATGTATTCCATGTTCGGGAGACAAGGATATAATATTTTGAAATAAATGAAGCAAGTGAATAAAGTACACTAAAAAATATAAAATATATAGGGGGAAAAAATGACTTTCTAGCCTAAGTATATTACATTTCTCTGGACATTCTCACTGTATTCCAATGAAGGTTATTTGGTTCTCGGTACTCTATAACATGAGTGGGTGGTAGGGGAACAAATCCACAACCAATTTGAATATAAGTTAGCAGGGTATGTTCAAAAGGCTTATTTTCTGACGTTATTTGGGCCATAAACGTCTAAAAAGTGGCCGAAAAATCGGAAGCAGAACGCCTCCAAACATCTGCCCATTGATTTCAAAGGGAAAAACGACGTTCTGTTTCGTCAGGGCGTTATTTTTTACGCGGCTGTTTTGAAAATCGTCCATGTAAAAAAACGAACGCGAAAAAGAAGTGCATGTCACTACTTAAACCGTTTTTGGAGCAGTTATTCATTGACTCAATAGAAAAACAGCTCCAAAAACGGCCATAAAAAACGCCAAGAAAAATACAAGTTTGCTTAAAAAATGACTGAAAATCAGGAGCTGTTTTCCCTTGAAAACAGCTCCGTATTTTCAGACGTTTTGATTTTGTGTGTGCACATACCCTTAAGTCCAAACAGATAATAGGATAATCATTATATTGTGTGTCCTTATTGGTCCTTTTTCAGATAATCATCCTGGAAAAGGGAAACTCTTAACACTGTATATAGAGCAGGCAATGTAATCATGTTATGTAGCATCACCTTTGGAATTAACCCCTACCCGCACGAGTCAGTAACTATACGTACAGATACACCGACCACATTATTTTTACCGTGAACGTTTTTAAAAACTTTCCTGGGATTTGTAGTCCAGCAAGGGTTACAAAGGTCCCCCCTCCCTGCCCCATGTGACCAGCAATGGACCAATAGCTGTCCATTGCCAGCGATTTGTTGTGATTGGTGGGTATGCCAGCTGCACCCCTATCCCCACACATGAACTCACATCATCCATGATGAAGCCTGTGTGCATTCAGGCATATAATAAATACATGGGGGGGGGGGGGTTGACTTGAATGATCAGGTGTTGAAACCATATAGTGCCATGAGAAAGAGTAAAATCTGGTACAAGAACTTGGCAGTATACCATGTCCAGATGGCACTGATACAACTCCTTTTTTAATTTTCAGGAAAGCTGGCCATCTGGGTACATACTTGGAGTACCAAGAGAAAATTATAAAATGTATTTTATTTGGAGACGAGGTGGGGGAAACACCTGCTGCTCCAAGTAATGTTTGCTGAATTGTTCCTGGGCAGCACTTTCCTAGTGGAGTGCCTGGCAGTGGAAAAAAAGGGAGGCACAAAAAAGGTTCCGTGTCTGCACAAAAAGGGGTCCGTAAGGATACAACATATCAGTGCGACACTTGCCCATCTAAACCCGGACTGTGCATGAAGGACTGATTTCTACCACACTTCCCTGGATTAAGCATATTATACTTTTAAAACCCCCACCCTTCCCTTTATCATTCTGGTCTTTTACCCATTTTTTAAATTGCACACTCTAAAAAAAAAAAAAAAGATCTAATAACAAAACTAAAAACCCTCATTATACCCCTAGATGAATACCTAATACTCATACTAATAACAAATGTGTATGATTTGCACAATTTTTTTAGGTCTATGCTAGTTGTGGCCAAAAATCTTCCAAGTAAAAATAAGGCCTCAAAATCCTCCACAAGGCCAAAACAGGCTGCGTCCTAAAGGGGTTATAACATTTGTATTGCATACAATTTTGACATGTGCTGAGTTCCATTTGTGGGGCACAGCTACACCTCTGATGGCAAAAATTATGTAATCATTAAATTACGTGAACAGGGGTGGATTAGTTGCAGATTTTCCACAACAGATTTCATAGCAAAAAATCTGCAGCATATTACCGTAGCAGCAAAGTGCAAAGAGATTTGTACAAATCTCATCCGCAGGCTGCGAAAAAAGTCAGCCGGTCTGCACAGGTACGACTAGTATGCGTTGATTTGTCAATGCACATATTACTGGTGTTTTGGCTTTTTTCTTGTTTTCCTCCGAGCAATGTTCTTCTATTCTTTAGTTACAGAAAACCTTTTTTAGTTTTGCCTTTAGAGTTCTGAAGTGAAAATTATTTTTTTCTTATTAAACCACCTTAGAAAAAGTCATGGTAATAGTATTTTTTTTCCTCTATGGAGTACATTGTAGAGATAAAACAACAGTCAAAGTTTCATGGAATGTAAACTATAACCTTAACCACCGGCGTTCTGTTGCAATGGGCCGTTTTTTACGCAGCCGTTTTTAAAAAGTTTGTGTGTGCACATACCCTAAGGGTATGGTCACACGCTTATCAAAAAACGTCTGAAAATACAGAGCTGTTTTCAAGGGAAAACAGCTCCTGATTTTCAGAAGTTTTTTAAGTCACTCGTGATGTTCACGGTTGTTTTTGAAGCTGTTTTCTATAGTCAATGAAAAACGGCTCCAAAAACGTCCCAAGAAGTGACCTGCACTTCTTTCTCGCCGGCGTTTTTTTACGTTGCCATTTTTCAGAATGGCCGCGTAAAAAAACGGCCCATCGGAACAGAACGCCGTTTTTCCCATTGAAATGGGGAAATGTTTTGAGGCGTTCTGTTTACGATTTTCAGACATTTTACGGGCCTAAAAACGGCCGAAAATAATCCATGTGAACATACCCTAAGAGCCACAAATTTATTTTAGAATTGTAAGCGTATGTTCACACGCAAACTCAAAAACGTATGAAAATACGGGGCTGTTTTCAAGGGAAAACAGCTCCAGATTTTCAGACGTTTTTCGCTGTGTTTTTTACTGCCATTTTTGCAGCTTTTTTCAAAACGGCCGCGCAAAAGAAAGGCCCATCGACACAGAACGCCGTTTTTCCCATTAAAAATTACTGGGCTGATGTTTGGAGGCATTCTGCTTCAGATTTTTCGGCCGTTTTTTGGCCATTTATAGCCCGAAAAACGACCGAAAATAAGCCGTGTAAAAGTACCCTAAGGCTTGTAGCATGTAAAGATTTAGTGAACTGAAGAGGAATATACACTAATATAAGGGAGTTGCAGATACAACATTTCCCTATTATATAGTATTTAGATTGACTGACAAATCCTTTTTTGCCGCTGATCTGCAACATCATCCACATACTATTTTACCTATACCTTATATAACAGCCTGTGTCTAATGGCAGGTGGACAGGGCAGCTGCAAGAAATTTATGTTAGGGTATGTGCACACACACTAATTACGTCCGTAATTGACGGACGTATTTCGGCCGCAAGTCCCGGACCGAACACAGTGCAGGGAGCCGGGCTCCTAGCATCATAGTTATGTACGATGCTAGGAGTCCCTGCCTCTCTGCAGGACAACTGTCCCGTACTGTAATCATGTTTTCAGTACGGGACAGCAGTTCCACGGAGTAGCAGGGACTCCTAGCATCGTACATAAGTATGATGCTAGGAGCCTGGCTCCCTGCACTGTGGTCGGTCCGGTACTTGCGGCCGAAATACGTCCGTCAATTACGGACGTAATTAGTGTGTGTGCACATACCCTTACACACACAGCAATGTGGCAGATTTCCCTTCTTGCTAAGCTTGCAAAAGTCTCAAGTATCATAAGGCTATATTCAAACGACAGTTAAAAATAGCCGCCAATCTTTTAACGAAATGTGCACTAAGAACCTCCCTATTGTAAGTAGATTTAGCAGTAATGCATATTTATTTATATTTAGGTGGCATTAGTGTTCGCAGAGTGCTGTCGCCTTTTTTTTGTGTGCTGTATAAACTTGCAGTCACAGGCGTTCTTGCACCTGTATACACGCTTTGTTTCATTTTATTGGAATGTGCTGTTTACATTTTTGTGTTGTTTATGTGATTCATATATGTGGGGTTAGTGACTGCCTCCATTTTTTGATCTTGCACTTCTCCCATTCTGCCCTAGGTGATTGTAATTAGTTTGGTGCTGGTTCCAACCATGCCCAGATATATGTAGGCTTGGTCCCAGTTCTGAGTGTATGTGCATCGTAGGTTCCCACCTATGGTGGACGCCTTGTCGTGGCAGGTGGGCAAACACAATTTGAACAAAATGTGCGCTAAGAACCTCCCTATTGTAAGTAGATTTAGCAGTAATGCATATTTATTTATATTTAGTGGTTTAGGTGACATTGGTGTTAGCAGAGTGCTGTCACCATTTTTTGTGTGCTGTAATTTCTTAACCCCTTAAGGACGCAGCCTAGTTTGGGCCTTAAGGCTCAGAGCCCATTTTTCAAATCTGACATATTTCACTTTATGTGGTAATAACGTCGGAATGCTTAAACCTATCCAAGCGATTCTGAGATTGTTTTCTCGTGACATTTTGGGCTTCATATTCGTTGTAAAATTTGGTCGATATATTCAGTGTTTATTGGTGAAAAATTGCAAAATTTAGTGAAAATTTGGAAAAAATAGCATTTTTCAGAATTTTAATGCATCTGCTTGTAAAACAGACGCTTATACCACCCAAAATAGTTACTAGTTCACATTTCCCATATGTCTACTTTAGATTGGCATAGTTTTTTGAACATTCTTTTATTTTTCTTGGACGTTACAAGGCTTAGAACATAAGCAACAATTTCTCATATTTTTAAGAAAATTTCAAAATCCTTTTTTTTAAGGTACTTCTTCAGTTCTGAAGAGGCTTTGAGGGGCCTATGTATTAGAAACCCTGATAAAACACCCCATTTTAAAAACTAGACCCCTCAAAGTATTCAAAACAGCATTTAGAAAGTTTTTTAACCCTTCAGGCATTTCACAGGAATTAAAGCAAAGTGGAGGTGAAATTTGTCAATTTCATTTTTCTTGCTGAATTTCAATTGTATTCATTTTTTTCTGTAACACAGAAGGTTTTACCAGAGAAACACTACTAAATATGTATTGTCAAGATTCTGAAGTTTTTAGAAATGTCCCACATGTGGCTCTACTGCGCTCATGGACTAAAACACAAGCCCTAGAAGCAAAGAAGCACCTAGTGCATTTTGAGTCCTCTTTTTTATTAGAATATATTTTAGGCAGCATGCCAGGTTTGAAGAGGTGTTGAGGTGCCAAAACAGTAGGAATCCCCGAATAGTGACCCCATTTTGGAAACTACACCCCTCAAGGAATTCATTTATGGTTGTTGTTACCATTTTGACCGCACAGTTTTTTCACAGCACCTATTTGAATTGGGCTGTGAAATTAAAAAAATGTCATTTTTTCCAATAAGATGTCATTTGTGATCAAAATTTCTTATTTTCACAGGGAACAAAATACCCCATTTTGTTGCCCAATTTGTCCTTAGTGCGGCAATACCCCATTTGTGGTGATAAACTGCCGTTTGGGCCCATGGGAAGGCTCTGAATGAAAGGAGGGCTATGTGTTTGTTGGAGTCCAGATTTTGCTGGATTGGTTTTCGGGTGCCATGTTGCATTTGCAGAGCCCCAGAGGTATGAAAGCAATGGAAACCCACAGAAGTGACCCCATTTTGGAAACTACACCCCTCAAGGAATTCAAATATGGTTGTTGTTACAATTTTGACCACACAGTTTTTTCACAGCACCTATTTGAATTGGGCTGTGAAATGAAAAAAATTACATTTTTTCCAATAAGATGTCATTTTTTATCAAAATTTCTTATTTTCACAGGGAACAAAATGCCCAATTTCTCCTGACTGCAGCAATACCCCATTTGTGGCGATAAACTGCAGTTTGGGCCCATGGGAGGCCTCAGAAGTGAAGTAGCGCTGTGTGTTCTTTGGAGTGCAGATTTTGCTGGTTTGGTTTTCGGGTGCCATCTCGCATTTGCAGAGCCCCAGAGGTATCAAAGCAATGGAAACCCACTAGAAATGACCCCATTTTGGAAACTACACCCCTCAAGGAATTAATTTATGGGTGTTGTGACCATTTAGACCCCATAGTTTCTTCACAGAACTTATTTGAATTGGGCTGGGAATTAAAAAAAAAAATTTTTTTTCCAATAATATGTCGTTTTAGCTCAAAAATTCTTATTTTCACAAGAAATAAAATACTACATTTTGTTGCCCAATTTGTCCTGAGTGCGGCAATACCCCATTTGTGATGATAAACTGCTGTTTGGGCCCATGGGAGGGCTCAGAAGGAAAGGAGCGCTATGTGTTTGTTGGAGTACAGATTTTGCTGGATTGGTTTTCGGGTGCCATGTCGCATTTGCAGAGCCCCAGAGGCATCAAAGCAATGGAAACCCACCAGAAGTGACCCCATTTAGGAAACTACATCCCTCAATGAATTCATTTATGGGTGTTGTGACCATTTTGACCCCATAGTTTTTTCACAGAACTTATTTGAATTGGGCTTGGAATTAAAACAAAATTAATTTTTTCCAATAATATGTAGTTTTGGCTGAAAATTTCTTATTTTCACAAGAAACAAAACACCCCATTCTGTTGCGCAATTTGTCCTGAGTGCAGCAATACCCCATTTGTGGTGATAAACTGCCGTTTGGGCCCATGGGAGGGCTCAGAACGAAAGGACCACCATTTGGCCTACTGGGGATTTTCTCGTGCAAAGTCATGTGTGCAGAAGCCCCAGTACAGTTGAAACCCGCAAGAAGTGACCCCGTTTTAAAAACTACACCCTTAAGGCATTCATCTAGAGGTGTAGTGAGCATTTTGACCGGAGAGATACACCCCATAAACTGTAATGTGGGTTCTCCCGGGTATGGCAATACCCTCAATGTGGCTGTTATCAGCTGCTTGGGCACACAGCAGGGCTCAGAAGGGAAAGATAAGGGTGGATAAGCTGTGCGGAGTACATCAGGGTAAGTAGAATTGGGGTAAATTATAAAACAAGGGATGTATGATAAATTTTAAAACACTCTTTCATACAGAGCTCTGGTTTTTCAGGACACGCGTTACATTGATATATTGTGTCCTCCCTTATACCCCTCTTATAGCAGACTTTGCACCTCTTTTGACTTTTTCCCTTCTTGCCAGTTTGGGGAACTTCTCCTGGAAAGTGTTGCCCTGGTACGATGCGTGTGGCCTCGCTTCCAGAATTACTGGGTGCCCCCCCCGTTCCTGGTCCCTAAAGATTAGGTTCTTGATAATCACCTCTTGAAATTCCAGGAAAGTTCCCCTCTGACCTGTACATCGACGTAGCACGTACACATTGTACAATGCCATCTGTATGATGTGCCCGGCCAGCTTCTTATACCACACCGCATGGCGCTGTAGGGCTTCGGGACTTGATCTGACAAGTCCACCCCTCCCATGTACCTATTGTAGTCCAGGATGCAGTCTGGTTTAGGGGTCTCTGTACTGGTACCTCGTACAGGTACATGGGTACTGGTGTGACATCTCTCTTGTCCTTGTACTTGACACACAATATGTTGCTGCTAGAATGTGCCCTGCGATCACCCCTTCTTGTTTGCCCTGCAAAGTCTTAGGGAGGCCTCTCAGATTTCTTCTAGCAGTGCCGCATGCCACAGGACTGGAAGCGAGGCAGTTGAAGAGTGGGACGCTGGTATAAAAATTATCCAGGTAGAGGTGGTAACCCTGGTCCAGCAGTGTGTGTACCAAATCCCACACAATTTTTGCATTAACTCCCAGTAAGGGGGGGCATTCTGGGGGCTGAGCACTGGTGTCCTTCCCTTCATATATCCTAAACATGTAGGTATACCCTGATGCACTCTCGCACAGCTCATACATCTTCACGCCATACCTTGCCTTCTTACCCGGCAGGTACTCGCGGAATTGAACCCTCCCTTTAAAATCCACCAAGGACTCATCAATAGAAATACACTTCTTGGGGGTGTATGCTTGGGAAAACCGGGCACTGACACGGTCTAATAGGGGCCTCAGTTTATATAAACGGTCAAAACTTGGGTCATCTCGGGGTGGGCACGGCTCATTATCAGTATGATGTAAGAAGCCAAGTATTGCCTGATTTTTTTTTTTTTTTTAGGTTACAGTTCAGTTCTGAAGTTGCTTTGATGGACCTATATATTAGAAACCCCTATCAAACACCCCATTTTAGAAACTAGACCCCTCAAAGTATTCAGAACAGCATTTAGAAAGTTTATGAACCCTTTAGGTGTTTCACAGAAATTTAGAGCAAAGTAGAGGTGAAATTTAGATTTTTTTTTTGTCAGATAATCCTCTTTATACCATTTTTTTTTTATAACACAAAAGGTTTTACCAGAGAAACGCAACTTAATACGTATCGCCCAGATTCTTCAGTTTTGAGAAATATCCCACATGTTGCCCTAGTGCGGTAATGGACTGAAGCACCGGCCTCCGAAGCAAAGGAGCACCTAGTGGATTTTGAGGCATCCTTTTTATTAGGCACCATGTCCGGTTTGAAGAGGTCTTGTGCTGCCAAAACAGTGGAAAACCACCAAAAGTGACCCCATTTTGAAAACTAGACCCCTTGACTAATCCATTGTAGTTTTCTTGGGGTACATGCAGCTTTTTGATCAGTTTTTATTCTATTTTTAGGTGGCGTAGTGACTAAAAAACAGCAATTCTACTATTGTTTTTTTTATCTATTTTTTTTACAGCGTGCACCGTGCGCTATAAATGACATATTCACTTTATTCTGCGTGGCTATACGATTACGGCGATACCAGATGTTTATAGTTTTTTTTATGTCTTATGGCGTTTGCACAATAAAAGACGTTTTGTAAACAATCATTTACTTTTTGTGTTAACTTATTCTAAGAGCCATAACGGTTTTATTTTTCCATCAATAAAGCCGTGCGAGAACTTATTTTTTGCGTAACGAACTGTAGTTTCCATCAGTACCATTTTTAGGGACATGCGACTTTTTGATCTCTTTTTATTCAATTTTTTGGGAGGTGAAGTGACCAAACAATTGTGATTGTGGTACGGTTTATTATTTTTTTTTTTTACGGCATTCACCGCGCGGGATAAATAACGAAATAATTTTGTAGTTCAGGCCGTTACGGACGCGGCGATACCAATTATGTATAGTTTATTTGTTGTTCATATATTTTTATTAATAATAAAGGACTGATAAGGGAAAAGGAGGGATTTTTACTTCTAATACTTTTATAACTTTTATTTTCTTATTTTTACGCATCTTTTTTTAACTTTTTTTTAACTTTATTACTTTGTCCCATTAGGGGACTTGAGGGCAGGAGGCCCTGATCGCTATTCTAATACACTGCACTACATGCGTAGTGCAGTGTATTAGAACTGTCAGCTACTCACTGACAGCAAGCATAGTGGGTCCTGACTTCGTCAGGACCCACTAGGCTTCCGTCGATGGCAGAGCCGGACGCCATTGTTTGGTGTCCGGTTGCCATAGCCACCATCGCCAGCCGCTATCGCGTAGCAGGCTGGCGATTGTAGCTTAACCCCTAAAAAGCCGTGTCCACTATAGAACACGGCTTTTAAGGGGTTAATCAGCGGGGACACAGCAATCGGTCCCTGCTGTAGGAGCTGTGACAGCTGCTGTACGAGACAGCAGCTGTCACAGCTCCTGCATGTGTCGGGAGGACGGCCGAAATGGCCGTTATCCCCGCGACGTAATAATCCGTCGCTGAGCGCTAACGATACAGTTAGCGCGACGGATTATTACGTCGCTGAGCGCGAAGGGGTTAATGACCGTCACAGTGGCATTTTCAGAACAATGGAGTTGTTCATTGGAGGAGCCCCAGATGTAACTGTCGATATATGAATAGTGATGTTAGGGGCTTTGAGATGCTGGAATCCCATGCCAGAGTGTTGGCAATGTTTTGGCTGGGAATTCCGCTCCTGGAGGAGCCCCCTGACGTCACTGTCCATAGATGGACAGTGACGTTAGAGGCTTTGAGATGGTGAAATTCACGCCAAAGCATTGGCAATGCTCTGTCTGGGGATTCTGCTCCAGGAGGAGCCCCTTACATCACTGTACATATATGGACAATGAACGTTAGGGACTTCGAGATGCCAGGATCCCTGGGCAGGACATCGACAATATTCTGGCCGGGGATTCCGCTCCTAGGGAGAACCGCTGATGTCACTGTCCATTATGTACAGGGGGTTGCAGCGCTATCTACAGGGGTGTGTGGCGCTATCTAGAGGAGGGAGTGTGGTGCTATCTACAGGGAGTCTGTGGTGCAATCTAGAGGGGAAGTGTGTGGAACTAGCTACATGGGCACTGTTGCACTATGTGGGCACTCTCTATAGGGGACACCTCTGGAGTTATCTACATGGGCACTGTGTGTGGCACTATCTACATGGGCACTGGCACTTTATATGTGGGGACTATATACAGTGGGCACTGTGGCACTATCTATGTTGGTAATATCTATAGTGGGCACTGAAACACTATCTAATGGGGCATTGTGGCACTACATGGTCACTGTGTTGTTTTTAGTGGGTTGGGACAAAAGAAAATCTGACAATGAAATTCATTAGTTTTTTGAACAGATGAAAATTTGGAGACACACTGATGCAAAATGGCCTAAAAAAAACTGACAGTTGATTCATTTTTAACGGATGTTTTTTTTCACTGTTGTCTGAATATATCCTAACGCATGTTTACAGGATCGGGTATAAAACAATAGAGCTCCTATGTGGGGTGCTCCCGTGGCTGAATGAAGCACATGGTGGTCGTTATTGGAAATAAATTATATTTCTTTATTCTTGACGGACTTACAATGAAACAAATACTTAATAAATATGGATGCTACATGTTTCGACCTAGTACCTAGGTCTTCCTCAGGCTTATAAATAAAACAGACAAATGTATTCTTTATATGCTCACTCGTAGGAACTACTTCTGGGTCAAAGGTGCAGGTGATAGTTCGTGGTTGGAGTGGTAAGTTCCTTTGCCGGTAATTGGTAAACATTTGAAATCCATCGTAGTAATAATGATAATAAAAATGTATGATGATAATATAAAAAACTGTAAAAAAGTTAAAACCATGTAAAAACTATACAGCAACAATAAAATTTAAAATTGACTATAAAACGTCCAGTATCAATTTGTGGACCTTACTGCCTCTATTTTTTTTTTATAATATTGTGGGGACATGGATAATTTATGTATCTAAAAAACTATATAGATAATCAACCTAAAAAACATATTATGTGCTATCCAGTGCATTAGCGTCTCTGTTACTATAGGAACATTGTTGAGAAAAGCTGAAGTGCTGGACAGCTCCCTCTATTGCGAGACGGCTTGCCCAGGATATCATCTTGCTGGGCGCTGAAAAATTTGGACAGCTCCTTCTGCATCGAGTCGAAACTTTCGAGTGGGGGCGCTGTTTCCTTACTAATGAAGTACTGAGTCTCTGGGGATGATGGGAATCAAATAATACAGGCGAGGGTCAATATTCACTACTATTAGGCTGTTTCTATATTTTGATTTAGCCCGTTAGGACTAAGACTATTCAATTCAAATATCCAATATGACTCACGTTTGTGGAGGACTGCAGATCTGTTCTCTATATCTGGATTTATTTGTTCCATCGGCAATATTTTTAGATGTGTAAAATCTGATTTGTGATGTTGGAGCAAATGCCTCAATAAGCTGTGTTTTAGATACCCATTTTTAGCATTAAATATATGACCATTTAGTCTGCTTCTAATAGTTTGCGTGGTCCTCCCTATGTATTGAATCATTGGCATTCGATCATGTAAATTCCAAAATCTAAACTGCAATTCATGAAAGATTTAATCATTAATATTTTATTGGTGGTATATGATGTTACACTTTTCTTTCCATGATGAATACTTAAACAGCAAAGACAGTTTTTTTTCTGCATTTGTATATGCCAACCAGAAGAGGAGAAAGGCTGGGGGTTGTCCCAAATGTTTTTTTATATGAAACTATTTTTTGGGGTAGTTATCATATTCTATTGATATGCGTTTTTATCAGGTCTGAGGTATAGTTTTTTTTCATTAAATCTCTCATCCAGAGTTAGGATGTCTATTTTGATTAGACCATGGCAGAAGGGGGGATGGGAGTTCCTGACTTACATAAATATTATATGGCGACTATTCCAGAGCAGTTTGGCAGCTGGTGGATGTCTACTAGCAGGAAGCGATGGGTGAGCATACCCCTTTTAGCGTGCTTGAGAAAATCCTTTCCCATGGTGCATCTTCGAGGGTTAAGATACTGGGGATACAAGCCTCAATTCAAGCATGGTCCTATCTGCTTCGCTGTCATATAGGTGAGGATGGTGGGTCACTGACAGCCCTGCCCCTTAGATACCTGCACTCTATGTTGGAAAATGTTAACATTGAGGTCTGGGAGTCTGCAGGTATGACGACTATTTTGTCTCTCTATAGAGAATCTACCTTTTGTTCGTTTGAGGATTTAACTTCTTGTTATGGTATTCCTAAAACAGATTTCTATAAATACCTATGTATCAAACACGCGCTTTCGTCAGTGGATACAGTCACCCCGCTTCTACCACGTCAGGCTGTACTTTTTTTGCTAATAAGCTCCCTAATGTTAACCCCTTCCCGACATATAAAAAACAGTTACGTCATAGCCGGGTAGGGGAAGTATGGAGCGTGCTAACGGAGTGAACCCGCTCCATACGATGCGGATGTGGGCTGTATGTTACAGCCGAGACTTCAGCGTAACGAGCGGCATCGCGCTCGAGCGCGATCCCGCTCGTTAAAATTCTTAAATGCTGCTGTCACTTGCGACCGAAGCATTTAAATCGTTAGAAAGAGGGGGCGGTCCCCTCTAACAGCTCATTGTGCCCCCCGCAACGCAATCGCGGGGTGGCGATGGTTGCTATGGCTGCCTGGGGGCCTATTGAAGGCCCCCAGGTCCGCCATCTTTGTGCACCTAATAAGCCCTGCCTGCGGCAGGGCTTAATAGATGCCTGTCAGAATCACGATATACTGCAATACATTAGTATTGCAGTATATCGTGCAAGCGATGTAACAACCGCTGGTTGAAGTCCCCTAGGAGGACAAATAAAAAATAAAAAATGAGTTAAATAAAGTTTTTTTTTGTGTCAAAAAACACCCCTTTTCCCATTTTTCCCCTAGAGCCTAGTAAACAAATAAATAAATAAACATGATTAGTGTCACCGCGTCTGTAAAAGTCTGAACTATTCCAATATATCATTATTAAACCCGCATGGTGAACGTCGTAAAAAAAAATTTGTAAACGCCAGAATCTCTATTTTTTGGTCACCTCATCTCCCACAAAAAAATGAACTAAAAAGTGATCAAACCATCGCATGTACACCAAAATTACATTATTAAAAACTACAGCTTATCCCGCAAAAAATAAGCCCCATACCACTTAATCAACGGAAAAATAAAAAAGTTATGGCTCTCGGAATTTGGTGACACAAAATATATTTTCTTTTTTACACTTCGGTTTTTACTTGTAAAAGTAAAAACTATATATTTGGTATCGCCATAATCATATTGACCCACAACATGTTGTTTTAATTGCACAGTGAATTCCGTAAAAACGGCGCACAAAAAACCATGAAGGAATTTTTTCATTTTCTACCCCACAAATAATTTTTTTCCTAGTACCTCATATATGGCAAAATAAATGATGCTATGAAATACTACAACTTGTCCCGCAAAAATCAAGCCCTCATAGTACTATATCGACGGAAAAATAAAGACGTTATGGCTTTTGGAAGGTTGGGAGGAAAAAACGAAAATTAAAATCTGAAAGTTGTTTACGACGGGAAGAGGTTAAAGACATCTCTTTATTTTACGGCCTATTTTCTACCTATACCCCTACTGCCAAACTTTCATACATGTCCACATGGGATATGGATTTGGGGCTAGATATCTCCTTCCAAGATTGGTTTAAAGCATTGGCTTGGGTGAGAAAATCTTCTAAAAGTTCGATACATTGGGAAATGTCCCATAAAATTGCTTTCCGTTGCTACCTTACACCTGTACGTGTCGCTAAATTGTTGAGCTTGGCTACGGAGTCATGTTTGGAGGGAATGTGGCGCAAAGGGTACTTATATGCATATGTGGTGGGAATGTCCAATTGTTACTTCCCTATGGTTGATTGCTTTTCAGCTTATCTCTAAATTTTTAAAATCTAAAATAACGGTTTCACCTGGATTGGCTTTATGCTTTCTAGGTGTGGACCTCCTTCCCCCCTCTGGGCGCATTGTTGCATCACACATTAGTATGGCCGCAAGACTTATGATAGCTCGCCAATGGAAACTGGCTGACCCTTTGACTAAAACGGAGTTAGTTAACCAAATTAAATTCTCTTATCATATAGAGAAGTCGTGGGCCTTTAAGATCCTCTCGATAGTCCAATTCGAAAGAATGTGGAAACCTTGGAGCGAATTTGCCCTACCCTCAGACTGAACCTTCTCTCCCTCTCTCTACATGACTTTGCAGCCAGAATAGGTAGTTTTTCGGTTGCCCTTATACCTTATACTGCCCTATCCATTAGCCCTATAATTGGCTACATATAAATCTATGTAAATCAATGCTGCTCTTTTCTGCTGTTTCTATTCTTTGTATATTATACCATAAATCCCTGTGATGTTTGTTGTGTTTTGTACGTTTCGTAAATGATATTATAGGTCTATGTGCAACGAGGAGATCCTCATGTTGAGAACCCTCCCTGTCTCGTTTTGTTTGTTTTTCTTTAAAAGAAATGCAATAAAAACTTTAGTAAAAAAAAAAAAAAAATCTCTCATCTACAATCCTTGATTGATTGATATATGATTCTGTACTAGAGCATTTTTTTTCTTATTCTCCTCTATTGGCTATATGGTATGTTTTTCATCCATTTCTTAAAATATGCACTATTAAAATCTAAAAAACTGTTAGTGTCGACCTCTTAATTTCTCCCTGCACCAAACGTTGGTCCCCAACACTTAAACCCACCCAGGAACACCTGAGTATCAAGAACCATATGATCACAAAATACTTCAAAATCCTTCCCAGTGAGCCACAGTTGATAAAATCCGTAAAAAGAAGAGTTAGATCAGAGTATGTCGAGGTGGAAGAAATAGAACCTCCAAAAAAGAACAGAGACCTAAAAAAAAAAACCTCACTACAGCAATTACTACAATAACTGATTCAGACAAATAAAAAAGTAATGTTTTCAATCTATCCTTCCATCCCCTGAACAAAATGGAAATATCATTACTCTCTAAAGGGCTTTCATTCTGCCCCACTCAAAAAACAGATGAATTTCAGTTGTTTTTAGACTTAAATAATTTTATTAGGAAATTTACTTTGAAAATACATTTTCTGATAAAGGAAAGAAAAATCATATCTTTGGAGACAGAAATATCAAAATAAGATATTTTTAGACAATTGCCTGTACAAAGAAAATCCAAATTTTACCCTCTGCATCACAGAGGGAATTTTTTAGAAACATTTTATACATTAGTATCCAATGATATGACTGAAGACTCTGGATAACAATATTCAGGGTACAAAAAATCTGAAATTATGTGAAAGAAAAGCCCTAAAAGCATTACAAAATAGTACAGATATAGTTATCAGAATGGCTGACAAGGGAGGAAATATAGTAATCCAAGACAGAGATGTGTATATCAAGAAAACAAAAGTTCTTATCAGATCCTGAGTATTATGAAGTTTTAGTCACGGACCCCAGCACCAAACATGAAGAAGAATATGCTTTATTAATCAAAGGGAATTATGAAAAAGGAATTTTGAACAAAAAAGAGAAGAATTTCCTGACAGTATCGGTTCCAGCACTGCCTTTTTTTACACTTACCCAAGGTCCATAAAGACAAAGTTAATCCAGCAGGACGTCCGATAATATCGGGCATAAATAACTAGTCAGTTATCAAATGACATAGATATTCATCTCCAGAAATTAGTTATTGAACTTCCCTCACACCTTAACCCCTAGGCGCACGAGAACGCAACTGTACGTCCATGCGGCCAGTGTCTTAGCGCACAGGAACGTACAGTTACTGAGTGGTTCCCGGTGCACACTGTCGGCGACAGTGTGCATCGGGAACCGGGAGGCCAGCTGTCCCTGACAGCTGACACTCCACTCTATGCCGATCAGCGGCTTATTTCCGCTGATATTGGCAATTAACCCCTTGATTGCGGTGATTGATTGCAATCACCGCATTCAGGGGTTTCTAGCTCATCGGCAGACCTCACAATAAATTGTGAGGTTTGCAGATGGCTAGCATGGCGATCGGAGGCCAAGTAATGGCCTCCGTGTCTGCCATGTACGGAAGCCTATCAGGATCAGTCTCCTGATAGACTTCCTGTCAGAGTGACAGGACGTCACTGCCGTTCGCGATTCACACTGTCGATGACAGTGTCTGTGACAGTGTCGGCGACAGTGTGCATCGGGAACCGGGAGGTCAGCTGTCCCTGACAGCTGAAACTCCAATAGTTGCCGATCAGCGGCTCATTGCCGCTGATTTCGGCAATTAACCCGTTACATGCGGGGCTCGATTGCGATCCCCGCATGTAAAAGGGTTTGTAGCACATCAGCAGCCCCCATACAATTGTGGGGGCTGCTGATGCTTGTGATGGCACCCGGGAGCCAGACAACGGCCCCCGGGTCTAACATGTATGCAAGCCTATGAGGAACAGTCTCTGGCTGGTCCTCGTAGACTAACTGTCAGAGTGACTGTGACGTCACACTGACAGTTGGAATACATTACACTACCTAGGTAGTGTAATGCATTCTAGCAGTGATCAGAGCTGCAGGTAAAAGAAGAAAGTGTAAAAAGTAAAGAAAAAACAAAAAAAAAGTTAAGAAAAATGTATTACAAAAGTGTAAAAATAAAAGTTTTTTTTTTCCTAAAATAAGTCTCTTATTATAGGAAAAAAATGAAACCGTTAAAAAACAGTACACATATTTGGTATCACCGCGTTCATAACGACCCAATCTATAATACTATAATGTTGTTTTTACCGCACGGTGAACGCCGCAAAAAAACCAAACTAAAAACAATGCCAGAATCACTATTTTTTGGTCACCACCCCTCCCAAAATATAGAATAAAAAGTGATCAAAAAGTCGCATGTACCCGAAAATAGTAACAATAAAAACTACAACCCGTCCCGCAAAAAACAAGCCCTTACACCGCTTTTTTGACTGAAAAATAAAAAAGGATCTGCCAGGCACAGCTTCTGTGTCAACGCCCATAGGTAATCAGTCTGCACCTGCTTCTATGTCTGTGAGACTGACTCCATCTTCCACCACTCAGGATGGCAGGCTTAGGAGTGGGAGAGCCTATCACAGCCTGGCCAGACGGAGCTAGCTCCCGCCCTCTGTCTATTTATAACTGCCTTTCCTGTCCCTCCTTGCTTGTGATTCTTCTCTGTTGGTTTCCTGGCCCTGCTGCAGCTTCTTGAACTATTTGTCCCTGCTTCATATTGACCCTGGCTTACTGACTACTCTCCTGCTCTGCGTTTGGTACCTCGTACACTCCTGGTTTGACTCGGCTTGTTCACTACTCTCCTGCTCTGCGTTTTGTACCTCGTACACTCCTGGTTTGACTCGGCTCGTTCGCTGCTCCTGTTGCTCACGGTGTTGCCGTGGGCAACTGCCCCGTTTCCCTTTGCTTCTGTGTGCCCTTGTCTGTTTGTCTGTCGTGCACTTATTGAGCGTAGGGGCCGTCACCCAGTTGTACCCCGTCGCCTAGGGCGGGTCGTGGCAAGTAGGCAGGGACTGAGTGGCGGGTAGATTAGGGCTCACTTGTCTGTTTTCCTACCCCCGTCATTACACTAAAATGGAAAAGCAAAAAAGGATCAGTCCTGCAAAGGTTAATTAATTTCTATTAAAAAAATAAATTATTACCACATGTGGGGTATTGTCGTACTTGGGAGAGATTGCGTTAGAAATTTAGGGCAACTTTTTCTCCTTTGTCCCTTGTGAAAGTGAAAAAATTCAACATTTTAGTGGACAAAAATGTTTATATTCGTTTTCACGGCCTAATTCTACGAGATTCTGCAAAAGAGCTGTGTGGTATAAATGCTTACTATACCCCTTGAAAAATTCCTTGAGGGGTCTAGTTTCCAAAATTGGGTCACTTTTGGGGCGTTTCCACAATTTTTTTCCCTCCAGGGGGTTGCAATCGCGACATGGCACTAAAAACCAATCCAGCAAAATCTGTGCTCCAAAATCCAAATGGCGCTACCTCCCTTCTGAGCGCTGCTGTGCGTCCAAACAGCAGTTTATTATCACATATGGGGTATTTCCGTAATCGGGAGAAGATGCTTTACAAATGTTGTGGTGAATTTTCTTCTTTATTCCTTGTAAATATTAAAAATGTCTATGTTATTTCAGGAAAAAAGTAGATTTTCATTTTCACAGACTAACTCCAATAAATATAGCAAAATACCTGTGGGGTCAAAGTGCTAACTATACCACTAGATAAATTCCTTGAGGGTCTAGTTTCCAAAATGGGGTCACTTTTGGGGAGTTTCCACTGTTTTGGCACCACGAGACCTCTTCAAACTCGGCATGGTGCCTAAAATATAATCTAAAAATAAGCAGGCCCCAAAATCCACTAGGTTCTCCTTTGCTTCTAAGGCCGCCATTGTTTCAGTCCATTACCGCACTAGGGCCATATGTGGGATATTCCTAAAAACTGCAGGACCTGGGCAATAAATATTGAGTTGTATTTCTCTGGTAAAACCTTCTGTGTTACACATTTTTTTTTATTACAAATGAATTTTGTCAAAAGTCCCCCATCAGACTGACTCCAGATGCCTTAACTCCTAAGTCATCACCCCTATAACCTCAGTTTTATTGCCCCGGCTTATCTTAATGATGTATCACCTCATGTACTAATTGTCTTTGTGTAACATCTAAATGTTGTGCTTTTTCTAAGTCATTCATTTGTAAACTGCCTGAAGAAGGGGCCTCTGTGCTCTGAAAGCTTGCATATAGAACTTTTATGGTTAGCCAATAAAGGTATCATACCTATTATACTTTTGTCTTTTTTGACACAAAAGTATTTAACATTTCATATTGTCTCTGGCTAACACAAATTTGTAAATTTCCCCTCTACTTTGCTTTATTTCCTGTGAAACGCCTAAAGGGTTAAAATACTTTCTGAATGCTGTTTTGAGTACTTTGAGGGGTGCAGTTTTTAAAATGGGGTGATTTATTGGGGTATTCTAATATATAAGGCCCTCAAAACCACTTCAGAACTGAACTGGCCCCTGTAAAAATCGCCTTTTGAAATTTTCTTGAAAATGTGAGAAATTGCTGCTAAAGTTCTAAGCCTTGTAACGTCCTAGAAAAATAAAAGGATGTTCAAAAAATGATGCAAATATAAAGTACACATATGGGAAATGGTAACTAGTGACTATTTTGTGTGGTATTACTATCGGTTTTACAAGCAGATACATTTAAATTTAGAAAAAATGCACATTTTTGCAAATTTTGGTGTTTTTCATTGAATAAATATTGAATTTATCGACCAAATTTTTCCACTATCATAAAGTACAATATGTCACGAGAAAACAATCTCAGAATCGCTTGGATAGGTAAAAGCATTCCGGAGTTATTACCACATAAAGTGACACATGTCAGATTGGAAAAAATCAGCTGGGCCACAAGGCCAAAACAGGCTGTGTCCTAAAGGGGTTAAGGACTCTACTAGTCTAATTAGGGATTTAAAAAAACAAAGTTGACATGAAGACTATATTATGATGTCACTAGATGTTATACTCAAATATAAACCATAATTTAGGTCTAGAAGCCATTAAATATTTCCTTAAACACGATGGGATGTTTCATCAAGAACAGTGCAAATTTCTATTTAAAGGTTTAGAATTCATACTGACCCATAATGTCATGATCCATGGGTATGTAGACCCACTAGGTCGCACCACCGAAGCGGAGTAGCAGCTGGCCAAACTACAGTCCTAGTACAAGAGTACCTTAGATAATCCAGACATTAGCGGAGGCTTAGGCACAGATTGACTTGGAGGCAGATGACACCCGATGTGGTGTGAGACGGCAGGCGTGACAGGTGGCACAACGCGACTTCAACACTCCAAGGCAAAGGAGCCACTATAGGACGGGATACAGCATAGAGGTAGCAGGGCACGGGAACCACAGGAACAGGATAACACTAAGGGACCATTTGCTAAGACTAACATGGGTAAACACAACATTTCTCAGGCAAGGAGTAAAGGGGCAGGGCCCTTCTTATAGTCCAGGGTGATCATGGGCTAATTAATGGTTATTTTCATGTGCGCACTCGCCCTTTAAGGCCGGGCATGAGCGTGCGCATGCACCCTACGGGACATAGCAGAAAGAAGCGGAAGTGAGCAGTTACATATACTAAATAATTAACCTATCGCAAAAATATCATATATTACTGCAGATGTATAGATGAAGTCTGAGAGGGGACTGTCCAGTTTTCACGACACCTTTTAAAGGAAACTTGTCACCAGTGAGACAATGTTACAGATGTCCCAAGAATTAATATATTCATTTATATTACTTATAAAGGACTGTACAGAAGTTGTCATTTGTCCCCACTGTGGGGCACACAATCTAAATTCCCTATCTGTATGTTCTCTTGGTTTTAAGTGAGGGGAGAAACCGGAGTACATGAAGAAAACCCTGCTTACTTGCTGCTCCAGTCACACTGTCTCACTTGGGGAGGCTCCTGCCTGTCAACCACCAACCTCCACTCTGCACAGTCGCATACATGTGGGGATGCTCCTGCCTGTCACCTGCAAGGCCCACAGACTTTCAGGGCCCACACTTGTGCAACCTGGCACTACACAGCAGCTTCACAAACTCAAGCAAATTAGCTTGTTCTTCCTCCAGCACAACACTTGTAAGCAGCTTGTAAGTCCATGGTATTTGCCTGCATACTGAACCCTAAATGGAGGGAACAGTAGCCTTTAATGAACTAAGCCATCCCCAGGGCAAGGACTCAGCATAGCTATGCTGGTCTTGTCTTCCCCAATGTTTTGGGACGCAGTTAACTCTACCAAGATTTAAGCAAACCATACTTGGCGCTTGAATAAATTACTTACACCAATGTTCCCTTTAAGATATGGGGATTTAACCCCACATTTTATATGTGCACCAACTTTGTTAGTCCTCACCACTTTTATTGCTTAATGTAACCTTTTTATATACCATACAAGTTTTTTTTGTTGCAATTCTGCTGAAGCTGTTCTTAATCTTCCATGTTTTACTATACTACATTGATGGGGGATGTTTATTGTTCTTTCTAATGAAAAAAATCCCAGTTCTATCCAAAGTGCTGCAACCTCTGTGCTGTTGTCCCTTAACAGGAAAAACTTAATGTAGCAAGAAAATGAAAAGCAAATCCTAACTGACTAGCGCATACAATCCACTAATCAGCATTTGTTCATGTTTAAGAATAGTGCCCTAATGTATCTGTGGACTCTACTCATTAGTAAGCTTTTTTGGTGTCCAAAGGAAGGGACTGTCTAGTAAAATAACACCATAGAAGGCTGAGGCTAAATAATAAAAATAGAAAAATCCCTTTTAGAATCCCTGAGATTTCAAACTTAGAATACACATGCTGAAAATAAACAGTCAGTAATTTATTATATAAAATAATACAATGTAGATGATAAAATATGTTATATATTTCCGAGTTGGATGGAATGAATTTATTTTCACATTTATTGATGACATATCTCTAAATTGTCAGCTGATGAGTGTGTGCACAGAATCATATTAACCAAATCAATGTTTGCTATGATTAATTGACATTAAATATGAAGGATTCATTGATTTTCTGGATTATTGCTAGCTTTCATATATTTACAAAGAAAAATGATTAGCAAAAATTTATTTTCAAATGCTCAGGTCTTGTAAAACTAACAGGTCATCCTATCCATATAGCACAATATAGGTGAAGATTAGCTAACAAAAATTGTGATCTCCATATATTACCTATGAAGTAAATTCTAAATACTGTTTTTTCTTTACAGCATTTTGACACATACACAATATAGCAATATAAGTGTAGAAATAACTTAAAAGGTAATCTTCAACATTTAGAAAAAAAATGGTTTGAACAGTACATAAAAAAGAAAAGTAATTTTTGAATATACTCATCAATAGCAACATCATGCCACGTTACAGTAATAGCCTATTTGTGTATATTGTGGTGATCTTTCATCCATAGTGACGTCATGTGATGTGACATTATTAGGCCACATCAAAAAGTTAAACTCAGAAGGACCCATGAATACGGGTAATAGGTGACTAGGGTTGAATTTGAAAGCTAAATATTAGAAAATGTATTATTTTTTCTATTTTAGGTATATACCAGGCCCTATGGGAATCTTGGAAAAAGGCTATGATTTTTTTATTGTTAATTTGGGCACTGACATCGCAGTAGTAAAAAAGTATAAAATGATTTATAAGATATACAAGATGATTCGAGACCGCTCCGATCTCTTCATCAGGTACATAAAACCAAATTGCAAAGTAAGGTATTTAAACCCCAAATCCGGGAGATAAAACAGGAAATTATATTATATTCCCCACTCTAGAAGCTTACCATACAAAATACAGCTAAGTAACATAAAAGATTACTGAATTATTACAGATAACTAAAGACTGGTGTTTTCAATTGTTTCATTTAACCCCTCAGGGAACAGGGTGCATAACTTGAAAATCCAGTAGGATTCTCTATTAATCAAACACTGGTAACAAATAGGAATATGATCCAGAATGAAACTGGAGCAATCTTTATTATGCAGAAGAATGTGGGGTAGAGTGCCTGGATATGCTGTGATTCATTACCAAGTTTTGTATATTGTAGCGATGTTTATTCATCCACGCACGTACAGTCTGGACTGTAGGACTCGCATACTGTAGGTTACAGCTATATTTCAGTAAGTACATTACAAATGATGTAGAGTAGTAAAAAAAAAACTTTGACAGAAATATTTCCCCAGTAACGTTGGATAAATTTTTTTTTTAGCCATGCTCAAACATGGGGCAGCACAAACACTTTTTTGTACCACATCTGAATGAGTTCACCAAGTTTGGGAATAATCCCAATGATAGATGACCAGAACTATAAGAATTTGGGGGTTTACATCTTAGGCGGCTAGGGGCTAACAAGTTTCTCACATTTTTTTGCTCTGCGAAAGGTTATACCAGGCTTACCTGGTAAGATATCCTTTACCAGGGGATTATTTTTAATAATTGGCCAGTGTTTGATCAAAATATTCTTAATCTCTGAAGATGCAGAATTGTGCATATGTAAATAAATTGTGTTGAAATGCATCCATGTCCTGGGGGTCTGTGTATCCCGGGGTACCTCCAATATTTTCCTTTCACCATCTAGACAGTCATTTTATGTGAGGTAGCATCAGTTTCTGGGTCAGCACTGGAGACGAGATCACATAGGGGCTGTATTAGAAGGGGACAGCAGTACAGGAATAAAACTGTGCTATTACATGAGAGCCAGGGAAAGCAGCAAGATCTTGGACTCACAGAACTCAGGGAAAGCAGCAAGATCTTGGACTCACAGAACTCACATCCAGAATGTTTTATTGGGAGGGACAACCCCACATACAAAAAGTCTAAAACTAGAAACAGGTTGCAAACTGCATATCTGGGGTCTGAAAATGAAAGAAGGAATGGAGATTTCAGCCTGAAACTAGGTGAAACTTTTTAACTATTTCATGACCAAGGGTCATTGATACCCCTGTGTCCAGGACAAATTTTTCTTTTCTGATATGCCCTTCTTTAAATGATAATATCTTTGCAACCGTTTTGAATATCACAACTATTTTTGCTTATTGTACTACAAGACTTATGAGGCTTCCATTTTCTATATTAGTTTAATTAATGATGTGTATTCAATTTTTATTATGTGCAGACAAATCACTAAGAAATAAAAAATAAAACACTTTGTAATTATTTATATATATTTATCTGTTATATAGGTAGACTCACACAATTTGATCAAAATGTGTGCTAACAACCTCCCTATTGTAAGTAGATTTAGCAGTAATGCATATTTATTTATATTTAGTGGCTTAGATGGCATAAGTGTTCACAGTGTGCTGTCGCCATTTTCTTATGTGCTGCATATATATACACTACCGTTCAAAAGTTGGGGTCACCCAGACAATTTTGTGTTTTCCATTAAAACTCACACTTATATTTATCAAATGAGTTGCAAAATGACTAGAAAATATAGTCAAGACATTGACAAGGTTAGAAATAATGATTTTTATTTGAAATAATAATTTTCTCCTTTAAACTTTGCTTTCGTCAAAGAATGCTCAATTTGCAGCAATTACAGCATTGCAGATCTTTGGCATTCTAGCTGTTAATTTGCTGAGGTAAACGGGAGAAATTTCACCCCATGCTTCCAGAAGCCCCTCCCACAACTTGGATTGGCTTGATGGGCATTTCTTGCGTACCATACGATCAAGCTGCTCCCACAACAGCTCTATGGGGTTGAGATCTGGTGACTGTGCTGGCCACTCCATTACAGATAGAATACCAGCTGCCTGCTTCTTCCCTAAATAGTTCTTGCATAATTTGGAGGTGTGCTGTAAAGGACCTGCCAGGCACAGCTTCTGTATCAACGCCCATAGGTAATCAGTCTGCACCTGCTTCTATGTCTGTGAGACTGACTCCATCTTCCACCACTCAGGCTTAGGAGTGGGAGAGCCTATCACAGCCTGGCCAGACGGAGCTAACTCCCGCCCTCTGTCTATTTATACCTGCCTTTCCTGTTCCTCCTTGCTTGTGATTCTTCTCGTTTGGTTTCCTGGCCCTGCTGCAGCTTCTTGAACTATTTGTCCCTGCTTCATATTGACCCTGGCTTACTGACTACTCTCCTGCTCTGCGTTTGGTACCTCGTACACTCCTGGTTTGACTCGGCTTGTTCACTACTCTCCTGCTCTGCGTTTGGTACCTCGTACACTCCTGGTTTGACTCACTCGGCTCGTTCACTACTCTTGTTGCTCACGGTGTTGCAGTGGGCAACTGCCCCTTTTCCCTTAGCTTCTGTGTACCCTTGTCTGTTGTGCACTTATTGAGCGTAGGGACCGTCGCCCAGTTGTACCCCGTCGCCTAGGGCGGTTCGTTGCAAGTAGGCAGGGACTGAGTGGCGGGTAGATTAGGGCTCACTTGTCTGTTTCCCTACCCCCATCATTACACTCATGCATGAGAATATTAGTGCTATTCCTTATCAAGATACAATATATCCACATAGTCTATCATATGCACTGAGGGTTATCAACACATGTCCCGGATCAGAGGAGATCCTAGAGAGAAATAAAAAAACTTAAAAAGATCATCAGACAGTTAGGGAGGAAAGGGGAGTAGTTAAATGTTCTATGGATATTTACTTGAGTAATAGGCGGTCCATATAGACCATCCAGAGTTCAGTCGGGATATGGTGTGATTACTAAGGCCCCATGTACATTTCATCCATAATTAAGTTTTTATTGAAAAGGTATATCAAATACAAAGAAAGGTAAGTATATTTGAAAACGTTCAAATAATACATTACATAATAAAAAGGAAAACAAAAAAAACGATGTGTATACATATACAATGATGGTCAATGATTGATAAGGATACAAATGCAACCAAATGTAGACTCATATGTGTGCGAATGACATGAGAAGGAGGGGATACAACCATATGAATTACCAGGTTTTCTAGAAATACGATGGTGGAATAGCGTTGTGTGGAGAATCTAGACACAATTTCCATTTTGATAGTAGTATAGAACGTTTACAGTTAAAGCCAGCATAAGTAAATTCATGCCAACAGTTGTCATTAATACCTTTGATTATCATTTTCAATGTTGGCTGACAGTCGCCCTTCCAATGTTGGGCAATTTTCAACCTGGTTGTGATTAAAAAGTGTGACATGGTTGTGATATGATCAGTAGGGAATTGTTCTAGGCCTAAACCTAGTAATGCCAGGCCTCGGTTTGGTGTGAAGTGGTCCTTACATAGTCTTGACAATAGATAAGTAAAGCTGTAAGTGTTAGATATTTCACGTTTAATGGACTTTTTTAACCCTAGATTAAGGATTTGAGATTTTGAAGCGTTAATTTTATAGTTAGAAGCGGGGCTAAATTTATGTATGATATTCATGACCGACGGAAGGGAATTTTTAGGGTCAGTTAATGCGGTCAATACATCATCTGAAAAAAGACCTATGCGATGTTCCCGAGAACCTATTGAAATTCCTGATATAGTTTCAGATCTTCTGATATGTTCTGCAAAGGGTTGCATTATCATTGCGAAGATTAATGGTGACATGGGGCAGCCCTGTCTTGTGCCGTTCGTTATTGTGAAAGGTGATGATAGAAAACCTGACGTATAGACTTAGGCACTAGGGTTAGAATATAGAGACATAATTGCAGATAGAAACAGTCCTTCAAATCCAAATTTTTTCAAAGTAGATTCCAAATAGCCACAATGGACCCTATCAAACACCTTCTCCGTGCCCAAGGAAAGAAGCAGAGAAGGGATTTGAGAGGTCTCTACTGTTTCAATAATGTCCAAGAATCTCCTCGTTCCATCTAAGGTTTGACGGCCTTTAACCCCTTAATGACCGGGCCATTTTGCAAGTTAATGACCAAGGATTATTTTTTGTTTTTTCATGGTCGCATTCCGAGAGTCGTAAGTTTTTTTTTATTACGTCGACATAGCCGTATAAGGGCTTGTTTTTTGCGGGACGAGTTGTATTTTGTAATTGCACCATTTTTAGATGCTTATAATATATTGATTAACTTTTATTAACTTTATTTTAGGAGAGAATTGAAAATAAGCAGCTATTCCAGCATTAATTTTCACGTTATAAATTTACGCCGTTTACTATGCAGCGTAAATAACGTTAACTTTATTCTATGGGTCGGCACGATTACGGGGATACCAAATATGTAAGGGTTTTATATGTTTTCCTAGGTTTACCCAATAAAAACCCTTTTAGAAAAAAATTACTTGTTTTTGCATAGTCGCGTTCCAAGAGCCGTCATTTTTTTATTTTTCCGTCGATGTGGCCGTATGTGGGCTTGATTTTTGCGGGCCAATGTGTTGTTTTCATTAGTACTATTTTGGGGTACATAGGACTTATAGATTAACTTTTATTTTATTTTTTATGTGGGGAATGGGAGAAAAGAGAGAATTTTGCCGTTGTTTTTTGCGATTTATTTGGACGCCGTTCATCCGGCGGTTTAATTAATGTGTTCATTTTATTGGTCAAGTTGTTACGATCGCGGAGATACCATATATGTGTATGTGTGATTGGTTTTGACACTTTTACAAAATAAAACCACTTTTTGGGAAAAAAATCTTAGTTTTATTTGATTTTGACTGTAATTATTATTATTTTTTTCAACAAACTTTATTTAACTGATTGACATTTTTTTTTTAAGTCCCACCAGGGGACTTCACTATGCGATGTGCCGATCGCATATATAATGCTTTGGTATACTTAGTATACCAAAGCATTATTGCCTAACAGGCAGTTGCGGAAGACAGACCTGGGGGTCTTTGTTAGACCCCCGGCTGTCATGGAAACCCGACGGCGACCCGCAATTTGTTTGCGGGGGCGCCGATCGGGTGACAGAGGGAGCTCCCTCCCTCTGTCAAACACATTAGATGCCGCTGTCACTATTGACAGCGGCATTTAATGGGTTAAACTGTCGGAATCGGAGCGCGCTTCGATTCCGGCAGTTGCAGCAGGAGCCAGGCTGTGTATAACAGCCGTGCTCCTGCCGCTGATCGCGTGGGTACAGTGTCGGTAACCGCGCCATCACAGGACGGATATATCCGTCCTCCTGCGCGAACTAGCAGCTGCTGAGGACGGATATATCCGTCCTTCGGCGTTAAGGAGTTAATAAAGCCCACTTGATCATTTTTTATTAATTGAGGTAAATCATCAACTAAGCGAGCAGCTAAAAGTTTTGCATAGAGGTGCATTTGTATTCAGTAAAGATATTGGGCGAAAATTTGCTGGAAGATCTGGGGATTTACCCGGTTTTGGTAAAGTAATGATCAAGGCATGGAGCATTTCGTTCGGACAACTGCAGGAATGAGAAAGTTGGCGAAATGTTTTGAGTAAATAAGGAGCCAGTAGTGTCTTAAAGAATTTATAATATTCGTTTGTAAGTCCATCCGGGCCAGGAGTTTTGTTCTGTTTTAATGACCCAATTGCAGATAAGACTTCATCTAACGATATTTCTTTGTTCAAAATAGTTTTTTGATCAAGAGATAAGTTAGGGAGAGAGATTTCATCTGGGAAATCATCAACTAAAGTGCTAGTTGGTTGGGGACAGTCTTTATTTGCTGCTAAATTATAAAGGGTAAAAATTTGTGGTATTATTTATCCACCACCTGGATGAGAGTGAATTTGTTCTCCGTAATATTATAGTAAGAAAGAGATAGATCCGGAGTATTTATAAAATATAACTTTTACTAGGTATTGTTTAAAACACACGTAACATTTGATGTATATATATGAGGATTTCATGTGCCAATATTGCATGCAATTTCTCATATATTTTCTATGATATGCGTTTATATCAAGGTTTTTAAGACCGCTAAGAGTTGGGAGAACATCTATTCACCAGTTCTTAGCTAGGAGAGGTTCACCCCTATTTTGGACATCTGGACACATCTGCTAAAAGGACTACCAATAAGAAAAAGGGGTAGGAGGGCAACTGCCCTACAATCTTTATATTACCCTTATATGTGGTCCATGCAAACGAGAAAAATGTGGAGGAACCCCCTGAAGTTAATAACCATAACATATTACAAATTAAGAAACCTTACAAAGGTGGACTAACTCTTTGCTGTCTTAAAAACCTTGATATAAACGCATATCATAGAAAATATATGAGAAATTGCATGCAGTATTGGCACATGAAATCCTCATCTATATACATCAAATGTTATGTGTGTTTTAAACTATACCTAGTAAAAGTTATATTTTATAAATACTCCGCATCTATCTCTTTCTTTCTAAATTATAAAGGGAACTGTAGTATTCTGAGAAAGCTTCCGAGATTTTTTGTGGATTTAGAAATGTGTTCTGTTTAGAGTCATACAAAAACGGAATTCTGGATTTAGCCTCCCTATACTTGTGTAATGTCCGTGGCTGCGGGCTGTCAGCTCCAACCTCCACCTGACAGCCGAAGCCACGAGTCCGCAAGCGCTGGCCCCAGCCTCCTCCTCAGGAGACGCCAGCGCTCGCGTCTACTCACCTCTGCCGGATCCTGTAGGGTGCGCGCGCACGCTCATGCCCGCTCTTAAAGGGGCAGCGCACGCACCGGACCTCATGGACAAACTTTGACCCGTGAGTACCCTGGACTATAAGAGGGGTCCCGCCCCCTAGTTTTATGCTTGAGCATTGTTGTGTTCCCTATAGTTTATCTATGCAAATGGTCCCCTAGTGTTTCCTGCTCCCAGTGTTCCTGTACCTGTATCCTGATCTAGTGCCGTGCTCGCTGTAGTCGGGCTGTGCTGGATACCACGCCTGTCTGCTTCTCCACGCCTGACGTCTACCTGCTGCCTAGCTCCTGCCAAGAAACTGTCCGTGCTGCCACAGGTACCCTATATACTATAGACTCTGACCTGCGCCCTGTTGGCCAGCTGCCTTACCGCCAAAGCGGTACGGCCCAGTGGGTCCACAGACCCTTCGTGACAGTACGCTCAGGCCATGGACCCCGCTGGTCGGTTCAAGACTATGACGACGACACAGGAGAGGCGAGTGGATATGCTGGACCTCCGGTCTTGACAGGACCAACTCCTCCAGGCGTTGAACATTCTTGCGCGTCGGCAGGAGGCACAAGCTGCCGTTCCTCCTACTACACCTCCTGGCAATGTGAATACACAGTCTAGACCTCTTGGCAGTATTGACCCACGTGTTTCTTTGCCACTTCCTGACCTCTATGATGGAGAAGCAAGTACCTGTCGTGGTTTTCTTAATCATTGCCAGATCCACTTCAGCTTGTATGCTAGGACATTTTCGTCTGATGGTGCCAGGGTCGCTTTCATAATTTCTCTCCTCACCGGAAAGGCTCTTGCATGGGTGAACCCTATCGGGGAGAGACAAGGACCAGAGACCCCTGACTTCCCTGCCTTCCTCCGGACATTTCGCATGGTGTTTGAGGAGCCTGGACGGGTCTCATCTGCAGCGGCCTCTTTGATTAACCTGCGCCAAGAAGGCACCTCCGTGAATGAGTACGCCATCCACTTCCGCACCCTGGCGGGAGAGCTCTTATGGAACAATGAGGTTCTGGTGGCTGCATTCTGCCACGGACTATCTTCCAGAATTAAAGACGAACTTGCCGCCCGGGATCTGCCATCTACCCTGGATGACCTCATCCTTCTGTCTGCCCGGATTGAGATACGTATCCGTGAATGCCTCCAAGAGGTTCAACGGGAGGGAGCCCTTCCTAGTCTGGACTCTACGTTGCAGCAACCCCTGCTGTCCTCAGATGTCAATCCTCCCAAGAAGTCGGTAATAAAGGATCAGTATAAGTTATCTACCCAAGAGAGACAACGCATACGCACATCTGGACTGTCTGTATTGCGGTCTCGATGGCCATCTGGTGCGCCTGTGCACCCAAAAATTCCAAAACTTAAGGTTGCTTGAAGTGACGAACGTCTTTACCAAGAGGGAGGTGAGACATTGACCCCACATTGAGCGTATGACTGCCCTATTGAACTGATTCCTGGTGCTTCCCTTCCCCGTGGTAGGGTATATCCTCTCTCTTTGCCAGAGACTCTGTCCATGTCCTCCTATGTGAAAGAGAACTTAGAAAGGGGCTTCATACGAAAGTCTTCCTCCCCGGCAGGAGCCAGCTTCTTCTTCGTCAAAAAGATAGATGGCTCTCTTCGTCCTTGCATCGACTACCAAGGTCTCAACCAGATCACGGTGAAGAATAAATATTCGTTGCCACTAATCTCCAAACTGTTTGATCGCATACGTGGTGCAATTTTTTTTTTTCTAAACTAGACCTACGTGGGGCTTACAACCTAGTTCGGATTCGCCAAGGTGATGAATGGAAGACTGCATTTAACACCCGTGATGGACACTATGAGTATCTAGTAATGCCCTTCGGCCTGTGTAATGCTCCCGCAGTCTTCCAGGAGTTTGTGAATTACATTTTCCGTGACATCCTCTATGTTGGTGTTGTAGTCTACCTTGATGACATCTTGATTTTCTCCCCAGATCCTATGACGCCCCAGAGACATGTCCGCCTGGTTCTGCTACGGTTAAGGGAGAATCGTCTGTACGCCAAGTTGGAGAAGTGCGTACTTGACAAGGATGCTCTACCCTTCCTGGGCTACATCGTCTCGAATCGAGGTCTCGAGATGGACCCTGAGAAGGTAAAGTCTGTCCTGGAGTGGCCACGTCCTCAAGGCTTGAGGGCCATACAGCGCTTTTTTTCTTTGCTAACTTTTACAGGCAGTTTATTCTGAATTTCTCCTCACTGACTTCTCCCATCTCTAACCTTACTAAGAAGGGTATGAACGCCAAGGTGTGGACTCCCGAGGCAGAGTCCGCATTCAATAGGCTGAAGTGTGCCTTTACGTCAGCCTCTATTATCCTCCATCATCCGGATGTCTCTTTGCAGTTCTCGTTGGAGGTGGACGCATCCTCTGTCGGTGCTGGTGCACTCCTGTTCCAGTGAGGTCCCAAGGGCAAGTCTAGGGTATGTGGATACTTTTCCAAGCCCTTCTCTTCCGCAGAACGCAACTACTCGATTGGGGATCGGGAGTTACTTGCCATCAAATTGGCTCTGGAAGAGTGAAGACATCTACTAGAGGACGCAGCTCATCCGATCTTGATTTTTACAGACCACAAGAGTCTGACCTACCTCCAGATGGCCCAACGACTGAACCCACGTCAGGCCAGGTGGTCACTGTTCTTTGCAAGGTTTCCGTTTGAGCTTCATTATCGCTCGGCCGACAAGAATGTGAGGGCCGATGCCTTGTCCAGGTCTTTAGAGACAGAAGACACCATTGAGAGTCCACAGAACATTATCGATCCATCTTGCATTGTCTCGGTCAATCCCCTGCAAATTGGGGACATTCCTCCAGGGAGGACTTTTGTGCGCCTGACTGATCGTGGAAGAATCCCCCGCTGGGGACACTCCTCTAGACTGACAGGTCACGCAGGGTTACGTAAGACCCGGGATTTGATTGCTCGTCATTGATTGCTCACTCTGCCCAAGGATATTGTGGATTTTGTTTCTTCCTGTGCTGTATGTGCATCCAACAAGGCCACCCACTCCAGACCTGCTGGTTTGCTCCAACCATTGCCTTTGCCCAATGCTCCCTGGCAGCATATAGCTATGGACTTTATCACGGACCTGCCTCTCTCTGCTGGTTGTAGTGCAGTCTGGGTGGTGGTGGATCGATTTTCGAAGATGGCCCACTTCGTTCCTCTGACTGGTCTAACTTCTGCTCCTCAGTTGGCCAAGTTATTTATACAACACATCTTCCGCCTGCACGGCTTGACGCAGCATATTGTGTCTGATCGGGGGGTTCAGTTTACCTCGAGGTTCTGGAGAGCCCTCTGCTGACTTATTGGCGTGACGTTGGACTTTTCTTCTGCCTACCATCGTCAGTCTAATGGTCAGGTCGAAAGGATCAACCAGATTTTGGAGAACTACCTACGCCACTTCATCTCCAAACAGCATGATGACTGGGTGCAGCTGCTCCCATGGGCGGAGTTCTCCTACAATAATCACACCAGCGAGTCTACTAGGAATACACCATTCTGCATTGTCTATGGCCAGCACCCACAAATTCCTCTTCCAGTCCCTGATACTTCCGAGGTACCTGCAGCTGACTCCACGTTTAGAGACTTTTTTCAGATCTGGCAGCAGCCTCGATCTTCCATCCTAATGGCAGTGGACCGCATGAAACGGAAGGCTGACACAAGGAGAAGAGAGCCTCCTCGGTTTCTTCCTGGCACTAAGGTCTGGCTGTCATCTAGGAATATCCGACTGAGGGCACCATCATGTAAATTTGCCTCCAGGTTCCTTGAACCATTCGAGGTCCTGCAGCAGATCAACCCTGTCGCCTACAAGCTTCGGCTGCCTCCTACCTTCAGGATTCCCAACTCCTTCCATGCCTCCCTCCTGAAACCAGTGATCCTGAACCGCTATTCCAAGACTCCCAGCCCTGCGGTTGCCTCCAGCGGCCCCTCGGACATCTGTAAGGTCAAGGAGATCTTGGACACCAAGAAAGTGAGAGGAATGTGACAAATCACTATTAGATATCTCCCCTCTGGATCGGCAAGTAGACTTTTAAGTTGAAATGGTAAGGTATTTTTAAATGCAATGAGGACTCCTCTTTTTTTTTTAGCAGCATGGGCAAAGAAAATGTTTGGAAAGTTACGGTTACAAAATCTCACTGAGTCATTTTGTAGGAGATGAGTCTCTTGGACACAGCATATATCACATTTTTGCGTTCGAATCTCTTTCCATAAAAGCGAACGTTCATAGAGAAGATTTTAAATACCATTTATAAATATATAAATTGATTGAGTGTAACCTTGGAGAGGAGAAATGAGAGCATACATTAGCATTACTGCAATTTGACCATACTGTCACAGTGAATGAAAATAAAATTAAAAAAATACTTGTAAAACAAAATTGTAAAACATAACAGTGTGAACAATTACTATACAATATAGCAACGAATTACAGTCCAGGTTCAAAGTGAACCGTAGGGAAACCACAAATGGGGAAACCCACAAATGAGAGTGGTTCCGAACAATTAGAAGAACAGAAGGTAGCGAAGTATCAAACGAAGGCAGAAGGAGCTCCAGTGCCTTCCATCGAGATAATGAAGCAAAAGTTAAATCACTTATTTTATGCACTAAAGATAAGGACTTGGCACAAGGAATAAGTCAATTAGATGTTGTTAAAATAAACTGTGAGTTCTGAAGAAACAGAGATAAACCTATACATAGGAGAAGCTGGTACTTGAGAGATTTGAAGCCATGTATTCAAGTAGCGTCCCGAGAATGCCTGCCATCAGTGGATTTCCTCCATTCCTTGGCAAGGGTTGAAGGAAGTTTTTTCTTGGGTGGAGATCTGTCGCCATCTGGTGGTTGATAAAGAGCCCACAGAATTGCTGCTTCTTTTGGGTCGGAGATCACATGAGTGACACTGTTGTGCTTGATAATCAATTTAACAGGATATCCCCACTTGTAGGAGATGCTGTGGTCTCTCAAAATTTTTGTGTGTGCTGCAAATTCTCTTCGTCTGGAGAGAGTGGCAGGAAAAAGGTCTGCAAATAAAGAGATTTGTTGGAAGCATTCTGGAAGATAATTTTTATGGATTGCCGCCTTCATTATTGCCTCTTTAAAATGGTAGAACTGGAGACGTGCGAGAATGTCCCTTGACACACTGGGAGGAAGGTTCTTTGGTTTAGGAAATCTGTGAGCCCTGTCAATGAGGAGATCACTTTCCTTAGCTGTAGGAATGAGAGCTGTAAATAAATCGGTCAAGAATTCCTGTAGCTGGGAGTCCGAAACCGATTCAGAGATGTTTCTGAACCTGATGTTATTTCTTCTGGAGCGGTCTTCCAGATCAGCTAATTTAAGCTTCAACATAGCAACATCATCCTCTATTTTGACGTGTGTATCAACCAGATAGTTGTGAGCACTGACAATTTCCTCCATTTTGCCTTCTAAGTGATCTGTTCTCTCTCCCACCTCTGTGATAGTAGAATGCATTATGGAGATTGCAGAGTGTCTTTAAACTCCATGGCGTCTTTAAACTCCTGGAAATAAGTCTCATCTCTGCTGAGGAGGTAGGCAGGGCTGCTGCTGGACTTTTCCCCTCAGGGGTTAATAAGTGAGGAGAGAGTTATTTCTCTGGAGAGAGGCTGGGTGGCCTGCTCAGCAGTAAATGTGTCACAGCCAGAGATATAGCAGGGCTGGAGGAAGGGGATGTGCTCACCTCATTAGCTGCTAATAGCTGTGTAAGTCTCCGGCGTGTTCCGGCGTCATCTTGGGAGACTGGAGGGAAGAAGGCCATTAGTTTCGGTGGGCCTTGACTTTTCCTCTTGCTCCTCGTCATGACCACTGTATGACCCAGGGTGCAGGGAGGAAAGCAGACACCAGAATAATCTATTATGGTTGCTTTTTTTGCTTCTGTTTGAGCCGCTAATGGCGAAACTAGCACAGACCTCCTGCCTCACACGTCCTCCTCACTCGGCATCCGGCCACGCCCCCCCCGCATTCATTACTATTGGCCACGGACACTTTTCTGTATTTTTACGGATTGGTGTCCGTGCTGAAAACAGTCCAGTAGCACACTGGGGCTACATGTTGGATATTTCTAAAAACTACAGAACCTGGGCAATAAATACTGAGTTGCGTTTCTCTGTAAAAAAAACCTTCTGGTTACAGAAAAAATGGATTAAAGAGAGTCTGTCACCAGAACTTCAGTTTTGAACTAGCAGTATGCTAATATAGTTCATGCTAACCTGATTTTAAATGTGTTTTGCTTTTTCCCCAGGGTGCCTGCTTTGCATTAAAAAAAACTCTTATTACGTTTATGCTAATTAGCATTTCATTGCAATGTCCTTTGCATCAAAATGCTAGCACGTCATGCCCTGTTTAACTCCCAACCCTTCCTCGGAGAGTTCACGCCTGGCCCCGTAGTGTAGTGAACGCGCGCACGTTCCTACATCTTAGTCGGCGCATGCACAGTACAAACAATATGTCCGTCATTGTAATCAGAACTACTGCGCATGCACTGATGACGTATGCTTGAATTTACCTCTTTTTATATGATGTTACATTAAGCTGTTATTTACGTATACTACTAAAAGGCCCATAGTGGCCTACGTAAGATTTAGTGTGGGAGTCATATGACTAATGTCAGACACTATGTTAAAAACCTTCATGCTTGGTTAGCACAATTTTTTTGTGAACCCCTTAGTTCGCATTTTATTTCCTCATTTGCCCTTTTTGTCTGTAAGTTTTATTGCCCACCCCCCTCTGTTTCACCCAAGACAGACATAGAGATACTTTTCTCTTGTATGAGTTTACAAGATCACACTTCAGATGCGATAAATCCCATGAAATCAAATAGATTACATGGCTGAAATTAAGTCTATTTCCTATAACGTTAGATGTCTGAACTCCCCGGCTAAGAGGGGTCAAATACTCGCTTTCCCTAAAAAAGCACATGTTGATGTTTGCTTACTGCAGGAAACACATTTTAGAAAGGATAATATTCCCTCAATGAACCGTAGATGTTTTTCTACTTGGTTCCATAGTGGAGGCCCCACGAGAGCATCAAAGGGAGTCACTATAGGGATCTCCAAACATATACCTTTTTCTTTTAGAGATGTACAGAGAGATATCTATGGTAGATATATATATTCCTAAAGTGTGTTATCGATACTCAAATGGTGACCTTTGGCAATGTATATGCTCAAAATGCGGATCAATAAGGATGGCTGAAATCTACTGTGAATAAATTTTGTGATTTTGCAAAAGGTATTATGGTCCTGGGAGGCGACTCCAATGTTGCTCTAGATCCACTATTAGATACTTCCACAGGTAAATCGGTAATCTCATATAGGGAAGTGAGTGAGTTAAACGTTGCATTCATGAAGTCGGTCTGGTAGACATGTGGAGAACGTACCATCCATACACGATAAATGTTACATATTATTCAGATTCACATCTCTCTTACCAGAGAATTGATTACTGATTCATTTTAAATGCTTTTTTTACAGTATTGTAAACAACCTTTTATAGAATAAAATATATTTTCAGACCATTCTGGATTCTCTTTGTGACTCTCAAGCCTCCCTAAAAGAGACTCAAACTGGAAACTAAACTAAACACTACTTAAAAACAATAAATATACAGCTATATCCTTTTTTGATCAAAAGTTAATTGAATTTTTCTCCTTGAATGATCGAAGGGACATTAGTACTCCAATATTGTGGGAAGCACACAAGGCGTTCATTAGAGGGGAATTTATAGCACTGGGATCACATGTCAAACTAGAAGGAGAACAAAAACTAACCAGCCTCTTGGCTTGAATAAAACAGCTGGAGACTCTCACAAAGAGAAGTCTGGGTGTTTGGCATTCGCAGGAGTTGTTCTCTCTAAGATCTGAGTTCAAAAACATATTGAATCTAAAATCCATCAAGGCGTACTTGGCCTTGCAATTTAAGCATTATGAACACATTGAGATAAACCCACTAAATACATGATTTCCCAAGTCTGGAGTAGGAAAGCAAAAGCTTTTATAGGCCAGGTTACTGCCTTAGACAGATCTCTGTTACAGGACACAGAATCCATAGCTAAAGAAGTCCGTAACTTTTACCATATCTTATATAATCTTAACTCCGAAGACGATTTGGAAACCTCGTTTCTCAAGGAGAGACTTACAGACGAATTCATGGACTCAATATCTCTGCAGAGTATTTCAGCAACACAGGCCAAGACACTATGTGTACCAGTAGCGAAATCCTCACAACACTCAAACAAATGCCTAAAAATAAATGCCCAGGCCCCGATGGACTCATTCCACATTATTACCTCACTTTCCAAGATACTTTTCTCCCTTACCTGACTCGTCTATTAAATAATGGTCTAGATGGAATAACATTTTCACCCCAAACCCTAGCTGCAAACATATCTACCATCTATAAAGAGGGTAAAGATCCCTCCCTATTGGCATCCCTGAATCCTTCTTCACAATGGTGAGGATGATTTTCACCTGCTTTATGTGGAGATCCAAACTATCTAGAATTGCTTTTAAGACGCTTACTAGATCGGATCGCCTTTGTAGCATAGGGCTTCAAGACCCTTTATTATATTATAATTCTGTGCAGGTGGGGAGAGTCTTAGACTGGATGAGATGTTCTGATCAAAAGCTTTGGATTCAAGTGGAAGAAGATAACTCCTCTTTGCCACTTAGTGTTATACTGTGTTGCCATACCTTCCCCAGGTATATCGAATATAGTACTATTAAATGCTACCTTTTGGACGTGGAAATTCATCAATACTTTGTACTCCCTTGCCCCTTATCCATCTCAAGTACTTCAGATTAGGGTCCGATCTATTGCCCCCTCGGTAATGGGTAATGATTCAGTGCCGACCTCGATATTGGCAGATACAAGATCACACTCAACGTTAATAGACTTAGGTGTGATACTTTCTCTTCAGGAAATCCGTGAGTCATTGAATCTACCTGGTATTAACTTTATAGTGTATAATAGAATACGTACTCAAATATGTACTATCATCAAACACCCTGACATGAACAGAACTCCGAAATGGTTTGAAACCCAGGCCCTGGTACACAATCCTCCTAGGAAAGTTATTTCTAATGCTTATGAATATTTATTATCCAGTATATCCGGAGACGCACATCTTTTATGCTATATTAAGGCCTGGGAGAAGGATCTTGAGCACACACTTTCAGATGCACAGGTTAAATCGATATTACTGACTCCAAAATGAGATTTGAGATGTATCCGTATACAAGAGAATGCTTACAAAGTTCTGGCGAGGTGGTATATGACTCCCAAAAAATAAATTGCATAGACCCGACTTATCCAGATGTATGCTGGAAATGTGGTGTCGACACTGGGTCGTATATGTCATGTCCATGGCCGCAGACCGTCATGCTCACTCACCTCCTGACGGCCGCAGCTATGGGTCTGCGAGCGCTGGTCCCAGTCTCCTCCTCACTTACCGCGGCCAGGTCCCGTAGGGTGCGTGCGCACGCTCATGCCCGCTCCTAAAGGGCCAATGTGCGCACCTGAAGTTAATGTCAAAATTAGCCCAAGAGTACCATAAGACTATAAGAAGGGCTCAGCCTCCTTCCTCCCATGCCTGAGCGTTGTTATCATACCCAAAGTTTGTCTAAGCAAATGGTCTCCTAGTGCTTCCCAGTTCCCAGTGTTTCCCGTTCCTGTACCTGTATCCTGTATCCCGTGCTATCCTGATTAAGTGCCGTGCTGAGCTGAAGTCGTGCTGTGCTATATACCACACCTGTCCTGCTACACCACGCCTGACATCTGCCTGCTGTCTAGTCCCAGGCGAGCCTGTCTAGCTACTGTCCGAGCTGCCACAGGTACAGTATACGAACTATAGACTGTGACCAGTGTCCTGTTGGCCAGCTGCCATACCGTCAAGGCAGTACGGTCCAGTGGGTCCACGTACCAAACGTGACAGTACGCTCAGGCCATGGACCCCGCTGGTCGATCCAAGACCAAGATGTCACAAGATATGCGGATGGATATGCTAGACCTCCGGTTCCTATAGGACCAACTCCTCCAGGCCTTGAAAATTATCTCACGTCGGCAGGAGGTGCAAGCTGTCATTCCTCCTTCTACACCTCCTGGCAGTATTGATCCTCTGACTATACCTCAATGGCAATGTTGATCCCCGATTTTCTTTACCACTTCCTGATCGCTATGATGGAGACGCAGGGACCTGTCGTGGATTTTTTAACCAGTGCCAGATCGGCTTCAGCCTGTATGCAAGGGCATTTTCTTCTGATGGCGCAAGGGTCACTTTCATCATCTCTCTCCTCACTGGCAGGGCCCTTGCATGGGCGAATCGTATCTGGGAGAGACAAGGACCAGAGACCCGTGACTTCCAGGGGTTCCTCCGGACATTTCGCACTGTGTTTGAGGAGCCTGGACAAGTCTCGTCTGGAGCCGCCTCCTTGCTGAACCTACACCAAGGAGACACCTCCGTGGGCGATTACGCCATCCACTTCCGCACCCTGGCGGGAGAATTGTTGTGGAACAATGAGGCCCTGGTGGCTACATTCTGGCAGGGACTGTCTGCTAAGATTAAGGATGATCTTACCGCTCAAGATCTACCATCTACCCTGGATTACCTCATCCTTCTAGCCGCCCGGATTGATATAAGGATCCGAGAACGGCTCCAAGAAGCTCATCGGGAGGAAGGTCTCCCTAGTCCGGTCCCTGCTTTGCAGTAACCCCTGCTGTCCTCAGATGCCGACCCTCCTAAGGAGTCTGTGAGGATGGACCAGTTTACGCTATCTACACAGGAGAGACAACGCAGAGGCACCTCAGGACTCTGTCTATATTGCGGCCTCGTGGTCATCTTCTGCGTCTGTGTCCCCAAAAAACCCAAAGCCTAGGGTTGGTAGGAGAGACAACCTTGGATAAAGAAGGACTTTCATCTAAATTGTCCATTCCCGTGACCATAATGTCCAGTAAAAAAAACGCATCGGGTCTCTGTGTATCTGGACTCTCGTTCTGCGGCTAATTTCATTCATAGAGACCTGGTGGGTCTTCTCAAATTACCCACAACCCGTCTGGAGAGGTCGTTGATGGTTGCATCTGTAAATGGATTACCTCTGCCAGACCCAATTGTAGCTGTGACCAAGCCGCTAAGGCTCCAAGTAGGAGCTCTCCATTCCGAGCTTCTCTCATTCTTTGTCTTGTCCAAGGCCGTTAACCTCGTACTGCTGGGCCTGCCTTGGCTCCAACTACATGCCCCAGTCCTGGACTGGAACTCTGGAGAGGTTCTCCAGTGGGGCCCTGAGTGTCTCAACCGTTGCCTGGAATGGATTATTTCAACTAAGCCTCCTCTGCCTTGGTCATTGGCAGGATTGCCTGGTCATTATGCTGCATTTTCGGACGTCTTCAGCAAGAGAGAGGCGGAGATGCTGCCCCCACACCGGGCGTATGACTGTCCTATCGAGCTGATTCCTGGTGCATCCCTTCCCCGTGGTAGGGTATATCCTCTCTCCTTGCCAGAGACTCTGTCCATGTCTGCCTATGTTATGGAGAACTTGGAGAGGGGCTTCATATGGAAGTCTTCCTCCCCAGCAAGAGCCAGGTTCTTATACGTCAAGAAAAAAATGGTTCCCTGCGTCTTTGTATTGACTACCGGGGTCTCAACCAGATCACAGTGAAAAATAAGTATTCGTTGCCATTGATCTCAGAACTGTTTGATCGTATACGTGATGCCAAGATTTTTTCCAAACTAGTCCTGCGTGGGGCTTACAACCTAATCCAGATTCGCCGAGGTGACGAATGGAAGACTGCATTTAACACCCGGACACTATGGATATCTAGTAATGCCCTTCGACCTGTGTAATGCTCCCGCAGTCTTCCAGGAGTTTGTTAATGACATCTTCCATGACCTCCTCTATGTTTGTGTTGTGGTCTATCTTGATGACATCTTGATTTTTTTCTCCAGATCCTATAACTCATCAGACACATGTCCATCAAGTTTTGCTGTGGTTAAGGGAGAATCGCCTGTACGCCAAGTTGGAGAAGTGCATGTTTGAGAGAGATGCGCTACCCTTCCGGGGCTACATCATCTCGAATCGAGGTCCCCAGATGGATGCTGAAAAGGTAAAGTCTGTCCTGGGATGGCCACGCCCCCATGGCTTGAGGGCCATACAGCGCTTTCTGGGATTCGCCAATTTTTACAGACAGTTCATTCCAAACTTCTCCTCACTGACATCTATCTCTAACCTCACCAAGAAGGGCATGAACGCCATGGTGTGGACTCCTGAAGCAGAGTCCGCATTCAATAGCCTGAAGAGTGCCTTCACGTCAGCCTCTATCCTTCATAATACAGATGTTTCTCGACAGTTCTCATTGGAGGTGGATGCCTCCTCTGTCGGTTCTGGTGCACTCCAGAGAGGTTCCAAGGGCAAGTCAATGGTATGTGGATATTTCTCTAAGCTCTTCTCTTCCGCAGAACGCAACTACTCAATTGGGGATTGGGAGTTACTGGCCATCAAATTGGCCCTGGAGGAGTGGAGACATCTACTGGAGGGCACAGCTCATCCCATCCTGATTTTTACGGACCACAAGTATGTTACCTATTTCCAGACGGCCCAATGGCTGAACCTTCATCAGGCCAGGTGGTCGCTATTCTTTACCAGGTTCCAGTTTGAGCTCCATTATCGCCGGGCCGAAAACAATGTGAGGGCCGATGTCTTGTCCAGGTCATTCGAGACAGAGGACACCATGGAGATTCCACAGAATATTATTGATCCGTCTTGCATTGTGTCTGTCAACCCCTTGCACGTTAGGGACATCCCTCCAGACTCCTCAACGTGAGATTGGACTTTTCCTCTGCCTACCATCCTTAGTCCAATGGTCAAGTAGAGAGGATCAACCAGATCTTGGAGAACTACCTACGCCACTTCATCTCCAAACAGCATGATGACTGGGTGCAGTTTCTTCCGTGGGCTGAGTTCTCATATATCTATCACACTAGCGAGTGCACAAAAATCACACCGTTCTTCATTGTCTACGGCCAACACCCACGAATTCCTCTTCCGGTGCCCGTTATGTCTGAGGTACCAGCAGCTGATTCCGCTTTTAGAGACTTCCTGCAGATGTGGTAGCAGACTCGATCCTCCATCCTACTGTCAGTCGACCGCATGAAACGGAAGGCAAACACGAGGAGAAGAGAACCTCCTCAATTTCTCCCTGGCACGAGGGTCTGGCTGTCCTCCAGGAATATAAGACTAAGGGTCCCATCATACAAATTTGCTCCCAGGTTCCTCGGACACTTCAAGTTCCTACAGCAGATCAACCCTGTCACCTACAAGCTTCGGGTGCCTCCTACTCTCAAGACCCCCAACTCCTCCCATGTCTCCCTCCTGAAGCCGGTAGTTCTGAACCGCTATACCAAGACTCCTAGCCCTGCGGTTGCCTCAAGCAGTCCTTCAGATACCCTCGAGGTTAAGGAGATCTTGGACACTAAGAGAGTAAGAGAAAAAACTTTTATTTGGTGGATTGGAGGGGGTTTGGTCCTGAAAAAAGGTCCTGGGAGCCAGAGGAGAACCTCAATGCTTCTACCCTTCTGAACAAGTTTCTCTCTCGCTCTGGTCCCAACAGGAGGGGGGCGCATAAGAGGGGGGATACTGTCATGTCCATGGGCGAGGGTCGTCAGGCTCACTCACCTCCTGACGGCCGCAGTCATGGGTCTGCGAGCACTGGCCCCAGTCTCCTCCTCAGGAGACGCCAGTGCTTACTTCCTCTTACCTTGGCCGGGTCTCGTAGGGTGAGGGCGCACTCACGTGCCCGCTCTTAAACGGCCAGCACGCTTTCCTGAAGTTAATGTCAAAATTAGCCCATGAGTATCCTTGGACTATAAGAAGGGCAGAGTCAGCAGAGATGTGCTGCCATCATGATGAAAATGTATGGGGACGAATGATTGGAGTAACGAGCGCTCATTCCCATATGTAAGCAATCATTGCTCCTTGTGAAAGGAGCAAACGAGAGCTGATCAACGAGCTGTCTCAGGCCCTGTAAAAAGATCCTAACTCACCCTTGTCAGTTTTATGGATTAAACTAATATTAAGAACCTACATAGAGTCTAGCAGCACTCCCAATTCACTCGCAGACACCAGTACATATTTTAATCTATGCAACAGAAATTATTCATATTTTGTATATATTTCTTCCTGCAGGCCATCAGTTTCAGTCGGTAAATGGATATCTTCCACATATGCATCTAAGACCACCTCACTATAATCAATTTGATTAGTATAAAGATGCTTGTTAAATATAAAAATATAAAAACATTCAGTCACCCCCTTATCATCATTCTCCAAATTTCCCCCATAAACACATATTTGCTTAATGGATATATTGTGTTTTTTAGTGCTTACAGTTACAGCATTAATAAAAAGGATTAATCTCAGCAGGGTTTAGGGTATGCTCACACGCAGAATCAAGAACAGCTGAAAATGATGGAGCTGTTTTCAAGGGAAAACAGCCTCTGATTTTTAGCCGTTTTTGTAGCCGAAAATGGTTTTTGAGGCATTTTTTGGAGCCGTTTTTGGAGCTGTTTTTCCATTGACAAAACCCACTCCAAAAATGGCTCAAGAAGTGATATGCTCCTTCTTTTTATGGGGCCTTTTTTTCAGGTGCTGTTTTTTAAAACAAACGCCCCATCTGAACTAAACACCCCAAAATTCACCTGAAAACTCTGTGAACATACCGTTTTGTTGCTTTCTGTCCTGGTGGGTATCGACTTTCTTACAGAGTGTTCATCCTCCTCCCATAGAACACTTCCACTCAGGCACAACTTTCTTCGAGCAATTCAGGACTCCCTTTCCTCCAACTCCAGCAATTGGCTCCAGCAAGGGAACACCTTTGGAGCGCGGCGAGCCCCACACCTAGTTACCACCATTGGTGGTTTTCACCTGATACATTCTCCAGCCGCACAGCAGGGTAAATAGCAGATCTTGTTAGCAAATTCCAGTGTGTGATCACTCCCAACCACAGTTGGTCCTACACACAGACAGCAGCAATCTCTCTGCCTGTATCACCCCGACTCTTTTGGTCTCCAGAACTGACCAGCACTGGCTTAACGTCCGGAGCTCTGCTAATGTAGTGGCTAGGTGTCAGCATGCTCTGCATCAGATAGCATTAGTCCAGCGTGATACAGCCCAGCAGAAGTGACAGCAAGTGTGCGTGCTCTTTTCATATCACACTACATTCTCCCCATCCTCCTACTTGCTAGAATTTCAAGTGGCTATTAAGACCCTGAAGCTCTCCAAGTCTCCAGGAAGAGGAACCTATTTCTGATATATGATTTTAATACTGCAGACATAATTATAAAGTCACGTAATCTATTAGCAGTCAGTACACTAATCATTAGTAAAATTATGAAGATGATTTGCTTTTCTGGCCCTGGCAATTTTAAAAATATTCTGACGTTAGCAGCACAAGATTTACACATTATTGCTGAATAAAACTAAAGGTCCATTATATTACAATGAAATATCACTGTACAGAATTAGCATCACTCAAGAAAGTCTGTAAATTCTCTGCAGCCAATTCATTGCATTCATAAACAAACCTTCCTCAATCCATATTAAATAATCTTAACATTTATTTTCCAAATGCATAATCATGAGGAAACATTTTATTTAGCAGCTTTATATCAATTGTTCATTTTTCTTTTTAGCAAACTTCTGCTGTTTTGATTCCCAGTCCTATTATAAATTCCTGAGTAAGAATGTTTCCAATTTTGCCGCATTCCCCCTTGAAGCTGACAGCTATTCTTGAAATAAATGTCCAAAGGCAATGATGCATGCAGATTTTCAGACCTATAAATTAACTGAATGTCAAATCTACAACTAGCAGTGGCTGGACAGGGTCAGCATAAGGTTATGCATGTTACTGAAAATGTAAAATCTAATAGAATACACGTTGTATATCTGTTCTGTCCACAATGAGTTGTGTGAATGATAATTTAAATGCTCAACAATATCTATCAAAATTGTAACTTTGCATCCTACTATTTTTGCCATGCAGCATTATACAATGTATCTCAGTCAGAAGAGGTATGTCTGCTTTTATGCAGCTCTAGATGCCATCAGTATCTCTTATTTTCCCTAAATCAAAGTATATTTTTAAATAAAATATACATAATTTATAAATGATTACATCTATATATCCATTAATATGTATATAAATGACATTGCAGAAAGCTTAGTAGACAATATATACAATTTCTGATAATGTAGCAAAGATCTAGAACAGATGACATTGCAAGTGAATGAAATAACTTGATAAAATATGTATCTGCAGTTGAGGGATACAGAAAGCTTTGATTGAATGATGATACACATGATAAGAAATTAAATTGGTTCTATACCTTTATGAAGGTGTGGCTATATTTGGGACCACTACCTAAATGCAGATGTCACATGGCATCATGTATGATGACATAAATGATACTATACACAATATAAATTAAACATAATTTTTTTTAATTGGTTAATTATATCTTGAATAATAACTGAGCCCTGCCCACAATCAAAGCGGATGATCATTTGTGTATGAAAATGACATGCTGTTCCCCTTGATATAGTGCCTCAGTTCTGACTCTACTGCCATTATTTGACAGTCTGGAAAAAATAATTATTAAGACTGACCCACTAGGGTCATCTAACATACCAGGAGCTTTACTTGGTGTCATGTGTTGCTCTAAAAGCCTGTTTGCAAATGTTCCTTTTAGTATAAATTGCCTCTGTCACAAATATAACAGCCTCTACTGCAAATCTCTAGGGCTAGTAGCAGCAGTTGTTATAATCGGGCTTGAACTTTTTGACATCAGTGTTCTGCAACTATTAGCTGTAGATGCAGAGCCAAGACTTGGCCTTAGGTTGGTTGGTGCCCTGTGCGGCACTCTCTATTGAACAAACCAAAAATTAACCACATATATAGACACACACATACTGGAATCGTAGGCACACTGGAGTATAGCTTCTGTGCCTGATACTGTTGCCAACTAGGGGTTAATTGAGTTTCTGTAGTGTAGGCAGGTGATTCAGCTCTGATCGCCCTTCCACCCCCCTCCTCTGTCCCATCCTAGCTCCCGGGTTTTTAGCAGCATATTGGGTTACAGAGGGAGGTGGTTATGTTAATAAGGGAGAGCATGTAAGATCATCCTCCCCACTCAGGCTTCCACTTTAGTCATTGGAACTTATCAGGATGGACCGACAAGAGCTAGCTAGACTGATCCGCAGCACAGTTGCAGCTGAAGGGACTGCCTGGTTTCAGTCTCTGCTTCAGGAAGCAGCTGAACCGGCTCCCATCACAAGTGAGACAGCGCGCGACGCGGGCATCGAGTCCACCCACGAGGTTGTCCCCTTCACCTTCAGGTACAGTGCGGCCTCTCATTTTTGTGACCAGGGCTGCAGTTAGCTCTGCCCTACCTACCCGGGCTCCTGTCTCTTCCACGGTGCCGACACCTCAGCCCTTAGTGATGCCGGCGGCTGGGGATAGTTATGTGATCCCCTCGCTCCCATTTCGCCTGTGCTCCCTCCGGGCTTGGGGCGGTGTAGGCCCCGCTTACAAGAGGTGCGGGGATCAGTATTGCAGGCATTGTTTGTGGCCATCATTTCTGCAGCTGCGGCCGCATCCATTTCGGGCGGGGCCTCCTTTATGCAGGAGGCTGCTCAATTCACCAGTGCCCCTGCATGCTCCTCTCAGGGGTAGGGACTCAGTAGCACATACAGGGGGGTGGCTGGATGTTCCCCCTCCCGAGGCTGATGAGGGCTCAGAGCTCTTTTTCCCTCGAGGTCCCTTCCATTTGGCAGTCCGGCCGGCCGTTGTTCTGGCCGCGGCCGCGTTACGCCATTGCCCGTGCCTCCAGTTTTAGGGTAAGGTCAGGTGCTCCCGGATAGGTCCTCTCAGCCCCACTCAGTGAGCTCTCGGGCCCATAGTGACAGGTGGTGGTCTCACTCCTCGAGTCGCCAGTTGTTTTGTCACTCTCGGTCCTGCCATTACAGCAGGCGTTCAGGCAGATGCGATACGAGGAGGTCTCGACGGTCATCCTCTGTTTCCCGCTCTTTAGTCCTCTCCCAGTCTAGTTCTCGGTTGGATGTTGGTAGTCGGGCTAGCGTTCGCAGTAGTCCTGCTTGCACCCATAATCGTCGTGGTCTTTCTCCTGGGGGTTCTCGGGGGATGGTGTCTGCCTCCTCCGGCTCCAGTAGTGCCACCTGTTGCAACAACATCATCTAAAGTGGTGCCAGTGACTGTTCCTGGGCACGGTATGTTTGTGGTTGGTCTGATGCAAATGTGCTTGCTGCTGTGCGGTCTCTGTTAGCTGGTACTGTTCCTTCCCATGTGGAACAGGCAGTTCATCCAGTGGGTGTGAAAGCAATGGTTGAGGCTTCCATCTCCACGTTGACGCCTTTAGTGCCAGTTTTAAAAGAGACTTATTTTTGTAGCGTTTCACCTATTTTGACATATGATCTCTTCTGTCAGTTGATTCCTCCATGGCGATGAGGAGCAGTGCTTTGAGAGGGGTAATTTGAGTAAGTCTAGGGTCGCTACGTCTTTTAATAATTGGCTTAAATTTGCGGTTTTGGGTAGTGTTTTTAGTGCCAAGCGGCCAGAGTGTGCACGTCAATTTTTTCCATATCTGGATACCGTTTTTAGTGCTCATAAGTCGCACGGGGGTACTGCTTGGTGGAAATATGATGAGGAGTTTTGGAGGCGGCTGACTCAGAGGCCGAATGTTGGCTGGGATACTAAGCTGATTGACGTTTGGTTGCGTCTCATGATGTCGCAGCGCCCCTTTCAACCAGCCGCCCACGCCTCTTCGGGCTCCGCAGGTGCGGGTGCAAGCGTTGGGCCCGGCGGTGTGCGGAAAGCAGGTGCTTGCTGGCTCTTTATGAGGGACATTGTAGTTTCTATGGGTCATGTAAGTTTAGACATGAATGCTCCAGTTGTGGGGGAACCTACTCTGCGGTTAAATGTTCGCGGCACCAATGTCTGCCCGCGAGTGCTGGTAGGGTAGAGGATGCCAGTGCGTGTGTGCGAGATGCTCTCATGGCTAGACTGGAACCCCAAAATGATAGAAGCCACCCTGCTTAGGTTTGGTTTTTGTTTTGGTTTTTTCATTCCATTCTCTAGGCTGGCTTCTACTGTTTTGTCTGGTAATTTGTAGTTGGCCTTGGAATTCCCAGAGGCGATCAGGGAGAAAGTTTTGAAGGAAGTGGAGTTGGGCCGGATGGCCGGCCCCTTTTCGTGATTTGCTTTTTCCTAACCTTATTGTGTCCCCATTGGGCGTGATTTCTAAGAAGGAGCCCGGCGAGTTATCATCTCTTATCGTCTGTCTTATACCAAGGGGAGTTTGGTGAATGATGGTATTGACAAGGATATTGTGACGGTGTCATATATGTGTCTTTCGATAGGGCTGTAGAGTTTTTGTGTCGTGCGGTTTCGGGCGCCCTTATGGAAAAATCTGATATCGCCTCAGCTTTTTGTTTTTTGCTGGTTCATGCGGACTGTTACCATTTGTTGGGATGTTCTCTGAATGGTTATTTTTACTACCATATGTGTTTACCCATTGGCTGTTCGATTTCATGTTATTACTTTGAGGTGTTTAGTTCCTTCCTGGACTGGGTGTTGTGTAATGTACCGGGTTGTGGCGCGGTTACCCACTATCTTGACAATTGCTTGTGGGTCCCACTCAATGCTTCATCTCAATGTCAGTTTTTGTTTAAATCATCTCAGTACATCTGTCAGCGTTTTGGGATCCCTCTTTCTGAAGAGAAGACAGAGGGCCCTGCCACCGTTTTGTGTTTCTTGGGTATTGAGATAGATTCCGCTGAGATGTTTTTTCGGCTTCCGCTAGAAAAATTGGTGAAATTGCGTTTGGCGTTGAATTTGACTTTATCTTCTCGTAAGTTGCAGTTGCGACAGATACAATCGTTGTTAGGTGTGTTGGTCTTTGCATGTAGAATTATGCCTATGGCCATGTTTTTTCTAGGCGTTTGTCCCTGGCGACTCACAGGTTTTCTGTGTTGTCTCACTACGTGTGCATTACAGCTTCCATTAAGACTGACTAATGCGTCTGGCGTACCTTTTTGGAAGATTATAATGGCCGTACATGTTGGCGAGCTTCTGTCGTTTCCAACACTGAATTGGAGTTGTTCACAGATGCGGCTGGTGTGGTGGATTTTGGTGCAGTGTTTGGTATGGAGTGGTATGCCGACTCATGTCCCGACTCTTGGCGGGCGAGGGGTTGTTTCATGAATCTAACGTTACTTGAGCTTTTTCCTATAGTGGTGGCCGTTGATCTTTGAGTGAGGCATTTTCGAACAAGATTGTTGTTTTTTGGTTGGACAACATGAGTGTTGTTTTTGCGGTTAACCACCTTACTTCCTCCTCAGGTACTGTCTTAGTTTTACTTCGTCACCTGGTTTTGTGCTGTTTGCAGTATAATGTTCAATTTCAGGCTCGCCACATTCCGGGGGTTGATAATAGTGTTGGTGATGCTTTGTCTCATTTCAATTGGCATGTTTTTTGTTGCCTTTACCCGCAGGCAAGCAACTGGTCGGGAGACGCTGCCAGGACGCATTGTGCAGGATGCTGGAATGAAGAAGGTCCCCTTACTGAGATCTTCGCTTGCACCTTCAACATGGTCCACTTATGGTAATGCATAAGTTAGTGGTAAAATATGCGCGATACATTCAGTATTTAATTGTGAAAAACACCAAAATTTAGCGAAACAGTTCAAAAATTTGCATTTTTATCAATTTAAATGTATCTGCTTGTAAGACAGGCAGTTATACCACACAAAATTGTTGCTATTTAACATCCCTCATATGCCTACTTTAGATTGGCATCGTTTTTTGAACATCCTTACATTTTTCTAGGCTTAGAACTTTAGCAGCAATTTCTCACATTTTCTAGAAAATGTCAAAAGGCTATTTTTACAGGGACCAGTTCAGTTGTGAAGTGGTTTTGAGGGGCCTACACAATACAAACCACCACAAGTCACCCCATTTTAAAAACTGGGCCCATTAAAGTGTTCAAAACAGCATTTAGAAAGGAATTAAAGCAAAGTAGAGGTGAAATTGATAAATTTCATTTGTTTTTGGAGAAATTCATTTTTAATCCATTTTTTTTGTAACACAGAAGGTTTTACCAGAGAAACGCAACTCAATATTTACTGCCCACGTTCTGCAGTTTTAGGAAATATCCCACATGTGGCCCCAGTGTGCTTATGGACGGAAGCACAGGCCTCAGAAACAAAGGAGCACCTAGTGGATTTTGGGGCCTCCTTTTTATTAGAAAATATTTTAGGCACCATGTTCAGGTTTGAAGGGCTGTTGCGGTGCCAAAACAGTAGAAACCCCCCACAAGTGACCCTATTTTGGAAACTACACCCATTGAGGAAATTATATAGGGTATAGTGAGCATTTTGACTCCACAGGTCATTTGGAGAAATTATTGGAAGTAGGGCGTGTAAATGAAAATCTACATTTTTTCAAAGAAAATGTAGGTTTAGCTAATTTTTTCTAATTTTCACGAGGACTAATGAAAAAAAAGCTCCACAATATTTGTAAAGCAATTTCTCCCAAGTAAAACAATACCCCATATGTGGTCATATTTTGACACACGGCAGGGCTTAGAAGGGAAAGAGCGCCATTTTGCTTTTGGAGCTCAAATTTAGCAGAAATAATTTGCGGAGGCCATGTCGCATTTGCAAAGCTCCTGAGTGGCCAAAACAGTGGAAACCCCCCAAGAGGGACTTCATGTGGGAAACTACACTCCTTGAGGAATTTATCTAGGGGTATGGTGAGCGTTTTGACCCCACAGGCTTTTTGCAGAAATTATTGGAACTAGGTTTAGCTAATTTTTTTTCATACCCACAAGGACTAAAGGAGAAAAAGGACCACAACATTTGTAGAGCAGTTTATGCCGAGTAAAATAGTACCCCACATGTGATCATAAATGGCTTTTTGGACACTCGGCAGGGCTCAGAAGGGAAAGAGCACCATTTGGAGATCAAATTTAACTGGAATGGTTTGCAGAGGCCATGTCACATTTGCAAAGCCCCTAAGTGGCCAAAATAGTTGAAACCCCCCAAAAGTGACTCAATTTTTGAAACTACGCACCTCAAGGAATTTATCTAGGGGTATAGTGAGCATTTAAAAAATGTTTAAATTAAAAATCCATGGATGTGTGATAAACTTTGAAGCACTCCTTTATGCACAGGCCAGGTTTGTCGGGGCAGGTTTCACAATGATAAGTTGTGTCTCGTCTTCTCCCCTTTTTGTAACACACTTTACACCTTTTTAGGCTCCTTTCCCTTTTTACCAATGGAGGGGATTTCTCCAGCAAAGTGTTGCTCTGGTACAATACGTGGACCATCGCTTCTAGAAGTACTCGGGCCCTCCCATTCCTGGTTCCCAAATACAAGGGCCTTGATAACCGCCTCTTGAAACTGAAGGAATGTCCCTGTCTGGCCTGCACATTGGTACAGCACGTAAGAATTCTACAATGCCATCTGTACCATGTGTATGGCCAGCTTTTTGTACCACACCTTTTTTTTACGCATGGCACTGTACGGTTTCAGTACTTGATCAGAGAGATCAACCCCTCCCATGTACTTATTGTATCCGAGAATGCAATCTGGCTTGGGGGTCATTGTACTGCTACCTCGGACAGGAATAGGGGTGCTACCGTTACCGTGTATTGTGGTCAACATAAGGACGTCCCTCTTGTCCTTATACTTGACCAGCAACATGTTATTTCTGTGTAGTGCCCTGCTTTCTCCCTTTCTTAGGGGTTGCCCAATCAGATTTTTAGAGAGGCCTCTCTGTTTTTTACGCACGGTGCCACATGCTGCAGTATTTCTGGTGGAGAGGCATTTAAATAGTGGGATGCTGGTATAGAAGTTATCCACGTAAATGTGATAACCCTGGTCCAGTAGTGGGTGCCCCAAATCCCACACTATGTTCCCAGGACAGGGGGGCATTCTGGAGGTTCTATCCTGGTGTCTTTCCCTTCATAAACCCTAAACTTGTAGGTGTACTCTGAGCTGCTCTCGCACAGCATGTACATTTTAATTCCATACCTCGTCCTCTTGCTTGGCAGGTATTGCCGGAATTTTAGTCTCCCCTTAAAATGTACAAGGATCTCGTCTATAGCTATGTTCTTTTCGGGGTGTACACTTCTTGAAATTTGGTGCAGAAATAATCAGTCATTGGCCTGATTTTGAATAGGCGGTCGTATGTGGGGTCATCATGGGGTGGGCACTGTGCATTTTCATTATAATGCAAAAATTTCTTAATTATTTCAAAACGTGTCCGGGTCATTGCCATCCGGTATAATAGGGTGCTGTATAAAATGTCCACTCCCCAGTATTGCCTAATCTCTGGCTTTCTTACTAAGCCCATATGTAGGACAAGGCCCCAAAATTTCATCATCTGCGCTGCCTCTATGGGGGTCCACCTAGCAAATGATGACTTGGGATTTGGGCTAAAAATTTTGGCCGTATAAATTTGTCTGGGCCACCATTAAATTAACAAAATCCTCCTAGAAAAAGACCTTGAAAAAGTCAATTTCTGTGACGCCTGCAGTCTCTAACCGAATTCCTGAGCTCCCTGTGAAGTCCGGAATGTGAGGCTCATAATTCTCAGGGGGTGGGTTCCACATGGTATCACTCATTTGGGGGGTTGCCTGAGCTGATGTTCTTGGGAACCTTTGTGGGGGTTCCTCATCACTGGATGAGGATGATGAGGAGGAGGAGCACAAGATGAATGGGGCAATTTCATCTTCTCCCTCTCTGGCCGATTCAGTGTAAGAGGACAGGATGGTATATGCCTCCTCGGCGGAGTAGACCCTTTGAGATGATTGGGATATTTTTATTAGGGGGGTATGTTGTGCTTCAACACGTGTAATACTCAATTTATTTTTATACAGGTGGTTGTGTATGTCGTGCTTTTTCACGTGTATATGAAATTTATAGGAAAAAAAAATTAAGAGAAGAAAGAGAAGAGAAGAATAAGAAAAATTTAGGAGAAAGAAATATATTGAACGTTCAATATAGAACTGTAAAAAAAATTGGGCTACAACTGTGTCTCTACCCTATCAAAAATTTTGTGACCGAACTTCAGTTAAAAAAAAATTAACGTCCGTCACTAAATGGTCGCTGACTATAAGCTGTCAATTTATACTAAAACTGTCGCTACGCTATCACAAATTTATTGAACAAACTTCAGTTAAAAAAAAATTAATGTCTGTCACTAAACGGACGCTGACTATAAGTTGTAAATTTATACTAAATCTGTCGCTATGCTTTCAAAAATATTGTGACTCAAATTCAGTTAAAAAAAACCTGAATGTCCGTGACTAAACGGACGCTGACCATAGCCTGTAAATTTATACTAAAACTGTCACTACGCTATCACAAATTTAGTGACCAAACTTCAGTTAAAAACAGACGCTAACTAGAAGCTGTAAATTTACTCAAACTGTATAAAAAATATATAGCTATAACTTCTACTATATATTTTTTTACAAAACAGACGTCAGTAAACGTCTGCTACTCTAACGCCCTAACGCTACTCTTTTTTTTTTTTCTTACAGTTTTATAAGAACAAAAAAAAGGCCCAAAAAAAACCTACGTAAACAAATTACCACGAGGCTCAGTATTAGACTCAGCACTCAGTGGCCGCAGGGCGCACGCAAAAAAAAAGGTGTAGTAAAAAAAGTAGACAAAAAATAAGAAACCTGCGCCTATAATTGAGCACAGATGCCGATCAGAGATGACGGTCACTGATCATTGCTCAGCGGCCACAGGAAACACACAGTGGGTTGGTGCGGGTAGAAAGAGATGAAAAAAAAAACTTGCTTAAAAAAAATGACCACGGATGCTTATCAGTGATGGCGGTCACTGATCAGCACTCAGTGGCCACAGGGCGCACACAGGGAGGTGGAAAAATAAGAAATAAAAAGTCCTGTGCCAAAAATTGGCGGTCAGTGATAGCAGTCACTGATCCGCACTCAGCGGCCGCAGGACGTAAAAAGCAAAAGAGGGGGAGGGGTACAGGGATAAGAAGTTTAGGGACAAAACTAGTGCTGCTGCTAAAAAAAACAAAAATCAGCAGCAGCACAGATGATGATGATGACTGTTCACTATGCAGCAGGAAGCAGTCGGATGAAGACGTCACAGCAGGATTGCAGCACAGAAGGCCTCAGAACCGGTAAGTAGTGTATGTCTCACAGACATTCACACCAGCTCTGCTCACCGTTCCTAACTAGAATGAGGTGGGTAGAACTGGAGGAGGGTGTTGCAAACACCCGCGATGGCTGCGATTGGTCGGTTGGGACAGACCGACCAATCGTAGCGATCCCGTGGGGTGGGTGGCATCACTGGCACCTCGTCATCACTACATGGCAGGGATTGGTGCTGTCCTAGGCAGCACCAATCACCACCATATCACTGTGCCCTGTGGCACAGTGATTGGCGAAAGCCGCAAATGGCCGGTCTGAATTGACCGACCAATTGCAGTGAACACCGATGCGGGGCGGGTGAGCCACCCCCCTGGCCCACATGTAGAGATGGCCTGCTGTTATGAACAGCAGCCATCTTTACTTTGTAACTTTTATTTTTTACACTGTGACCCCTTCTTCCTTTGGCGTATGGATACGGCAAATTGCGGGAACTCATGGCTTTCCATGGCGTACCCATACGGCAAATATCGGGAAGGCGTTAAGAGCGCTCTTGCTCTGGTTTTCCCCCGTGAGATTATGGTACGCACTTCTTTTGTATAGGCGCAGCTACAATGTCCAGTGAGTTGGGTTTGCTTGATGCTGAGGTACGCCGCAAAGTTTGGTGGCGTTCTGATTGTTTCGCAGGATATGTTCGTCCTGGCCTTATCTTGAACTAATTTTGATTCTCGGACATTCCTATATGTTCTGGGTGGAGTGCCGGGCTGCTATCCGGCCAGGAGGACGACCTTGGGATTTGGGAATGCCAAAGTTAATTGGAGAGGTTTCCGGGGTCTGCGTTGGTTGCAGGCACTATCCGACGTGGTGGAAATTAGTCGGTACCGGCCTGGGCCGACTGTGCTGGTGGTACACCTGGGTGGTAATGACCTGTGCTCGGTCAGGATACGTGAGCTCATCTCACTGATCCATTCCGACCTAAAAGAGGTTTTCTTCCTTCTATCCACATTTCGTGTTGTTTGGTTGGAAATTGTCCTGAGATTAGCGTGGTATGGAGATAGGGACGTTAAGGCCATTGAGAGGGGCAGGCATCTTTTGAACACTAGGTGTCTCGATTCGTTAGAGCAAGAGGTGGAGTCGTGATCTGGCATCGCCAGTTGGAGAGGTATAACAGGTGCTTATTGTTACCTGACGATGTACATTTGACCGACATCGGTCTGGACATTTTCTTGTCCGGTTTGCAGGATAGGGATGAGCAGGCCGTGTTCTTATCCCTTAGGGATAAGCTGGCATGCATGTTTTGTTGACCTATTCTTTTAGGTCATTGATTTTGTTAATAAAATTTATTTTAATAGTAAAAATTACTTAAATGATTTATTAAAAGATAAAGCTGTGGCCAACCCACGGGTCAACGCCACAAAATTATATGTCAGTTGTATTATTGGTATTCCTACACTACAATTTGTACTTTGTGAAAACAAAAGATAAGACACATACGGAGCTCCCCTAGGATGATAACGTTTTGAACATGGGTACAGTAGTTAAATGGTGAAACATGAAGGCTCATCTGATGGGGTTGTGCTGGCTGGTCGGCACAACTCAACTTTTTCGCATATCGGGGTCTCAGGGGACCTCTGTACACCGAGGTATGCTGGCCTCCGGAGCTGACTCTGGGTGTCCGTTCCCTGGAGATCAGGATCCTCCCAGCGTCCAATGAATTGTAAAATGGAGTAAAGAAAGAAAAAAAGCTCCTGTGTTGGTGATGTATGCTCAATTCACGATAATGGAGAGTAGGTCTCTTTTTCTTATTTATACCAAATAAACTTTAAAACATAACAAACACTAATAAAAAGAAATTCTATGTGTTTCAACCTAGGACATAGGTCTTCATCAGGCTTATTAAGCAAACAAACAAATGCTTTCCTTTTATATCCATTGAAAGGAAATATTTCTGCATCAAATGTACGGGTGACTGTTCAGAGTGAGAGTGGTAAACTCTCGTTCCCTTGCTTCTAATTAATACAACTTTAAAATTAATAGTAATACAATTTGAAAGTATTTGTACATATAATAAATGTGACAATATTACCAGCTATTACCAGTCACAAGAGACAACATCATCAAGATGTTTATAACCCAAATTATTCAGTTCATAACAACAAACCACCACTGAACCCTACACCAAATAGGAATATATACAACAGCAATCTAAATAATACCAAAAAAGCTAACCTCACTAGAGTAGCAAATCTAGAGACACCGAGATCAGAAGAAAAAGTAGAAGGGTTTGATCTGAACATCACAAAAATCCCAAATTTATCACTGGAAATTCTCCCAGAAGCCCCTTGCATAGGCAATATCCCCAACATTTTAGAAACATGGATTCCGCCTAATCCCAATCTACCACCCCTTATCCCCAGTGCAGACAATAGACTGTCAACACACAACCAGTCCATTCTGAATTTGTCAGATCCCATCGATATCACCTTTTTCACCACACATGACTCCCCAGGAGGCATAAATGCAACTATCCGTTGGGTCGGGACACCATTCCCACACCAATTTACAGAGGAGCCAATTGTCTCCTCGCCTATCATTTTCAAGCTCAATTCAATTGAAAACACTGGCACTAGTACCCCCACTTTAGTTGGAGGGTAATCGGACATCTCACCCAGCAGTACTCTATCCATCATATATTTTTTAGAATTTCCACCGACACCAGATATCGGTACCCAATACCCCAATCCCCATCCCCAGGAACATCGGAACACCAAGGAAAACACAATTACAAAATATTTCAAAATACTTCCCAGTGTATCACAGTCTAAAAAAAAAAAAAAACAATAAAAAGAAAAGAAAGCTCAGAGGATGTAGAGGAGGAAGAAAGAGAACCTCCCAAAAAGAACAGAGAGATCTGAGAAAATCTACTAAATATAGAAGCAACTAATACAGATATTCAAAAAAACAATATATTTAATCTATATTCAAACACTCTGAACAAAAAATAATTATCAGTACTCTCCAAAGGGCTCTCTTTTTGCCCAACCCAGAAAGCAGACGAATTTTAGCTTTTTTTAGATTTAAATATTTTTATTAGAAAGATGACTCTCAAACGTCATTTTCTAATAGGGGAAAGAAAAAATACATCACTCGAGCCAGTAATGCCAATAGAATACACCTATACACATTTACCTGTACAGGGGAAATCTAGATTTTATCCCTTGCATCATAGAGGGAATTTTTTAGAGACTTTTTATACATTAGTATCTGATAATATGAAAAAACTAGGTAACAATATTAAATGTAAAATATAATCTGAAACTATGTGAAAAGAGAGCATTAAAATCACTACAAAATAATACCAATATAGTGATCAGAGCGGCTGACAAAGGAGGAAGCATAGTAATTCAAGACAGAGAAGTGAACATAAAGGAAACCTATAGAATAATATCTGATCCTGAGTACTATGAAACTTTAACCATAGACCCTAGTAAAACATATGAAGAAGAATATAATCTACTAATAAAAGAGAACTATGAAAAGGGAATTATAAATAAAAAAGAGAAGAATTTTTTAACTGTATCATTCCCATCACTATTGTTCTTTTTACCACTTGCCAAAGGTCCATAAAGATAAGATCAACCCACTAGGACGCCCGATAATATCAGGCATAAACTCCTTAACAAGCCAATTATCCAACTACATAGATATGCACCTCCAGAACATAGTTATCAAACTACTGTCACACTTGAAACCTCCGACAAGTTACATAGTTACATAGTTACATAGTTAGTACGGCTGAAAAAAGACACATGTCCATCAAGTTCAACCAAGGGAAGGGAAAAGGGAAGGAAAAATTTCTACACATAGGAGCTAATATTTTTTTGTTCTAGGAAATTATCTAACCCTTTTTTAAAGCCATCTACTGTCCCTGCTGTGACCAGCTCCTGCGGTAGGCTATTCCATAAATTCACAGTTCTCACTGTAAAGAAGCCTTGTCGCCTCTGCAGCTTGAACCTTTTTTTCTCCAGACGTAGGGAGTGCCCCCTTGTTTTTTGAGGGGGTTTTACAAGGAACAGGATTTCACCATATTTTTTGTATGTGCCATTAATATATTTATATAAGTTAATCATGTCCCCCCTTAGTCGTCTTTTTTCAAGGCTAAATAGGTTTAATTCTTTCAATCTTTCCTCATAACTTAAATTCTCCATGCCCCTTATTAGCTTCGTTGCTCTTCTTTGTATTTTTTCCAACTCCAGGGCATCCTTTCTATGAACTGGAGCCCAGAACTGAACTGCATATTCTAGATGAGGCCTCACTAATGCTTTGTAAAGTGGCATTATTACATCCCTGTCCCGCGAGTCCATGCCTCTTTTAATACACGACAATATCCTGCTGGCCTTTGAAGCAGCTGATTGACACTGCATGCTGTTATTGAGTTTATGATTTACAAGTACACCCAGATCCTTCTCAACAAGTGAATCCGCCAGTGTAGCGCCCCCTAGGACATATGATGCATGCAGGTTGTTGGTACCAAGATGCATAACTTTACATTTATCTACATTAAACTTCATTTGCCAAGTGGACGCCCAAACACTTAGTTTGTTTAAATCTGCCTGTAATTCATGAACATCTTCCATAGTCTGAACTATATTACATAGCTTGGTGTCATCTGCAAAAATAGAAATAGTGCTATTAATCCCTTCCTCTATATCATTAATAAATAAGTTGAATAATAGTGGTCCCAGCACTGAACCCTGGGGTACACCACTTATAACCGGGGACCATTCAGAGAAGGAATCATTGACCACAACCCTCTGGATACGGTCCTTGAGCCAATTCTCAATCCAATTACAAACTATATTTTCTAAACCTATAGTCCTTAATTTACCCATTAGGCGTCTATGGGGGACAGTGTCAAATGCCTTTGCAAAGTCCAAAAACACTAAATCCACAGCGGCCCCTCTGTCTAGACTTCTGCTCACCTCTTCATAAAAACAGATTAGGTTAGTTTGACAACTTCTGTCCTTAGTAAAACCGTGCTGGCTGTCACTTATAATGCTATTTATTGTCACATAATCCTGTATATAGTCCCTCAATAGCCCCTCAAACATTTTCCCCACGATGGATGTTAAGCTTACTGGTCTATAATTACCCGGGGAAGACCTAGAGCCCTTTTTGAAAATAGGCACCACATTTGCCCTGCGCCAGTCCCTTGGCACTATACCTGTCACTAGAGATTCTCTGAATATTATGAAAAGGGGGACAGAAATAACTGAACTAAGCTCTTTAAGAATTCTAGGGTGTAACCCATCTGGTCCCGGAGCCTTGTGCACATTTATTTTATTTAATTGAATATTATTTTTATTAGCGATTTAAAAAAACTCAATTGGCCGAAGAATTAACTTATGATGACATTGGATGTCACTGCATTATACTCTAATATAGACTATAATTTTGGTTTAAAAGCTACTAAAAACTTTCTTGAGAAAAATGGGACGTTCCTTGAGGAACAGAGTATGTTCCTTTTGGAAGGTTTAAAATTCATATTAACTCACAATATTTTCAAATATGAAAGCAAAATATACAAGCATACAAAAGCTTCAGCTATGGGGACTCGGGTAGCACCAAGTTATTCAAATCTATTAATGGGGCATTTTGAACAGCTGCATATATATCAAACAACCACTCATACTGTTAAAAATATTATATACTTTCGCTGATATATTGATGATCTGTTTTTTTTACTTTTGGAGTCGTCAGATGATGCAGTCAAATTTGTTCATGACTTGAATAGTAAAAACTGGGGTATAAAATGTACCCCTACGATATCGAAAACAAGTATTATCTTCCTAGATGTAGAAATAAACAATACTAATCAGGGATTCACCACAAAAACTCATTTTAAAGAGGTTGATACTAATAGTTTTTTAGATTTTACAGTGCACATTTTAAAAAGTGGACAAAAAATATACCCCATAGTCAATACAGACGTATAAGAAAAGACTGTTCAATAACGGAATCATATAGAAAACAATCAAAGACCTTAAATAAAAGATTTAAGGAAATAAATTATCCATCGGATCTGATAAGAAATGCATATAAAAAAAATCTGAGTATTAAGAAATATGTCTAATAGAGAAGAAGAAATATATGTCCAAAGACAGCAACCATGAAAGAAAGAAATATTCTAACAACTTTGTAACAACCTATAATTCTGATAATAGCATAATCAGTAAATCCCTTAATAAACACTGGAACATAATTTTAAGTGACCCCGTATTAAAAGAAGTGATCCCAGAGAAACGTGGCATAACTTTTCGGAGAGGAAAAACAATAAAAAAGTATACTTGCCCCTAGCAGACTCAAAAGGAAGAACAAAACATCTGGAACGATCCCCAGTTTGTTTCCTCTCTTAATTGGTATATATAAATGTAACAAAAAAAATTGCCTCTGCTGTCAGAGTATCAACCATGGAAAGAAAAGTGTGACATCAAACACTACTAATGAAACATTTATGATTAAAACTTTCATAAATTGCAGCTTAGATTTTGTCATCTCTTAATATATAAGGATAACTACACAAACCCTCAGAAACAGATTAAATGGCCACAGATTCAATCCTAAGAATGGGTATTTAAAGCACAGCCTATCAAGGCATTTATTGCAACATCATAAATCAGATTTCACACATCTAAAAATTTCACCTATAGAACAAATAAACATAAATATAGAGAACAGATCTGCAGTCCTAAACAAGCGAGAATCATATTGGATATTTAAATTTAATACTCTCAGCCCCAATGGTTTAAATTAAAACATAGAGTCAGTTTGATTACCTATAATCGTCAAATAATTAAATTAGCTCAAGTTGTTAAGCAGATCCAGCTTTTTTATTTGGAACACAGTAGCCCCCTCTTCTGTAAGCTCCCACCTGATGCGGTAGGAGCTGTCCAATTTTTCAGCACCTTATAACATATTTCTCTAGCTAAGCCGTCAGACATTAGAGGGAGCTGTCCAGCACTTCAGGACCTTTTCACTAGCTTCTCCATGGCAACGGAGAGGTCAATAGTATTTTAAGCATTGATACATATTTTAGGTTTACTCCCCTCATATCTATTAAACATATAAATGTTTGTAACCATATTTATATTAATTTGTAGGATATTAATTGGAAACACTTCAAGATTAAACATTGCTCATATTTGAATATGATAGTTCATTGATAAAACTTTTTGCAACCGATATATATATATATATATATATATATATATATATATATATATATATATATATATATATGTGTATATATATATATATATATATATATATATGTTTTTCAATTATTTTAATATTGTCACATTTTATTATGTGTACAAATACTTTCACATTTTATTACGATTCATTTTAGAGTTGTACTAATTACAAGCAAAGGAACGGGAGTTTACCACTCCCACTCTGAACTGTCACCCGTACCTTTGACCCAGAAGTATTTCCTTTCAATGGATATAAAAGGAAATCATTTGTTTGTTTGTTTGTTTGTTTAATAAGCCTGATGAAGACCTCGGTCCTAGGTTGAAACGTGTAGCATTTCTTTTTACTAGTGTATGTTGTGTTTTAAAGTTTATTTGGAATAAATAAAAAAAAGAAACCTACTCTCCATTATCGTAATTGAGCACACATTACCAATGGGAGCGCCCCACATAGGACTTTTTACTTTCTTTACTCCATTTTACACTACAATTTGTGCAGAGGGCTCTATATATGCATAAAGTACACATATACTGTACATACATAAAGGCAGATATTTAGACAAAGGAGCAAATATATATACACACATTATGGAATATATACATACATAAAGGTAAAGACATATAGACATACAGACATATGCACACACACACAGGCAGGAACATATACAGATACATAAAAGGCACATATATAGACTTACAGGCACATATATACAAGCACACAAAAATATTTACATACAGACCCATATATACCCACACAGGCACATATATACACAGTACAGTTAATGTACTAGATTTCACATGCAGTCCTATGTAAAACCACAGATAACACAGTGATTAATCTGAGTACACATAATGTAGTTGGTGTTACCACAGTCCTATGTAACACCACATATATCACACAGTGATAACACTCTGAGTACAGATAATGTAGTAGATGTTACCCGCAGTCCTAGGTAACAACTCCGATAACTCACAGTGATAACTCTCTAAGTACAAATAATGTAGTAGATGATACCTGCAGTCCTATGTAACACCACAGATAACAAACACTGATAGTTATACCCACAAAAGCACATATAAACACATGCACACACACACACACACACACACACAAACACAAACACACACATACAGTGAAGGAAATAAGTATTTGATCCCTTGCTGATTTTGTAAGTTTGCCCACTGTCAAAGACATGAACAGTCTAGAATTTTTAGGCTAGGTTAATTTTACCAGTGAGAGAGAGATTATATATAAAAAAAAAAAACAGAAAATCACATTGTCAAAATTATATATATTTATTTGCATTGTGCACAGAGAAATAAGTATTTGATCCCTTTGGCAAACAAGACTTAATACTTGGTGGCAAAACCCTTGTTGGCAAGCACAGCAGTCAGACGTTTTTTTGTAGTTGATGATGAGGTTTGCACACATGTTAGATGGAATTTTGGCCCACTCCTCTTTGCAGATCATCTGTAAATCATTAAGATTTCGAGGCTGTCGCTTGGCAACTCGGGTCTTCAGCTCCCTCCATAAGTTTTCGATGGGATTAAGGTCTGGAGACTGGCTAGGCCACTCCATGACCTTAATGTGCTTCTTTTTAAGCCACTTCTTTGTTGCCTTGGCTGTATGTTTCGGGTCATTATCGTGCTGGAAGACCCAGCCACGAGCCATTTTTAAAGTCCTGGTGGAGTTAAGGAGGTTGTCACTCAGGATTTGACGGTACATGGCTCCATCCATTCTCCCATTGATGCAGTGAAGTAGTCCTGTGCCCTTAGCAGAGAAACACCCCCAAAACATAATGTTTCCACCTCCATGCTTGACAGTGGGGACGGTGTTCCTTGGGTCATAGGCAGCATTTCTCTTCCTCCAAACACGGCGAGTTGAGTTAATGCCAAAGAGCTCAATTTTAGTCTCATCTGACCACAGCACATTCTCCCAATCACTCTCAGAATCATACAGATGTTCATTTGCAAACTTCAGACGGGCCTGTACATGTGCCTTCTTGAGCAGGGGGACCTTGCAGGCACTGCAGGATTTTAATCCATTACGGCGTAATGTGTTACCAATGGTTTTCTTGGTGACTGTGGTCCCAGCTGCCTTGAGATCATTAACAAGTTCCCCCCGTGTAGTATTCGGCTGAGCTCCCACCTTCCTCAGGATCAAGGATACCCCACGAGGTGAGATTTTGCATTGAGCCCCAGATCGATGTCGATTGACAGTCATTTTGTATGTCTTCCATTTTCTTACTATTGCACCAACAGTTGTCTCCTTCTCACCCAGCGTCTTACTTATGGTTTGTAGCCCATTCCAGCCTTGTGCAGGTCTATGATCTTGTCCCTGACATCCTTAGAAAGCTCTTTGGTCTTGCGCATGTTGTAGAGGTTAGAGTCAGACTGATTAATTGAGTCTGTGGACAGGAGTCTTTTATACAGGTGACCAGTTAAGACAGCTGTCTTTAATGCAGGCACCAAGTTGATTTGGAGCGTGTAACTGGTCTGGAGGAGGCTGAACTCTTAATGGTTGGTAGGGGATCAAATACTTATTTCTCTGTACACAATGCAAATAAATATATATAATTTTGACTATGTGATTTTCTTTTTTTTTTTTTATATAATCTATCTCTCACTGTTAAAATTAACCTAGCCTAAAAATTCTAGACTGTTCATGTCTTTGACAGTGGGCAAACTTACAAAATCAGCAAGGGATCAAATACTTATTTCCTTCACTGTATATATCATGCAGTGCACCTCCAAACTGAAAATGCAATATAACCCCTTCCCGCACCTTGACACAACTGCACGTCAAGGTGAGCAGTAACTTTGCGCACCTTGAAATGCAGTTACATCTGTACTTTGACAAATAACCGCCACGAGGTGCTACACCGCAGCGGCGGTTAACTGTGCAGGGCGTGTCTGCTCTGCATTCCCTGTTGCCCATCAGCAGCCCATCACCACTGATTTTGGCAGTTAACCTCTCAGATGCGGCGTTCGATTGCGATCGCCGCATTTAAGAAATTTATCGCAGATTGCAAGCCCCCACATGAAATCACGGGGGCTAGCGATAGTACCCATGGCAACCGGACGCCATACAACGGCTTCCGGGCTGTCATGTACCGAAGCCTATGAGGAGCAGCCAGAGGATTCCTGTCAGAGTGACTGTCACGTCACCATCTAAATGTCCCCTAGTGGGACAAGTAAAAAAAGAAAAAATGTTTTATAAAAGTTTAAAAATAAAAGTTATAAGTTACATAAACAAAAAATGCTTTTTTTTTCCTATAATAAGTCTTTTATTATAGGAAAAAAATAAACATGTTAAAAAAGTACACATATTTGATATCACCGCGTTCGTAACGACCCAAACGATAAAACTATAATGTTATTTTTCCTGCACGATGGACACCGCAAAAAAATAAGTAAAAAACAATGCCAGAATTACTATTTTTTGGTCACCACCGGTCTCAAAATATAGAATAAAAAGTGATCAAAAAGTTGCATTTACCCCAAAATAGTACCAATAAAAACTACAACCCGTCCCGCAAAAAACAAGCCCTTACACAGCTTTTTTGACTGAAAAATAAAAAAGTTATGGCTCTAAGAATATGGCGACACAAAAAATGTATTATTTTATAAAAAAGTGATTTTATTGCGCCAACGCTGCAAAACTTTAAAAAAAAGATATACATATGGTATCACCGTAATCGTACCGACCCGCAGAATAAAGCAAAATGTCATTTATAGCCCAGGGTGAAAGCTGTAAGGAAAAAAGAATAAAAAACATTATCAGAATTGCTGGTTCTTGGTCACCTTGCTTGCCAAAAAAATTAATAAAAAGTGATAAAAAAAAAACAAAAATGGTACCAATGAAAACTACAGATTGTTCCGCAACAACTAAGCACTCACACAGCTCCGGTGGGGAAAAAATAAAAAAATTCTGGCTCTCAGAATATAGCGATGTAAAATGTGCAGAGTGTTCTAAAAGCGGATAAGATCGGGCACCATTTATCAGTGCGACATCGGCCACATATCTGCGGATTATTATTTATTTACCCCATTATTATACCCTCTTATTATGCGCTGATGTTCTCCGCACAGATTACATATGGCCCCACATTATAAACTGAAATACAAGTAAAACCCCACACGGAACTACTACCAAGCCAAATCTGCGCTTCAAAAGCCAAATTCCGCTCCCTCTCTTATGAGCCCTACAGCGTGCCCAAACAGCAATTTACGTCCACAGATCTGGCATCACCATACCCAGGAGAACCCGATTAATATTTTATGAGGTATTTGTCTTCAGTGGCACAAACTCGGCACAACATATTGTGCAGTCAAATGGCATATCAGTGGAAAATTTAAATTTTCACTCCACACCACCCAATGCACATTAACCCCTTCGTGCACCACGACTTAATAGCATGTCGTGGTGTGGGGGGTGATGTATGGAGTCGGCTCACGTGCTGAGCCTGTGCCATATGTTGCGGGTGTCAGCTGTGTATTACAGCTGACACCCGGTACTAATGGACAGGAACAGTGATCGCGCTGTTACAGGAGCCTGTAAAATGACAATATACTGCAATACATTAGTATTACAGTGTATTGTACAAGCAATCTAATGATCGCTGGTTCAAGTCCCCTAGGGTGACTAATAAAATGTGTAAAAAATAATAATAATTAAATAAAGTTATTCGTGAAAAAAATGAAATAAATATTTAAAGTCCCCAAAAAATAATTTTCCCATTTTTTCGCAAAAGCAATGTAAAAAAAAAAAAAAATTACACAAAATTTGTATCGCTGCGTCCGTAAAAGTCCGAACTATTACAATATACCATTATTTAACTCGCACGGTGGACACTGTAAATAATAAAGAATTTAAAACGCCACCCTAGCTCTAAAAGAAAATGTTAATAAAAAGTGCTCAAAAAGTTGTACGTACCAAAAAATGGTACCAATAAAAACTACAGCTCGTCTGGCAAAAAATAAGCACTCGCACTTCTCAATTGACCCAAAAATAAATAAAGTTATGCCTCTCGGAATATGGTGAAATAAAATGTTTTTTTTTTAAACAAATAGTTTTTACTTTGTAAAAGCAGTAAAATATAAAAAAAACTGTATAAATTTGGTCTCACTTTAATCGTATTAAATCTCAGAAAAAAAATAAGTTGTTGTTTTTACCGCACGGTGAAAACCGTAAAAACGAAACCCAAAAAACAATGGAGGAATCACAGTTTTTTCCAGTTTCAGCCTGCAAAGACTTTTTTTTCAGTTCCCCAGTAGATTAAATGACACTTTAAAGGGTGTAAATAGAAAATACAACTCCTCTCCCAAAGAAATAAGACCTCACATGAATCTATTGATGGAAAAATAAAAAAGTTATGGCTCTTGGAGGATGGGTAGTGAAAAAACAAAAAAAAATAAAAAAAAATGGATCAGACCAGAAAGGGTTAATTCATTTCTAATAAAAAAAAACATTTATGACCACAAGTGGGGTATAGCCGTACTCGGGAGAAATTGCTTTACAAATGTTGGGGTGCTTTTTCCTCCTTTATTCTTTGTGAAAATTAAAAAATTAAAAATTTTAGTGGAAATAATATTGATATTAATTTTCACAGCCTAATTCTAATAAATTCTGCAAAAGACCTGTGGAGTCAAAATGCTCACTATACCACTAGAAAGTTTCCCTAAAGAGGCTCTGTCACCAGATTATAAGTTCCCTATCTCCTACATAATGTGATCGGCGCTGTAACGTAGATAACAACAGTGTTTTTTATTTAGAAAAACTATCAATTTTGACCAAGTTATGACCTATTTTAGATTTATGCTAATGACTTTCTTAATAGACAACTGGGCTTGTTTTTACCTTTTGACCAAGTGGGCGTTGTAAAAAGAAGTGTATGACGCTGACCAATCAGAGATCATGCTGTGCTGTCATTCACAGCGTGATCTCGCGAGATCACGCTTGCTATCATTAAGTCCCACACAAACGTTACCGAAGTGTCAGGAGTGTTAATAGACATCGCGTGCTGGCTGGAGGCAATGTTTATTCACTCTCAAGACACTTCAGTAAAGTTAATATGTGAGTAAAGGATAGCACATCGTGATCTCGTATGATCACGATGTGCTGAGTACATGAATGGCGAGAAGTGGATGACGCTGATTGGTCAGCGTCATACACTTCTTTTTACAACGCCCACTTGGTCAAAAGGTAAAAACAAGCCCAGTTGTCTATTAAGAAAGTCATTAGCATATATCTAAAATAGGACATAACTTGGTCAAAATTGATAGTTTTCTAAATTATAAACACTGGGTCCAAACAGCAGTTTATTTCCATTTATTACCATATATGGGGTATTTCCGTAATTGGGAGAAATTGCTTTACAAATGCTGGGGTGTTTTTTTTTCCTTTATTCTTTGTAAAAATTTAAAATTTCTACATTTTTTTTTCAGAAAAAAAGTAGATTTTCATCTTCACAAACGAATTCAAATACATTTAGCAAAAAAAACGTGGGGTCAAAATGTTAACTATACCCCCAGATAAATTCTGTGAGGGGTGTACTATCCAAAATGGTCCAAAATGGGGTCACTTTTGGGGGTTTCCACGGTTTTGGTCACTCCAGTTCATTACAAATTCGACATGGCACTGAAAACTATTCCAGCAAAATCAGCACTCCAAAATCCAAATTACGCTCCTTCTCTTCTGAGCCCTGGTGTGGGTCCAAACAGCAGTTTATTACCACACATAGAGTATTGCCTTAATTGGGAGAAATTGCTTTACAAATGCTGGGGTGTTTTTTTTCCCTTTATTCCTTGTAAAAATTAAAAAAATCTATGTTTTTTCCAAAAAAAAGTAGATTTTCATCTTGACAGACTAACTCAAATACATTTCGCAAAAAAACTGTGGGGTCAAAACGCTAATGATACCCATAGATAAATTCATTAAGGGCTGTAGTTTCCAAAATGGGGTGCTGTCGTTTCCAAAATGGGGTCACTTTTCATTTTTTTTTACTGTTTTGGCACGACAAAACCTCTTCAAACCTGACATGGTGCCTAAAATATATTTTTTTTAAAAGTAGGCACCAAAATCCACTAGGTGCTCCTTTGATTCTGAGGCCTGTGTTTCAGTCTATTAGCAAACTAGGGCCACATGTGGGATATTTCTAAAAACTGCACAATCTGGGCAATATATATTGAGTTGCATTTCTCGTGTAAAATCTTCTGTGTTACTGAAAAAATTGTATTACAAATGATTTTTGGCAAAAAAGAATTTTGGAAATTTCACTTCAAATTTGCTTTAATTCCTGAGAAACGCCTATGGGGTTAAAACACTTTCTGAATGCTGTTCTGGATACTTTGAGGGGCGCAGTTTTCAAAATGGGGTGATTTATGGGGTCTTTTATAAGATATAAGGCCCTCAAAGCCACTTCAGAACTGAACTGGTCCATGATAAAATGGGCTTTTGAAATTTTATTGAAAATATGAGAAATTTTCTGCTAAAGTTCTAAGCCTTGTAACAACCTGGAAAAATAAAAGAATGTTCAAAAACCGATGCAAACATAAAGTACACATATGGAATATAGGAAATAGTAACTATTTTGTGTGGTATTACTGTTTGTCTTATAAGCAGATACATTTTTTTTTTTTTAAAAAATGCTAATTTTTGCACATTTTCTCCAAATTTTGGTGTTTTTCACACATAAATATCGAATTTATCATCTAAATTTTTTTTACTAACATAAAGTACAAGAGAAAACAATCCCAGAATCACTTGGTTAGGTAAAAGCATTCCCAAGTAATTACTACATAAGGTAACACATGTCCGATTTGAAAAAATTGGCTTAGTCTTCAAGCAGAGGCAGAGCCCAGTGGCTACATGCTGGGAGGGTGCAGCGCCCTGTGCACTCGCACAGGTCGCACACCCCTAAGACCGGCCCTGTGCAGAGCAGTGACAGAACACTCCCACCTTGCTCAGTGCTTACCAATAATCGAACATGTTGTTTTTACAGTCTGTTCTTTCTTTGGGTATCGTAGGAACCAATCAGGGCTGCACAATAATCAGATATCACCCTACAGTTAGGGTATGTTCACACGGCCAAATTTCAGACGTATACGAGGCGTATTATGCCTCGTTTTACGTCTGAAAATATGGCTACAATACGTCGGCAAACATCTGCCCATTCATTTGAATGGGTTTGCCGACGTACTGTGCAGACGACCTGTTATTTACGCGTCGTCGTTTGACAGCTGTCAAACGACGACTCGTAAAAATACAGCCTCGTCAAAAGAAGTGCAGGACACTTCTTTCAGACGTTTTTGGAGCTGTTTTCTCATAGACTCCAATGAAAACAGCTCCAAAAACGAGTTGGTAAAAAAATGAGTTGGTAAAAATGCGAGTTGGTAAAAAACGTCTGAAAAGCAGGGTCTGTTTTCCCTTGAAAACAGCTCTGGATTTTCAGACGTTTTGGTTGACTACGTGTGAACATACCCTTAGGTTTGAGGTACTCGGCTGGCCCCAGTACTTCAGTGCCTACAGGTAGCTGGTGGTTGTTATTTCTCTGGATAATGACAGCGGAATAGAACTCAGACAAATTATAGGGAAGCAGGAGATAGAGTAGCTAAGGGTAAAAGCCAACAGTCCAATAACAGGGAATAGAAGAAGTACACACAAAATCAGGGATCAGCAACAGTGATATAGAAGGGTTTGGTATTCGGTACAGTTTTGGAGCTCAGGAGAGTAGTCAGACAATCCAGGGTTTGGCAACAATGTTGCAGAGTTAGGTATGAGGTACAGAGGAATAATCCAAATGTGTAGTCAGGAACAGATATAAACTCACAACAGTAAGGCACAGGTAGAAACTAGCTAAATAATGGCTAAGCTAACGTAATAGTAAAACTAAAAAGGGAAACCACTATAACTGACTCTGATAATGCACCTAACACCCTTGTGGGTGAAACAGCTGTGTGCCCTGCACATGCGCTTCCCTACATCCCTACCAGACATTCATTTTGGTGGCCAGCAGGGAGAGACCCCGCTTGATCTCGGCAAGGTAAGAAAGTTACAGTAGGCCTGGTTAAAGATAAGAAATTATTGTATATTATATACCATACCATGCCATATACCATATACCATGTGTTTAATATACAACAACTGTATATACAGGATGACTTGTATACACAGGTATGGTATTGTGGAGTATTTTAATGCATTTTTTGTTGTATGTCCCAAATAATTGTGTATTGAAATACCATAGCTTTGTTTATACATGGGTGGTTTTAATTGGTGGATCCTAGAGCCACAGTTTACAATACCATTGATTAACTAAAGTATGGTCTTAACCCCTTCCCGTCGTAAACAACTTTCAGATTTTAATTAGATTTTTTCTCCCCACCTTCCAAAAGCCATAACTATTTTATTTTTCCATCGATATAGTCCTATGATGGCTTGATTTTTGCGAGACGAGTTGTAGTTTTTCGTATCACCATTTATTGTGCCATATAATGTACTAGTAAACGGGAAAAAAAATATTTGTGGTGTAGAAAGTAAAAAAACAGCGATTCCACCATTGTTTTTTGCGCTTAGTTTTTACGGAATTCACTGTGCAATTAAAACTTGTTAACTTTATTCTGCGAGTCAATACGATTACGGCGATAGAAAATATATATAGTTTAACACCGTGGGGGTTAAATAATGATATATTGTAATAGTTCAGACTTTTACGGATGCGACGATACAAATTATGTTTATTTATTTATTTATTTTTTTACTATGCTCTAGGGGGAAAATGGGAAAAGGTTTTTTTTTAACTTTTAATATTTACATTTCTTTTTTTACATAGAAAAACAACTTTATTTGACTAATTTTTACTTTTTTTATTAGTCCCCCGAGGGGACTTCAACCAGCGATCATTGGATTGCTTGCACGGTATACTGTAATACTAATGTATTGCAGTATATCGTCTTTCTGACAGGCTTCTATTAGGAGCACAAAGATGTCGAACCTGGGGCCTTCATTAGGCCCCCAGGCTACCATACCAACCATCGCCACCCTGCGATTGCATTGCGGGGGGCACGATGAGCTGCTGTAGGGGGTCACCCCATCTTTCTAACAATTTAAATGCCGCGGTCGCTATTGACCACAGCATTTAACGAGTTAAATGAGCGGGATCGCTCTCGAGAGCGAACCTGCTCGTTACTGTGAAGTGTCGGCTGTAACATACAGCCGACACCCGCATCGTATGGAGCGGGTTCACTAAGTTAGCCCATTCCATACTTCCCCTATCCGGCTATGACGTATGGATACGTCAAATGTCGGGAAGGGGTTAATATTGCACATAGAGCAGAATTTTACAAAATGGCATTTAAAGGGGATATCTCCTGAAGAAAACCTCTATTTATATGCCCTATTAGGGCACATGGATGTCATAGATATTGGCCTGCTCGCGACCCCCTATATAACCCAGAAAGGAAAGACGGCTCCCGCTCTGTCAAACTCTAGTGGACTTATTCATCTAAATGACCGCTCTATAATACTACAATTGCCCTGCTTGCTTTGTTTACATGGCATTATACAGGCACATTTTAATAGATATAACCATAGAGTGGTCTATTATAATGTTGGTGATGTGGGTAACAAAAAACAGAGAAGCACTGTCTTTGGGGGAGATACCTGCAGCTGCACTAGGCTTCCCTAAGAATGTATCCAATACCCAGGCTGTCCACACATACCCCTGGCATGGAGAGTCCTTCTTACATAAACTACATTTTTTAGGAAATCTGTAGAATACAATGATATCTATGGATCATAATATCAGGGCTCAGAAGTCATTGGGAAGTCTAGGAAAATTCAATATCAACAGCTAAAAATTCTGTTTTTGATTTGATTTAGAGTTAGTTAATCCAATTATATTTGGCAAGGGTCAAGAAGTTCAATTTTAGTCAAATTTTTGATCGCTATACAAACTGCTCATCCCTAAGTGCATGAAAAATATACCTATAAGCAGGTAATGTTCTAAGTAGAACATAACAGCGTCTCACAGTAATGACAATTAATTAATGTAGGTTTAAAAATGGAATTATATTTAGAAGAGGACAGAAATGTAAGCCTGAGTAAATGTGTATGCATTACATAATTATTTTTCATAAAGTTTAAAAATATATACAGTAATTAAAGTGAAGTGTGTGCAGGAGATAGATATATCTTACATAAAATAGAGAGTGCTGACTGCTGAGGGTTTCTTTCTGTCATGAGTTTAATGTACAGGATAAATGAGGGGGATTTAGAGCTACGGGCATTTTACATTAATCTGTAATATTAAATTAGTTGGCAAAGTGTTGCTGCCTTAGCAAAAATTCTGAGTACTGCTGGATGGTTGTATGTAGGGATCATAACTTGTAAAGAAGTACTGCTGTGACTTGCCATATGGGAAATAGCCATTAGCAGATATAATACTGTGCTTGAAAGAGAAAATATAAATGCCAGGTAATTTCCAAATGCCTCTGCACGGTTTGGACTTAACTTCAAGAAAAAAATGCACCATTGTATTTCCTAATTTTAGATATCTTTATTTATATTTTACAAATAATAACATTTGTTATTAAAAGTTTAATCCATAAAATATTAACCTGTGACGTAGAATATAAATATGTGCATATTATAATGAATTATGAATTGGGAGGTTCAGCGTGAACAGATATATTAATGGCAGAATTATGACTAGATAGGAGAATGTTGCAGCAGATACATTTTTAGAACACTGGAATATACTGAATATAAATTGTAGGATGACTACTTTTTTTTCAAAAATAAAATATGATGATCAATAGGTAATGCAACGTCTATGGATGCAGTCTATCGGGGCCTCCTATAAAAACATTTTGAATCAAATTGTTGCTACAGAGAATTAAAGCCCAGTTTCTATTTTATTATCTGAATTGTTTCCTTTAAGAATAGGAGCAATCTCATAACAGAGAGGGGCAATGCCAGCACCACACCATTGCCCTTGTAGAGGATGAGCAAAATACAGGCCATTGCAGCCTATGTGTTACCATTGGTGCAGAAGAAAAAGGGCAAAGTGACTGGCCTCTGGGTGCCACAAACAGTGCCTAACAAGACAACCACATTTTCACCACTCCTGGTGCTCCAGGTGTTTTGGAATTTTAGTACAGAAACACAAACTTTAACAGCATGAAGTGTAAAAACATTTTTCCTTAAACTATCTCCATCTTAATTCTTCTCTTTTTGTTTTCCCCAAGTAAATTCAAACTGGTTATTAGAATATTGTAATTGAGATTATGTATGCCATCTTGACTGAAGTATTTAACCTCTTCTCCGGTGGCCAGGAGCAGAAAACAGCCTATCTTAGTATACCAGATAACCAATATCTGGTTACGTGCAAATTTTTCTGGAACTGCTGTTTATATTTGGGGGAGGGCAGACTGCTAGTACTACAGTATAAATGGGGGACACCTTGCTGACATTGTTACTTTGGTTTTCTGGTACAGAAAAAAATCCAGTGATTTACTATCACACCGGTCTTAGGAAAGTCGTACTAGCAGGATTCATACTGTGGTTATAACTATTTGAATTCTGTCTTACCACCTTCCCCTTCACTGCATTTTAATGTCAGTGAAAAATCTTGATAATTGGGCAGGTAGCCTGTATAGTGGCACACAGAGGCCCTAAGGTGTCTATATAATGGACCTGTAAGCACGCAATGTCCTAACATCTGGTTTCTCCATGAGGTACTGCATTATCCCCTACAAACAATGCTTCTAGTGGAGAATACCTCTGTAATATGGCATAAGATGGAACATGCCACAATATTTTTTATTGCAGACTCCCTACAGACTTTGGTTGCTGCATAAGCTATGCTAACAATCCATACATGTTCTAACCAAGTTGAAAATAAATAATAATTGGCTCTTTAGCATCAAAATGACTTATCTTGGTATGGGCTTTTGTTTACAGATAATGTACACGCTGTGAATGGACACTGAGCTTACTAAACACATTTAGGCCTCATGCCCACTTCAGTTATTTTCTTCAGGGTGCTATCTGTTTTTTTAACTTATAGCACCCTGACCCATTCATTTCAATGGTGCCATGCACACTTCCGTTGTTTTGACGGTTCCATTGTTCTGTTCCGTCAAAAGTAGAGCATGTCCTACTTTTGTCAATTGTTCAGTGACCGTGGGGCCCATTGAAGTCTATGGGTCCGTCAAAATAACGGACAGCACACGGAAGGCATCCGTGTGTCGTCCGTTTTTGACGGATCCGTTGCCAAGCAACGGCTGGGCGTGCCAAAGTTCACAGCATTCAACACACAAGATGGATGTGGACAGACTGATCACAATAGTGCATTACCACACAGAGCTGTGGGATACGCGGGCAGAATCGTACCACGACCGGTACAAAAAGAATGCCGCATGGGAGGAGCTTTCAAAGGAGCTGTTGGAGCTTCGTTGGGAGCAGGGAACTCGTGCACAGCGTCAGAAAATAAGTAAGTAAATACACACATTGCACTTTGCTGTAATTCACTATTTATGGCCCTGTTTTGCTATTATGCCATTGTATGCTAGTTTGTAGTAAAACGTTACGCACCCACGCAAAAGTTTTTTTTAAAAATGAGCTGATGTGCATGTGTAAGCGCTGCGGCTATTTTAATGATTACCGTCTAATTTCTGTGCTCTGCCAACACAATTGTAAGTGTGGTATACAGTATGCGCTGCTCCAAGTGTGTCAGAGGGTAAACAAAATACTCGCACAATTTTTACGGCCCCTTCAGCTGATCTGCGTGGGTGCGTGAATTTTGATCGCCAACGATCATACATATGGCATGTAATATGTATAATGCATTAACAACCACATTTTTCCTAATATTTTAATATTTTTCTTTTTTAAAGTACACGAAGTTAAAACACGGTGGAACTCGTGTCGGGAACAATTCCGCCGTGAGCAAAACCATGTAGGGAAAAGCGGAGAGGCTCCTTCCAAAAAAATATATACAGTATATATGTACACCCAGCAGCTGATATTCCTGAAGGATGTCATGGAACTTCGACCGTAAGTTATGATTTTGGCGCATTACTTTAACTTTACTTTAATTTGTTCCTAAAAAATGTAGGCAATGTTCGTCATGCCCTATTACAGGCCTAGTAGTATTGGGTGAAAAAAACGCATACATATTTAATATTTTTGGTGCCAGCGGCGCTTGTATGTGGCCTGCTTCCCCTTCATTCTTTGTACCTGCTTGTAATGTCAATCCCACACACACTTGTAGCGGCGATTCACAATACATTCTTCTGCGAGCTCCAACTACATGTGTGTCAGGAATTGAAGTACTTTACTGGTTAAAAGCTATGTCGCTATGCCACGTTCAAAACAGCTGATAGTCGTGGGTGCATGTAATAGAGTCCTGCTGCCAGGGGACTGCTCCATCAGGGGTCAGAAAATAGGCTTCATAAATTCCACGGATAGCCAGTCCAGACGATCCAGGTCTTCTATGTGTCGTCTGATCTAGCGGGACCTCAGCAGAAGCAGCATATTGTTCGACATCTGTGTCCAAACAAGTATCGCGAATCCTGGTGAAGATGTGTAATTTCAGACACGCTTGTGTTACCAGGGTCACATTGTCCGGATCCATCTGCATGGCAGACATCAGCACTCTCCATTTATGTGTTAAAATCCCAAAGGTGCACTTCACATACCGACGTGCACGTGTCAGCCGATAGTTAAAGATGCGCCTCCTGTTGTCCAAACCTCGACGAGGGAATGGGCGCATGACATGGGAAGATAGTGCAAAGCCTTCTTCAGCCACAATTACAAATGGGGCTGGCGGTCCAGATGATGCTGGTAGTGGTTTGGGTTCTGGGAGGGAGAGATGATTTGATTGAAGCCGTTCACCCATTCTGGAAGCCCTGAAGATGCGAGCATCCGCAGTGCTCCCATAGGCCCCAATATCCACAATTATAAACCTGTAGTTGCTGTCAGACAAAGCCAACAGCACTACAGAGAAAAACTGCATATAATTGTAGTATTAAGACCCGGAGCGAGGCTGCTTCCTCACACGAATGTGCTTTCCATAAAGCGCCCCAATGCAGTTTGGAAATTGAGTCGATTACAGATAGCCATCTGCAATTCTTATCCAGTCTTCTGCTGATGACTGTGGCATCACCGTCTCTCTGAGTAGACGCCAGATTGCCTCGCACGTCACCCGGATAATCCGAGAGATGGTGGTGTTCCCCAGCAGAAACTTATAGTGAAGAGAGGCAAAGGAGTTCCCTGTTGCCAAAAATCTGAAAAAATTTAAAAAAACAAAAACAAAACATGAGTATTTTTAAAAAAAGAGGTAATTTTTGTTAATGCTAGCTGTATGAGGGTGACATGGCGGGTTTATGTAAAGGGGGCATTTACGTTAATGCTAGCTGTATGAGGGTGACATGGCGGGTTTATGGAAAGGGGGCATTTACGTTAATGCTAGCTGTATAAGAGTGACATGGCGGGTTTATGGAAAGGGGACATTTACGTTATCTTAAGGTGATGATCAGTCGATCTTCAGGAGAGATGCAGCGCATCATATATGTGTCCTGGAGAGTAATTCCAGGACGCACGGCCTCAAGCAGACAATCAAAGGGGCTGATTTACATACGGCAGAAATTTTGACACAGCAGCAGCAGCCTAGCATTACAAGGGTGGGAAGGTCCACTGTTTTTGGCCCTTGCCAGCCTCATAATACCAGCCTACGGCCGCCCCAGTACCCGACCATCACAACAGATGGTCGGGTACTGGATCGTACCAAGCTCTTCCCGGCACCCCTGGTGGTGGTGGGTACCGGGGTAATAATGGGTGGTTAGTGCTAGCCTCTGCACCGGCTAAAACTAAGTACCGCCTTAATAATGGACGCTGTCAATCAGCCAACTGCCATTATCTAGGCACTAATAAAGTTTAAAAAAAACACAAAAACAATTCTTTTTTATTGAAATAAGAAATCCCCAACAAAACCCTCGTTAACCATTTTATTAAAATTTGAAAAAACGTAGATCTACGCAGTAGTCCAACGAATCGAAGATGTAGTCCAATCAGTACATCAAAATCTGCAACAACATAAAAAAACAGTTATCAATGTGAACAATAACAATACTTCTACTCACCTACACACATATATACACGCACACAAACACAAACAACCATACACAAACACACACATATACACACATATAAACAAACACACCCATATATACACAAACACACACACATAAACACACACCCATATACACAAACACACAAACATCTACACACAAACATATACACAAATACACCCATATATACACACACATATACACAAACACACCCATATATACACAAACACACATAAACACACCCATATACACATAAACACACATATACAAAAACACACACACACAAACATCTACACACAAACATATACACATACACCCATATATACACACACATATAGACAAACAAATATACACAAACACACCCATATATACACAAACACACATATACACAAACACACATATAAAAACAAAAACAGACAAAGACACATACCCAAACACACACACTGTTTCTTTTAAATGCTGCTGGGGAACCCGCTCGATCCACTATATAAGGCTGCGCTACAGTGCAGCATTTAAAAGAAACAGGATCCTGACCTGTCCATAGAGTTTAAGGCAGCACAGAGTATTTCAGGAGATGAGCGTGCAGATTCAGTGCTGCTGTGAACTCTGCTCTTACCATTACGTAGCTCTCAGTCTGTTACCTCTCCTCCACTCCTGTCCTCAAGAACACCTTCACATGATTGGCAAGTCACCACGTAATGGTAAGAGCAGAGTTCACAGCAGCACAGAGTATTTCAGGAGATGAGCGTGCGGATCTTGTGCGGGGTGGTGACTTGCCAATCTTGTGAAGGTGTTATTGAGGACAGGAGTGGAGGAGAGGTAACAGACTGAGCTACGTAATGGTAAGAGCAGAGTTCACAGCAGCACAGAATCTGCACGCTCCTCTCCTGAAATATTCTGTGCTGCTGTGAACTCTGCTCTTACCATTACGTAGCTCTCAGTCTGTTACCTCTCCTCCACTCCTGTCCTCAAGAACACCTTCACATGATTGGCAAGTCACCACCCCGCACAAGATCCGCACGCTCATCTCCTGAAATACTCTGTGCTGCTGTGAACTCTGCTCTTACCGTTACGTGGTGACTTGCCAATCATGAAGGTGTTATTGAGGACAGTAGTGGAGGAGAGGTAACAGACTGAGAGCTACGTAATGGTAAGAGCAGAGTTCACAGCAGCACTGAATCTGCACGCTCATCTCCTGAAATACTCTGTGCTGCCTTAAACTCTGTGGACAGGTCAGGATCCTGTTTCTTTTAAATGCTGCACTGTAGCGCAGCCTTATATAGTGGATCGAGCGGGTTCCCTAGCAGCATTTAAAAGAAACAGGATCCTGACCTGTCCACAGAGTTTAAGGCAGCACAGAGTATTTCAGGAGATGAGCACGGCCGGCCACAGGCAGCCGGTCGTTTTTCCAAGGATCCTGACCTGTCCACAGAGTTTAAGGCAGCACAGAGTATTTCAGGAGATGAGCACGGCAGGCCACAGGCAGCCGGTCGTTTTTCCAAGCCGTGCTCCCATTATGCACACGACCGTAAAAACACCCGTTATTGCGGGTCGTAATTACGACCCGCAATAACGGGCTCATAGACTTCTGTTACCCACGGGTACCTTCCCGTTTTCTCACGGGAAGGTGCCCATGCCGTTAAAAAAATAGAACATGTTCTATTTCTCTATTTTACGAGCCGTGCTGCTATAATTAGGGTATGTTCACACGACAGCGTCCGTAACGGCTGAAATTACGGGGATGTTTCCGCCTAAAAACATCCCCGTAATTTCAGCCGTAACAGCATGTGCAGGCGCTTGAACGCCGCGTCCATTACGGACGTAATTGGCGCTGCTATTCATTGGAGTCAATGAATAACGGCTCCAATTACGGCCAAAGAAGTGACCGGTCACTTCTTTGACGCGGGCGTCTATTTACGCGCCGTCATTTGACAGCGGCGCGTAAATATACGCCTCGTGTGAACAGACAAACGTCTGCCCATTGCTTTCAATGGGCAGATGTTTGTCAGCGCTATCGAGGCGCTATTTTCGGGCGTAATTCGGGGCAAAAACGCCCGAATTACGTCCGTAATTACGGGTGTTTTTACGGTCGTTTGCATGAGGCCCCGTAATGACGGGTGGCTACATGTGTGCACCCGTCATTACGGCAGCGTTGCTAGGGGACGTCAGTAAATAGTCACTCTCCAGGGTGTTGAAAGAGTTAACTGATCGGCAGTAACTGTTTCAGCACCCTGGACAGTGACTACCGATCACAATATAGAGTACCTGTAAAAAAAAAAAGACGTTCATACTTACCGGGAACTCCCTGCTTCCTCCAGTCCGGTCTCCTGGCCGTTGCCTTGGTGACGCGTCCCTCGCGACATCCGGCCCGACATTCCTTGATGACGATGCAGCCAATCACAGGCTGCAGAGGCTTCTGCAGCCAATCACAGGCTGCCGCGTCAGAAAAGAAGGTCGGACTGGAGGAAGAAGAGGGACTCGTCCGCAAGACAACGACCAGGTACGTATGAAATGCTTTTTATTTTATATCAGCAGCCTCTTTTCTCTATCAGTGATTGATAGAGATAAGCGGCTGCCGATTTGTATAATATTTTTGACCGGGTTCGGTCAAAACGGGTTCGGCCGAACCCGGTGAAGTTCGGATTCGCTGCAAACCGAACTTTTCCGGAAGTTCAGACCGAAACCAGGTTCGGTTGTCCCGGTTCGCTCATCTCTACTGCTGACAGGCGCCCTGCATGCCAGACGTCTGCAGCAGCAATCAAAAGAAGGCAGGAGTCTTGCGGCGGTGTTCTCAATGGGATCGATGAGGGCGCGGGAGTGTACCAGTCCAGTCACCTGACCTGTCATCTGACCTCACCGAGAGAGGAATTTCTTAATATGTGCAGGGACACTGAGGTTCTCTTCTGGCTCCCAGGACCAAACCCTCTCCAGTCCACCAAATAGAAAGTCCTTCCTCCTACCCACTTGCAGTCCAGGATCTCCCTCACCTCGAATATATCAGAAGAACCGCTGGGAGCAACTGTGGAACTAGAAGTTTTGCTGAAGCGGTTCAGGACCACTGGCTTCAGGAGGGACGCATGAAAGGAGTTAGGGATTCTGAGGGAAGGAGGCAGCCGCAGCTTATAGGAGACAGGGTTTATCTGTTGCAGAATCTCGAAAGGACCAAGGAACCTGGGAGCAAACTTGTATGAAAGCACCTTCAAGCAAAAGTTCCAAGAGGACAGCCAGAATTTAGTGCCCAGAAGATACTGAGGTGGCTCTCTACTCCTAGTATCTGCTTTTCGCTTCATGCGATCGACAGCCAGTAAAATAGAGTTAGAGTCAGCAGCAGGTACTTGAGATGTGGTCGACACTGGAAGAGGGACTCTAGGATGTTGACTGTACACAATGTGAAATGGAGTGGCAGTGGTGGACTCACTTGTGTGGTTTTTGTATGAGAACTCGGCCCATGGAAGAAGCTATACCCAGTTATCGTGCTGTGAAGAGATGAAGTGGCGGAGATAATTATCCATGATCTGGTTGATCCTCTCAACTTGCCCATTGGACTGGGGGTGATAAGCTGAGGAAAAGTCCAATCTCACATCCAGGAGTTTACAGAGGGCTCTCCAGAACTTTGAAGTAAACTGAACCCGCCGATCTGACATGATGTGAAGAGGCAAGCCATGCAAAGATGTGTAGAATGAAGAGACTCGCCAGACGAGGAACAGAAGGTAGGCCAGTCAGCGGGATAAAATGTGCCATCATAGAGAACCGGTCCACCACCACCCGGACAGTGTTGCATCCTGCTGAGGGGGGAAGGTCTGTGACAAAGTCCATCGCAATGTGCTGCCAGGGGGCATTGGGTACAGGCAGAGGTTGAAGCAGGCCGGCAGGCTTGGAGTGAGCAACTTTGTCAGAGGCACACACCGTGCAAGAAGAGACAAAGTCCAGAACATCTTTAGGTAGCGTGGGCCACCAGAAGTGACAAACAATCAGGTCTCGGGTTTACGGACGCCAGTGTGCCCAGCCAGTTTAGAACTGTGTCCCCAGCGGAGAATTCTTCTCCTGTCTGCCAACTGAACAAAAGTCCTCCCCGGAGGGATGTCTCTAACCTGCAGAGAATTAGCAGTGACAATGCAGGATGGGTCTATGATAGTCTGAAGGGACTACACCGTGTCTTCCGTCTCAAACGATCTGGACAGGGCATCGGCCCTCACATTCTTGTCCGCGGCACGGCAGTGGAGCACAAACTGGAAACGGGTGAAGAACAGCGAACACCTGGCTTGACGGGATTCAGTCGTTGTGCAGACTGAAGGTAGTTAAGGTTTTTGTGGTCTGTGAAGATCAGGATGGGGTGAGCAGCGCCCTCTAGAAAATGTCTCCACTCCTCCAGGGTCAATTTGATGGCCAGTAGCTCCGGATCTCCTATAGAGTAATTGCACTCAGCAGAAGAAAAAGGTCTTGAGTAGTAGCCACATACTACCGCCTTTCCTTTGGAGCTCCTCTGGAACAGAAGTGCACCTGCACCGACAGAGGAATTGTCCACTTCCATTGAGAACTGCCGAGATACGTCAGGATGATGGAGGATCGAAGCTGAAGTGAAGGCTTTCTTGAGGCTAATGAATGCAGACTCTGCCTCTGGAGTCCAAACCTTGGTGTTCACACCCTTCTGGGTAAGGGTAGAGATGGGAGCCGTCAGAGAAGAGAATTTAGGGATAAACTGCCTGTAGAAATTGGTGAATCCCCGAACTGCTGTATGGCCCTTAAGCCTTGAGGACGTGGCCACTCCAGGACAGCTCTCACTTTCTCAGGATCCATCTTGAGACCCTGATCCAAGATGATGTAGTCCAGGAAGGGCAGAGAACTCTTCTCAAAGACGCACTTCTCCAGCTTGGCTTATAAATGATTCTGCCTTAATCACAGTAGAACCTGACGGACATGCCTCCAATGAGTCGTCAGATCTGGGGAGAAAATAAAAATATCATCGAGATAAACAACAACACAGACATAGAGGAGATCTCGGAAGATATCATTAACAAACTCCTGAAACACTGCGGGAGCGTTACACAGTCGGAAGGACATCACTAGGTATTCGTAGTGCCCGTCCCGGGTGTTAAATGCCGTCTTCCATTCATCACCCCGGCGAATCCGGACTAGATTATAAGCCCCACGCAGGTCTAGCTTAGAAAATTTTTGGGCTCCTCGTATGCGATCAAACAGCTCAGATATAAGTGGCAATGGGTATTTGTTCTTGACCGTGATCTGGTTGAGACCACAGTAGTCAATGCAGGGTCTAAGGGATCCGTCCTTCTTTTTAACGAAGAAGAATCCAGCCCCGGCCGGGGAGGAAGACTTTCGTATGAAACCCCTCTCCAAATTCTCCTTGATATAGGCCGACATGGATAGAGACTCAGGCAAGGAGAGAGGATATACTCGGCCATGGGGGAGAGAGGCGTTAGGAACCAGTTCAATGGGGCAGTCATAAGTCCGATGAGGAGGCAGTGTCTCAGCCTCCCTTTTGCTGAAAACATCTGCATACTGAGCAAACTGTGAAGGCAGTCCCGCCAATGACTGAGGCAGAGGAGGCTTGACAGGATGGATCTGCAACAGACAACGACCATGGCACTTGGAGCCCCATTGGAGAACCTCTTCAGAATTCCAGTCCAGGATTGGAGCATGTAGTCGAAGCCAAGGCAGGCCCAGTAGAACAGGATTGATGGCCTTGGGCAAAACAAGGAAAGAAATTAATTCAAAATGAAGGACTCTAACCTGGAGCTTCAACGGCTTGGTTTTAGAAACGATGGGATCAGGCAAAGGCAGTCCATTAACTGAGGCAACAGCCAAAGATGTCTCTAGGGGACCAGTGGGCAACTGAAGATGATCCACAAGCTCTTTCTGGATGAAATTTGCCGCAGAATCAGAGTCAAGATAGGCAGAAACTTGATGTGTCCTCTCGCCGGATACTAGGGTCACAGGAATAGTCAGCTTGGAACTGAATGCTTTATTAGGTACCGTTCCATCTAGGATTGTCTCTTCAATCAGTCCAAGGCAATGGGGTCTCTCTGGCCTCTGGGGACACAGACACACAATATGGCCTCCAAGGCTGCAATACAAAGTCCAGAAGTGGGTCTGCGTTGTTTCTCCTGGGTAGACAATTGGACATAGTTACTCTGCATCGGATCCTCTGGTGGGATGACTGAGGAGGATTGCTAAAAATAGTAGAATCCAGCCTAGGAAGCTCTCTCTCCCGGAGAACCTCTTGGGAACGCTCCCGGATCCTCATGTCAACCCGGGAGGCGAGTAGGATAAGATAGTCCAGGGTAGATGGCAGATCGCGAGCAGCCAGCTCGTCTTTGATCCCTGAAGACAATCCCTGCCAGATTGTGGCCACCAAAGCCTCGTTGTTGCAGGTCAATTCAGAAGCCAGGATACGGAACTGAATGGCATACTCGCCCACAGAGAGGTCTCCCTGGTGTAGGGTCAGCAAGGATGCAGCAGCCGAAGAAACTCTCCCAGGTTCCTCAAAGATCGAACGGAAGGTCTGTAAGAAGCACTGCAAGTCACGGGTCTCTGGTCCCTGATGTTCCCACAGAGGGTTAGCCTATGCCAGGGCTTTGCCAGTAAGGAGAAAGATTATGAAGGCGATCTTGACGTCATCCGAAGAGTAGGTCCTGGTATGTAGTCTGAAGTGGATTAGGCAGTGATTCAAAAATCCCCTGCAGGTCCTCGGGTCTCCGTCATAGCGTGGAGGTAGCGGCTCCAGGGGATTGGTACCGGTACAGCCAGGAAGTGTAGCAGGAGGAACAGCAGGAATGGGTGCGGTGACGACCGTTGTTGGAGCAAGCAGCCGATGGGCAATGGCATTCACCGACAGGAGGAGTTGGTCTTGTCGTGACTGGAGTTCCTCTATCTCGGCCAGTATGGCTTGTGTCATCAAAGTCTCAGGTTGACCAGCGGGGACCATGGCTTGAGCGTACTGTCACAGAGCGGGTTAGTGGACCCACTAGGCCGTCCCGCCGTAGCGGGGAGGCAGCTGGCCAAACAACAGGAAACCCCAGTAATACAATGTCCCTCACAAGGGTACCTGGACAGTCCAGACAGTGGCCAAAACTCTGGCACTGATGGAGATGGGTGCAGCAGATAACGCCAAACGTGGCGGATGACACAGGTGTCGCAGGTTGCGCTAGACGTGGCGGATTCCTCCGGACGTGGCAGATGACACAGGGCGTGGCGGATTCCTCCGGACATGGCAAATGACACAGGACGGGGCGGATTCCTCCGGACGTGTCAGATGACACAGGACATGGCGGATTCCTCCGGACGTGGCAGATGACACAGGACATGGCAGACTCAATACTAAAGGCACAGCACGGGAAACACGAACAGGTAACAAGACATGGGTAACAACTGGAACGGGAAACACTAAGGGACCATTTGCAAGACAGACTGGGAAAATAACAACGCTCAGGTAAGGATCAGAAGGCCTGGGGCCTCTTTTCATAGACCAGGAAATCGTGGCAGTTGATAATGATGACAATTTCCTTTGTGCGCGCGCTGGCCGTTTAAGGCTGGGCGCGAGCGTGTGCGCGCACCCTATGGGACCCAGGAGACCAGAGCGGAAGTGAGCGCTGGCGTCTCCTAGGAAGGAAATGGGGGCCAGCGCTCACGGATCCATGGCTGCGGGCGTCGGGAGGTGAGTAAACCCGACGGCCCGCGGCCATGGACACTACAGGAGCTATCTACAGGGGGGCTGTGTCTGGCGCTATATACAGGGGGGCTGTATCTGGAGCTATCTACAGGGGGGCTGTATTTGGAGCTATCTACAGGGGGGCTATGTGTGGAGCTATCTACAGGGGGGCTGTATCTGGAGCTATCTAAAGGGGGGCTGTGTCTGGCGCTATGTACAGGGGGGCTGTGTGGAGCAATCTACAGGAGGGCTGTGTCTGGCGCTATCTACAGGGGGCTGTGTGTGGAGCTATCTACAGGGGGCTTTGTGTGGAGCTATCTGCAGGGGGCTGTGTGTGGAGCTATCTACAGGGGGGCTGTGTGTGGAGCTATGTACAGGGGGCTGTGTGTGGAGCTATGTACAGGGGGCTGTGTGTGTAGCTATCTACAGGGGGGCTGTGTGTGGAGTTATCTACAGGGGGCTGTGTCTGGCGCTATGTACAGGGGGCTGTGTGGAGCAATCTACAGGGGGGCTGTGTGTGGAGCGATCTACGGGGGGTTGTGTGTGGAGCTATCAACAGGGGCTGTGTCTGGCTCTATGTACAGGGGGGCTGTGTGTGGAGCAATCTAGAGGGAGGCTCTGGTGGATGATTTTTCCATTGACCGGTAGCAGAGTTACACAACTGGAAAAAAAAATCCCCATCATCCCTGCTACCTGTCAATTGAAAAGTCATCAACCACAGGGTCTCCCTCTTGACTTTCATTGTTCTCAGCCTTTTGGTTTGTCCTGCAGCTGCTATCATGATGAGCAAATGTTATACCCAAGATAGGAAAAGTAACCAAAGACGATATAACTGGATCCATAATATTGGTGATATCCAGACAGTCTAGAGATCCGCAGTGAGAATGTGCGCTTGTTATTTGCAAAAGGATCTGGCTGTGATTTGATGCGGGATATTGGGCAAGGTTAGTGGGCGTGGCTTAAAATGTCCCTCTTTTCCGAATTCAAAAGTTGGGAGGTATGAAAGTGAGACTAATAGTTTGTTGCTTAAAGCTCACCAAGCCTCTGTAAAAGAACAGCAGCAGGTGAACCAATCTCTGCAGCAGCAGTTACGAGCCTTGTCAGAGAGACCTGAAGTGTCTCCAGGACCACAGCCTGCACGCCGGCAGTTGGTGCAGAACGCCTTGATAAAGTTGATTAAAGAAGATGACATAGAAGCTTATCTGGGTACCTTTAAAAGGACAGCGGAGAGTGAGAGGCTTCCTGACGACCAGTGGGCGGAGGTGCTTGCCCCCTCCCTAACTGGGGAACCCCAAAAAGCTTACTTTGACCTGAGGGTGCAGGATGCCAAGGTGTAAACCAAGATCAAAGCTGAAATCCTAGAAAGGCTGGGGGTTACACTAGCTGTCCGAGCGCAGAGAGTCTACACTTCGGAATATGATCCTGACAAACAAGCCAGATCACAAATGTATGATTTCTTCCACCTCACTAGGAAATGGTTGCAGCCTGAGTGGCTCACTTCAGCCCACAGTGTGGAACGAGTTGTTTGTGACAGTTTTATCCGTGCCCTGCCTGTGATGATACAGCGCTGCATCGGGTACACTGACCCAAAAAATGTGGATGAGTTGGTGTCTGTTGTGGAACAGTATTCTTCTATACCGAGGAGTACCTCCTGGAGTCACACGCCACATGGTCAGCCCCGAGAAACAAGGGAAGACCATCTATGGGTAAGACTGTTCCTTCTTCTAAAGGGGTGAAAGAGTATCCTAAAGAAGAGGGTGGGACACACTCAGGTGGCAAATATGACAGGCCATCAAGTCCAAAAAGGGACACTTTACTTAATGCCCGGGGCCAAGTAGTCTGTTGGCGGTGCCAAGGACTGGGTCATATGACTGCCAACTGCCCGGTGCTAGGTGAACCTATGGACTGTAACTTGGGAAAGCGTTTGTCACTATTTGCTAAGCCTTCTTATACCACTCAGGTGGACAGTATGACCAAAAGACAAGTGTGTCCGGTCAAAATAGAGGGACATTCTGTAATAGCATTGCTGGACTCTGGGAGTCTGGTGACTTTGGTTCACACCAGTCTTGTGGACTCTGACAGACTCAAGACCCACCGGTTGAGGGTTGTGTGCATTCATGGCGACAATAAGGACTATCCCACTGCAGTGCTTACAGTGGAAACTCCTTGTGAGTCAGTGAGCCATGAAGTGGGCGTGGTTAAAAGGTTACTACACAGTATGATAATTGGCTGTGATTTTCCATTGTTCTGGGATTTATGGAAAAAAAAGAAGCCCATTGTATGTGAGGATAAGCATAATGTAAGTGAAACTGTTAATGCTGTAGCACTGGTACCAGAGGTACCTGATCATTTCCCTTTAGAAGTCTTGGCTGGGGACTCAGAGGAGACTCCGTTTGAAATAGGATTTTGTAACTTGCAAGTTTCTAGGGGAATCTTTGATACAGAACAGCTGATGGATCCTAATCTAGTGAATGCCTGCAAAAATGTCAAAGTAATTAATGGTATTGCTCAAGAACCAGACAGTGATATGCAGTATCCCCACTTTGGTGTACATAATGATTTACTTTACAGGGTAAAGAAAACTGAAACAGGGTTTATAGAGCAGCTTATTGTACCCCAGGCTCATGTCCAATTAGTATTGGAACTGGCTCATTCACATGTTCTAGGGGGACATTTAGGGGCAGAGAAAACAAAAGAGAGTATTGAGCGGAGCTTCTTCTGGCCAGGCCTCTATAGTTTCAAGTTAATACGTGTAATGATAGGGGTAGGGAAACGGACAAGTGAGCCCTAATCTACCCGCCACTCTGTCCCTGCATACTTGCAACGACCCGCCCTAGGCGACGGGGTACAACTGGGTGGCGGTCCCTACGCTCAGTAAGTGCACGAGACAAACAGACAAGGGTACACAAAGCTAAGGGAAATGGGGCAGTTGCCCACGGCAACACCGTGAGCAACAAGAGAGGTGAACGAGCCGAGTCAAACCAGGAGTGTACGAGGTACCAAACGCAGAGCAGGAGAGTAGTCAGTAAGCCAGGGTCAGTATGGAGCAGGATCAAATAGTCAGAAGCTGTAGCTGGGCCAGGAAACCACACGAGAAGAATCACAAGCAAAGGAGGAACAGGAAAGGCAGGTATAAATAGACCGAGGGCGGGAGCTAGCTGAGTCTGGCCAGGCTGCGATAGGCTCTCCCACTCCTAAGCCTACCAGCCTGAGTGGTGGAAGCTTGAGTCAGTCTCAGAGACATAGACTCAGGTGCCGACTGATTACCTATGGGCGTTAACCCCGAAGCTGTGCCTGGCAGATCCTTTACAGTACCCCCCCCCTTTTATGAGGGGCCACCGGACCCTTTCTAAGTGGACCTGGTTTATTGGGGAAACGAAGGTGGAACTTCCTGACCAATACCCTAGCGTGAACATCCCGGGCGGGTACCCAAGTCCTCTCCTCAGGCCCGTATCCTCTCCAGTGGACCAGGTACTGGAGGGAGCCTTGGACCATCTTGCTGTCCACAATCTTGGCCACCTCGAATTCCACCCCCTCAGGGGTGAGAACGGGAACAGGAGGTCTCCTCGAGGGAGCCAAGGACGGGGAGCAGCGTTTAAGGAGGGAGGCATGAAACACGTCGTGTATTCGAAAAGATGGGGGCGACTCCAGTCGGAAGGAGACAGGATTGAGGACTTCAATGACCTTATACGGCCCAATAAACCAGGGAGCAAATTTCTTGGACGGGACCTTAAGGCGCAAGTTCCTAGACGATAACCACACCAGATCCCCGACCATAAACAAGGGGTTAGCAGAACGTCTTCTATCAGCCTGAGTTTTTTGTACGCTCTGGGACGCCTCTAGGTTCTTCTGAACCTGGGCCCAGACTGTGCACAGTTCCCGATGAACGACCTCTACCTCGGGATTGTTGGAACTACCAGGTGAAACGGAGGAGAACCGTGGATTAAACCCAAAATTATAGAAAAAGGGGGAGACCCCTGACGAGTTACTGACCCGGTTATTAAGGGAAAATTCGGCGAGGGGAATGAATGAGACCCAATCAAATTGACAGTCAGAGATAAAACACCTTAAATATTGTTCTAGAGATTGATTAGTCCTCTCGGTTTGGCCATTAGTTTCAGGATGGAAGGCAGAGGAGAAGGACAGATCAATCTCCAACTTTTTACAGAAAGCTCTCCAAAACAATGAAACAAATTGTACCCCTCTGTCCAAAACAATATTGACAGGGACCCCATGGAGATGCAGGATGTGTTTGACAAACAAGGTAGCTAACGTCTTGGCATTGGGTAGTTTCTTGAGGGGCACAAAGTGACACACCTTACTGAAGCGGTCTACTACAACCCACACCACCGACTTGCCCTGAGATGGAGGCAAATCGGTGATAAAATCCATGGAGATATGGGTCCAAGGTCTCTGGGGAATGGGCAAAGAATGTAGTAAGCCCGCTGGTCGGGACCTGGGAGTCTTGGACCTAGCACAAACCTCACAAGCGGCGACGTAGGCCTTAACATCTTTAGGCAACCCAGGCCACCAATAGTTACTGGCAATGAGGTGTTTGGTACCCAGGACGCCTGAATGACCAGATAGTGCGGAGTCATGGTTTTCCCTAAGTACCCTTAGCCGGAACTGCAGGGGAACAAACAGCTTGTCCTCAGGAAGGTTCCCGGGAGCTGAACCTTGATCAGCCGCAATTTCTGAGACTCAATCAGAATCAATACAAGAAATGATTATACCAGGAGGCAGAATACAAGCAGGATCTTCCTCCGAAGGGGGGCTGGCCATGAAGCTACGCGACAGTGCATCGGCCTTAATATTTTTAGACCCAGCCCTATAGGTAACCAAAAAGTTGAATCTGGTAAAAAATAGCGCCCATCGAGCTCGTCTCGGGTTTAGCCTCCGGGCAGATTCTAGGAAAACCAGATTCTTGTGGTCAGTAAGGACCGTTACCTGGTGCCTAGCCCCCTCCAGGAAGTGGCGCCACTCTTCAAATGCCCATTTAATGGCTAAGAGTTCGCGGTTGCCAATATCATAGTTACTCTCAGTGGGTGAAAACTTCCTGGAGAAGTAGGCACAGGGACGGAGATGGGTGAGGGACCTGGTACCCTGGGACAAGACAGCCCCCACTCCCACCTCGGATGCGTCAACTTCCACGATAAATGGCTCCATTTGGTTGGGCTGAACCAGCACCGGGGCCGAAATAAAGCACTTCTTAAGGACCTCAATAGCCTGGACAGCCTCAGGAGGCCAGTGGAGGAGATCAGCACCTTTGCGAGTGAGGTCCGTAAGAGGCTTAGCGATGACCGAGAAGTTAGCAATAAATCTCCTGTAATAATTAGCGAACCCCAAGAAACACTGTAACGCCTTCAGGGAGGCAGGTTGGACCCATTCCGCCACAGCCTGGACCTTGGCGGGGTCCATGCGGAATTCATGAGGAGTGAGGATTTGACCCAAAAATGGTATCTCCTGTACCCCAAACACACATTTTTCGGTTTTTGCAAACAGTTTGTTTTCCCGAAGGACCTGGGGCACCTTCCTGACATGCTCAATGTGGGAGGACAAGTCCTTGGAAAACACCAGTATGTCATCAAGGTACAATACAAGAAATACCCCCAGGTAATCCCTTAAAATTTAATTTATGAAATTCTGGAAGACCGCAGGAGCATTACACAACCCAAAGGGCATGACGAGGTATTCGAAATGACCTTCGGGCGTGTTAAACGCAGTCTTACACTCATCCCCCTCTTTGATGCGGATAAGGTTATAAGCCCCCCGTAGATCAAACTTAGAGAACCATTGGGCCCCCTGAACCTGATTAAAGAGATCAGGAATCAAAGGAAGGGGATACTGGTTCCTTACAGTGACCTTATTCAAGTTACGGTAGTCAATGCATGGCCTAAGACCACCATCCTTCTTCCCTACGAAGAAGAAGCCAGCACCTACCGGAGAAGTAGAGGGGCGAATGTAACCCTTGGCCAGGCATTCCTGGATATACTCTCTCATGGCTTCACGTTCGGGACAAGAAAGGTTAAATATCCTACCCTTAGGGAGCTTAGCTCCTGGTACCAATTCGATAGCGCAATCGTATTCTCTATGAGGAGGTAACACTTCGGAAGCCTCCTTAGAGAAAACATCAGCGAAGTCCTGCACAAACTCAGGTAGCGTGTTCACCTCCTCAGGGGGAGAAATGGAATTAACAGGAAAACATGACGTCATGCATTCATTACCCCATTATTCCAGTCAAATGTGGGATTATGCAACTGCAACCAGGGAAGGCCTAAAACCAAATCGGACGATAATCCCTTCATCAACAGTACAGAGCACTGCTCCAAATGCATGGAGACAACAAGGAGTTCAAAAACAGTGGTATGCTGTGTAAAGTAACCATTAGCAAGTGGAGTGGAGTCGATACCCACTACCGGGACAGGTTTAGGCAAATCAATCAAAGGCATAGCTAGAGACGTAGCAAATTCCACAGACATGATATTAGCAGACGACCCTGAATCCACGAAGGCACTGCCGGTAGCAGACCTACCACCAAAAGAGACCTGAAAGGGAAGCAAGATTTTATTACGTTTCATATTTACGGGAAATACCTGTGCGCCCAAGTGACCTCCCCGATGATCACTTAGGCGCGGAAGTTTTCCGGCTGCTTATTCTTACGCCTAGGACAGTTGTTCACTTGATGCTTGTCATCCCCACAATATATTTAGATAGGTATTACCCTCTTACAATTTTATATATAATATGTTGGAGTAATTCACACTAGGTGTACACCACCAATTATCGATATATGAACAAAGGAACGGGGAGTGGGAAAAGTAGTGTGTTACATCAATGTTAAAAATAAAAAATACTTTATTGAATAATTATTAAAAACAATGTTAGATGAAAAAAATTTTGACGTTGTGCCAAAGTCCCCTAGATTGGCACACTGAGACAATATTATGTCTAAATTAATTGCTTCGTTTTATTAAAGATATATGTGTCTAGCCTCCCCCTGTGTATATGCGAGGAGGCTCTGCAATAGTCCCTGATCCAGAGATTAAAGTGTTAATTATTAGCAAATGGCTGTCCCCCTCAGTATCAATGACGAGACAGTCAACCTGCATATGACACTAAAGGTTCCTCCAACGGGCTGTAATTAAAGCCCTGCGGTGGAGAAATCCCTGCATCAATACAACCATATGGGTTGTATGTGCATGTGTCCCATGCAAGTAGACACGGCACAGCAGAGTTGAGACTGTTGCGTGCTAGCTAGTCCTCTATGTATGAGCTTGACATAGCAGAGCTGTAACTGCTCCGTGAGGACAACTCTGCAGGAGGAGTAACTGATCAGATAGTGTGCTCACACAGTGATCTCCAGTCCCACGTAACCATTAGTATTCTGCCTGTCAGGCAGTTGTATCACTAAATCGAGGTGTGTTTACTTTGTGCAGATAAGGCTGCCGAGGTCAGTCACATACACATGGGAAGGGTTGAGAGAAGGTGAGCCGCGATCAGCTGTTTGAGTGTATTCACAGCTCAAACATAGCTCGGCATAGCAGAGTTGTGACTGCTACGTGAGGACAATTCTACAGGAAAGAGTGTGTTCTCTTTGTGCAGACTATGCTGCCAGAGTCAGTCACATACACATGAGAAGGGTAGAGAGTAAGTGAGCTGCGATCAACTGTTTGAGTGTATTCACAGCTCAAACATAGCTCGGCATAGCAGAGCTGTAACTTGCTATATGAGAACAACTACAGGGAGGAATAACTGACGGGCAGGCGGCCACACAGGTAGTGTGCCTCAGCAATGATCTCCAATCCCACGTAACTGTAAGTGTTCTGCCTGTCAGGCAGTTATATTACTAGATCGAAGTTTGCTTTCTTTGTGCAGATCAGGCTGCCGAAGTCAGTCACATACACATGGGAAGGGCTGAGAGGAGGTGAGCCGCGGTCAGCTGTTTGAGTGTGCTCGCAACTCAAGCATAGCTCAGCTCCGTCCCTCCATGTATTGTGACCGAGTCTGCAGCCCAACATGCGGTATTGACGTGCTTAAGTCCCTGACCAGGGCAGATATTCTGCCAGATAAATGATTCAATCAAATTGTTATTTGAACAGTACGGAGCAATGTGTGACCATCTAACATTGTGATGATTTTAAAAGACACTTTTAAAATCATCACAATGTTAGATGGTCACACATTGCTCCGTACTGTTCAAATAACAATTTGATTGAATCATTTATCTGGCAGAATATCTGCCCTGGTCAGGGACTTAAGCACGTCAATACCGCATGTTGGGCTGCAGACTCGGTCACAATACATGGAGGGACGGAGCTGAGCTATGCTTGAGTTGCGAGCACACTCAAACAGCTGACCGCGGCTCACCTCCTCTCAGCCCTTCCCATGTGTATGTGACTGACTTCGGCAGCCTGATCTGCACAAAGAAAGCAAACTTCGATCTAGTAATATAACTGCCTGACAGGCAGAACACTTACAGTTACGTGGGATTGGAGATCATTGCTGAGGCACACTACCTGTGTGGCCGCCTGCCCGTCAGTTATTCCTCCCTGTAGTTGTTCTCATATAGCAAGTTACAGCTCTGCTATGCCGAGCTATGTTTGAGCTGTGAATACACTCAAACAGTTGATCGCAGCTCACTTACTCTCTACCCTTCTCATGTGTATGTGACTGACTCTGGCAGCATAGTCTGCACAAAGAGAACACACTCTTTCCTGTAGAATTGTCCTCACGTAGCAGTCACAACTCTGCTATGCCGAGCTATGTTTGAGCTGTGAATACACTCAAACAGCTGATCGCGGCTCACCTTCTCTCAACCCTTCCCATGTGTATGTGACTGACCTCGGCAGCCTTATCTGCACAAAGTAAACACACCTCGATTTAGTGATACAACTGCCTGACAGGCAGAATACTAATGGTTACGTGGGACTGGAGATCACTGTGTGAGCACACTATCTGATCAGTTACTCCTCCTGCAGAGTTGTCCTCACGGAGCAGTTACAGCTCTGCTATGTCAAGCTCATACATAGAGGACTAGCTAGCACGCAACAGTCTCAACTCTGCTGTGCCGTGTCTACTTGCATGGGACACATGCACATACAACCCATATGGTTGTATTGATGCAGGGATTTCTCCACCGCAGGGCTTTAATTACAGCCCGTTGGAGGAACCTTTAGTGTCATATGCAGGTTGACTGTCTCGTCATTGATACTGAGGGGGACAGCCATTTGCTAATAATTAACACTTTAATCTCTGGATCAGGGACTATTGCAGAGCCTCCTCGCATATACACAGGGGGAGGCTAGACACATATATCTTTAATAAAACGAAGCAATTAATTTAGACATAATATTGTCTCAGTGTGCCAATCTAGGGGACTTTGGCACAACGTCAAAATTTTTTTCATCTAACATTGTTTTTAATAATTATTCAATAAAGTATTTTTTATTTTTAACATTGATGTAACACACTACTTTTCCCACTCCCCGTTCCTTTGTTCATTCATCCCCACAATAGAAGCAGAGACCATTCTTCCTGTGGAGCTCGCTACGTTGTCGGGGGGACACGGAGGCCCCGAGTTGCATAGGTACATCCGAGTCTTCCGTGGAAGAGCGAAGCAATGGGACCTTGGGAGGCATCATGGGGGAGTCAGAGGGGAAAACACAAAAACGTTCAAGTGTCGTTCCCTGAGACGTCGGTCAAGTCGTACCGCTAAAGCCATAACCTGGTCTAGGGAGTCAGAAGAGGGATAGCTAACTAGCAGGTCTTTCAGGGCGTTCGATAGACCCAACCTAAACTGGCACCTTAAGGCAGGGTCATTCCACCGAGAAGCTACGCGCCACTTCCTAAAGTCAGAACAATACTCCTCAACAGGTCTCTTACCCTGACGTAAGGTCACCAGCTGACTCTCGGCAAAGGCAGTCCTGTCAGTCTCGTCATAAATGAGTCAGAGAGCAGAAAAGAAACGATCAACGGAGGAAAGTTCATTGGCGTCAGGAGCCAAGGAGAAGGCCCACTCTTGGGGCCCTTCCTGGAGCCGGGACATAATTATACCCACCCGCTTGCTCTCAGAACCTGAGGAGTGAGGCTTTAAGCAAAAGTAGAGCCTACAACTCTCCCGAAAGGAGAGAAAAGTCCTCCGGTCCCCTGAGAACCGGTCAGGCAACTTGAGGTGGGGTTCAAGAGGTGAGGTGAGGGGCACTACCATGGTAGCATCAGGCTGGTTGACACTCTGAGCCAGGGCCTGGACCTGTAGGGAGAGACCCTGTATTTGCTCGGCCAGGGTCTCAAGGGGGTCCATAGTAGAGACAGGGACCAGGGTAGACTAGGTAATGGGCTTGTGATTATGTAATGATAGGGGTAGGGAAACGGACAAGTGAGCCCTAATCTACCCACCACTCTGTCCCTGCCTACTTGCAACGACCCGCCCTAGGCGACGGGGTACAACTGGGCGGCGGTCCCTACTCTCAGTAAGTGCACGAGACAAACAGACAAGGGTACACAAAGCTAAGGGAAATGGGGCAGCTGCGTGAGCAACAAGAGAGGTGAACGAGCCGAGTCAAACCAGGAGTGTACGAGGTACCAAACGCAGAGCAGGTGAGTAGTTAGTAAGCCAGGGTCAGTATGGAGCAGGATCAAATAGTCAGAAGCTGTAGCTGGGCCAGGAAAGCAGACGAGAAGAATCACAAGCAAAGGAGGAACAGGAAAGGCAGGTATAAATAGACCGAGGGCGGGAGCTAGCTGAGTCTGGCCAGGCTGCAATAGGCTCTCCCACTCCTAAGCCTGCCAGCCTGAGTGGTGGAAGCTGGAGTCAGTCTCAGAGACATAGACTCAGGTGCCGACTGATTACCTATGGGCGTTAACCCCGAAGCTGTGCCTGGCAGATCCTTTACAATACGCCACATTTTCGTAACCCTCTAATACCGCTACCTATAATTGAGGTTCCTTTTGAGCGCATTGCTCTGGATCTGGTTTGACCACTTCCCAAGTCTGCCAGGGGCCATCAGCACATCTTAGTGGTCCTTGACTATGCCACCTATTATCGAGAAGCAATACCTCTCACGAACACCTCGTATAAAGTTATTGCAAAAGAACTGTTCCAAATGTTTACCCGTACAGGTATCCCAAGAGATATTTTAACAGACCAGGCGACACCTGTTATGTCTAAAATTACTAAAGAGCTGTGTCGGCTATTAATAATGACCCATTTACGTACTTGAGTATACCATCCCCAGACCGATGGTCTGGGGGAAAGGTTTAACAGAACACTGGAAGGGATGCTAAAAAAAAGGTGGTTGGTAAGGATGGAAAGGACTGGGATTGTCTTTTGCCTTATTTAATGTTTTCAATTTGAGAGGTTCCACAAGCTTCCACTGTGTTTTCCCCATTTGAACTTCTGTATGATCGACATCCCAGGGGGCTTTTGGACATAGCTAAAGAGACATGGGAACAAGAACGTACACCTCACAGAAGTGTAATTTAACATATTGCTCAAATGCAGGACAGAATTGCAGCAGTTATGCCGATTGCCCAAGAAGCCCAGGCCAGAAATTACAATAGGTCTGCTAAGGTCAGAACGTTTCAACCAGGCGACCCAGGGTTAGTTTTGGTGCCAACAGTTGTGAGTACGTTTTTGGCAAAATGGCAGGACCCCTACGAGGTCTGGGAAAACGTAAATGAGGTAAATTATGAGGTTTTTCAATCGGGGAAAAGAAAGCCTCTCCAACTATATCACGTCAAATTAATCAAACCCTGGAAGGACCGTGAGGTTCTTTATGCTATAAATCAGCCCAGGGAGTAATCTAGCAATCGTTTACCAGACGTTCGTATCTCAGAAACATTATCTGCAGTCCAGAATCAAGAAGCTAGAGAATTTGTACCATGTAGGACTTATGTCATAAATCATGACATTGTGACTGAACCTGGTCAAAAGGTAAAACTGACACCATATCAAGTGCCAGAAGCCCGGAGACTGGCAATTTCAGAGGAAGTAAAAACAATGTTGTCTCTAAGGGTAATAGAAAAATCACAAAGCGGCTGGTCAAGCCCAATAGTACTCCCAAACCAGACGGCAGTCTGAGATTTTGTAATGATTTCCGAAAGCTAAATGAAATGTCAATATTTGATGCCTATCCTGTGCCAAGGGTCGATGAGTTGATTGAAAGATTAGGACCTGCCAGGTATATAACTACTCTGGACCTCACTAAAGGCTATTGGCAGGTCCTACTAACTGAGGAGGCTAAGGAAAAAACTGCTTTTTCCACACCAGATGGCCTTTTTCAATATGTTGTTCTCCCATTTGGCCTACATGGTGCCCTGGCCACCTTCCAGAGGTTAATGGACTTTATTTTACTGCCCCACAAAGAATATGCAGCCGCATATCTAGATGATGTGGTTATCTTTAGCTCAGATTGGGAAAAGGTACAAGCAGTCCTGGACTCAATTTGGGAGACTGGCTTAACCGCCAACCCAAACAAATGTGCCATAGGCCTTGAAGACACCCGCTACCTAGGGTATAACATTGGGCGAGGACTCATCAAACGCCAAATTGACAAAATTGAGGCTATTAAAACTGGCCTCAACCAGTGTCTAAAAACCAGGTCAGAGCCTTCTTAGGGACAGCTGGATATTATAGAAGGTTTGTACCAAATTTTACTCCTCTCACTGACCTTACTAAAGGGTCAAAGTCCACCATGGTAAAAAAAAAATGGAGTGAGAAGGCAGAACAGGCATTCCAAAAGTTGAAAGAGATATTGTGTCAGAGACCTGTATGGATTGCTCCCAACGTCAAGAAATATTTTTTGGTACAAGCAGATTCCTCTAATGTTGGGCTAGGGGCCATCCTCTCTCAGGTGATTAATGGGGAAGAACATCCAATAAGATACCTCAGCAGAAAGTTGAGTTCCGCAGAAAATAACTATTCAATTGTAGAAAGGAAATGCCTCGCCCTTGAGTGGTCCATTGAGTCACTAAGTTATTATCTGCTGGGGAGACAATTCAGGTTAATTACAGATCACTCACCATTAAAATGGATAGCCCAATATAAGGGAAAGAATGCAAGAGTAACTAGGTGGTTTTTTGCCTTGCAAGACTTTAGGTTTTATGTAGAACACCGCCCAGGTTCTCAGCAGGGCAATGCGGATGCGTTGTCACGTGTCCACTGTTTATGGGCACAAGGTGCTCCTCCCCACAGGTCTGAGCAGAGGGGGAGGATATGTAAGGAAGTGACTGGAAAGGTCGTGGATGGTGTCTATATTTCACCAAGGTTTCTCTCCTATACACGGTGAGGGGCTCCAAGTATTATAAAATAAGAGTGCAGTACCTAGTTTCCTCTGCATTGGCCTCATTAGTAAATGCAGCTGTACTGAGGCCTGTTTAAACCCGCACTGCACTGTGTAAGCTCTCTCTGGGAAGAGCAGTATTGCTGCTCAGAAGCTTCATACAAACTGAAGGTATGGGTTGCTGCTATATTGTATGTAAGATAGAGAGGGAACTTACTGTTTAGTTAGTGCTTGGACAAGCAGGATTTTGTTTATGTTTTGTTTTACTTTGTGCAACCTGTATATTTCTACGCTGTCAATAAAAGCCGGAAAGGACCCGAGCCTTGGACACTTGAAACTTGGACACTTGAAACCTGTCTGTATCTTTGTAAAGCCTGACTTCGCTCTGGCCAGTGAGCTAAATGCCCACAATAGTAATAACACAACAACTGAAAATATAGGGATTAATTATGGTAATAACCAATGTATTGTTTTCCCCACTCCCTTTCATTTTAATTGTTTAGAGAATAAAAATTCTGCACAAGAATACAGCTCAGATACAGATAAAGTCCTACATTATCACTTACCTCACACCTCAGGGAAATTAAAGTTTTTGCTGACAAGTAAAAACGTTGTAATTACAAATTCTAGTTTTGTATATGAGGGGACACTAATTGCAATGTTTATTGAAGATCATCTTAATCAATATACTTATAAGTGAAGACAAATCACTAAAAACATACAGATGTCTCCACTTATCTCTAAACCGAAAATATCCTCATATGGTGTAAAATATTAAACAAACATGTTGGAAAAACATATTAATTTTGTAGATGCCATCTGTCAGCCATACGTTGCCCATAGACTTCCATGATAAAAATTGTATATGTTAAATCTATACGTTTTTTTACTGGTTGGCACAAGATTATATTGAATTGGTATCATGACAATGCCACAAATAGTGGTGATAGGAAGACCGGAGCCCTGACTGGAGGTAATGGGAGGAGGCCAAATGACCAGGGTGATCGGAAGGGGGGAAGGTTAGGGGGCAGAGCCTAAACAGAGATTAGACGGCACACACAGGCAGTCCGGCGCCATTTTCAGGAGAACACACGTAAGAGCAGTTTGTATTCCGCAGCGGTCTCAATCCAAGATGGCGGAAGTCGGCGCTGTGTTTGAGAGAATCTGGTCTCTCAATAGTGAATGGGGCACAGAGTGAATGCTGGAGCAGATGTCCGGACTCGTCAGTACCCCTGTGGTTCCCCCGGTAGTTGGTGTGGAGGCCCGTGTCACAGGTAGGAGTTGAGATGGGGGGAGGGGGTAGCCGATATCCTACAGGCCCTGGGTCCTAGATTGTGGGTCACAGGTCTTGGTCCGACAGGAATCCCGCCTCCCGGCCGGACTCCACAGAGACGAGGGAAGGGTTCTCCGTGCCTCTGGGGTCACTACCCGGCTCCAGTCGTAGGATTCTGGATCTGCAGTGGGTCGGCCTGGTGGTGCTTGGAGTGCACGAGCAGATGGGCTATTCAGGCCACGAAGACTGCACTCCGTGGTGGTGCTTCAGGTTGGCGGTTGGCGGTGCCCCACTGGCACTAGACGAACGGGGAGACAGAAGTCATTGCCCCTGTCGGCAGGGGAGTGAACATTCAGGGCATTGCAGGGCATGTCCCTCCTGTTGTACCGGCTTCAGCCCAGCCCCGTCGGGCAGCACGGATGCCTTCCTTGTGGACGAGGAGGATTGTGATGGTCGTCTGGATGTCCCAGTTCATCCGGCTGGTGGGGTCATAGCTCTAGCACAGCCTTGTAAGCCCTTGCCTTTTTCTTTTTCTATTCCTGAGGTTTTTAGATCCCAAGGGGTGGAGGGTGGCCTTGGGTTAGAGGGGTTGCTGGATTCAGGTATTGTGGGGACAGGGTCGCTGGTAGGTGAGGAAGTGCACAAATTGTTGGGGAGTGTGCGGGAGTTATTAGGCCGTTTTGATGGGGGTAGGGCGTCAGGGGGGTCTATCGCCTGTTTCACTGTGGGTAAGCCCACCTTTGGTCATCCTGTCGGCGAGTGGTGGTTTAGCAGTCGGTGGGTCATCAGCACGGGATGTGGGTGTGGCGGTATCGGTGCAGACGGATAAGGACGTGGAAGTAAATAGGGTTCGTTTGGATGATAAAGCAAAAGGCGAGGTTTACGTGTGCTTCGAGGGCCCGCTAGGTGCCCATCTGAAGCAGGTGGTGCATGATAAGATATGGAAGTATGAATACATGGAAATTTTCTCCCTCCTCCCTCTTCAAAATTTAATTTAGACAAGAGTAAGCATTTGGAGAGCAAAAAGGAGGAGGAGGAGAAGCACAGGTACCGATTAATTCCGCAGACCTTCCAGAACTGGCTTCAGGCATTCTCTATATTAGCGAGCATCACTGGAGAAAAAACGCCGGAAAAATGTTCTGCACTTTTTTTCTATATGGACGCCATAGGAGAAGCCCACAGGGTATATGGTGGTCTGACTTGGCTCCGTTGCGACGAGCAATTCAGACAACAAAAAGCGGTTCATCCCAGCATCAGGTGGGACCAGAAGGATATTGGTCTGTGGCTCCATGTTATGGCTCCCATGCGTTTTGGCCAGTCCTTTCCTGGGGGAGTCAGGGGAGCCGGCCGGTCCGGTCAATCAAGTCAGGGGGTTCACAGTCCGGTGGTAAGCCAGGGTTGTGTTGGCAATTCAATAAAGGCCAATGCAAATTTGGAGCAGGTTGTAAGTTTAAGCAAGTCTGTTCCACCTGTAATGGAACATCCCATGGTGCGACCAAGTGCTTCAAAAAGGGTAAGGGCAGGGTCGGATCTGGGAGTGGACAAGGGATTGACTCCAGTGATACTGGGAGAGATGTTGCCGTACCTAAATAGATTCCCTGACCGTGCCCTGGCTGTTCTGTGGTGGTGTCAGACAAGCTGCATAAAGAGGTTTCGCTGGGTAGGATGGCAGGTCCTTTCCTTACCCTTCCTATTGATGATTTGGTATTTTCCCCGTTAGGTGTGGTCCCCAAGAAGGAACCAAATAAGTTTTGGCTTATTCACCATCTCTCCTATCCTATGGGTTTATTGTTGAATGATAGAATTGCCCCTGGACTATGGTCGGTGGTTTATACTTCCTTCAATGAGGCGGTGGAATGGGTTTGTTTCTATGACCCGGGCACCCTCATGGCCAAAACTGATATTGAAACTGCTTTTCTTCTCCTCCCAGTGCATACGGACAGCTTTCCGATGGGCTGCTCGATTTTGTGCGCCTATTTTGGGGCTTTCAATTCATTCCTTGAGTGCATGACACATCTTGGATGATTTTTTTTGTGTCGGCCCTGGCAGTTCCCTTCTGCTGGCTATCATGGAATGGGTGGAGCTTCGGAGTTCCTTTTGGCACCGGATCAGACTGAGGGGCCAGCGTCCGAGTTGGTAATCTTGGGAATCTTGATTGATTCTGAGAGTATGTATTGCCGGCTGCCGGTGGATAAGCTGTGAGATCTGCGAGATGTAGTGGCGCGGGTCAGGGGAGTACGTAAGATTTGTCCTGCTCGGGAAACTTAACTTCACCTGTTGCATTATGCCCATGGGCAGGGTTTTTGCCGGTGCCTGGCTGGGGCCACGGCGGGCGTCGGGGCACCCCAACATTTTGTGCGATTGACAAAGGACCACAAGATGGATCTTGGGGTTTGGCACAATTTCCTGGGGAGGTAGAATGAGCGATCGCTCTTCATGGCCCCGGTGGTGGATAATCTCGATTGGGAATTGTTCACTGATGCATCCGGGGGTGTGGGGTTCGGAGCGATCTGTCAAGGGCTGTGGTGTGGGGCTTGTTGGCCCCAGGAGTGGTTTGGGGAAGGTCTCATTAGGAATCTTGCTCTCCTGGAACTATTCCCTATTGTGGTGCGGTTAAGATTTGCGCCGCCTGGTGTACCTTTGCCTTTCTCTAAATGCGTGGGTAATAGCCGTGCACGGTCCTGGAATTGAGAATTCTATAGCTGATTTTCCTTCTCGGTTTCAGTGGGATTGTTTCTGTAGCTTGGCCATCTCTGGGACTTGGTCTACAGTGAGTCGATGGTCTGATTCGTTTGTCTTTGGCACCTGGGATGTGGTGCACCTATGGAGTCGGCTTGGTGTAAAGGACTTGGTTGGCTGGAGGGTCTGGATGGTGTGCGTTCGGATGCTGATCGTGTGGTGGCGTTGTTGGGTTTTTTGGGTCATGTATCAGTAGTGGGCTGGTCGATTTCAATGGTTAATCGCTTTGTGGCCGCCCTGGCCTTTGGTTTTAAAGCCAGCGGTGTCAGGGATGTCACAAATGATTTCCTGGTCAGTCAGGCCCTGAGGGGTTATCGGAGGGGTAGGTCTTGTTCAAACTACCGACGGCCAATTTATTTTGTGTTGCTTGAGTTACTGGGCGTGGTTTTGTCTGTGGTTTTTAGTTCTCCGTATGAGGTTACATTGTTCAGGTTGGCATTTTTCGTGGGCATTATTTGGCGCAATGTCGGTCGGGAATTGGTGACAACCAGCGTTACGAGGCAAGGTAGTCTGAGTGCCAAGGATGTGATAGTGCTGGATGACCGGGTGGAGTTTTGGATTCAGCATTCCAAAACCGATCGGTTGAGCAGGGAGAAGAGGGTCATGTTGGGCCCAGCTCCTGGGGCTTTGATGTGCCCCATGGAGTGCGCACTGCGTTACTATGAGGGGCGGCCTCTGACCCCCATACAATTCTTCCGTCATGCCAATGCCAATGGAAGGTTTCTTGCCCGTTATCAGTTTGCCTGGGTTTTCCGGAAATGCTTGCAGCATCTGGGACAGGAGGGTTTGTTTTTTTCACTCCATTCGTTCCGCATTGGTGCTGCTATGGGGGCTGCAGCTTGGGGACTTGGCCCTGAGCTAGTGCAGCGTATAGGTAGATGGGAGTCTAGCTGTTATCAGTCTTATGTACACCCTAACTTCAGTGTTTAGTGGGGTTTTCTTGTTTACACTTTGGTCGAATTGTGAAGGTTTTTTCTTGACTAACCTCCTCCACCCCATCCCCCTCCCCTCCTTTTTCCCTCTTTTTGTATGTTCTCTATTTTCAGTCATGTGTGTTTGTTTTTATACAGGTGGATCTCCACGATGGGTAAGAATCTTAGGTCATTCCTATGTCCATTGGGGCTTTGTGCAGATGTTCGTCCGGATGGACAGCTTAGGTTTCGGAGGGAGTTGGCGGTGGTGCAATGGTTGGGGCAGAGGGGAATGGTGTGGAATCGGGTCTTCTAGGATTTCCACCATTACGTTGGCCTGGATAGGGCAACGGATGTATTGGTATTGCATACTGGGGGTAATGATCTAGCGGTTCGGCCTTTTAGGGAAGTCATCAGGGATATTAGTTATGACCTTCTTTGTCTGTGGGAGCTATACCCAAATGTAATGTTAGTGTGGTCGGAGATGGTGCCTCGCAGGACTTGTTGATTGGTTTGCTCAGTGTCTAGGCTGTGTAACGGCACAGGGTGTGGACTCACTGGGCCGTACCCCGTAGCGGGGTAGCAGCTGGCCAACTAGGTACAAAACAATGTCTATAGTCCAGAACTGGTACCTGAGGCAATGTAGACAGTAGCAGAGACACAACTTGACTTTCACAGTAGATGGCTAGTAGATGCAGAGGAAGTTACGACTTGACTCTCTCTGTAGATACGATAGCACGGGATACAGGGTACAGGCAGCAGGAACGGGTAACACTGGGAACTGGAAAACACTGGGAGACCATTTGCAAGACAAACTTAGGTATGCAACAACGCTCAGGCAAGGATGAAGTGGGCAGAGTCCTTTTTATATTCCAGCAGCAATTTGGTCTAATTATTAAGTGATGACAGCTGGACGCGTACTGGCCCTTTAAGGACATGCGCGCGCCCTGCGCGAAAGAGTCCAAGAACCCGGAAGTGAGTGCCGGCGTCACCCTGGAGGAAGATGTCACCGAGAACACAGATATCCATGGCCGGGGCTGTCAGAGTGTAAGTCTGAACGATGGCCCTCGGGCATAGACGTTACAGTATCCCCCCTCTTACGCCCCCTCTTCTTGGGGCCAGAGCGGGAGAGAAATCTCTTCACGAGAACAGGGGCATCGATGTTCTCCTCTGGCTCCCATTACATCTCCTCTGGACCAAATACCTTCCAATCCACCAAATAAAATGTCCTTCCTCCCATTTTCTTGGTGGCCAGGATCTCCCTCACTTCCAAAGTCTCAGACGAACCGCCAGGAGCCACTGTGGAACTACGAGTCCTGGACTAGCAGTTCAGGACCACGGGCTTCAGAAAGGAGACATGGAAGGAGGTATGGCTCTTGAGGGTAGGAGGCAGTCGAAGCTTGTACGACACAGGATTGATCTGTAGCAGAATCTCGAAGGGTCCGAGGAACCTGGGAGCAAACTTGCAAGACGGCACCTTCAGCCAGATATTCCTGGAAGACAGCCAGACCTTTGTACCCGGAAGAAACTGGAGGGTTCTCGTCTTCTAGTGTTTGCCTTTCTCTTCATGCGGTCCACCGACAGCAGAATAGAAGATCGTGTCTGTTGCCATATCTGCAGAAAGTCCCTGAAGGTAGAGTCAGCTGCCGGCACCTGGGACATAGTAGAGACAGGCAGAGGTATTCGAGGATGTTGGCCGTAGAAGAACGGACTGGAAGTTATGGACTCACTAGTATGGTTAGGAGAACTCAGCTCACGGAGCAGCTGCACCCACTCATCATGCCGCCTGGTGACAAAGTGCCGCAGATAGTTCTCCATAATTTGGTTAACCCTTTCGACTTGTCCATTGGACTGAGGATGAGAAGTCAAGGAGAAGTACAACTTTACACAGAGGAGTCCGCAAATTGCTCTCCAGAACTTTGAGGTGAACTGGACCCCTCGATCCGAGACAATATGCAGAGGCAAGCCGTGCAGACGGAAGATGTGTTGAACAAAGAGGTCGGCCAGTCGAGCAGCAGATGGCAGACCAGTCAGGGGAACAAAATTAGCCATTTTAGAAAAATTATCCACCACCACCCAGATCACACTGCATCCCGCAGAGGGAGGCAGATCTGTAACAAAGTCCATAGAAACATGCCGCCAGGGGGCATCGGGCACAGGCAGTGGTTGGAGCAGACCGGCTGGTCTGGAGTGAGCAACTTTGTTTGCTGCACACACCGTACAGGAGGAGACAAAGTCCATGACGTCTTTGGGCCGCGTGGGCCACCAGAACTGACAGGCAATTAGGTCTCGGGTCTTACGGGCACCCGTGTGACCTGCCAGCTTGGAACTGTGACCCCAGTGAAGGATTCTTCCTCTGTCTGCCAGATGTACAAAAGTCCTTCCCGGAGGAATGCTTCTAACTTGCAGAGGGTTAACAGAATAGATGCAGGAAAGGTCAATAACATTCTATGGGGACTCCACAGTGTCCTCTGTTTCAAATGACCTAGATAAGGCATCGGCCCTCACATTCTTGTCGGCAGGTCGGTAGTGGAGTTCGAACCGGAACTGCGCAAAGAACAATGACCACATGGCTTGACGAGGATTCAGCTGTTGAGCCGTCTGTAGATAGGTCAGGTTCTTGTGGTCTGTGTAGACCAGGATAGGATGTGCTGCACCTTTTAGTAGGTGTCTCCACTCCTGCAGGGCCAGCTTGATGGCCAGTAACTCCCGATCCCCAATCGAGTAGTTGCGTCTGCGGGAGAAAACAGCTTGGTGTAGTAGATACATACCACCGTCTTGCCTTTCGAACCTCTCTGGAATAAAAGTGCACCAGTACCAACAGAGGAGGCGTCCACCTCTAACAAAAACTGTAGGGACACATCAGGATGATGAAGAATAGAGGCTCACGTGAAAGCCTTTTTTAAGGTTTTAAATGCGACTTCAGTCTCTGGAGTCCATACCTTGGCATTCATATCCTTTTTAGTGGGGGTAGAGATGGGAGCTGTCAAAGAAGAGAAGTTGGGAATGAACAGTCGGTAGAAGTTGGCGAATACCAGGAAGCATTGTATGGCCCTTAAGCCTTGGGCGTGGCCACTCCAGGACAGCCTTGACCTTCTCAGGGTCCATTTTGACACCCTGATCAGAGATGATATAGCCGAGGAAGAACACGCACTTCTCCAACTTGGCGTAAAGATGATTCTCCCTTAATCGAAGCAACACCTGGTGGACATGACCCTGATGAGTCACAAGATCTGGGGAAAAATCAAAATGTCATCGAAATACACCACAACAGAGACATAGAGGATATCACGAAAAATGTAATTGACAAATTCTTGAAACACCGCGGGGGCGTTACACAGGCCGAAGGGCATGACCAGATATTTGTAGTGTCCATCATGTGTATTAAATGCAGTCTTCCACTTGTCACCCTGACAAATCCGGATTAGATTGTAAGCCCCCCGCAGGTCTAGCTTGGAACAAATTTTTTCCCCCTGTATGCGATCAAAGAGTTCCGAAATCAAAGGCAATGGGTACATGTTCTTCACCGTGATCTGGTTGAGGCCTCGGTAGTCAATGCAGGGTCGGAAGGATCCATCCTTCTTCTTGACAAAGAAAAACCCGGTTTCGGCTGAGGGATGAGGACTTTCGTATGAAGCCCCTCTCCAGATTCTCCTTAATGTAGGCTGACATAGACTGGGTCTCTGGTAAGGAGAGAGGGTATACTCTACCACGAGGAGGGGACGAATCAGGAACCAAGTCGATAAGGCAATCATTTACTCGATGTCGTGGCAGTGTCTCTGCTTCCTTCTTGTTGAAGACATCTGCGAACTGAGAGTAACAAGGAGGCAACCCTGCCAGTGACTGATGCGGAGAAGACTGAGGCGGATGGACATGCACCAGACAGGGGTCAAGACATTTGGGGCCCCACTGGAGAACTTCTCCAGAGTTCCAATCCAGGACTGAGGCATGTAGATGGAGCCAAGGCAAATCCAGCAGCATGGGGTTGACGGCCTTGGGCAGGAAAAAGAGGGAGATGAGCTCAGAGTGAAGAGCTCCCTCTTGGAGCCTTAATGGCTTAGTCACAGACAAAACTGGGTCAGGCAAAGGCAGTCCATCTACCGAGGCAACGATCAACGGTCTTTCCAGCAGAACAGTGGGCAATTGAAGAAGATCCACAAGGACTTGGCAGATGAAATTGGCTGCGGAGCCAGAGTCCATGTAGGCAGAAACTGGATAAGGTCTCTCGCCAGCGACGATGGTCACAGAAATGAACAGTTTGGAGGAGAGTTCTCTATTAAATGCTGTATCGCCCAGGGTTGTCTCTCCAACCAATCCAAGGTGTTGCGGTTTCTTTGGCTTCTGAGGACACAGACGCACGACATGGCCAGCCAGGCCACAAAATAAGCAAAGTCCAGAGGAGCGCCTGCACTGTTTTTCTTGGACAGACAATTTAAGCCGATCCACCTGCATCGGAACCTCGGGTGGAGCAGAAGAAGAAGTCAATTGTTGGAAGTTCGGCGCCAGTCTAATAAGCCGTCTCTCCTGTCAAATCTCTTGAGATCTCTCTCTGAGCCTTATGACCACTCGAGTAGTCAGTAGAATCAGGTTGTCCAAGGCAACTGGTAGATCTCGAGCAGCAAGTTCATTCTTGATCTCGGGCGATAGGCCATGTCAGAAGGATGCTACCAAGGCCTCATTATTCCAGGCCAATTCTCCTGCCAGGGTCCGGAACTGGATGGTATATTCGCCCATGTAGGCGTCCCCCTGGCGCAGGTTAAAGATAGCAGTGGCTGCCAATGAGACTTGTCCAGGCTCCTCAAATACGGAACGGAACAACCGCACGAACCCCTGGAAGTCTCGGGTCTCGGGTCCTTGTCGTTCCCAGATTTTATTCGCCCACGCCAGGGCCTTGCTAGCAAGTAGAGATATAATGAAAGCAATCCTGGCTCCATCTAAGGGAATACTCGGGCGTGCAGAGTGAAGTGGATATGGCATTGGTTAAGATACCCCCTACACGAACTTGCGTCTCCATGGAACCGAGGTGGCAATGGAAGCGAGAACCGAGGATCCGAACCAGAGCTGCCAGGAGGTGTAGCAGGAGGGTCGATCGGAGGAGCTTGAATAGGAGCAGTGAAGAAAGTAGATAGCACTCCTAGCTGCTGTGCCATGGAGTCTACTGCCACAAGGAGTTGATCCTGTCGTGCTTGCAGATCCTGCAGGTCCGCCTGCATGGCTTGGGAGGATGACAGGCCCCTGAATTGGCCAGCGGGTTCCAAGGCTTGAGCGTACTGTCACGATGCGGGGTGTGGACCCACTGGGGCGTACGGCATAGCGGGGTAGCATCTGGCCAACTAAGTACAAAACAATGTTTATAGTCCAGAACGGGTACCTGGGGCAATGTAGACAGTAGCGGAGACACAACTTGACTTTCACAGTAGATGGATCGTAGATGCAGCGGAAGACACGACTTGACTCTCACTGTAGATCTGATAGCACGGGATACACGGTACAGGCAGCAGGAACGGGTAACACTGAGAACTGGAAAACATTGGGAGACCATTTGCAAGACAAACTTAGGTATACAACAACGCTCAGGTAAGGATCAAGTGGGCAGAGCCTTTTTTATAGTCCAACAGCCATTTGGGCTAATAATTGAGTGATGACAGCTGGATGCGTACTGGCCCTTTAAGGCCATGCACGCACACTGCGGGAAACAGTCTGAGAACCCGGAAGTGAGTGCCGGCGTCTCTCTGGAGGAAGATGTCACCGAGAACACAGATATCCATGGCCGGGTCCATAAGAGGGTAAGTCTGAACGACGGCCCTCGGCCATAGATGTTACAGCCTGAATAGGGCTAGGATTAAGGTCAACAAGGCAGTCTCGGCTATAGTGGTGTGGAAGGGTGGAGTTTTTGTGTACCATTACGACTTTGAGGACGGTCAGGAGCATTTCTGGTTGGAGGATGGAGTGCACTTGAAAGCGGTGGGGATTGACCTGTGGGCGCTTCAGGTACGGGAGGGTATTGAGCGTGCGTTGTTGGTGTGGGGTAGCTTGCATACATGAAGGTTTTCAAGGTATGCTCGTTGTGGCATGTTGGAGGTCCTTGGAGTTGTTCTTAAATTGGTGGAGGAGGGACTCATCTTGGGTATAATCACTCCCAAATTGTGCAATATAGAGAGTCTGGCTGTTTTTGGGCTCCTGCTGGGTGATGTCCCGAGGTGCAGGGGTGAAATTATTGGCCATTTGTAGTACATATGCTGTCCCTGGGCCTGTGGGTAATTGGCTTGGGGGTAATAATTTAATTTTGGGCAGACCGGCCTGGGCAGACTCCCCCTTTTTAGCTCCAAGTACTTCTTTCCTTTGAATGATTGTTTTCGTGTGAGATAGTTTTTTTAAAAATATTTATATTGATGGCTATAATGACTTCTGGTTTATGTTATTGTTTTTTTTTGTTTTTTTTCAAGTTTACATTTTTATTAAATTTTGAAGAAAGTTATACAAGTGGACTAAAGTTCAAAATATTCTCTGACATTCAGAGAAAAACAAAGTTAACATTTGTAACTATAAACCAGAAACAGAAAACTGGCAGTGTCATACGATATCCAGTACGACCAGATATGTTCAAATAAAATATCAAATAGCATATTTCGATGTGGTCCAAGCATTCCACCTTTTTACATTTATTTATTTATTTATTTATTACACAACAAAATCATTCATCAAAGATTTTTCGTGGTAATATTGACTGTTAAAGAGGCTCTGTCACCAGATTTTGCAACCCCTATCTGCTATTGCAGCAGATAGGCGCTGCAATGTAGATTACAGTAACGTTTTTATTTTTAAAAAACGAGCATTTTTGGCCAAGTTATGACCATTTTTGTAGTTATGCAAATGAGGCTTGCAAAAGTCCAAGTGGGTGTGTTTAAAAGTAAAAGTCCAAGTGGGCGTGTATTATGTGCGTACATCGGGGCGTTTTTAATACTTTTACTAGCTGGGCGTTCTGATGAGAAGTATCATCCACTTCTCTTCAGAACGCCCAGCTTCTGCCAGATCATGCTGTGACGTCACTCACAGGTCCTGCATCGTGTCAGACGAGCGAGGACACATCGGCACCAGAGGCTACAGTTGATTCTGCAGCAGCATCGGCGTTAGCAGGTAAGTCGATGTAGCCAAAAATGCTCGTTTTTTAAAAATAAAAACGTTACTGTAATCTACATTGCAGCGCCTATCTGCTGCAATAGCAGATAGGGGTTGCAAAATCTGGTGACAGAGCCTCTTTAACTCTTCTAATAACATCAGAGATTGAAGGGGTTATAGGAGACTTCCAGGACTGAGCAATGACTTATCTGGTATCAATAATGATATGATGCACTCTGTATTCTGGAAGCCAGAGTTATTTTTCCAGAGAAATGTCTAAAATGTGAACTCTGTATAGGAATTTCCACCAATTCAGAAATAAGAGCAAATACTTTCTTAAATAAATGTAAAGGCGATCCTTGTCAACCACAACCACGCCAACAAGAATTAGAATAGTTGGGTATAATATGAGCCAATCTAGAGGGTGTCAGGTACCACCTAAGATGTTTTTTTCTTAATAATTCCACATGGTTTACACGTTTAGAGTGTTTAGTAACCCAGTTGGAAGCCTTCAGCCATTGTTCTTCATAGAGTCTCTCCTAACTCCCCCTCCCATTTTAACATGTGGTTAACCTTACCTAACTGACCTATATTTAGAGCTAGTTCATAGCCTCTTAGTAAACCCTTTGAGTAACCTTGCCCGTTAAAAAGGAATTTATAAATTGTGGTGAGTTCAGATGGTGTATGTTGGAATTGAATGGTTTTAAAACAAGTGTCTGAATTGGAGGTATTGCTAAAAGAGGGTATGTGGTATGTTGTAAAATTGTACTAAATTTTCAGATATGATGTTACCAGGTTCTAAAAAATCCGCAAATACTTTTACGCCCGCATCTATCCAAGGCCGTGTCAAAATGTGTGGAATAAAAAAACTCTGTAACGTTAATAGGAATTATTTCCAATAGAAGATAAACCTATTTGTATTTACATACATAATTAGACCACACCTTCAATGAATCGGTCATAGATTGTAAAGGTTAAATGGGTAAGGGAGCACCTAGGTATGAGGCAATAAGTATATTTTTAAAGGACGAGCGAGGGATCAATGTATGTTCTAAATTTGACCAAACTAACATAGCTGGATCATACCAGCAGGGATGTAATTGATCCATAATAGCTGCCATGTTATATGCTACTACATTTGGAACTCCCAAGCCTCCATTTTTAGTTTTACGATATAGAATATTTTTAGCGACTCTGGCCCGTTTTTTTTTTTCCATATAAAATGCAGAAATAACTTCTGAATTTGTGATGTTAAATAGGATGGTATAAGGTACGGCAAGCTTATACATAAGTACAAAAATTTGGGGAGCATCAAGATTTTAACTGGATGGATTCTTGCAATCCAAGATAAATGGAGGGGGTCCAATTTTATACATTCATGTTTAAGAGAAGTGATTAAATCAGAATAGTTTACCTGTACTACCTGCAATCATTAAGGAACAAGCGTTATGCCTTAATATTTTAGTCCCGAGTCAGCCCAAGTGAAATTAAATCTGGATAAAGAAGATCTCAGCTGGGATGACATGTGGATAGGCATCATTAACGTTTTGGAAATATTTAATTTATAACAGGATATTTCCGAATATTGGGAAATAATCTTGAGAATCCCAGGAAGTGAGGTAAGGGGAGGTTCACATGCTATTAGAATATCGGCATATAGACATATTTTATGTTGTCTGTTGCCATTAGTTATACCCGATATCTCTGTAGAATTACGAATTAATTCAGCAAAAGGTTGCATACATAGGGTTAAAATTAAGGGAGATAACGGACATTCTTACGGGTACCAATAGAGATCTGTGGGGATTTAGAGAAAAAAAACTGAAGTAAATACTGTAGCAGTTTGTGTGGAATATAATGAAAGGACAGCCTTTTTATTAACCCCTTCCCGCTATTGGGCGTAACTGTACGCCCGAAAACCAAGTGAGTTCCCGCAGACGGGCGTACAGTTACGCCCTGCAGATAAAGCGAGCACAGGAGCTGTGCGCGCTTTATCTTCAGCGGCTGTCAGCTGTTATACACAGCTGACATGCCGCTGCAATGGCTGCGATGGCTGTTACCGCCGATCGCAGCCATTTAACCCCTTCAATGCGGCTGTCAATGACGTCCGCCGCATTGAAGTGGTTGACAGAGGGAGGGAGCTCCCTCTGTAACCCCCGGGCACCCCGCGATGGATCACGGGTGGCGATTGTTGCTATGGCAAAGGTACGGTGGTCTATTAGGTCCTGCCCGAGGCAGGACCTAATACGCTAACTGTCAAATGAAAAATGACAGTTACGATGCACTACACTACATAAGTAGTGCAGTTTATCGTAGCGGGGATCAGAAGACCAGATCTTCAAGTCCCCAGGTCAGTGTAAAAGAAAAAGTAAAAAATGTAAAAAAAAATGCGAAAGAAAAATAAATAAATAAAAGTTAATAAATAATAAATAAATAATAAAAACAACAATCTCCCTGTTTCCCTGATCAACTCCTTTATTATTAGAAAAAAAATGAAAATATGAAAAAAAACTATACACTATAGATATCGCCGCGTTCGGAACGGCCTGATCTATAAAAATATCACGTTATTTTTACCGCACGGTGAACACCGTAAAAAAATGTAATAAAAAACAATGACAGCATTTTATTTTTTGGTCATCTTGTCTCAAAAAAAATTTAATAAAAAGTGATCAAAAAGTTTCAAGTAACGCAAAATGGTACCAATAGAAACTACAGTTCGTCACGCATAAAACAAGCCCTCCCACAGCGATATAAACGAAAAAATAAAAAAGTTATGGCTGTCAGAAAATGGCGACACTAAAACATGATTTTTTTAGAAAAGAGTATTTTTACTGTGGGAACGTAGTGAAACATAAAAAAACGATATAAATTTGGTGTCGCTGTAATCGTATCGCCCCCGCAGAATAGAGTTAACATGTTGTTTATACTGCACGGTGAACACTGTAAAAAAACAAAAAAAAAGAAACGTGCTAGAATGGCTGTTTTTTGGTTTCCTCATCTCCCAAAAAATTGAATAAATAGTGATAAAAAAATCGCATGTACCCCAAAATGGAACCAATAAAAATTACAGCTCGTTCCACAAAAAACGCGCCCACACACAGCTGTGTCAACGGAAAAATAATACGTTATGACTCTCAAAACGCAATGATGCAAAATGATTCTAAATGACGGCCCAGACTCATTTTTTAGGTCCAGTAGAATTTCACTAAATACCCCACATCGTAATTTGCTGGACCCCACAGGTGGACCTTGTAGATGCAGCGGTGATGAGGAAACTTTAGGGCCTTGTGCGGCTTATAGGGCTAGTGAAGAAGTCAAATATAAGGCAACACTGGAGCACAGATATTTTGTATAATACCCCAAAAACCCGGCCTGTGCATAAAGGATTGGTTTAAAGCGTACCACACCAATCCATGGATTATTCATTCACCCCATTATTATATCATCCTATTATGACCTGTTGCACTCCGCCCAGTTTACATATATCCTGATGTACTCCGCCCAGCTTACATATGCCCACTGTAAAGGATCTGCCAGGCACTACGTCTGTGGATACTCCCAGGGTTAATCAGTCGACACCTGAGGCCAGACCTCTTAGACTGACACCGGCTCCCACCAATCAGGGTGGCAGGCTCAGGAGTGGGAGAGCCTATCGCGGCCTGGTCAGTCTGAGTTAGCTCCGCCCCCTGTCCATTTATACCTGCCGTTTTCTCTTCCTCGTTGCTTGTTATTCTTCTTGGATTCATGGCCCCACTACTGCCTTGCTCCAGCCTGCTTCTGCCGTGCTTCTGCCTTGCTTCAGTTCCCGCTTAACCTGCTTCGCTCTGCCCCTGGCTTGCTTCCTGCTCCGTGCTCTCGTTGGTATACTCCACTACATCCTGATCCTGACTGCCTCGTTCACCACTCCGTTTCCTCACGGTGTTCCGTGGGCTACTGCCCCTTCCCTTGCTTGTTCCCTATTTGTATCCCCTTGCACTTAGTCAGCGTAGGGACCGCCGCCAAGTTGTACCCCGTCGCCTAGGGCGGGTCGTTGCAAGTAGGCAGGGACAGGGCGGTGGGTAGATTAGGGCTCACTTGTTCCCTTCACCTCCTTCCTGCCATAACACCCTGATGCACTCCACACAGCTTACATATACCCTGATGTACCCGCACAGCTTACATATAGCCTGATGTACCCGCACATATTACATATACCCTGATGTACTCCACAGTTTACATATATCCTGATGTACTACGCACAGCTTACATATATCCTGATGTACTCCTCACATATTACATATACCCTGATGTACTCCGCACAGCTTACATATATCCTGATTTACTCCTCACAGCTTACATATGTCCTGATGTTCTCCGCCCAGCTTACATATGCCCTGATATTCTCCGCCCAGCTTACATATAGCCTGATGTACCCGCACATATTACATATACCCTGATGTACTCCGCCCAGCTTACATATACCCTGATGTACTCCGCCCAGCTTACATATACCCTGATGTACTCTGCCCAGATTACATATACCCTGATGTACTCCGCCCAGCTCACATATGCCCCTACATTATAAGCTGAAATACTACTAATACACCAAGCAAAATCTGCGCTTCAAAAGCCAAATGGTGGTCCAACTGAGCCTGGCAGTGTACCCAAACGGCAATTTATGACCACATATGGGGTATTCTGGAGAACCCGCTTAACAATTTATGGGATGTGTGTCTATGGTGGTACAAGCTGGGCACAACACATTGGGCACTGAAGTGGCATATCTGTGGAAAACAGCAATTTTCAATCTGCAACATCTATTGTTTACTCATTTTTGCAAAACACTTGTGCGGTCAAAATGCTCACTACACCCCTAGATCAATTCTTTGAGGGATCTAGTTTCCAAAATGGGGTAATTTTTCGGGGGGTACCACTGTGCTGATACTGTAGCTCAATGCAACATGGTGTCAAAAACGAATCTTATAAAATCTCCACTCCAAATACTAAATGGCGCTCCTTCCCTTTAGAGCCTTGCTGTGTGTCCAAATAGCAGTTTATGACCACGTGTGGGGTATTTCCCTACTCTGAAGAAGTTGCTTTACAAATGTTACGGTGCTTTTTCTCCTTTATTTGTTGAGAAAATGAAAACTTTTTAACTAATGCTATGTCTTATTGGAAAATAATGTAATGTTTAATTTTCACTGCCTATTTCTAATAAAATATATGAGACACCTGTGGGGTCAAAATATTCACTACACCCCTAGATGAATTCCTCAATGGGTGTAGTTTGCCAAATGGAGTCACTTTTAAGGAGTTTCCACTGTACTGCTACTTAAGGGGCTTTGCAAAAGCGACATGGCGCAGAAAAACCAATCCAGCAAAATCTGCTCTCCAAAAGCCAAATGGCGCTCCTTCACTTATGAGCCCTGATGTGTATTCATACAGTACTTTATTACCACATATGGGGTATTTCCGTACTCTGGAAAAGTTGCTTTACAAATGTTACGGTGATTTTTCTCCTTTATTTGATGAGAAAATGAAACATTTTTACCTAAAGCTACGTCTTAGTGGGAAAAAAAATGAAATTTTTCATGTTTACTGCCCAATTCTAATGAAATCTATGAAACACCTGGGGGGTCAATATGCTCACTACACCCCTAGTTGAATTCCTCTAGGGATGTAGTTTCCCAAATGGAGTAACTTTTGGGGGGTTTCCACTGTACAGGTACCTTAGGATCTTTACAAATGTGACATGGTGCCGAGAAATCAAACCAGCAAAATCTGTACTTCAAAAGCTAAATGGCGTGCCTTCCCTTCTGAGTCCTGCCGCTTCCCCAAACAGCTGTTTATGACCACATGTTGGGTATTTCCGTACTCTGGAGAAGTTGTTTTACAAATCTTGGGGTGCTTTTCATCATTTATTTGTTGAAAAAAATAACAATTTTGAGGTAAAACTACATCTAATTGAGAAAATAATGTCATTTTTCATTTTCACTGCCCAATTATAATGAAATCTGTGAAACACCTGTGAGGTCAAAATGCTCACTACACCCCTAGATGAATTCCTCAAAGGGTATTGTTTCCCAAATGGAGTCACTTTTGTGGGGTTTCCTTTGTTTCGGCCCCACAAGACCTCTTCTAACCGGACATGGTGCCTGAAATATAATTTAAAAAAAGGAAGGCCCAAAAATCCCCTAGGTGCTCCTTTGCTTCTGAGGCCGTTGTATCAGTCCAGTAGCGCACTAGGGCCACAGGTGGGATATTTCTAAAAACTTCAGAATCAGGGCAATAAATATTCAGTTGTGTTTCTCTGGTAAAAACCTTCAGTATTACAGGAAAAATGGATTATAATGGAATTTCTGCAAAAAAAAATGAAATTTGCAAATTTCCCTTCCAATTTGCTTTAATTCCTGTGAAACGCATAAAGGGTTAAGAAACTTTCTAAATGCTGTTTTGAGTACTTTAAGGGGTGCAGTTTTTAAAATGGGGTGATTTGTGGGGGTTCCTAATATATAAGGCCCTCAAAGCCACTTCAGAACTGAACTGGTCCCTAAAAAAATAGGCTTTTGAAATTTTCTTGAAAATTTGAGAAATTGCTGCTAAACTTATAAGCCTTGTAACGTCCTAAAAAAATAAAAGGATGTTCAAAAAACGATGCCAATCTAAAATAGACATATGGGAAATGTTAACTAGTAACTATTTTGTGTGGTATAACTATCTGTCTTACAAGCAGATACATTTGAATTTAGAAAATGATAATTTTTTGCACATTTTCTCTAAATTTTGGTGTTTTTCACACAAAAATATTGAATATATCGACCAAATTTTTTCACTAACTTAAAGTAAAATATGTCACGAGAAAACAAACTCAGAATCGCTTGGATAGGTAAAAGCATTCCAGAGTTATTACCACATAAATTGACACATGTCAGATTTAAAAAATGAGGCTGTGTCATAAGGTCCAAAAGTGGCTGCGTCCTGAAGGGGTTAAAGTTTTTAAAACCAAATTTGTCTAAAAGCACCTCTAGTAAATTTCAGTTTACTCTGTCGAAGGCTATTTCGGCATCCAGGGAAAAAAAACACAGCTGGGGTTTTAGAATTGTGTGCAATTTGGATTAGATCTAAAAATCTTCTAGTGCCATCCCTAGCTTGCCATTCCTTAACAAGCCCACCTGATTAGGCGCTATCAGAGAGGATAGGCATTCATTTAGTGTAGAAGCCAATAATTTTGAATACAATTTTATATCACTGGTTAATACAGAATTAGGGCAAAAATTTGCAGGTGAATCAGGTGTTTTACCAGGTTTTGAAATAGTTACTTGACCAGGGGACTGTAGAGTACGTTCATTCTCATAAGGGAAGGGTGATGTTACTATCAATAGTACCACCTTAATGGCCATACCACCTACACAACCCCTCCCCTATAAGAAAGACTGACACCTTGGGTTAGATAAATTTGGCCACAACAGCCATTTTATTAACAAACAAACATAATGGAAACAACACTTTACATATAAGAATAACAATGGAAGGGGAGTCCTTGGAGCTACAAAAGTCTGTCAACATAAACAGCCCACCTGCATCATATTTTACTCCCAGCCATCACCCTACAGGCTCAGGGGCACTTTCATGTCTGCAGTTGGCTGACCTAAACTGCATCCACTCCCCGGGACACCATACAGCAGGAGCCCAAATTGACCAGACCACTAAACCATAATAAATTAAGGAGGGACCATAACCCCAATGAATCCCCCCCATACCAATTTACCACCAACTCCAAGGACCCCCAATCCGCCACATGAACATACTTAGACAACCTTTAAGTATGAGAGCCCCACCCAGCAAAAGAGCCTGTTCGATCCCCTCCTGCAGTCGCAGAGTCCAAAGATCAATCCCCACAGCTGTCAGGTGAATACCATCACCCAACCAGAAATTACCTTGGCCATCTTCAAAGTCATAATGACGCACGAGGATGCCCCCATTCCTCACCACAAACCCCGAAACCGCCCTAATGACCTTTACCTGGGCCTTGTTCAGGCGCGCCACCGACCAAGCATGACGCCAGGACTTACGCGGGCCAATTTCGGACCAGACCACTTTAAACAGAAGACAGAAGTTTAGACAGAAGACCTGAAGGTTCATATTTAGATGAACCATTTAAAGGTCTTTTCTGGCCAAGTGCCATCAAGGAACCGCCTTACAAGTTATTGACCACACAAGAAATGCGTACTAATAACACATCTTTCTATGTACCAGCTTTATGTTGTCTTAATATAATTTCAGTCTCCAGTAAACTTGTCAGACTTCTCTCAGAACGGCCTTGAATGAGTGGGCCAACAGTCTGATATTCAGAGAATACTAGTTAAGAACAAACCTTAGCGAGCAAGATTATATAAAATACATTTCAGAGGCAAAGTATACATAGCAAGAGTATACATAAATATTTCTTTATCAACTCCCCCTTTTGTTTATTACATAAACACCTTTATTAACATTAATGTAATGCTGCTTTTATGAGCTTTTACTACAATGATGACAAATAGACAGAAATATGTGAATTGTGACATACAAAACCAGAATAAAAACAATTAGCACAACTATTGGTTTGAGAAATTAGCTTAAAAACTCACTTAACAAAAATTTCTATGGAACTCATCCATGAGAATGGGCACCACTCTATTTCTCCAAACTTTGATGTTAACTTGTAATGCTCTTTTACCTTCCGTAAATGCCCTGTTACAATATCCGAGCTATCAGAGATAGCACTCATTCCCGCCAATGCACACACACCATCTTGCGCGGGCATGTGATGAAATAAATCATCTGCAATCTGATTCTGCTAAGCTACCCTGCGCATATGTGCTTGTTCCAAAGACATCTCTGTAAGAGCATCAGATGCTTCGCTAATAACTTGATCCATTAGGTTATAGTACAGATTTAACTTTCTCATAATGTGAATACCTCATTCTGTCCATCTTAGATTTAAGGAATAAATCATCTCTTTACTAGAAAAGATCTTGCATTTAAGTCTGAAACTTGTGTAAAGGAAAGAGAAAGTGAACTCCTTAGAAAGGGTCAGATTTTGGCTGACCCACACAGCTGGAACCACATGTCCTAAAGTGCAATTACCTACTTAACCTATAGGTAATCTCTTATAGGCCTTGAAACTGCTAAGGAAATACAGATTTCCTGGCAAAATCAAAGATTGGTTACAAATAACATCTAAAATCGCAGCAAGCTACAGTATATCTAGTCATAACACTGCCTGAAATGGCGCAGAAAAAGCAGCTATGTTTATAGCAAAAGAAACACATATGTAGCCATTCAGGAACATCTAGATATTAAGAACATAAGGAACACATAAAAAAATTCACATACTTGATCTGCAATCATTTTGTGTCCTAAAAATGGAGACAAATCTAACCTACAGAGAAAGGGAAGAGTCTGGTCCATTACTTGTCTAGACCCTGTAAAGTTGCATTGTGAACATGTGATACGTGACATAAAACATAGAAATTATAAAAATAATCTGTATTACACATGCAGGATACCTGAGCCTCCTAGGTCACTGAACCAATCATTAATGCATTTCTGGAGCCCTCTGTCTCTATTCATTCCATGCTTTCACAGGTCCCAGAACTGGTACAAACTCAGGCCTGCTCTTTGACACAAATGGTCAATAGGCCTTAACTTGTCGGGGCAACCCTCGTGTGGAACAACTTCTAAGTGATGAGATAGAAAGCACAGAAAGTATAAAATCAAGTCTCATGCTGGAACCTCCTCAAACCTTCTCCTGATTAATCAAGATAAACAATGAATTAATTATGAGAGTGAAAACCGCTTCATGGATACAGAATGCAATGCTTGAGCAATAGGACAGGGAGAGAATAAGTATAGGTATAAAACATTACGCCATTACCGTGGCTACTCTGTCTCCCAGTCCTTCTGCACCTGGTCCTTGTGGCTGGTGTTTAGACGACTTTCTGATCCAAGCCACGGCACCATAAATGTCACAGAATTTTCTTATCAAACAGCAGGTTCAATTCTAAGCAAAACAAATTAATATTGTGCACACATGAGACCAGATCCAGGTTTAGTTCCTGATCTGAATTTTTTTTTCTAAAATTTTCCAACAAAAAATGTTTTCAAATGGGAATCTATTTCTACTGAGAAGTTATCATTTATTCAGTAATAACACGCTGCTGCACATTTTCTGACACATGCCTCCAATAGTCCAATTCTAAGGCTGATCCAGAACATTACATGAAACTCAACCTCAGTATTCAATATTCCCACAACAACAATCCCGTTATCAAACAAAAATGCTAACTTTCATTTTGTTTTGGGATCATCTAGAAAGCTGCTGATAACTCGGCCATTTTGAAAACACCAGTTCAATACTTGGGGTAGAAACTGCTCAGCCTTATAGCCACAAACACAATACCAATATAGAGGTATTCTAGTGTAAACGCATCAGGGGAAGAGTAAACTATAAATAGCCTTTTACGCTGCACCACATATGACTATATATACTCTGGGATTTTATTAACAGAATTTTTACCATTAGGGATATAACAGTTCGTGGGCAGTATTTTTTCCAAACCAAAAGATATCCATGAGTAATGTCACATAACATGACTTCAGGGCTCTTCTTGCTGTCGTGTACTTCTTACAAATGAGTGACAACAACTAGTGACCTTCACCTCATAACTAAACATAAAACTCCTTCGTTTATAATTTGCAGTACCCTGGCATATTTACATACAATATAATTATAAACCTCAAACAATACAAACAATAGGGCCACAACTAATAAAATAATACTATCACCAATATCAGTACTTCTCCCTCAGGTTTGGGTCCCATCAGTTCATTGACAAGTCCTGTTCATCATCATCCTCTTCTGTCTTCTGCACTTCACTGACTGTCGCTCTTAGGGTAACCCACACAGTTGTGGAGTCAGACTGTACAGTGGTGTCCAGTGGGGGATTTATTATTACCCTCCTCCTGGTCATTTTCTTGTCTCCCGCTGTGAACAACACTTGGATGCTGCTGACTGGTTCATCTTGGCTGCCTGGCTCGTCGCTCTTTTCATTCGGGTCTTTGGCCTTTTTGCAGGGTGAGATCTGGATCCAGGTGGATTTCTCCTTTACTTTGACGGTGGTTGATGTCAGCAGGACTTGGTCTGGTCCTTCTCATTTGTCAGTCACTGTCTCTTGTTAGTGTACGTCACTGGGCTGTACAGAGCACTTTGTACTGTTAGCCTGGGGTGAGTTCCCTCATAGGTGGATTAGTGGAGTATTATTATCTCTACCACATCTTTGCATCTGATTCCTAATCATCCGGCAAGTTGCTTGTCTGCACGGCTTCTTAAAATTGTGACACTGCCTTCGGTTCATGACAAGCCCGTTGTATTGGCTCAGGCTGTGCCTACCTGGTGGCTCTCAGTGTTGTAGTTGATCATTTTTGATGTCTTTGGTTTAAGTTTGTTGGTACTTGCCGGGGACTCAACCTTTGTTAATTTTTAAAACAAATGTTCATATATGATAACATTAACACGCCCTTTGAGAGTTGTTCTAAGTGCATGTGATAAAAGTGGCAAACAAATGGTCCAAGTCAAACACCTTTATAAAAATGTTTATCATAAAATTATATCTTTCCACTGGGCAGGGTATCTAGGAAATGTGCAGCTACTGGGTACATTTTATTTTGTGCTTGTGTTGTAACACTTTTTAGTGGGATTTGCACATTGATCTGAGCTGATACCCATGACAGCCAATCCCCACATAAATATTTACAGATGCTATATATTTTTTTGTGTCTGAAAAGTGACTAAAGCCATATTTTTCCTTCTCTGAGAACAAATGAACACATGTTTACACATAGGAAGCTAACTGAAAACAATCTGTATTACCCGGGAAGGTCTCTCCGTGGGACATATGTGTGTTTTGGTAAGGATGGCACCGGTCTGCCAGGACTGTTCTGTAGGCAAATCAATCAGCTCTAACAGGATTTAGCAGCAACAGCTGTAAAACCTGGGACATACCAATCAGATCTTACAAGATTGATCCTTGCAGTCTTGGAGGCATATGTGATGCCACATACCATCAATACAAGTGCCATCAAGAGTGCCTTGGGTGCTACCGGTTTACCTTCCTTTATCCATCCACATTCCATTAGAATCTGGATTTCACACCTTCTGCTCCCAGTTGGACACTTCCTGTGGAGAACAATCTTTTAACCACATATTCATTAATTGATCTTTATCAGGTAATTCAATTGAAGGAAAACATTAAAAAAATGACAACTTTAAGTTAAACATTAACATTGAGCAGTATAGTAAATGTGATAAGTGAAAACTGATTTTTCTTCTTTTCATATAAACTTCATGTTTTCCTTCCACATATCTTTATCAGGTAGTTAAAATCAAGGAAAACTTTTAAAAATGACAACTTTAATTGAGTGTATTATGCAAACTGGTTTTCTCCTTTTCATATAAATGTCATCATGTTTCCCTTAAACATAACCGAGAGAGGCTAGAAATGTACCCATCTTGTACATACTGTATAGGATGAAGTATCTCTGCATTATCAGTTTGCATTTGAAAACCTTCTTGCATATGGATGGACTATTGTTCAAAGGGGCACTCTATTTTTTTTAAATAGAAAACTACATTTTATATACTTCTCCATGCTCATCTGATAATCCAGAACATTTGAGAATCCCACCATCAGGTCCTGTAAATGCCTGATTAATACCAAAACCGAAAAAATTGTATTACTTCAATATAGAATAAAACGAACACTGTTCAGCCAATATTCAGGTAATAATCACTCCTCCCCATCTGAGTCTGTAAAGACTCATCTATCTAACAGTGCAGAATAATGCGCTACCACAAACAATAGGATTATTACTGTTTTCCCTATTGCCATTGGGGTGCATAGAAAATTACCATTTATCCTAAACACACACACAGAAAAGTTTGCCATGACTACGTAAATTTAGTGTTGGTTGTTGGTTTGACTATTTTCTGCAATAAAATGTACTGTGTATGATTTTTATGTGTACAGAGTGTCCTTGGCTGCTGCAGACTCACTCGTGCAGCCCCCCCCCTCTCCTCTCTCTTATATTACTGCTGCTGAGACACTAAATGTCCCAGCAAGGCTATATGATATACAGTGTAATTTACTATGATGGTTACATGGTTACAGTTACATAATTACAAGGTTAGTATGGTTGAAAAAGAAAGACATATTCAGTTCAACCAAGCTTAGAAAAGCTCCATTCTATGTAACTATAAACAATGTGCTCCTCGGCTTGGCTCACTAATACTACCGTCAAGCATTGGCAGTCACACCCTTGTTGGCATCGGTGGCCGTAGTCCTAGACTTTCACCACCTCCTATATGTCCCAGACATATATTCCATGCCTCCATTTCTGCGCGCAATTCAGGCAGGGACCCCCACCTGCTTGTGGAGTAACGATCTTCCAGAGATCTATGCCAACTTCCATTTAGACTGGAGTAAAGCAGACAGTTACACTGGAATACTAATCACACAGAGAGCTACATATTTAACATATGGAGCAACGTTAATACATTATTGGACTGTAGTGATCACTGAAATATCAGGAACGCCCAAGACCGCTTGCCAAAACACAGCCTGGAGACACGTTACTGCCTGTCCTAGACAGCCACAGTGTGTGAGTGATGTCCCAACACCATACCTTGCAACCAAGTTAGTGAGACACAAAGACAAACAATAAAAAGGGAAAGAAGAAAGATCGCCTGTGAGAGAGAGATCAGCATTGTCGTTTGTAGCTGGAGTCCCCAAAGCCAGATCCACAAAGGAGGAGGAGGGGCTGCTTTGTCTGTCCTGAAAATCCTCCCGTCCGGGTCACTTGCAAAGGTGGCTAAGGCTGCTGGACATGCCCGCATTCTCCTCCAACTGATAGGGAAATCTTAAACAAACTCTCTTGTCTCACGGTGAAATAAAATTAAAGCTTTATTAACCTCTTCAGGACTGAGAATGTTTTGACCTTCAGGACGAAGCTGATTTCCTAAAATCTGACCTATTACTTTATGTAGTAATAACTTTGGAATGCTTTTACCAATCCAAGTGATTCTGGGATTGTTTTCTCATTACACATTGTACTTTACATTAGTGAAAAAATGTGGTCGATAAATTTAATATTTATTTGTGAAAAACACGATTTAGAGAAAATTTGCAAAAATGTGCATTTTTCTAAATTTAATGTATCTGCTTTTAAAACAGATAGGAATACCACACAAAATACTTAATAGTTTACCTTTACCATATGTATACTTTATGTTTGCATTGTTTTTTAACATTCTTTTATTTTTCTAGGACGTTACAAGGCTTAGAACTTTAGCAGCAATTTCTCAAATTTTCAAGAAAATTTCAAACGGCTATTTTTACAGGGTCCAGTTCAGTTGTGAAGCGGCTTTGAAGGCCTCCTATATTAGAAAGTCCCCATAAATCCCCCATTTTGAAAACTGCACCCCTCAAAGTATTTAAAACAGCATTCAGAAAGTGTTTTTAACCCTTTAGGCGTTTCATAGGAATTACAGCAAAGTAGAGGTGAAATAATTATTTTTTTTTGCCAAAATTCATTTGTAACACATTTTTTTCTGTACCACAAGCTTTTGGCCAAGAAATGCAGTTTTTTTAAATATCCCACATGTGCTAATGGACTGAAACACAGGCCTCAGAAGCAAAGGATCACCTAGTGGATTTTTGGGCCTCCTTTTTTTTTAAATTTATTTTAGGCAAAATGTCAGGTTTGAAGAGGTCTTGAGGTGCCAAAACAGTAAAGACCCCCCCAAAAGTGACACCATTTTGGAAACCACACCCATCAAGGACATTTTTAATTTTTACAGGGAATAAAGGAGAAAAAACACATCAACATTTATAAAGCAATTTCACCCGATTACAGCAATACCCCATATGTGGTTATAAATGGCTATTTGGACTCACAGCAGGGCTCAGAAGCGAAGGAGCACCATTTGGATTTTAAATTTCTAATTTTGCTGGAATAGTTTTCAGTGCCATGTCGCGTTTTCAAAGCACTGGAGCGACCAAAACAGTGGAAACCCCCCAAAAGTGTCCCCATTTTGTAAACTACTACTTTGCTGAATTCATTGGAATTCGACTGTAAAGGTAAACATCTACTTTTTTTTCTGAAAAAACGTAGACATTTTTAATTTTTACAAGGAATAAAGGAGAAAAAGCACCCCAAAATTTGTAAAACTATTTCTCCCGGTACGAAAATACACCATATGTGGTGATAAACTGCTGTTTGGACCCACAGAAGGGCTTAGAATGGAAGGAGCGCTATTTGGCTTTTGGAATTCAAATTTAGCTGGATTGGTTTTCGGGTGCCATGTCGCATTTGCAAAGCCCCCGAGAGGCCAAAACAGTGAAAATCACCCAAAATTGACCCCATTTGGGAAACTACACCCCATAAGGAATCTATCTAGGGGTATAGTGAGCATTTATACCACACAGGTCTTTTGCAGAATTTATTAGAATTAGGCTGTGAAAATTAATATCAACATTGCTTCCACTAAAATGTTGCATTGTTTCATTTTCACAAAGGATAAAGGAGGAAAAAGCACCCCTACATCTGTAAAGCAATTTCTCCCGAGTACGGCTATACACCACATGTGGTCATAAAGGTTTTATTTATTAGAAATTAATGAACCCATTCCAGACTGATCCATTTTTTGCTTTTCTTTTTCGTTTTTCCCTCCTCGCATTCCAAGAGCCATAACTTTTTTATTTTTCCGTCAATAGAGTGGTATGGGGCTTATTTCTTGTGGGAGGAATTGTAGTTTCAATTGACACCATTTAAAGTACCGTTTAATGTACTGGGAAACTGAAAATAAAGTTCTTTGCAGGCTGAAATTCGAAAAAAGTGTGAGTTGTCCATTGTTTTTTAGGTTTTGTTTATACCATGTAGTAAAAACGACAACTTAAATTTCTTCTGCGACTCAAGACTAGTACGGTGATACCAAATTTATATATTTTTTTTATATTTTACTACTTTTACAAAGTAAAAACTATTTGTTAAAAAAATAAATAGTTTTGTTTCACCATATTCCGAGAGGCATAACTTTTATTATTTTTTGGACGATTGAGCAGTGTGAGGTCTTATTTTTTGCGGGATGAGCTGTAGTTTTTATTGGTAACATTTTTTGGTACATTCAACTTTTTGAGCAGCTTTTATTCAATTTTTTTGGTAGAGCCAAGGAGACCAAAAAACAGCGATTTTGCCTTTTGAAATTCTTTATTTTTCATGGTGTTTAACCGTGCGAGTTAAATAATGGTATATTATAATAGTTTGGACTTTTACACAGACAGCGATACCAATTTTGTGTATTTTTTTATTTTTTTACATTACTTAGGAGAAAAAAATTGAAAAAGGACTTTTTTTTTACTTTAAATATATATTTTTTTCACTAATAATAACTATTTACTTTTGTTTTTACACATTTTATTAGTCCCCGTAGGGGACTTGAACCAGCAATCAGTAGATAGCTGGTACAATACACTGCAATACTAATGTATTGCAGTATATTGTCATTTTTACAGGCTCCTGTAACAACTCGATCGCTGTTCCTCTCCGTTAGTCCCGGGTGTAAGCTGAAATACACAGCTGACACCTGCAGCGTATAGCGTGGGCTCAGCGCATGAGCCAGCTCCATACAGCACCCCCAACACCACGACATGCTATTAAGTCGTGGTGCGGGAAAGGGTTAATGCGCGGCGAATGTTGCATAGTGGAAATTCAAATTTTCCACTAATATGCCATTTTAGTGCACTAGATTTTATGCCCAGTTTGTGCCACCGAAGACAAATACCTCTTAAAATATTAACCAGGTTCTCCCGGGTATGGTGATGGCATATCTGTGGACGTAAACTGCTGTTTGGGCACGCTGTAGGGCTCAGAAGGGAGGGAGTAGCATTTGGCTTTTGGAGCACAGATTTTGCTTGATAGTAGTTCTGTTTGGCATTTTACTGGTATTTCAGTTTATAATGTGGGGGCATATGTAATCTTTGTGGAGTACGTCAGGGTATAATAAGAGGGTATAATAATGGGGTAAATAAATAATAATCCGCAGATATGTGGCCAGTGTCGCACTGATAAATGGTGCCCAATCCTATCCGCTTTTGGAACACTCTGCACATTTTGAATCCCCATATTCTGAGAGCCAGAACTTCTTTATTTTCTCTTTACCGGAGCTGTGTGAGGGCTTATTTGTTGCGGGACAATCTGTAGTTTTCATTGGTACCATTTTGGGGTACATGCAATGTTTTTTGGATAACTCTTTATTAAATTTTTTTGGCAAGCAAGGTGACCAGAAACCATCAATTCTGACAATGTAGTTTATTCTTTTTTTTTTTTATGCCGTTCACCCTGGGCTATAAATGACAATTTTACTTTATTCTGCGGGTGGATATGATTATGGCGATACCATATGCATAAAGTTTTTTTTATGTTTTGCAGCATTTGCGCAATAAAATCACTTATTTATGAAAAGAAAATATTTTTTGTGTCACTGTATTCTGAGAGCCATAACTTTTTTTTATATTTTAGTCAAAAAAGCTGTGTAAGGGCTTGTTTTTTGCAGGACGGGTTGTAGTTTTTAATGGTACTATTTTGGGATACATGCGCCTTTTTGATCACTTTTTATTCTATATTTTGGGAGGTGTGGTGACCAAAAAATAGTGATTTTAGCATTGTTTTTTTACTTTTTTTTTTGCGTTGTTGACACTGCAGGAAATATAATATTATAGTTTTATAGTCTTGGTCGTTACGAACACGGTGATACCAAATATGTGTACTTTTTTTAATGCGTTAATTTTTTTCCTTTAATAAAAGACTTATTATAGGAAAAAATGCATTTTTGCTTATGTAACATAACTTTTATTTTTACACTTTTTTAAAAACATTTTTATAATGTTTTTTTTTACTTTTTTTACTTTTCCCACTAGGGAACATGCAGACTTGCAGCTCTGATCGCTGCTAGATTACATTACACTAACTACGTATTGTAATGTATTCTAACTGTCATTGTGACGTGATAGTCACTCTGACAGGAAGCCTATCATAGGCTTCTGTACATGGCAGCCCGGTGGCCATTGTCTGGCCTCCGTCTGCTGTGAAAGCCATCCAAAGCCCCCACAAATGCATATGGGGAATGCCGATCTGCTCTAAACCTCTTAAATGTGGCGATCTCAATCGATCGCCGCATCTTTGAGGGTTAATTGCTGAAATGAGCGGTGATGGGCCACTGATCGGCAACATGGAGAGCAAGGCAAACACTCTGCACAGTTAACCACCGCTGCGGTGTAGCCATGCGAGGCGGTTAACTGTTAAAGCCCGGACGTTAAGGTGTGTGAAAGGGTTAAGAAAGGAAAGTTACAATAATGAGAGAGAGATAGAAAAGTAAGACTATAAGAGAGACCTGGCCATGGAGGTCCTCTTAAGGGTTTAGACAGAAGACCTGAAGGTTCATATTTAGATTAACCCTTTAAAGGTCTAACTGCCATCAAGGAACCGCCTTACCAGTTATTGACCACACAAGAAATGCGTACTAATAACAAGTCATTCTATGTATCAGGTTTATGTTGTCTGAATATCATGTCTGTCTCCAGTAAACTTGGCAGTCTTCTCTCAGAATGGCCTTGAATGAGTAGGCCAACGTCTGATATACAGAGAATACCAGTTAAGAACAAACCTTAGCGAGCAAGATTATATCAAATAAATTTCAGAGTCAAACTATACATAGCAAGAGTATACATATATGTATCATAAGCATATAATAATGACAATTGATTATTAGCAAAAACTATACTGATTATATTTCTTTATCACACCTGTAAAGGGAAGTGTTTTATATATTTATATCTATATACATGTGAGTGTAGATATATATAGATTTGTCCCTCCAGAAAGGTGTATACCCATCCCCCTACTAGATAATGGTATTCCATGAGGCCCAGACCCCTCCCTTTCACGTACATGAGCCTGTGAGGTCACACAGGTGTGCACGGGGAGGTTTAAAAGGACAAACGTTCCCAAAGCTTGCTCTCTTGTTCCTGCTACCTGGCTCCACTAAGGGTCTCCTCTTCCCTCCTGGCCTGCTCTTGCCTCATGGCCCTTCCTGAGAGACCACACCAACTTGTACCACATGGACTGCTAAGTATCCATGTTTAGCAGCAGCTACACGTTATGCTCTCCCCCTCCTTACTCCCTTTCCCACTATTTACCTGCTACACAGCAACCCATTCCCCTTGTTAATCCATTGCATAGGGAAAGTTATATTAGGAGGGAGTGTGACAGAATATAGTGAGCATGTACATGTGTATTGGTTTGGAACGTAACTGTATTCATATGTATGTTTAGGTATGTGGGTGGAGGCATAACATAGGATATCGTGTTTATACTGTACTACGTATAGTGTGAGTATACTCAGTATATATTAACGTGTTATATGTATTGGGGTATACTGATACTATACGGTGATCGGTTACTGTGTTCTGCGTTTGGTGTATTTTATATGTAAGTGTGATTATTGTTAGTAATAAATATTACCCTTTATTTACTATACAATTGTATTTATTGTACGGTCTTATTCCCTTGAGTAGAAGCAAAGCAAGTAGACGTTAGTATAAGGAAAAGGTAGGGGAACTAGGCATAACCCTAGTGATCCTCATTATTAGGGGGTAGTAATAGTGGGCGACCAAGTAGGTGAAACCCAGCTATTATACCAGCCCTTTTACACATGTGGGTGAGTGTGTAGTGAATATTCATTATATATATTATTATATATATTCTGAGTCCTTTTTCAACACCACAGATATCACATTCTGATAGCTATACACACACACACACACACACACACACATATATATATATATATATATATATATATATATACATACACACAGAAAAATATACACATACACACAGCACAGAGTAATATATACACATACAGACACATCCATAGGCACACAGGCACACAAACATACTGGAACATACACATATACACATACACACACACACACACACACACACACACACACACACACAGAGACAGTGGCGTAACTACCGCTGTAGCGACACCACATTAAATAGAAAATTTAATATTGAACAATATGTCACAGTAGGTAGGTATCTCCCTGCTCTGCCATTTACTAGGCTACAGGCCACAATGATGATGTCACTGGATCACACAGGCCTACGCAAGGATTCCGTCGGCGTTGATGTTTTGGAGCAGCTCCGTTCGTCGTGGGACCGGGGCCTAGGTGCATATAACATTTTTTTTGTTTTATTTGTTTGGAGGGCGCTATCTACAGGGGGGGCTGTATGGAACTATGTACAGGGGGCTGTTTAGTGCTATCTATAGGGGGGCTGTATGGAGCTATCTACAGGGGGCTTTATGGCGCTATCTACAAGGGGGCTGTATGGCGCTATCTACAGGGGGGCTGTATGGCACTATCTACAGGGGAGCTGTATGGCACTATCTGCAAGGCGGAGATGGAGGGAACTGTCTATAGGGGGCAGTATGACACCATCTACAAGGGCGAGGTGGGGAGTACTATCTACCTGGCGGGATGTATGGCACTGTCTACAATGGGGAGGGGGCACTATCTACGGGGGGAAGGGTGACACTATAGACAAGGGTAACACTATCTACAAGGGGGCTGTATAGCACTACCTACAGGGGAGCTGAATGGCACTATTTACAAGGGGGAGGTGGGGACACTATCTACAGGGGTGGCTGTATCATACTGTCAACAAGGGGTAGGTGGGGTTTACTATCTACAAGGGAACTGTATGGCACCATCTACAAGGGGGAGGTGGGGGCACTATCTACAGGGTGGTTGTATGGCACCATCTACAAGGGCAAGTTGGGGGGCACTATCTACAAGGGGGCTGTATAGCACTGCCTACAGGGGGGCTATATGGCACAATTTACAGGGGGGCTGTATGGCACAATCTACAGGGGGCTGTATGGCACAACCTACAAGGGGCTGTATGGCAGAATCTGCAGGGGGGGCTGTATGACACAATCTACAAGGGGACACTATCTTCAAGGGGGGTGCAGCACACAGGGGAGGGGGACCCAGTCACAGACACATATAGACACAGAGACAGATAGACACACATAGGCACTTACCATCTCTCCTTGCTGACAAGCTCACAGGCTTCTTGCAGGGGCGGAGCTTCCTCTTCTGCTCTTGCTGTCTCTGTTTCCTTCGTGTTTAAGGAGGAGCAGAAGATATAGAGATCAAATGGCCTGCCAAGTGGCTCCGCCTACATGCGGGGAGGGTGCAGCGCCTTGTGCACTTGCACAGGTCACACACCCCTAAGGCCAACCTGATCTAGAGGTGGTTGTGTCGGTGGGTGTTGTTGGAATGACTAATTAAACATAATTTGAACCTGCTGGCATTCTTAATCACTTTAAATACTTCTATAAAATCATTGATTTCTCCTGCATCCGAGCAAAGACTCAGTTTGGTGCCCCCACCCCCCTCCTCAACTTCTTTTCCAACATCTCCTTCGCGCTTGCCATGTTTGCTTTCTCTACCAATCAATGAGATGTAGTTTTTTTTCAAATGATTTTTATGTAACTCGAGCATGAAACCATTTGTACATTTTACAAGTAGTATTCAAAAAATAGGCAGCACTCCGCAGTAGATGTGAAAAAAAGAGTAATTTTATTGCCCCCTGTCCAACGTTTCAGCTCTGTCCTCTAGAGCCTTTCTCAAGCAAATAACATGTGATACATTCCAAGTATATAACATAGTGACTAGAGATGAGCGAACTTATCAAAAGTTCGGTTCGGCTAGTTCGCCGAATTTCAGAAAAAAGTTCGATTCGGACCGAACTAGTTCTGACTGAACCTGTCACTTCCGTGCGCCGAGCATGCTACTATCCAGGGTGCTGATAGAGTTAATGGGCTGCAATAACTCTTTCAGCAACCTTGACAGTACCATGCTCGGCGTGCGGAAAATACAATAAATGTAATAAAAAAATAAAAATTATACGTTCGTACTTACTTTCCTCCTGTCCGGCCTCCAGCGATGACGTTTCATCCCTTTCGCCGCTGCAGCCAATCACAGGCTGTAGTGGCGGTCACTTACGTCAGGATGACGCTTCATCCCACGTGACCGCCTCTGTAGCCAATCACAGGCTGCAGCGGCGACATGGATGAAACGTCATCGCTGGAGGCCGGACTGGAGGAAAGTAAGTATGAACGTATTATTTATTTTTTTTGGCATGTATGTATGTTGTCATGTATGTATGTATGTATATATGTGCATGTATGTTTGCATGTATGTTGGCATGTATGTATATATGTGCATGTGTGTATGTATATTTGCATGTATATATTTGCATGTATGTATGTATGTATGTTTGCATGTATGTATGTTTGCATGAATGTATGTTTGCATGTATGTATGTTGTCATGTATGTATGTATGTATGTATGTATGTTGTCATGTATGTATGTATGTATGTATATATGTGCATGTATGTTTGCATGTATGTTGGCATGTATGTATATATGTGCATGTTTGTATGTATATTTGCATGTATATATTTGCATGTATGTATGTTTGCATGTGTGTATGTTTGCATGTATGTATGTATGTATGTTGGCATGTATGTATATATGTGCATGTATATTTGCATGTATAAATTTGCATGTATGTATGTTTGCATGAATGTATGTTTGTATGTATGTATGTATGTATGTTTGCATTTTATGTATGTTTGCATTTTATGTATGTTTGCATGTATGTATGTATGTTTGCATGTATGTATGTATGTTGTCAGGTATGTATGTATATATGTGCATGTATGTTTGCACGCATGTATATATGTGCATGTTTGTATGTATATTTGCATGTATATATTTGCATGTATGTATGTATGTTTGCATTTATGTATGTTTGCATGAATGTATATTTGCATGTATGTATGTATGTATGTATGTATGTAGTCATGTATGTATGTATGTTGTCATGTATGTATGTATATATGTGCATGTATGTTTGCATGTATGTTGACATGTATGTATATATGTGCATGTTTGTATGTATATTTGCATGTATATATTTGCATGTATGTATGTATGTATGTTTGCATGTATGTATGTATGTATGTATGTATGTATGTATGTTGTCATGTATGTATGTATGTATGTTTGCATGTTTTTATTTTTGCATGTATGTTTATATATATGTGCATGTATGTAATTATGTTTGCATGTATATTTGTGCATGCTTGTATATATGTATGTATGTATCTTTGCATGTTTGTATGTATGTATGTTTTCATGTGTGTGTGTATGCATGTATGTATGATAGTTTGCATGTATGTATGTATATATGTGTGTATGTTTGCATGTATATATGTGCATGCTTGTATATATGTATGTATGTTTGTATATATGTATGTATATTTGCATGTATGTTTGTTTGTATATATGTCTGTATGGCCATGTATGATACTGTCTGCTGGCGCCCTGTATCTAATTCAACTTCGCGGCAGGCTTCTATACATGGTATAACAGTCAGTATCACACATTAAACTGAATCTAAGCCTACGCCATGTTTTATTTCAATTATTTATTTTTTTACAGGTTTGGTGTTTGGACTACGTCGGTTTCGAGGACTACTTCGATGACTGTTTTTTTTCTGCAATAAAATGGTTAATGAGGGTTGTGTTGGGGGTGCTTTATTTCAATAAAATATTTTATCTATATCTTTGTCTTTTTCTTTTCAAATTTTATTACTACCACTTTAGTAATGGCCGCTGTCTGAGTGACAACATCCATTACTAAGGCGAGGCTTAGTGTTAGCCGGTGCAGAGGCTAACACTAACCACCATTATTACCCCGGTACCCACCACCACCAGGGGTGCCGGGAAGAGCCAGGTACGATCCAGTACCCGACCATCTGTTGTGATGGTCGGGCTCTGGGGCGGCCGCAGGCTGGTATTATGAGGCTGGGAAGGGCCAAATACAGTGGACCTTCCCACCCTTGTAATGCTAGGCTGCTGCTGCTGTGTTGTATCTGGCTGGTTATAAAAGTGGGGGGGACCCCACGTCATTTTGTTTAATTATTTGTTTATTTATTTATTTTTTTAAAAAGACATGGGGTTCCACCCAATTTATCATAACCAGCCACATACAACACAGTGTTATTAGCCTGGGAATGGACAAAACCAGTGGCCCTTCCCACCCATGTAATGCCAGACTGCTGCGGCCTTGTATATGGCTGATTATTAAAAATGTTGGGGACCCAACGTCTATTGTTAAATTTGTTAAATTAAAAAAAAAACGACGTGGGGGTCCCCCCCATTTTTATAACCAGCCCGATACAACACAGCAGCAGCAGCCTAGCATTACAAGGGTGGGAAGGTCCACTGTTTTTGGCCCTTCCCAGCCTCATAATACCAGCCTACGGCCACCCCAGTACCCGACCATCACAACAGATGGTCGGGTACTGGATCGTACCAAGCTCTTCCCGGCACCCCTGGTGGTGGTGGGTACCGGGGTAATAATGGGTGGTTAGTGCTAGCCTCTGCACCGGCTAACACTAAGTACCGCCTTAATAATGGACGCTGTCAATCAGCCAACTGCCATTATCTAGGCACTAATAAAGTTTAAAACAAAACACAAAGACAATTCTTTTTTATTGAAATAAGAAATCCCCAACAAAACCCTCGTTAACCATTTTATTAAAATTTGAAAAAACGTAGATCTATGCAGTAGTCCAACGAATCAAAGATGTAGTCCAATCGGTACATCAAAATCTGAAACAACATAAAAAAACAGTTATCAATGTGAACAATAACAATACTTCTACTCACATACACACATATATACACGCGCACACACACACACACAACCATACACAAACACACACATATACACAAACACACATATACACACATATAAACAAACACACCCATATATACACAAACACACACATAAACACACACCCATATACACAAACACACACATATACAAAAACACACACATATACAAAAACACACAAACATCTACACACAAACATATACACAAATACACCCATATATACAAACACATATACACAAACACATATACACAAACACACCCATATATACACAAACACATACCCATACACAAACACACACATATACAAAAACACACACACACAAACATCTACACACAAACATATACACATACACCCATATATACACACACATATACACAAACATATACACAAACACATATACACAAACACACCCATATATACACAAACACACATAAACACACATATACACAAACACACATATAAAAACAAAAACAGGCAAAGACACATGCCCAAACACACACACTGTTTCTTTTAAATGCTGCTGGGGAACCCGCTCGATCCACTATATAAGGCTGCGCTATAGTGCAGCATTTAAAAGAAACAGGATCCTGACCTGTCCATAGAGTTTAAGGCAGCACAGAGTATTTCAGGAGATGAGCGTGCAGATTGAGTGCTGCTGTGAACTCTGCTCTTACCATTACGTAGCTCTCAGTCTGTTACCTCTCCTCCACTCCTGTCCTCAAGAACACCTTCACATGATTGGCAAGTCACCACCGCGCACAAGATCCGCACACTCATCTCCTGAAATACTCTGTGCTGCTGTGTACTCTGCTCTTACCGTTACGTGGTGACTTGCCAATCATGAAGGTGTTATTGAGGACAGTAGTGGAGGAGAGGTAACAGACTGAGAGCTACGTAATGGTAAGAGCAGAGTTCACAGCAGCACTGAATCTGCACGCTCATCTCCTGAAATACTCTGTGCTGCCTTAAACTCTGTGGACAGGTCAGGATCCTGTTTCTTTTAAATGCTGCACTGTAGCGCAGCCTTATATAGTGGATCGAGCGGGTTCCCTAGCAGCATTTAAAAGAAACAGGATCCTGACCTGTCCACAGAGTTTAAGGCACCACAGATGAGCTCAGATCAGGAGATGAGCACGGCCGGCCACAAGCAGCCGGTCGTTTTTCCAAGCCGTGCTCCCATTATGCACACGACCGTAAAAACACCCGTTATTGCGGGTCGTAATTACGACCCGCAATAACGGGCTCATAGACTTCTGTTACCCACGGGTACCTTCCCGTTTTCTCACGGGAAGGTGCCCGTGCCGTTAATAAAATAGAACATGTTCTATTTTTCTATTTTACGGGCCGTGCTGCTATAATTAGGGTATGTTCACACGACAGCGTCCGTAATGGCTGAAATTACGGGGTTGTTTCCGCCTGAAAACATCCCCGTAATTTCAGCCGTAACGGCATGTGCAGGCGCTTGAACGCCGCGTCCATCACGGAAGTAATTGGCGCTGCTATTCATTGGAGTCAATGAATAACGGCTCCAATTACGGCCAAAGAAGTGACCGGTCACTTCTTTGATGCGGGCGTCTATTTACGCGCCGTCATTTGACAGCGGCGCGTAAATGTACGCCTCGTGTGAACAGACAAACGTCTGCCCATTGCTTTCAATGGGCAGATGTTTATCAGCGCTATCGAGGCGCTATTTTCGGGCGTAATTCGGGGCAAAAACGCCCGAATTACGTCCGTAATTAGTGCGTGTGAACACAGTGTATGTTCACACGCACTAATTACGGCCGTAATTCGGGCGTTTTTGCCCCGAATTACGTCCGAAAATAGCGCCTCGATAGCGCTGACAAACATCTGCCCATTGAAAGCAATGGGCAGACGTTTGTCTGTTCACACGAGGCGTACATTTACGCGCCGCTGTCAAATGACGGCGCGTAAATAGACGCCCGCGTCAAAGAAGTGACCTGTCACTTCTTTGGCCGTAATTGGAGCCGTTATTCATTGACTACAATGAATAGCAGCGCCAATTACGTCTGTAATGGACGCGGCGCTCAAGCGCCTGCACATGCCGTAACGGCTGAAATTACGGGGATATTTTCAGGCGGAAACATCCCCGTAGTTTCAGCTGTAACGGACGCTGTCGTGTGAACATACCCTTATAATGACAGCACGGCTCGCAAAAGCGGCCGGCTGCCCGTGGCCGGCCGTGCTCATAATTACGAGTCGTAATTACGAGCACGGCCCGTAAAATAAAAAAATAGAACATGTTCTATCTTTTTAACGGCACGGGCACCTTCCCGTGAGAAAACGGGAAGGTACCCGTGGCTAACAGAAGTCTATGGGCCCGCTATTTCGGGTCGTAATTACGACCCGTAATGAACGGGTGTTTTTACGGTCGTGTGCATGAGGCCCCGTAATGACGGGTGGCTACATGTTTTCACCCATTACGGCAGCGTTGCTAGGCGACGTCAGTAAATAGTCACTCTACAGGGTGTTGAAAGAGTTAACTGATCGGCAGTAACTGTTTCAGCACCCAGGACAGTGACTACCGATCACAATATAGAGTACCTGTAAAAAAAAAAAAAAGACGTTCATACTTACCGGGAACTCCCTGCTTCCTCCAGTCCGGTCTCCTGGCCGTTGCCTTGGTGACGCGTCCCTCGCGACATCCGGCCCGACATTCCTTGATGACGATGCAGCCCATGTGAGCGCTGCAGCCAATCACGGGCTGCAGAGGCGTCTGCAGCCAATCACAGGGTGCAGAGGCCTCTGCAGCCAATCACAGGCTGCCGCGTCAGGAAAGAAGGTCGGACTGGAGGAAGAAGAGGGACTCGTCCGCAAGACAATGACCAGGTACGTATGAAATGCTTTTTATTTTATTTTTAATCAGCAGCCTCTTTTCTCTATCAGTGATTGATAGAGATAAGTGGCTGCCGATTTGTATAATATTTTTGACCGGGTTCGGTCAAAACGGGTTCGGCCGAACCCGGTAAAGTTCGGATTCGCTGCGAACCGAACTTTTCCGGAAGTTCGGACCGAAACCGGGTTCGGTTGTCCCGGTTCGCTCATCTCTAATAGTGACAATCAGAAAACACAATCGGTTATAATCAGATAAAAAGTGCATAGCATCATTAGAAAAACAATGCGATAAACATGTAGTAAAAATGGACATATCAAAAGTAAACACATAGTGTCAGAGTAAGATGGATAAATGACAATCAATATTCATATAAATAACAATACAGTTAAAGTATCCAATTAAGAGCAGTATTCACATATGTGTAAATCATGTGTGTGGCTTTAAAACAAATTAAAACGGAAAATCACCTCATAGAACGCGGTATCACGGTGCCGCCATAGCGGTCAGCGAAAAAGACGCTACTGCGCATGCGTGGAGTATTGCCATGTTCTGAGTATTACGGATATCCGGTATGCATTCGCGCATGCGCAATCAAGCGCAGACGCGATGCGGCCATCTTTGATTTGGGAAAAGATACGTTCCTCAGGGTATACTTAATCTACAAATGTGTATATATTATAGAAAGCAGATTATGCCATTATGAAAAATATATAGCTCCTAATCAGGAGATGGTTTTATCTAGAGAGAGTGAAAATACATTACAGAGCCTACACAGGCAATGTCCATGTGAAGCCAGTTACTGGCATCAAAAGAGAGAGACACAAACGCTATGGTACAGCCTTATTTTTATCATAGATATAGATACAGAAAAACGGAGTCAAAGGATGGCTGATGGCCATTCTATAAATGGCCATCCCCACCCAAATGGTAGGTAAACAAATGCACCATAGACATGCCATATGTCCATGTGCCGTACTGTTCCCCCTAGCTCCTAAATTAGCATATTTTATCATTCAGAAGTGATATAGCTAGGTAGTACCGCACATGTGTTTTTATGTCTCAATCATATAGACAGTATTGGTCTGCATGTTATACACCCTTTAGAGATATTAATAGCAAACCAGAAAGATGATCATATATATTATTCAGGGAAATAGAGAATCGCATGATATCCGCAAAGAGGAAAATTGCAAAATTCCATATAAACTTTTTAAATTAGTGATATTAAGTAAAAAGTCCGTGATGACTTTCCGTCTGTAGAGGTGAACTTCAGGTAGATTCGAGATTATTCTAGAGAGAAAGAATAAATGTTAGTGTTTCAAATAGGTAATAAAACCTGTAATTAGACATGTAATTTATACAGATGATGATGTCAAAAGTATTGTCACAATGGGGCATGGCGGAAAAGGGGTGGGGGTAAGGGAAGCCTCTTTATATCACTCCACTTAATGAAAAATCAACATTAAGCCCATTTGGCTTAAGAGTATTGAGCCTATTGATCCATTGCAACTCCCTAGTTTTTAGTAATCTAATCCTATTGCCACCTCGTCTCAAGGGGGTATATGATCCAAGATCCAAAATCTTAACTGTTGTTTGGTATGGCCCATATCTGAAAAGTGTTTGGAGACAGGTAGGTCCAGGCGTTTTTTCCTAATCGTGTACCTGTGTTGGTTCAGTCTAGTTTTTAAATCAAGTATGGTTTCACCCACGTATAGCAAATGACAAGGGCATTGTAAAACATAGACAACAAAGTCTGTGTTACATGTTAGAAAATGTCTGAACTGAAAGATTTTTTGTGTAATGGGGTGTGTAAGAGTGGAGCCTTTCAGCATAAGACTGCAATTTACACAACCCAGGCAAGGGAAGCAACCAACCTTGGGTTTCGCAAGGTATGTCTGTCTAGCTGGTTTAACCCCTCAGTGACCACCAATACGCCTTTTTACGTTGGTCACTAAGGGGCCTTAGGCTAGGCTGACGCCTTTTCACGTTCGCCTAGTCTAAGTCCTGCACGGGTCTCCCATGCAGGCTGGATCCGGGGCTCCGCTGTCTGATGACAGCTGAGCTCCTGCTCCAACGCCCGCGATCAAAGTTTACTTAGATCGAGGCCGTTTAACACGTTAAATGCCGCCGTCAATAGCGACCGCGGCATTTAACTTTGTTTACAGAGGGAGTGCGCTCCCTCTGTCACCCATCAGCGGCCCGCAAATGAAATCGCGGGTCTCCGATGGGGTGTCATGGCAGCCGGGGGCTTGATGAAAGCCCCCAGGTCTGCCCTGGACATATGCCTGTTAGGACGCGCCGGAGGCACGTCCTAACAGATTGCCTGTCAGATTTACACTCACAGGCAATAATGCTCTGGTATACGAAGTATACCAAAGCATTATAGAAGCGATCTGAAGATCGCACAGTAAAGTCCCCTAGTGGGACTAGTGAAATAAATAATAAATGTGAAATAAAGATTAATAATAAAAGTTACAGTAAAAAAAAAAATCAATGTTTTTCCATAAAAAGTGGTTTTATTTAGTAAAAGTGTAAAAAATAAATAAAAGTACACATATATGGCATCGCCGCAACCGTAATGACTCCATTAATAAAGTTAATATGTAATTTAAAGCGCAAGGTGAACACCGTAAAAAAAAAACGCAAAAAACAATGGCGAAATTGCAATTTTTTTCCATTGCCCCGCAAAAAAATCATAATAAAAATGAATCAATAAGTCCCATGCACCCAAAAACAGTACCAATCAAAACTACAAAATCACTACATTGATGGAAAAGTAAAAAAGTTACGGCTCTTGGAAAGCGACGATGCAAAAACAAATAATTTTAGTTCAAAAGTGTTTTTATTGTGCAAAAGTCGTAAAATATAAAAAACTTCTACATATGTGGTATCGCCGTAATCGTACCGACCCATAGAATAAAGGTAACATGTTATTTACGTCGCATAGTGAACGGCGTCAATTTAAAAACGCATAGAACAATGGCGGAATTTCAGTTTTTTTTTATAATCCCCCCAAAAAAAGTTAATAAAAGTTAATAAAAAAATTATATGTACCCAAAAATTGTGCTATTAAAAAGTACAACTAATCCCTACAAAAACAAGTCCTCATACAGCTATGTAGATGAAAAAATAAAAAAGTTATAGCTCTTTGAATGCGACTATAGAAAAACAAATAAAATAGCTTGGTCATTAGGGCCTAAAATGGGCTGGTCACTAAGGGGTTAAGGGACCCCATATCAGCTTTCACCAATCTATCCCTTAGGCTTTTAGATCTACGGTAAGAAAGTAATGGGTATTTAGAGAATTCAGGAATATGTGTCAGGCAGTTGGCCAACATGGGCCAATGACGTCTAATAATATCTGTTATAGCCTTACTCTGATCCGTAAATGTAGAAATAAATGGAATCCTATCCATCCCTGATTTAAACTCTCTAGGTCTAAGGAGTGTGCTCCTATCAATCTGTGCCACTTTTGAACTATGTTTATTCAGTACTCTCGCTGGGTATCATCGAGTGCGGAATCGATTGATCATAATATCAAAATTCCCAGTAGCAGTGTCTGTGTCACTAACTATTCCCTTGACTCTCATCAATTGGCTCGTTGGTAAACTCTCTATCATCCTACGTGGATGGTTGCTGCTATATAGAAGTAAATTATTACAATCCGTAGGTTTTGTGTAAAGCTCAGTTATAAAAACATTATTCTTATTTTTGACTAAGGCATCAAAGAATTGAATCTCAGTGTCTGACTGTACCAATGTGAATTTGACCTTATCATCATGCAAATTAATGCATGAGAAAAAGTCCAGAAGAGTCTCGGTGTCACCTGACCAGATCATGAAGATGTCGTCTATGTAACGCCACCACTTGATAACATATTCAAAATGGTGGGATCCATAGACGAAAGCCTCTTCAAATGATCGCATAAATATATTGGCGTAAGTGGGGGCAATATTTGACCCCATCGCAGTGCCTTGTTACTGGAGGTAAAAATTATCCCCAAACAGGAAGTAGTTCATACTTCAGATAATCTCAAGCAATTGTAGGAGAAAAGTGCAGCAGTCAGGTGTATAGTCAAATTAATCAAGAAAATTTTTGACAGCCTGTATACCCCTAGTGTGGTCTATCACAGTATATAAGTTGATGACATCAAAAGATACCAGTGTGATTTTTTTGTCTGGCGGTAGAGTTGATTCGTTAAGTTTGTTTATGAAGTCGGATGTATCCCTAATATAAGAGGCGGCCCCAGTGGCATATGTTCTCAGAATTTTATCCAGAAAGATGGCAATATGGCAGAAAATAGAATCTATCCCTGAAACTATGGGTCGGCCAGGAGGGTCAAGCAGGGACTTATGTATTTTAGGGAGTGTATAGAGTACAGGAGTTCTAGGTTGCGAAATAATACATACTCATCAAGTATGTTTCTGATCTTCCTACCAATTTCAAATTTTGGGTCACGTGATCCGTTTATATACCGTATTGTCGTTAAGCTGTCTCATAATTTCTCTCAGATACATAGTAGTATCCATTATCACCACTGCTCTACCTTTATCAGCTGGTTTTATAGTAATACTAGTATCACTAGCCAATTCCTCTAATGCCTTAGACTCCTCTACAGTTAAATTAGGATGAATAAATGTAATTCCATTGGTACAATACGTCTTAATATTCTCAATATCTCCTTTTACAGCTGTAACAAAAGCATCCACAACAGGCAGATTAAGGCCTCATGCACACGACCGTGTTTGTAATTACGAATCGTAATTACGAGCACGGCCGGGCACGGGCGGCCACGGGCAGCCGGCCGCTTTTGCGAGCCGTGCTGCCATTATAAAGTATAGCAGCACGGCCCATAAAATGAAGAAATTGAACATATTCTATTTTTTTAACGGCACGGGCACCGTCCCGTGAGAAAATGGGAAGGTACCCGTGACTAACAGAAGTCTATGGGCCCGTTATTGCCTGGCAGTCCAAAATTGAATCGGTTTTAATAATGAATCCACAGATTTTAGTACCAATGATCAGAGAAATGGCTTAGAAATGCAAAAGACGCTTAAAAATTTGTTCCACAGATGGACAAAAATTTGCTCGAATAAAGTCTTTCTTGAACAATACATACAGAAAGGGGTAATACCGAGAGCATTGTGAATACAATTATTTCCCTCCTTTCCTATAGAAAGCGAGAACTTCATCTCTAATTGGAATGAAGCTTGCAACTTATGTTCAAAAAAAATAATGGAATTACTTATCGGTCTTAACCCCTTCGCGCTCAGCGGTGTAATATTCCATCGTGCTTACCAATACGTTCGCGCTCAGCGACGGAATATTATGTCGCGGGAGTAACGCCCATTTTGGCCGTCCTTCTGACACATGCAGGAGCTGTGACAGCTGCTGTCTCGTACAGCAGCTGCCACAGCTCCTACAGCGGCGACCGATCGCTGTGTCCCCGCTGATTAACCCCTTAAAAGCCGTGTTCAATAGCGATCACGGCTTTTTAGGGGTTAAAGAGGCTCTGTCACCAGATTTTGCAACCCCTATCTGCTATTGCAGCAGATAGGCGCTGCAATGTAGATTACAGTAACGTTTTTATTTTTAAAAAACGAGCATTTTTGGCCAAGTTATGACCATTTTTGTATTTATGCAAATGAGGCTTGCAAAAGTACAACTGGGCGTGTTGAAAAGTAAAAGTACAACTGGGCGTGTATTATGTGTGTACATCGGGGCGTGTTTACTACTTTTACTAGCTGGGCTTTCTGATGAGAAGTATCATCCACTTCTCTTCAGAACGCCCAGCTTCTGGCAGTGCAGATCTGTGACGTCACTCACAGGTCCTGCATCGTGTCGGCACCAGAGGCTACAGTTGATTCTGCAGCAGCATCAGCATTTGCAGGTAAGTAGCTACATCGACTTACCTGCAAACGTCGATGCTGCTGCAGAATCATCTGTAGCCTCTGGTGTCGATGTGTCCTCGCTCGTCTGACACGATGCAGGACCTGTGAGTGACGACACAGCGTGATCTCTGGAGAACACGCTGTGTCTGCACTGCCAGAAGCTGGGCGTTGTGAAGAGAAGTGGATGATACTTCTATGCACAACGCCCAGCTAGTAAAAGCAGTAAACACGCCCCGATGTACGCACATAATACACACCCAGTTGTACTTTTACTTTTCAACACGCCCAGTTGTACTTTTGCAAGCATCATTTGCATAAATACGAAAATGGTCATAACTTGGCCAAAAATGCTCGTTTTTTAAAAATAAAAACGTTACTGTAATCTACATTGCAGCGCCTATCTGCTGCAATAGCAGATAGGGGCTGCAAAATCTGGTGACAGAGCCTCTTTAAGCGATTATAACTATGGCAACCGGACAGCAAACAATGGCGTCCGGCTATGCCATCGACGGAAGCCTAGTGGGTCCTGACAATGTCAGGACCCACTATGCTTGCTGTCAGTGAGTAGCTGACAGCTCTAATACACTGCACCACGCATGTAGTGCAGTGTATTAGAATAGCGATCAGGGCCTCCTGCCCTCAAATACCCTAGTGGGACAAAGTAATAAAGTTTAAAAAAAGTTACAAAAAGATGTGTAAAAAAGAGAAAATAAAAGTTTTAAAAGTAATAAAAGTAAAAATCCCCTCTTTTCCCTTATCAGTCCTTTATTATTAATAAAAATATATAAACAAACAAATAAACTATACATAATTGGTATTGCCGCGTCCGTAACGGGCTGAACTACAAAATTATTTTGTTATTTATCCCGCGCGGTAAACGCCGTAAAAGAAAATAATAATAAACCGTACCAGAATCACAATTGTTTGGTCACTTCACCTCCCAAGAAATGGAATAAAAATAGATCAAAAAGTCACATGTACCTAAAAATGGTACTGATCGAAACTACAGTTCGTTAAGCAAAAAATAAGTCCTTGCACGGCTTTCTTGATGGAAAAATAAAAAAGTTCTGGCTCTTAGAATAAGGCAACACAAAAAGTAAATGATTTTTTACAAAATGTATTTTATTGTGCAAACGCCATAAGACATAAAAAAAAACTATAAACAAATGGTATAGCTGTAATTGTTTTGCCCCGCAGAATAAAGTGAATATGTCATTTATAGCGCACGGTGAACGCTGTAAATTTTTTTTTATAAAAAAACAATAGTAGAATTGCTGTTTTTTAGTCACCACACCACCTAAAAATAGAATAGAAACTGATCAAAAAGTCGCATGCACCCCATGAAAAAGCAATGAATTCCTCAAGGGGTCTAGTTTCCAAAATGGGGTCACTTTGGGGGGCTTTCCACTGTTTTGGCACCACAAGACCTCTTCAAACCGGAAATGGAGCCTAATAAAAAAAGAGGGGTCAAAATCCACTAGGTGCTCCTTTGCTTTGGAGGCCGATACTTCAGTCCATTAGCGCACTAGGGCCACATGTGGGATATTTCTCAAAATTGCAGAATCTGGGCAATAAGTATTGAGTTGCGTTTCTCTGATAAAACCTTTTGTATTATAAAAAAAATGGTATAAAGAGGATTTTCTGACAAAAATTTCACCTCTACTTTGCTCTAAATTCCTGTGAAACACCTAAAGGGTTCATAAACTTTCTAAATGCTGTTGTGAATACTTTGAGGGGTCTAGTTTCTAAAATGGGGTGTTTGATAGGGGTTTCTAATATATAGGTCCCTCAAAGTAACTTGAAAACTGAACTGTAACCTAAAAAATAAATAAATTAGGCAATACTTCGCTTCTTATATTATACTGATAATGAGCCGTGCCCACCCCGAGATGACCCCAGTTTTGACCGTTTGTATAAAAGGAGACCCCTATTAGACCGTTTCAGTGCCCGGTTTTCCCAAGCATACACCCACGAGAAGTGTATTTCTATTGATGAGTCCTTGGTACATTTTAAAGGGAGGGTTCAATTCCGCGAGTACCTGCCGGGTAAGAGGGCAAGGTATGGCGTGAAGATGTATAAGCTGTGCGAGAGTGCATCAGGGTATACCTACAAATTTTGGGTATATAAAGGGAAGGACAACAGTATTTAGCCCCCAGAATGCCCACCCTTACTGGGAGTTAATGCAAAAATTGTGTTGGATTTGGTGCACCCACTGCTGGACCAGGGTTATCACCTCTACCTGGATAATTTTTATACCAGTGTCCCACTCTCCAACTGCCTCGCTTCCAGAAGTCCTGCGGCATGCGGCACTGCTAGAAGAAATCTGAGAGGCCTCCCTAAGACTCTGCTTGGGCAAACAAGAAGGGGTGAGAGCAGGGCACATTCTAGCAGCAACATATTGTTTGTCAAGTACAAGACAAGAGAGATGCCACACCAGTACCCATGTACCTGTACGAGGTACCAGTACAGAGACCCCCAAACCAGACTGCATCCTGGACTACAATAGGTACATGGGAGGGGTGGACTTGTCAGATCAAGCCCTGAAGCCCTACAGCGCCATGCGGTGTAGTATATGAAGCTGGCCGGGCACCTCATACAGATGGCATTGTACAATGCGTACGTGCTACGTCGATGAACAGGCCAGACGGGAACTTTCCTGGAAAACTGACATTTAATCCAATTCTCTCCTACAGTGAACAACTGGCTAAAATTTTAAAACAGGCGATAGATGATGGAATCATGACTAAAAATCTATATGATGCATTTATCGTACCAATACCTGTAGTAGCGACATTATACCTATTACCGAAAGTCCATAAAAACATAAAGAATACACCGAGCAGACCTATCATTTCTGGCCAAGGTAACTTTACTGAAAACATCTGTAAATTCCTAGATCATCATCTGAAACCATTGGTAGAGTGCTTACCCTCATATATCAGAGATTCATCAGACCTATTACAAATATTAGAATGTATTCATTTGGACCTAGATATGTGGCTAGTTACGTGCAACGTTGAATCGCTTTACACCAGCATTAGACATAGTGATGGAGTATGAGCTAGCAAGTTTTTCTGGGTATGAGTAATCTTGAGGAGAATTTTGTTCATCTACTCAGTATACTACTGGATTTTGTATTGACACATAATGTATTTACATTTAATGGGTGATTTTTCCTACAGCTCCAAGGAACGGCGAAGGGGGCTGCATGTGCACCCCCATATGCCAATCTGTCCCTGGGGCTGTGGGAGAGAAATGTATTCCTATCAGATCGTGGTACGTCAATGGACCGGGTCATTTTTTTGGGCCCGCTTCATTGACGATATCTTCATGATCTGGCAGGGAACATCTGAAGAACTACAGCAATTTATGTCAGAATTAAATTTCAATTATCAGAACATTAGACTAATATATAAGTGTGACAAAAAATAAGTTGATTTTTTGGATATTCAAATCCAACGCGATGATAATGGATATATCCAAACTGATTTATTTAGGAAAGAAACATCTGTAAACTCACTTCTACAAGCTGCCTCTGCATACCCGAAACACGTAATTGCCGCCATACCTACAGGCCAATTCCTCAGACTAAAACGTACCTGTTCAAGAAATGAGGACTTTTTAAAACAAGCTAAAGATCTAGAAAATAGATTTATTGACCGTGGATACAGCAAACGCTGCATTAGAAAAGCGAAAAAACGAGCCCAAGAAACAGAAAGAAACAAACTATTACAACCAGCAGCCAGAACTACTAAAAGTAATGAGGTGAGATTTATTACACCGTATCACTCTCGTTGGGAAGAGAGGAAGAGCAATTTAAACAGATATTGGCCAATTTTGAACGCCGATTCAATATTAAATAAAATATTGCCAAAATTTACTCGTGTAACATACCGACATGCAAAGAACCTTAAGGACCATTTGGTCAAGAGCTTTTACACCCCAGTATCACAAGAAAAAAAGTTATTTGGAACAAAAGGGCCAAAATGGGGCTGCTCCCCTTGTGGAGACTGCATTTCATGCCCTAACATTGAAGGTGTTGCAGATTTCACTAACTCTGAGAGAGATAAAACATTTAAAATTGTATGGCACATCACGTGTACTACACGTGGTGTGATTTACTATGCAGTATGTCCTTGCCATAAAATTTACATACACGCGAATTTCGAGTGCGTGTTAGGGAACATGTACGTGACATTGAATCTGCAAAGGGGATTCATGATGCTAATAAAGTGGAGAAATTAAAAACTATTCCTCGTCACTTTAAATTATATCACAATTGCAATTCCAGATTGTTAAAAGTAAGGGGAATACACCGTGTTCCAAATTATTATGCACATTGGATTTAAGTGTCATAAACATTTAATTATTAATATTTCAATTAAACTCATGGATGGTATTGTGTCTTAGGGCTCTTTGGATCATTGTAATCAATCTCAGACACCTGTGATAATTAGTTTTCCAGGTGTGCCCAATCAAAGGAAAACTACTTAAGAAGGACATTCCACATTATTAAGCAGGCCACAGGTTTCAAGCAATATGGGAAAAAAAAGCGTGCTGCCGAAAAGCGTGAAATACCTTGAACAAGGTATGAAAACATTGGATATTTCAAGAAAACGTATGCGTGATCATCGTACTGTGAAAAGATTTGTGGCTGATTCAGAGCACAGATGGGTTCGTTCACATAAAGGCATAATGAGGAAGGTTTCTGCCAGACAAATTAATAGGATTAGGAGAGCAGCTGCTAAAATGCCATTGCAAAGCATCAAACAGGTATTTGAAGCCGCTGGTGCCTCTGGAGTCCCGCGAACCTCAAGGTGTAGGATCCTCCAGAGGTTTGCTAGTGTGCATAAAGCTATTATTCGGCCACCCCTAAACAATGCTCACAAGCAGAAACGGTTGCAGTGGGCTCAGAAATACATGAAGACTAATTTTGAAACCGTGTTCTTTACTGATGAGTGCCGTGCAACCCTGGATGGTCCAGATGGATGGAGTAGTGGATGGTTGGTGAATGGCCACCATGTCCCAACAAGGTTGCGACGTCAGCAAGAAGGTGGCGTAGTCATGTTTTGGGCTTGAATCATGGGGAGAGAGCTGGTAGGCCCCTTTAGGGTCCCTGACGGTGTGAAAATGACCTCTGCGTAGAGTTTATGACTTACCACTTTCTTCCGTGGTACAAAAAGAAGAACCGTGGCTTCCGTAGCAAAATTATCTTCATGCATGACAATGCACCATCTCATGCTGCAAAGAATACCTCTGTGTCATTGGCTGCTATGGGCATAAAAGGAGAGAAACTCATGGTGTGGCCCCCATGTTCCCCTGACCTCAACCCTATTGAGAACCTTTGGAGCTTCCTCAAGCAAAATATATATGAGGGTGGGAGGCAGTTCACATCAAAACAGAAGCTCTGGGAGGCTATTCTGACATCCTGCAAAGATATTCAAGCAGAAACTGTCCAAATACTCACAAATTCAATGAATGCAAGAATTGTGAAGGTGATATCAAAGAAGGGGTCCTATGTTAACATGTAACTTAGCCTGCTAAGTTTTTTTTTGATTGAAAGAGCTTTTGATTTCTGTAAATATGACCTCCTGATGCTGCAAATTCAACAAATTACCATTTTAGTTCTCTTTACAACCTTTAAAATGTTTTGATCTCTGTTGTGCATAATACTTGTGCACTTTGAGTTTTTTACTTCTAAAAAAAAATCTGTTATCATTAGGAGATTTGTTCAATAAAATTTGCATTATACTCCAACGGTTGATGGCTTGAAGATTATACTGACTGTCATTTGCATCGACTATTTAGGAAAATCAGCGAAAAATGACATTTGCATAATAATTTGGAACGCGGTGTAGTACCAGATGCAGTTAATATTTTGGCAATAAAGCTATTTTGTTGCCTTTTTTTCGCTAAATATGCCATAAATTTGCTACTCTTATTGCCATGCATATAATATTTGTGTGAGGGGGTAATGTACGCCTTTGCTGTACGGAGATGCAGACATTGTCGTAATTTTTCTCTACACAGGATAAGATCAGAGAGAGCTCCCTGGGCTAAAGAGTGTTTATGTTTACTCTACAAATCCGCAATTTGGGATAACAGGGTATCCACTTCTCTGTTGCATTCTCGTTTCATGTTTGACCCTAGACCAATCAGAACTCCCCATATCAAAGATTTATGTGCCTCCCATATGGTGCCAAGTGAGACATCTGCCGTGTCATTTTCATTAAAGTAGAAACTTAAGGCTTGTTCTATTTGCTGTCTTGGTTTTTGGGAGTTAAGAAGTGTCTCATTCAGTTTCCAATTGTATTGTCGGGGCGGAAGAGTGTGTATACATAAGTCTAGAGAGATTGGTGCGTGGTCAGATAAGGAGATATCCACATATTGCAAATGGGTATTAGTAATAAAAGGGTAGTCTAACCTTTGATATGACTTGTGGGGGTGGGAGTAAAAAGTGTAGTCCTTTACTGAGGGGAAAAAGCACCTCCAGACGTCTATCAAGTGGTGAGTTGCAAGAAGTCTATGAATCTTCCTAAGGGCCGAGTGTCTGTGGGCTGAGGTCCCCTTAGAGGAATCCAACAGTGGCTCCAACGTAATATTGAAATACCCCCCAAGAGTACTAGACCCTCGGAGAAATTAAAAAAGGTTTCCAACGTGTCAGAGAGCAACGCTATTTGTCCAGTGTATGGAGCATATATGTTCCCTACAGAAATAAAAGTGTTTGCAATTTTCACCTTGATGAAAATAAATCTACCCGGGGGGCGGAGCTTGCCGCTGACTGAGATGGCGGTGTGAGACAAGTCCTCCTGCACAACTTGTAGCTAACAAGCGGCTCACAGCGACAGATCGCCTTGTAAAGAAGCGGAATCACGAGGGTTACACTCCTTAACCTTCCTAGCACCAGGGAGCAACATGACTAAGAGAAGGGGAGTGAAGGTAGAGCTGAAAAAGCTCTGGGGCTACTTCCCAGTGACGGACCGCACCCAATATGGCGCCGGATCACCTCCTGAGAGGGAGGAAGCGTGTCCCTGTGCCTCATCAACGGCCAGCTCAGGTCAGTCTGCAGAGAGGGACATAATTCCCCAGGGAAGCTCAGACGATGTGGGTAACCCTGCCAAAAGGGGGGCGACTCGCTCAGCACCCTCCCCGCCTAACAGCATGAGCCCGGTGCATGAGAAAGCACATTCCCCCTCTCCATTAACGGCCCACGTGGGCGGCCTTACAGCTACTACTGTCCCTGAAGTGACGGCTATCCCAGATGATGCTCCCCTTACCACTGCTATTATGAAGGGGTTAATACAGTCATTACAGAGCTCAATATCGGAGACATTACATAAAATGATGTCACAGATTCAAACGTCGGTGGATGAGCTGGGGTGCCGCACTGACCACATTGAACGCAAAATGGGAGATTACGCTGCAGCCCATAATACGCTTATAGATGCTCACTCTGCACTTAAAGATGAAATGGTATGGCTGAAGTCCAAACTAATGGATCAGGAAGACAGATGCAGACGAAACAACCTGAAGGTACGGGGGGTCCCAGAGATCGTCTCCCCTGGGGACTTGCAGAATTATCTACAGGACATGTTTAAAGCTTTGTCACCTACGCTCGCTCCTCTAGACCTGACTCTAGATGGAACACACAGGATCCCTAAATCTCGCTCAGCTCCTACCGATTCTCCAAGGGATGTATTAACGAGAGTACATTTTTATCAAACTAAAGATCGTATCTAGAGATGAGCGAACCGGGACAACCGAACCCGGTTTCGGTCCGAACTTCCGGAAAAGTTTGGTTCGCAGCGAATCCGAACTTCACCGGGTTCGGCCGAACCCGTTTTGACCGAACCCGGTCAAAAATATTATACAAATCGGCAGCCACTTATCTCTATCAATCACTGATAGAGAAAAGAGGCTGCTGATTAAAAATAAAATAAAAAGCATTTCATACGTACCTGGTCGTTGTCTTGCGGACGAGTCCCTCTTCATCCTCCAGTCCGACCTTCTTTCCTGACGCGGCAGCCTGTGGTTGGCTGCAGAGGCCTCTGAACCCTGTGATTGGCTGCAGAGGCCTCTGCAGCCCGTGATTGGCTGCAGCACTCACATGGGCTGCATCGTCATCAAGGAATGTCGGGCCGGATGTCGCGAGGGACGTGTCACCAAGGCAACGGCCAGGAGACCGGACTGGAGGAAGCAGGGAGTTCCCGGTAAGTATGAACGTCTTTTTTTTTTTACAGGTACTCTATATTGTGATCGGTAGTCACTGTTCAGGGTGCTGAAACAGTTACTGCCGATCAGTTAACTCTTTCAACACCCTGGAGAGTGACTATTTACTGACGTCGCCTAGCAACGCTGCCGTAATGACGGGTGAAAACATGTAGCCACCCGTCATTACGGGGCCTCATGCACACGACCGTAAAAACACCCGTTATTACGGGTCGTAATTACGACCCGAAATAGCGGGCCCATAGACTTCTGTTAGCCACGGGTACCTTCCCGTTTTCTCACGGGAAGGTGCCCGTGCTGTTAAAAAGATAGAACATGTTCTATTTTTTTATTTTACGGGCCGTGCTCGTAATTACGACTCGTAATTACGAGCACGGCCGGCCACAGGCAGCCGGCCGCTTTTGCGAGCCGTGCTGTCATTATAAGGGTATGTTCACACGACAGCATCCGTTACAGCTGAAATTACGGGGATGTTTCCGCCTGAAAACATTCCCGTAATTTCAGCCGTTACGGCATGTGCAGGCGCTTGAACGCCGCATCCATTACAGACGTAATTGGCGCTGCTATTCATTTGAGTCAATGAATAACGGCTCCAATTACGGCCAAAGAAGTGACAGGTCACTTCTTTGACGCGGGCGTCTATTTACGCGCCGTCATTTGACAGCGGCGCGTAAATGTACGCCTCGTGTGAACAGACAAACGTCTGCCCATTGCTTTCAATGGGCAGATGTTTGTCAGTGCTATCGAGGCGCTATTTTCGGACGTAATTCGGGGAAAAAACGCCCGAATTATGTCCGTAATTAGTGCGTGTGAAGATACACTGTGTTCACACGCACTAATTACGGACGTAATTCGGGCGTTTTTGCCCCGAATTATGCCCGAAAATAGCGTCTCGTTATTGCGGGTCGTTATTGCGGGTCGTGTGCATAATGGGAGCACGGCTTGGAAAAACGACCGGCTGCTTGTGGCCGGCCGTGCTCATCTCCTGAAATACTCTGTGCTGCCTTAAACTCTGTGGACAGGTCAGGATCCTGTTTCTTTTAAATGCTGCTAGGGAACCCGCTCGATCCACTATATAAGGCTGCGCTACAGTGCAGCATTTAAAAGAAACAGGATCCTGACCTGTCCACAGAGTTTAAGGCAGCACAGAGTATTTCAGGAGATGAGCGTGCAGATTCAGTGCTGCTGTGAACTCTGCTCTTACCATTACGTAGCTCTCAGTCTGTTACCTCTCCTCCACTACTGTCCTCAATAACACCTTCATGATTGGCAAGTCACCACGTAACGGTAATAGCAGAGTTCACAGCAGCACAGAGTATTTCAGGAGATGAGTGTGCGGATCTTGTGCGTGGTGGTGACTTGCCAATCATGTGAAGGTGTTCTTGAGGACAGGAGTGGAGGAGAGGTAACAGACTGAGAGCTACGTAATGGTAAGAGCAGAGTTCACAGCAGCACAGAATATTTCAGGAGAGGAGCGTGCAGATTCTGTGCTGCTGTGAACTCTGCTCTTACCATTACGTAGCTCAGTCTGTTACCTCTACTCCACTCCTGTCCTCAATAACACCTTCACAAGATTGGCAAGTCACCACCCCGCACAAGATCCGCACGCTCATCTCCTGAAATACTCTGTGCTGCTGTGAACTCTGCTCTTACCTTTACGTGGTGACTTGCCAATCATGTGAAGGTGTTCTTGAGGACAGGAGTGGAGGAGAGGTAACAGACTGAGAGCTACGTAATGGTAAGAGCAGAGTTCACAGCAGCACTGAATCTGCACGCTCATCTCCTGAAATACTCTGTGCTGCCTTAAACTCTATGGACAGGTCAGGATCCTGTTTCTTTTAAATGCTGCACTATAGCGCAGCCTTATATAATGGATCGAGCGGGTTCCCCAGCAGCATTTAAAAAAAACAGTGTGTGTGTTTGGGTATGTGTCTTTGTCTGTTTTTGTTTTTATATGCGTGTTTGTGTATATGTGTGTTTATGTATATATGGGTGTGTTTGTGTATATGTGTTTGTGTATATGTTTGTGTATATGTGTGTGTATATATGGGTGTATGTGTATGTTTGTGTGTGTGTGTTTTTGTATATGTGTGTGTTTGTGTATGGGTGTGTGTTTGTGTATATATGGGTGTGTTTGTGTATATGTGTTTGTGTATATGTGTGTGTATATATGGGTGTATTTGTGTATATGTTTGTGTGTAGATGTTTGTGTGTGTGTGTTTTTGTATATGTGTGTGTTTGTGTATATGGGTGTGTGTTTATGTGTGTGTTTGTGTATATATGGGTGTGTTTGTTTATATGTGTGTTTGTGTATATGTGTGTGTTTGTGTATGGTTGTGTGTGTGCGTGTATATATGTGTGTAGGTGAGTATAAGTATTGTTATTGTTCACATTGATAACTGTTTTTTTATGTTGTTGCAGATTTTGATGTACCGATTGGACTACATCTTCGATTCGTTGGACTACTGCGTAGATCTACGTTTTTTCAAATTTTAATAAAATGGTTAACGAGGGTTTTGTTGGGGATTTGTAATTTCAATAAAAAAGAATTGTCTTTGTGTTTTTTTTTAAACTTTATTAGTGCCTAGATAATGGCAATTGGCTTATTGACAGCGTCCATTATTAAGGCGGTACTTAGTGTTAGCCGGTGCAGAGGATAGCAGTAACCACCCATTATTACCCTGGTACCCACCACCACCAGGGGTGCCGGGAAGAGCTTGGTACGATCCAGTACCCGACCATCTGTTGTGATGGTCGGGTACTGGGGCGGCCGTAGGCTGGTATTATGAGGCTGGGAAGGGCCAAAAACAGTGGACCTTCCCACCCTTGTAATGCTAGGCTGCTGCTGCTATGTTGTATCGGGCTGGTTATAAAAATGGGGGGGACCCCCACGTTGTTTTTTTTTTTTGAATTTAACAAATTTAGCAATAGACGTTGGGTTCCCAACATTTTTAATAACCAGCCATATACAAGGCCGCAGCAGTCTGGCATTACATGGGTGGGAAGAGCCACTGGTTTTGTCCATTCCCAGGCTAATAACACTGTGTTGTATGTGGCTGGTTATGATAAATTGGGTGGAACCCCATGTCTTTAAAAAAAATAAAAAAAAATAAAAAAATAATTAAACAAAATGACGTGGGGTCCCCCCCACTTTTATAACCAGCCAGATACAACACAGCAGCAGCCCAGCATTACAAGGGTGGGAAGGTCCACTGTTTTTGTCCCTTCCCAGCCTCATAATACCAGCCTGCGGCCGCCCCAAAGCCCGACCATTACAACAGATGGTCGGGTACTGGATCGTACCTGGCTCTTCCCGGCACCCCTGGTGGTGGTGGGTACCGGGGTAATAATGGTGGTTAGTGTTAGCCTCTGCACCGGCTAACACTAAGCCTCGCCTTAGTAATGGATGTTGTCACTCAGACAGCGGCCATTACTAAAGTGGTAGTAATAAAATGTGAAAAGAAAAAGACAAAGATATAGATAAAATATTTTATTGAAATAAAGCACCCCCAACACAACCCTCATTAACCACTTTATTGTAGAAAAAAAAAACGTCATCGAAGTAGTCCTCGAAACCGACGTAGTCCAAACACCAAACCTGTAAAAAAAAAAATATGAAATAAAACATGTCGTAGTCTTAGATTCAGTTTAATGTGTGATACTGACTGTTATACCATGTATAGAAGCCTGCCGCGAAGTTGACTTAGATACAGGGCGCCAGCAGACAGTATCATACATGGCCATACAGACATATATACAAACAAACATACATGCAAACATACATACATATATACAAACATATATACAAGCATGCACATATATACATGCAAACATACACACATATATACATACATACATGCAAACTATCATACATACATGCATACACACACACATGAAAACATACATACATACAAACATGCAAAGATACATACATACATACATACATATATACAAGCATGCACAAATATACATGCAAACATAATTACATACATGCACATATATATATATATATATAAACATACATGCAAACATACATGCAAAAATAAAAACATGCAAACATACATACATGACAACATACATACATACATACATGCAAATATATACATGCAAATATACATACAAACATGCACATATATACATACATGCCAACATACATGCAAACATACATGCACATATATACATACATACATACATACATGACAACATACATACATACATACATACATACATACATGCAAATATACATTCATGCAAACATACATAAATGCAAACATACATACATACATGCAAATATATACATGCAAATATACATACAAACATGCACATATATACATACATACATGCAAACATACATGCACATATATACATACCTGACAACATACATACATGACAACATACATACATACATGCAAACATACATAAAATGCAAACATACATACATACATACAAACATACATTCATGCAAACATACATGCAAATATATACATGCAAATATACATGCACATATATACATGCATGCCAACATACATACATACATGCAAACATACACACATGCAAACATACATACATGCAAATATACATACATGCAAATATATACATGCAAATATACATACAAACATGCACATATATACATACATGTCAACATACATACAAACATACATGCACATATATACATACATACATGACTACATACATACATACATACATACATACATACATGGCAACATACATACATGCAAACATACATTCATGCAAACATACATACATGCAAACATACATTCATGCAAACACACATACATGCAAACATACATACATACATGCAAATATATACATGCAAATATACATACACACATGCACAAATATACATACATGCCAACATACATGCACATATATACATACATACATACATACATACATACATGACAACATACATACATGCCAAAAAAAAATAAAATACGTTCATACTTACTTTCCTCCAGTCCGGCCTCCAGTGATGACGTTTCATCCATGTCGCCGCTGCAGCCTGTGATTGGATGCAGAGGCGGTCACGTGGGATGAAGCGTCATCCTGACGTAAGTGACCGCCACTACAGCCTGTGATTGGCTGCAGCGGCGAAAGGGATGAAACGTCATCGCTGGAGGCCGGACAGGAGGAAAGTAAGTCCGAACGCATAATTTTAATTTTTTTATTACATTTAAAGAGGCTCTGTCACCAGATTTTGCAACCCCTATCTGCTATTGCAGCAGATAGGCGCTGCAATGTAGATTACAGTAACGTTTTTATTTTTAAAAAACGAGCATTTTTGGCCAAGTTATGACCATTTTCGTATTTATGCAAATGAGGCTTGCAAAAGTACAACTGGGCGTGTTGAAAAGTAAAAGTACAACTGGGCGTGTATTATGTGCGTACATCGGGGCGTGTTTACTACTATTACTAGCTGGGCGTTGTGTATAGAAGTGTCATCCACTTCTCTTCACAACGCCCAGCTTCTGGAAGTGCAGATCTGTGACGTCACTCACAGGTCCTGGATCGTGTCGGCACCAGAGGCTACAGTTGATTCTGCAGCAGCATCAGCATTTGCAGGTAAGTAGCTACATCGACTTACCTGCAAACGCCGATGCTGCTGCAGAATCATCTGTAGCCTCTGGTGCCGACACGATGCAGGACCTGTGAGTGACGTCACAGTGCTGCACTGCCAGAAGCTGGGCGTTGTGAAGAGAAGTGGATGACACTTCTATACACAACGCCCAGCTAGTAATAGTAGTAAACACGCCCCGATGTACGCACATAATACACGCCCAGTTGTACTTTTACTTTTCAACACGCCCAGTTGCACTTTTGCAAGCCTCATTTGCATAAATACGAAAATGGTCATAACTTGGCCAAAAATGCTCGTTTTTTAAAAATAAAAACGTTACTGTCATCTACATTGCAGCGCCTATCTGCTGCAATAGCAGATAGGGGCTGCAAAATCTGGTGACAGAGCCTCTTTAAATTGTATTTTCCGCGCGCCGAGCATGTACTGTCAAGGTTGCTGAAAGAGTTAGTGCAGCACATTAACTCTATCAGCACCCTGGACAGTAGCATGCTCGGCGCACGGAAGTGACAGGTTCGGTCAGAACTAGTTCGGTCCGAATCGAACTTTTTTGTAAAATTCGGCGAACTAGCCGAACCGAACTATTGATAAGTTCGCTCATCTCTAATCGTATCCTTCAAGAGTCCAGAAGATTGGGGAAACTTCCTGAACCCTACACTCAAGTCTCGATTTTTCCGGATTTATCTGCTTCTACGCTGATGCTTTGCAAGCAATTCCAACCAATCACAGTCACTCTCCGGGAGCACAATTTCAAGCATAAATGGGGATTCCCGGTCAAGTTGATCGTCAATAAGAACGGATCCACTCATGTGATATCTTCCCCTTCTGACGGCGTATCGCTGCTGCGACAATGGAATATCCCGATCACCAACACGGCGGCCGTTCCCTTAAGAGCATCTCCACGTCGTATTTCCCCCGAATGGGAAACGGGTTAAAGACACCCAACGGATTGACTCTCAAAGGTGACTGTCTGACCATAAATACGCGATACATGCTACCTTGATGCCTTTTTCTCTCCCCCCATGGAGGTTCTTTCGGCGCAGTGTATGCACCATGTGTTTTTCATTTATGTTTTAATGCTCTTGGTTTTTATGTTTAAAGTTGCCAGGTTTTGTCCATCCAGATGTCTTGCTTGGATCACCCGCAGCCAGCGGGAGACAACCAGGTATTTAGCCCTCATTAACGCACCTTCAGATAAAATGTTATGCCTGTTACAATATCCTCCCTGAATGTTAAAGGTCTTAACAGCCCTTTCAAGCGCCAAATGATGTGGAAAGAGGCATTAGATTTGAAATGCGAGGTTTTTTTTGCACAGGAAACACACTTCTCGCAACTCAACCCCCCTAAATGTACACACTCCAAATTTGCGCATGTTTATCAGGCTAGTAGCTCCAAGAAAACTAAAGGAGTCCTTACTGCAATTAAGGAATCGGTGGTTTTGAAAGAGCACGAGGTGATCTTAGACCCCCAGGGTAGATTTTTGATCCTCATTTGTGATATTAATCATATAACGTATACTTTGGTTAATCTATATCTCCCGAACTCTCATCAACTCAGGGCCTTTCATAAAATTCTCCGTAAAGTTCGGAAAGTGGAGAAGGGATTACTAATTATAGGCGGCGATTTTAATGAGGTAATGCACCCTATAATTGACTCCTCGAATGCACTTAGGCCACGCTCCCAATTGCACCACACGATACATGGGGAGGAGCTGTATGATATTTGGCGCTGTCAGCACGGGAACGAACGTGACTTTACATATTTTTCTGCACCCCACAGGGTTTATTCTAGAATTGACATGTTCCTGGTATGTAAACGCGGCCTGCGATATATGTCTACATCGTTGATTGGAGATATATCGTGGTCTGACCATGCCCCGATTACTTTGGTGGTTTCGGATACATCCCCCTCCCCTCCCTTTTCTTCCTGGAAACTAAACGATCTGGTACTAGATCATCCAATGACTGAGGATCTTATGAATAACCACCTCAAATTATACTTTGAGGTGAACTCTCCCTCTTCCGAGAATAGTTTCTCTCTATGGAACGCGCACAAGGCGTACATGCGGGGAATGTGGATTCAGGCCGCGTCCAGACTAAAAAAACATCGGGAAAAAACGACTGCCGACATTCTCTCCCAGCTTCACAGTTTAGAGTCCCTCAATAAAAAACAGGTAACTCCGGACACTTCCCTCCGCATCAAAGCTCTTAGAGGGCAACTCCAAAGTCTGCTTATGTCAAGATATTTGACAATGTCAAAATCTATGCAGTTGGGGTTTTATACTCAAGGCAATAGACCGGGAGCCTTACTAGCCAAAATGATCAATAAGCGCAATGCTAAACAGAGAACTGCGTATCTATTAGATCGCCAGGGGGGTCACATTACTCACCCTCAGGAGATAAGTGAACAATTCAGGAACTATTATTATAGTCTATATAATCTGAAAGAGGATCAATCGACTCACCAGCCTTCCCCGGTAGATATAAACAATTTCTTGGGCGGCCTGAATCTCCCTTCCCTCTCAGAAACCGATGGTACTGCCCTAAAAGCACCTTTTACAGAAATGGAGATCTCTCGAGCCATTAAGAGCTTGCCGCAGCACAAGGCACCAGGCCCCGATGGGTTCACTAACTATTATTATAAAAAATTCTCTAAGGTGTTGTCCCCACACCTGGTGGAGGTGTTCAACAAAGCGGCAGCAGCCGGCTCCTTCCCAGAGGAGATGCTGTCCGCTACTATAGTCACACTCCCAAAACCCGGGAAGTCCCTGGACTCCCCGGCAAACTTCCGTCCCATTTCACTTTTGAATGTGGACATTAAACTTTACGCCAAGGTAATATCCAATAGATTGATTAATCTACTCCCTACCATTATACACGAGGACCAGGTGGGATTTGTTGCAGGCAGGCAGGCGCCTGATGGCACAAGGCGATATGTTAATCTGATAGACTGGGCTGAAAAACGGTGAGTGCCTTCTGTGCTCCTTGCTCTGGACGCGGAGAAGGCATTCGACAGGGTTCACTGGGGATACCTGGGTGCGATCCTTACCAAATTCGGGTTCACAGGATGGATTAAATCTGCGATTCTAGCGTTATACTCTAACCCTTCCGCCCGAGTCTTAGCCTCTGGCTTCCTTTCCACACCATTTCCCATTACTAATGGTACTCGACAGGGATGCCCACTCTCCCCTCTGATATTTGCTTTAGTAATGGAGCCATTAGCGGAGGCAATCCGGCAGAACACTGATATACAGGGAATTCAAGTTGGTCATACCCTTCATAAAATAGGGCTATACGCGGACGATGTGATTCTCTCCTTAACAAACCCATTAGCTTCTCTGACAGAAGCTCAAAAGACGCTAGAAAAATTCGGAGAGGTGTCATATTACAAGGTCAACTGCAACAAATCCCACTTGCTGAATGTAGGTCTTCCTCTACATGTCCAAGCCTCTATACAAAGCGCCTTTCCCTTTCAATGGAATCCCCTTAAAATTTTGTATCTAGGCATTTCTCTTACCACGTCCACTAATCTCCTTTTTAAACATAACTTTAGCCCACTATTGCAAACCATTCCTCAACTGTTGGCATCATACTCCCATGTCAGTACGTCCTGGGCGGGAAGAATAGCGGTCATTAAAATGATGATTATACCCATAATTTTGTACCAATTTCGTACGGTGATAATACCCCTTCCTAACTCGTATTTGAAAGACCTCCAGAGATTGCTGAACAATTTCATATGGGCGCACAAAAAACCAAGAATCAGGATGCACACGATGTACAGACACTGGCGGAGGGGTGGGATGGGGGTGCCGGATGTCCAGAGATACTACCGGGCGGCTATTCTTGATCAGCAAAAGTTCTGGTGCACGTCTACGCCCTCAAAACAATGGGCTCATATAGAGCAGACCATAGTAGGCCAACCTCTTCTATCACTCCCGAGGGTAAACCCCAAGGTAAACATTAAGCCTTCTGGGGTACTGTCCCCACCTATCACAGCTTCACTTAAAGCTTGGAAGCACTACTCAACATATCTCCCCTCATCGGCTCTTACACCTATAAAAAATTTACCTTTGAAATTTCTGACCTCTGAGCTGCCGGGGGTGTCTCTGGACAATTGGATATCCTCTGGAATCTCTCATATACACAAGCTGTTCATGGGTAGCACTCTGCTGGCGTTTTCTGACCTGGTGTCGGAGTACTCTATCCCGAATAGGGATTTCTATAAGTGCCTATGCATTAGGCATCTCTTCACCTCTCTGAATGTTAATGTGCCCCTATTCCCTTCTGTGGCCAAAACTTATTATTTCGGTCCTGTAAATCAAAAGAAGGGTATCTCTATGTTTTATGAGGACCTGTGTGCTCGCCTTCTCTCCAGCAAGCCTCCTTATTGTGAAAAATGGGAGGGGGAATTACGCTCATCCTTCACATTGAAGGAATGGGGTTCGGCCTTCATTTGGACTAGGAAAATCTCTAAGGGGGTAAAACATTGGGAATCGTCTCAAAAACTACTACTACGATGGTATATGACCCCTTCACAGTTTGCGAGATCAGATCCTACTTACTCGGAGGCGTGCTGGAGGGGATGTGGGTGCAGGGGTTCATATTTCCACATGTGGTGGCAATGCCCTGAGGTCCACTAATTTTGGGTTAAGGTATTTAAAATGATTTCCCAAGTGTCTTCCTGCATTGTTAAACCAAATCCGGCTATGGCCTTGTGTTTTCTTGAAATGTCAGAGATCCCAGCGGCGTCTGGGACAGTGTCTAGTCACATTAGTGTAGCGGCCCGTTTGTTGATTGCTAGGTCATGAAAATGTAGTGACATCATTCCCATTCCTGAACTTGTCAATCTAGTGAATGTTTCCTTTACGATGGAACGTATGTATGCGCTGCGAACACACCGGTTGCCTAAAATTCTAAAGCTCTGGGAGCCATGGCAGATTTATCTGGCTTCCTCAATCCCGAGCTCTAACTCGGGAGCTTCTATATGTCCCATAGTTTGATCCCGTTAAAAGCAGACACATGGGATTTCATCAGGGATCTAGGGACTTCGCGGCAGGGAAATGACTGGCCAAGCCCTGACGCTCAGATACCTGGGCACGAGTAATACTGGCCGGCATCATGCTTTTCTACCTCATCCACAGGCATGTAACGAGGCTAACACATGCTTAGATCTGGATGGACGATGTTTGTTGTTCTTCTTGTTTTTTCATGTTTTATTTGCTTTATTACATTTTTCTTTTCTTTGAATAATTCACTGATATGCACTGCAACTGCCCGGGTTTTATGTCTCAATGTACATAACGTGACAAGAATTGTTCATTGTGAATAACATGTGTGTTATGTATACATTTCGTAACTGATAACCTGATTGGAGATATATTGCCGTATTTACTATTTTTGTATTACCTGAAAACATTAATAAAAATTCAATGTAAATCATAAATCTACCCTCACCATCCACAACTTGAGACAGTAATTCAAAAGGGACGTCAGATCTAAATGCTATGCTGACCCTGTAACGTTTCTCATCTGCATTACAAACATGATACCAAGACGTGTAGGGAGACTTGGGCAAGTTTCGCACGTTAACTTTCATGAAGTGGGTTTTCCTGGAGAAGCAGCACGGATGACTCCACCCTCTTGAGGGAAGACATAACTTGGGAGCGCTTGGTTGGAGAGTTAAGACCCTTGACATTCAAAGACATTATCTTAATTCGTGACATAAGTACTGAAAACACAAATTAAAAACACAATATATGCTTAACAGAAGAAGTGATGTAGATTGTAGTGGTAAACACCAGTTGCACTGATCAACAGTGCTAGGATAGTTCGTTTTGAAACCAACTATTGTTATACGGGGAGAGGGTTAATTAGTCAAAGTTATAAAATATCACTTTACATGCGAGAACATACATTTTCCCGGCTCAGGGAAATTCAATGTTAGTAGAATGTTGCATAATAACGGTCAGCTGGTCATCTATAACAGATATCAGAGGTAACACAGTAATGGAAAAACAGTGTAGAAATACCAGCCGTCAAAAAAGGAAACAGGTCTGTCATGACCACAACTTCCTTAACAATGCAAAATTGCTGTCATATGCAAGCTAGTGAATCAAAACACATCAATAGATTACAGGCAGCAAGCAAACATCATGGGCAGTAAGGAGTAATAGCAGTGACATCAGGGTGGAAGATCAGCCCGAGCCTTCTTAGGTGTGAGGCTTCTAGACTTCTACCAGGGTTCTGGTCTCGGCAAAGGGGGGAGATAATCAACATCCGTGTATGGGAGCCATAAGGGTAGAGTAGTGGGGTCCAGTTGCAGTTGTGGACACAGTCTTTGTAGATCCTCAGGTGAACGAATAGTGCACATCCTGCCGTCATGATGAAACGAAATGCCAAACAGAAAGAGCCATTTGTAGGGAATTTTCAGGTTACGCAACCGATCTGTCAGGGCTCACAGTGATATGCGTTTGAGCAGGGTAGTTGGAGATATATCTTGAAAAAATGTCCGATTGTGACCTTCAAAAATCAATTCCAGCAATGCTCTATTTTTCTGAAAAATTACTTCCTTGGTAGTTAAGGAGAGCAGTTTGCAGATTATATCCCGCGGTGGTTCATCGTCTTTCGCTTTAGGGAGAAGAGCCCTGTGTGCTTGGTCTATATGCAATGCATGCAGTGAATCTGGACACAAAACAAATTCAAGGATTCATTGTGTCACTGCAAGAGTTTCAGCTGGAGGACAACTCTCTAGAACCCCTCTAATTCTAATTTTATTGTAAAGGATCTGCCAGGCACAACTTCTGTGTATACACCCATAGGTAATCAGTCTGCACCTGAGTCTATGTCTCTGAGACTGACTCCATCTTCCACCACTCAGGATGGCAGGCTTAGGAGTGGGAGAGCCTATCGCAGCCTGGCCAGACTGAGCTAGCTCCCGCCCTCTGTCTATTTATACCTGCCTTTCCTGTTCCTCCTTTGCTTGTGATTCTTCTCGTGTGGTTTCCTGGCCCAGCTACAGCTTCTGACTATTTGATCCTGCTCCATACTGACCCTGGCTTACTGACTACTCTCCTGCTCTGCGTTTGGTACCTCGTTCACTCCTTGTTTGACTCGGCTCGTTCACCACTCTTGTTGCTCACGGTGTTGCCGTGGGCAACTGCCCCATTTCCCTTAGCTTTGTGTACCCTTGTCTGTTTGTCTCGTGCACTTACTGAGCGTAGGGATCGGGTCGTTGCAAGTAGGCAGGGACAGAGTGGCGGGTAGATTAGGGCTCACTTGTCCGTTTCCCTACCCCCATCGTTACATAATCACAAGCCCTATACCTAGTCTACCCTGGTCCCTGACACAACTATGGATCCCCTTGAGACCCTGGCCCAGCAAATGCAGGGTCTCTCCCTACAGGTCCAGGCCCTGGCTCAGAGGGTCAACCAGCCTGACGCTACCATGGTAGTGCCCCTCACCTCACCTCTTGAACCCCACCTCAAGTTGCCTGACCGGTTCTCAGTTGACCGGAGGACTTTTCTCTCCTTTCGGGAGAGTTGTAGGCTCTACTTTCGCTTAAAGTCTCACTCCTCAGGTTCTGAGAGCCAGCGGGTGGGTATAATTATGTCCCGGCTCCAGGAAGGGCCCCAAGAGTGGGCCTTCACCTTGGCTCCTGACGCCCCTGAACTTTCCTCCGTTGATCGTTTCTTTTCTGCTCTCGGACTCATTTATGACGAGACTGACAGGACTGCCTTTGCCGAGAGTCAGCTGGTGACCTTACGTCAGGTTAAGAGACCTGTTGAGGAGTATTGTGCTGACTTTAGGAAGTGGTGCGTAGCTTCTCGGTGGAATGACCCTGCCTTAAGGTGCCAGTTTAGGTTGGGTCTGTCGAACGCCCTGAAAGACCTGCTAGTTAGCTATCCCTCTTCTGACTCCCTTGACCAGGTTATGGCTTTAGCGGTACGACTTGACCGACGTCTCAGAGAACGACAACTTGAACGTTTTTGTATTTTCCCCTCTGACTCCCCCATGATGCCTCCCGAGGTCCCGTTGCTTCGCTCTTCCACGAAAGACTCGGAGGTCCCTATGCAACTCGGGGCCTTCGTGTCCCCCCGACAACGTAGAGAGTTCCGCAGGAAGAATGGTCTCTGCTTCTATTGTGGGGATGACAAGCATCAAGTGAACACCTGTCCTAGGCATAAGAATAAGCAGCCGGAAAACTTCCGCGCCTAAGTGATCATCGGGGAGGTTACTTGGGCGCACAGGTATTTCCCGTAAATATGAAACGTAATAAAATCTTGCTTCCCTTTCAGGTCTCTTTTGGTGGTAGGTCTGCTACCGGCAGTACCTTCGTGGATTCAGGGTCTTCTGCTAATATCTTGTCTGTGGAATTTGCTATGTCTCTAGCTATGCCTTTGATTGATTTGCCTAAGCCTGTCCCTGTAGTGGGTATCGACTCCACTCCTCTTGCTAATGGTTATTTTACACAGCATACCCCTGTGTTTGAACTCCTTGTTGGCTCCATGCATTTGGAGCAGTGCTCTGTACTGTTAATGCAGGGATTATCGTCCAATTTGGTTTTAGGCCTTCCCTGGTTGCAGTTGCATAATCCCACGTTTGACTGGACTACTGGGGAGCTTACCAAATGGGGTAATGAATGCTTGACGTCATGTTTTTCTGTTAATTCTATTTCTCCCCCTGAGGAGGTGAACACGCTACCTGAGTTTGTTCAGGACTTCACTGATGTTTTCTCTAAGGAGGCCTCCGAAGTGTTACCTCCTCATAGAGAATACGATTGCGCTATCGAATTGGTACCAGGAGCTAAGCTCCCTAAGGATAGGATATTTAATCTTTCTTGTCCCGAACGTGAAGCCATGTGAGAGTATATCCAGGAATGCCTGGCCAAGGGTTACATTCGCCCCTCTACTTCCCCGGTAGGGGCTGGCTTCTTCTTCGTAGGGAAGAAGGATGGTGGTCTTAGGCCATGCATTGACTACCGTAACTTGAATAAGGTCACTGTAAGGAACCAGAATCCCCTTCCTTTGATTCCTGATCTCTTTAATCAGGTTCAGGGGGCCCAATGGTTCTCTAAGTTTGATTTACGGGGGGCGTATAACCTTATCCGCATCAAAGAGGGGGATGAGTGGAAGACTGCGTTTAACACGCCCGAAGGTCATTTCGAATACCTCGTCATGCCCTTTGGGTTGTGTAATGCTCCTGCGGTCTTCCAGAATTTCATAAATGAGATTTTAAGAGATTACCTGGGGGTATTTCTTGTAGTGTACCTTGATGACATACTGGTGTTTTCCAAGGACTTGTCTTCCCACATTGAGCATGTCAGGAAGGTGCTCCACGTCCTTCGGGAAAACAAACTGTTTGCGAAAACCGAAAAATGTGTGTTTGGGGTACAGGAGATACCATTTTTGGGTCAAATCCTCACTCCTCATGAATTCCGCATGGATCCCGCCAAGGTCCAGGCTGTGGCGGAATGGGTCCAACCTGCCTCCCTGAAGGCGTTACAGTGTTTCTTGGGGTTCGCTAATTATTACAGGAGATTTATTGCTAACTTCTCGGTCATCGCTAAGCCTCTTACGGACCTCACTCGCAAAGGTGCTGATCTCCTCCACAGGCCTCCTGAGGCTATCCAGGCTTTTGAGGTCCTTAAGAAGTGCTTTATCTCGGCCCCGGTGCTGGTCCAGCCCAACCAAATGGAGCCATTTATCGTGGAAGTTGACGCATCCGAGGTGGGAGTGGGGGCTGTCTTGTCCCAGGGCACCAGGTCCCTCACCCATCTCCGTCCCTGTGCCTACTTCTCCAGGAAATTTTCGCCCACTGAGAGTAACTATGATATTGGCAACCGCAAACTCTTAGCCATTAAATGGGCATTTGAAGAGTGGCGCCACTTCCTGGAGGGGGCTAGGCACCAGGTAACGGTCCTTACCGACCACAAGAATCTGGTTTTCCTAGAATCTGCCTGGAGGCTAAACCGAGACAAGCTCGATGGGCGCTATTTTTTACCAGATTCAACTTTTTGGTTACCTATAGGGCTGGGTCTAAAAATATTAAGGCCAATGCTCTGTCGCGTAGCTTCATGGCCAGCCCTCCTTCGGAGGAAGATCCTGCTTGTATTTTGCCTCCTGGTATAATCATTTCTTCTATTGATTCTGATTTAGTCTCTGAAATTGCGGCCGATCAAGGTTCAGCTCCCGGGAACCTTCCTGAGGACAAGCTGTTTGTTCCCCTGCAATTCCGGCTAAGGGTACTTAGGGAGAATCATGACTCCGCACTATCTGGTCATCCAGGCGTCCTGGGTACCAAACACCTCATTTCCAGAAACTATTGGTGGCCTGGGTTGCCTAAAGACGTTAAGGCTTACGTCGCCGCTTGTGAGGTTTGCGCTAGGTCCAAGACTCCCAGGTCCCGACCAGCGGGCTTACTATGTTCTTTGCCCATTCCCCAGAGACCTTGGACCCATATCTCCATGGATTTTATCACCGATTTGCCTCCATCTCAAGGCAAGTCGGTGGTGTGGGTTGTAGTAGACCGCTTCAGTAAGATGTGCCACTTTGTGCCCCTCAAGAAACTACCCAATGCCAAGACGTTAGCTATCTTGATTTTCAAACACATCCTGCGTCTCCATGGGGCCCCTGTCAATATTGTTTCGGACAGAGGGTTACAATTTGTTTCATTGTTTTGGAGAGCCTTCTGTAAAAAGTTGGAGATTGATCTGTCCTTCTCCTCTGCCTTCCATCCTGAAACTAATGGCCAAACGGAGAGGACTAATCAATCTCTAGAACAATATTTAAGGTGTTTTGTCTCTGACTGTCAATATGATTGGGTCTCATTCATTCCCCTCGCCGAATTTTCCCTTAATAACCGGGTCAGTAACTCGTCAGGGGTCTCCCCCTTTTTCTGTAATTTTGGGTGTAATCCACGGTTCTCCTCCGTTTCACCTGGTAGTTCCAACAATCCCGAGGTAGAGGTCGTTCATCGGGAACTGTGCACAGTCTGGGCCCAGGTTCAGAAGAACCTAGAGGCGTCCCAGAGCGTACAAAAAACTCAGGCTGATAGAAGACGTTCTGCTAACCCTTTGTTTATGGTCGGGGATGGTTATCGTCTAGGAACTTGCGCCTTAAGGTCCCGTCCAAGAAGTTTGCTCCCCGGTTTATTGGGCCGTATAAGGTCATTGAAGTCCTCAATCCTGTCTCCTTCCGACTGGAGTTGCCACCATCTTTTCGAATACACGACGTGTTTCATGCCTCCCTCCTTAAACGCTGCTCCCCGTCCTTGGTTCCCTCGAGGAAACCTCCCGTTCCCGTTCTCACCCCTGAGGGGGTGGAATTCGAGGTGGCCAAGATTGTGTACAGCAAGATGGTCCAAGGCTCCCTTCAGTACCTGGTCCATTGGAGAGGATACGGGCCTGAGGAGAGGACTTGGGTACCCGCCCGGGATGTTCACGCTGGGGTATTGGTCAGGAAGTTCCACCTTCGTTTCCCCAATAAACCAGGTCCACTTAGAAAGGGTCCGGTGGCCCCTCATAAAAGGGGGGGTACTGTAAAGGATCTGCCAGGCACAACTTCTGTGTATACGCCCATAGGTAATCAGTCTGCACCTGAGTCTATGTCTCTGAGACTGACTCCATCTTCCACCACTCAGGATGGCAGGCTTAGGAGTGGGAGAGCCTATCGCAGCCTGGCCAGACTGAGCTAGCTCCTGCCCTCTGTCTATTTATACCTGCCTTTCCTGTTCCTCCTTTGCTTGTGATTCTTATCGTGTGGTTTCCTGGCCCAGCTACAGCTTCTGACTATTTGATCCTGCTCCATACTGACCCTGGCTTACTGACTACTCTCCTGCTCTGCGTTTGGTACCTCGTTCACTCCTGGTTTGACTCGGCTCGTTCACCACTCTTGTTGCTCACGGTGTTGCCGTGGGCAACTGCCCCATTTCCCTTAGCTTTGTGTACCCTTGTCTGTTTGTCTCGTGCACTTACTGAGCGTAGGGACCGCCGCCCAGTTGTACACCGTCACCTAGAGCGGGTCGTTGCAAGTAGGCAGGGACAGAGTGGTGGGTAGATTAGGGCTCACTTGTCCGTTTCCCTACCCCCATCATTACAATTATTTCTCCGTCCGTGATTGTCTTGGTCTTATACGTAAGCGTGAAGGGAATTCAGATGTGCTTGGCACGTTGTCAAGGCAGAGGCGGTGGCATTGCTGTGCGCTAGGATAGCAAACTGTGTTTTCTCTAGAAGCTCCACCCTGGCTCTCATCTGTCATACTTCTTGCTTAACCCCTTCAAGACCAAGCTATTTTTGGCCTTCAGGACCAGAGCCATTTTTTCAAATCTGACATGTGTCACTTTATGTGGTAATAACTCTGGAATGCTTTTACCTATCCAAGCGATTATGAGATTGTTTTCTCGTGACATATTGTACTTTAGGTTAGTGAAAAAATTTGGTCGATAAATTTATTGCTTATTTGTGAAAAACACCAAAATTTTGAGAAAATTTGAAGAAATTATGATTTTTCTAATTTTAAATGTATCTGCTTGTAAAACAGATAGTAATACCACACAAAATAGTTACTAATTAACAATTCCCTTATGTCTACTTTATGTTTGCATTGTTATTTGAACATCCTTTTATTTTTCTAGGACGTCACAAGGCTTAGAACTTTAGCAGCAATTTCTCATATTTTTAAGAACATTTCAAAAGGCTATTTTTTTCAGGGACGAGTTCAGTTCTGAAGTGATTTTGAGGGCCTTATATATTAGAAACCCCCATAAAACACCCCATTTTGAAAACTTCACCCCTCAAAGTATTCAAAACAGCATTCAGAAAGTGTTTCAACCCTTTAGGCGTTTCACAGGCATTGAAGGAAAGTACAAATTTCATTTTTTTTTACAAAATTCATTTGTAATACATTTTTTTCTGTAACACAGAAGGTTTTACCAGAGAAATGCAACTCAATATTTATTGCCCAGATTCTGCAGTTTTTAGAAATGTCCTGCATGTGGCCCTAGTGCGCTAATGGACTGAAACACATGCCTCAGAAGCAAAGGAGTACCTAGAGGATTTTGGGGCCTCCATTTTTTAGAATATATTTTAGGCACCATGTCAGGTTTGAAGAGGTCTTGTGGTGCCAAAACAGTGGAAACCCCCAAAAGTGACCCCACTTTTGAAACTACACCCGTCAGGGAATTTATCTAGGGGTATAGTTAGCATTTTGACCCCACAGATTTTCTGCTAAATTTATTCGAATTAGTCTGTGAAAATGAAAATCTACTTTTATTGTGGAAAAACTTAGAATTTTCGAATTTTTGCAAGGAATAAAAGAGAAAAAGTACCCCAAAACTTGTAAAGCTACTTCTCCCGATTACGGAAATACCCCACATGTGGTAATAAACTGCTGCTTGGACCCACGGCAGTGCTCAGAAGGGAAGGAGAGCCATTTGGATTTTGGAGCACTGATTTTACTGGAATATTTTTCGGTGCTGTGTCGTGTTTGCAATGCCTTGGAGGGACCTAAACAGGGGAAACCCCCCAAAAGTGACTCAATTTTGGAAACTATGCCCCTCAAGGAATTTTTCTAGTGGTATAGTTGGTATTTTGACCCCACTGGTTTTTTGCTGAATTTATTAGAATTAGTCTGTGAAGATGAAAATAGACTTTTTTTCTGAAAAAACATAGAATTTTCTAATTTTTATAAGGAATAAAGGAGAAAAAGCACCTCAAAATTTGTAAAGCAATTTCTCCTGATTACGGCAATACCCCATATGTGGTAATAAACTGCTGTTTGGACCCACGGCAGGGCTCAGAGGGGACGGAGCACCATTTGGATTTTGCAGCTCAGATTTTGCTGAATTGGTTTCCGGGGGCCATGTCGCATTTGCAGAGCCCATGAAGTACCAGTACAGTAGAAATTCCCCAGGTGTGATCCCATTTTGGAGACTATACCTATCAAATAATTAAATTAGAGGTGTAGTGAGCATTTTGAGCCCTCAGGTGTTTTATAGATTTTATTAGAATTGGGCCGTGAAAATGAAAAACATTTTTTTTTCCAATAACCTATAGATTTAGCACATAATTTTTCATTTACACAAGCAATACAGGAGAAAAGACACCCCAAAATGTGTGACAAAATTTCTCCTGAATAGGGAAGTACCCCATATGTGGTTGTGAACTGCTATTTGGACATACAGCAAGAGTCTAAAGGGAAAAAGCACAATTTCGTTTTTGGAGTGGAGATTTTACAAAATTTCTTTTTTACTCCATGTTGCATTGCGCTGAGGTACCAGTACAGTGAAAACCCCCGAAAAGTGACCCCATTTGGGAAACTACACCCCTCAAGGAATTCATCTAGAAGTGTAGTGAGCATTTTAACCCCAAAGGTTTTGTAGAAATTAGTGCACAGTGGATGTTGCAGATTTAAAATTGCCATTTTCCACATATATGCTATTTCAGTGCCCAATGTGTTGTGCCCAGCTTGTACCACCGTAGACACACACCCCATAAATTATTGTTAAGGGGTTCTCCAGAGTACAGTAATACCCCATATGTGGTCATTAACTGCTGTTTGGGCACACTGCCAGGCCCAGAAGGAGCTCCATTTGGCTTTTGGAGCGCAGATTTTGCTTGGTAGTAGTTTTGTTTAGTATTTTACTGGTGTTTCAGCTTATAATATGGGGGCATAAACTGGGCGGAGTGCATCATGGTATATGTTAGCTGGGTGGAGTGTATCAGGGTATATGTAAGCTGGGCGGAGTGCATCAGGGTATATGTAAGCTGGGCGGAGTACATCAGGGTATATGTAATATGTGAGGAGTACATTAGGGTATATGTAAGCTGGGCGGAGTACATCAGGGTATATGCAATATGTGAGGGGTACATCAGGGTATATGTAAGCTGTGCGGAGTACATCAGGGTATATGTAAGCTGAGCGGAGTACATCAGGGTATATGTAAACTGGACGGAGTACATCCGGGTATATGTAAGCTGTGCAGAGTACATCAGGGTATATGTAATGTGTGCAGAGTACATCAGGGTATATGTAAACTGTGCGGAGTACATCAGGGTATATGTAAACTGTGCGGAGTACATCAGGGTATATGTAAGCTATGTGGAATACATCAGGGTATATGTAAGCTGTGAGGAGTACATCAGGGTATATGTAAGCTATGTGGAGTACATCAGGGTATATGTAAGCTGTGCAGAGTACATCAGGGTATATGTAAGCTGTGCGGAGTACATCAGGGTATATGTAAGCTGGGCGGAGTGCAACAGGTCATAATAGGATGATGTAATAATGGGGTAAATGAATAATAAAATGAATGATCCCTGGATAGTGACGTACGCTTTCAACCAATCATTCATGCACAGGCCGGATTTTTGGGTGTCGGAGTCGCACTTCTAAAGGGTGTCCGTGGTATTGTACAAAATATCCGCACTCCAGCATTGTCTAATCTTTGACTTCACTAGCCCCATATGTAGCACAGACCCCAAAATTTCATAGATTCCGCTGCATTTACAGGGTCTACAAATGGGGGCTGCAAATGATGACGTGGGGTTTTAGGTGAAGAACTGCTGCACATATAAATTAGTCTGGGCCGTCGTTTTGCATTATTGCGTTCCAAGAGTCATAACCTTTTATTTTTCCGTTGACGAGCTGTGTGAGCGCTTGATTTTCATGTGATGAGCTGTCGTTTTTATTAGTATCATTTTGGGGTAAATGTGATAATGTGATCAGTTTTTATAAAATTTTTTGGAGACCAAAAAACAGAAATTCTCTCGCTGTTTTTTTTTAATCAATTTTTAACGGCGTTCTCTGTGCTGCATAAACAACATGTTTGCTTTATTCTGCGGTTTGATACGATTATGGCAATACCAAATTTATATAGTTATTATATGTTTTACTACTTTTACACAATAAAAACCCTTTTTATAAATAAAATGTTTTAGTGTTACCATGTCCTGAGAGCCATAACTTTTTTATTTTTATGTCGACAGAGCTTTATGAGGGCTTGTTTTTTGCGTGACACACTGTAGTTTTAATTGGTACCAAGTTTGGGTACATGCGGCTTTTTGATCACTTTTTATTCCATTTTATTGGAAACAACGTGACCAAAAAAGGAAATTCTGCCATTGTTTTTTATGGTATTTTTTTTACGGTGTTCACCGTGTGGGATAAATAATATTATATTTTTATAGGTCACGCCGATACGAACGCGGCGATACCTATTATGTCTAGTTTTTGTTTTTTTTCCAATTATAAAGGACTTGATCAGGGACACAAGATGATTATTGTTTTTATTACATAAAACTTTTATTTATTTATTTATCTAAAACTTTTTTTAACCTTTTTTTTACATTTTATTTTACACATACTAGGGGACTGGAAGATCTGATCTTCTGATCCCCTGTACAATACACTGCACTACTTGTGCAGTGCAGTGTATTATAACTGTCATTTTATAACGACAGTTGAGCCTATTACGTCCTGCCTCGGGCAGGACCTAATAGGCTCCCGTACTGGACAACCAGGAAGCCATTGCTAGGCTTCCTGGTTGCCATTGCAACCATCAGAAACCCGCGATTTTTCGCGGGGGGCCAACGGGGTACAGAGGGAGCCCCCTCCCTCTGTATCAATCACTTAAATGCCGCTGTCGCTATTGACAGCGGCATTTGAGGGGTTAAATGGCGGCGATCGGACATAACAGTGATTGCCGCCGTTGCAGCGGGATGTCAGCTGTATATTACAGCCGACACCCGCTGAGGATGAAGCGCGCACAGCTCCTGTGCCTGCTTCATCCTCAGGACGTTACTGTACGCCCATTTGCGGGAACGAGCCGATAAAAAGGACGTACAGTAACGCCGATTTGCGGGAAGGGGTTAATATCAGCCAGTTCTCTCATGACAGGTCTGAGCGCTTTCTCTATGATCTTCAGAAGGCCTGAGGAGGAAACTGAGACCATTGATGATGCACTTGGAGGCACGTCATCGTCAATGTTGCTAAGGTTTCAGGCTGGTCCCCGATATACCGGTTGCGTTTAGCTCCTGCAGCCGCTTTTAGCAGTGAGTATTTTTGTAGGTATTTGTCCATATCGTCTGTGATTTGCCCGGTTTAGATATAGTTTAGGAGTCCACCCCCTTTGCTTGACCAATTTTCACCATTCTTGCAACTCTAATACAATAGAAGATCCGGGTGCAAAATGTGCTCACATCAGCGCACTAGATCACATAAGTATATGAGCGGCCTGTATCCAGTGTAGCAGGGAATGAAGGAAAGGGTTACAGAAGAGGCTTTGGTTCTTATGTACGAGAGTATGCTGGGTTAGTACAGAGTAACAGTTCAGATTTAAGGCATATCTAGTGCCGCTCAGAGACACTGAGTTCTCAAAATGCTGCCGAGGCACTATTCAACAGGCCTAAAATTGCAATCCACCTGTCCCTCCCTCTGGTAATATAATTAATATAATCCTGCATCTTTCTGGCGGTCCTGGGCTATAAGAAGGTGGCCGGCGTCAGGCAATGTGAGACAGAACTGCTGGGCCAAATCCAAGATGGCGGCCGTAGTAGGAAACAGCCGTTTTCCACAGCAAAAAGGTGATCCCCCTGGGAAGCAAGGGTACAGGGCCCAGGGATAGCCCCAGCTGTGAAGGATAGGACCTGTGGTTTTGTGGTCCGCTGAGGCACTGGAGCGCTATTTAGTCCAGAAGCGGTGCGACGGGGTGGCGGCCGTCAGAGATCGAGGCCGCGGCTTCAGGCCTAGCAGTAGGCTGCGATCTGAAAATGCGGCCAAAATGCCCAAGAATGGTGCCAAACTGTGCGAGGGGTACCAGGGGATATCGAGGGTGGCACTAGGACCAGAGATTGGTGCTGGAGGAGGGTGGATGGCACAAGATTAGGCTCAAGATTGCAGAGCTCTCAGCTTGTGCGTCCGCCCGGTCTCGCCATCAAGCCCCTAAAAGGAATAGCTTTTAAACTGTTCATTTGCCTCTTGGCGTTCTTTGTTTCCCTTTGGTCATGACATATAATGTTTCATTGACATTAAGAATATGAATAGTTTTATAGCAAATTAAACCACATAAATTAACAGTAAAATAAAAATATTCATGTGTTTCATCTTTTTTCTAATAAAAAAAATGACAAATGATGAATAGTCATAATTGTCTTTACCTTTCTGTGCTCTAATTGCTAAATTATATTTGGCACTCATTTTCCTTAAAAGTCCTAATGGGACATTTTAAGATAGAGACATACATATAAAATCCATCTCTCCCAATAACATAGTTTCCTGTAAAGTATCTCAGGTAATTTGTTAAGCTTTGCAAATGCAATCACTAAGCTGTCCCAATAGGTTTGCAATCTATCTTTTCAATCAAGGAAAATTAGTTAAAATCAGGCACAGCAGTTCCCAGATCAGTTAACAAGCCTAGAGGAGCCATCTTAAACAGGAGTCCTTTAAAGCTAGCTCATTTTCTTACCACTATTTTTTATCCTCTCTGCTGTTGGACAGATGGTCGATTTCTCAGAAAACAGATCTACTCTTTGTTTTTTACACTTAGTTGGAGATTCAACAGGATAGTGAGTTTGTGGCTGAATTACAAGAATAATTATACTGTTTTGCAATTATATAGAGCACTCTGCACACAGTATATGGGTTACTCAATCAGGTTGGAATCTAGAAAATTTATTCATGGACCAATTTCTCCATGACCATTTAAAGCCTTCTTTACATGTCTTCTAATTAAGAATTTGAGATATTGGGTTTCTTATGTTTTTGAAAGAAATAAAAAATAAACCAATAATCACAATTAATTCCAATATTCTGAAATTTGTCAGCTACAAACCAGGGAAAAAATTGTATGCAAAGGATGGTAGATCCCACAATTTCTAAATGTGCTGCTTATGTAGTTTACTACATTCTAAAAATGGACCAAAAGTCATAAAGTGTTTCATTGGTCCCCTAGAACCAGCAAGACATCCCTAAGTTAAAGAGGTTATGTTACTAGTTTATTATTGCCCTATCTCCTAACTAGGCGCTATGATGCAGATAACTATAGTGTCATTTTAAAAAAAAAATATTATTATTTGCAAAGTTATGTGCATTTTTATAAATATGCTAATTTGACTGTACTTGCCAAATGGGAGGTAACTCTTTCTTTTCACTCTGGGCTGTGTAATGTTTTCTGTATCACGTTGTCCAATCAGCATCATACAGTTCTCCTCTTCCTAGCTTAGCAACACAGTGTGATCATATAATATACAGCTTCCATTCCCAACTGTATTTTCAACTGGTGATACCTCCGGGTGTTTCACAGCTAGAACTGCGATCATGGTGCCATATGAAAGATTAGAATCTCATCTTTCATATGCCACCAGAACTGTTCTAGGTGGTCCACAGCCCGAGATGTGGCTATTTGAAGTGCTCCCCCTTCCCTCCATCTTCAGTCTCTCACACTGTGAGTGAAGCAGCTTCATGCTGATAGGACAGTGGCAGTGGCTGTGACATAGCTCTACCTCAGGTGATTTGCTGGTGTTGACACCCACTTGTCGAGTATAGCCTCATTTGCATATTTAGAAAAAAGCTCATGACTATAAATAATAAACTTTTTGGGACACAATTTTCACTGGCATTAACCGTGTGACAGTGCCTATTAGATTAGTTAGGAGATTGGGCACTACTAAACTAGTGACAGATCCTCTTTAACGGGTAACTAAACTTTTAAAAAACTTTTGGCATGTCATAGCGGCATGTAAGAAGTTTTGATAAGTGGAGGTCCGAGCACTAGTACCCCCCACTGATCGCTCAGGTGTGCGCTGTGTTGCTTCGTTTCTGATCGACTTCTGGATTGCTCTCTTCAGAGTGGTGTGGGCGTTGGCCGGTACAGCGCTTTCTCAGCGTTCCGAGGAAAGCTGATCCAGAAACAAAGCGGCACAGCGCTCAACCGGGCACTTCTGACATGTCACTATGATATGTTAAAAGTTTTTTAAATGTTTAGTTACCCTTTAACACAATCCCAAGTACTGCTGATTTTACCATCACAATGGGGTTTATAATCCTTAATTTGAAAATGAAAGGATGCCAAAGCTGTAAGTTTTTTCTCATCAGAAACATTTAATAATTGGCCAGTCATATTATCAGCCAGTTTGACAAAGCAAATGCTGCTTTGCTGCAATGTATCCTGTAGGTGAACCTCAGTAGTTGATAATGTCAGATGATCCCTATTGCGTAAGGACATTAGCAAACATTTTGACACTGCCAACTGCCATGCAGTAACCTCAATTATGGAAGTATAGAAGCACATGCAGTTATTTTTTTTTCTCTGATTTAAAGCATACATAACTTTTTAGGCGACTTTTCAGAATAAGCTGTTATGTGTGTGTACATGAGTAATAACACTATTTCTGGCCATTATATTACTTGTTGTTCTGCATTTTTCAGCAGATTTCCTCTCGGCAGTCTCTATCTCCAATTCTAAGTTTTCTCTGAGCTAGTGGATGGAGCCTAACTGCTATCATGTCTTCTATACACTGCACACATTAAGGGGAGAATCCTGCTCTCCTAACTCTATCTATCACATATATAGAACTTGCAGCAGCATGGAGTAGATTATACAGCAGTAATGAGCAGTGTAACTGAGAATCCAGCGCTGGACAAGACAGTAATACTTACCAGGAAGCTGCTGCACGTCTGTAAGTGACTTTATTACACTGCTCATCCTTCCTCTCCCCTCTGCATAGACTTGTATGGGCAGTGTGTCTGTGTCTCTTTCTCTCTCTACTCCCTCCTCCTGCTCCATCCTTCTATAGACCTGTATTGGCAGGAAGTGAAGAGACACATCCCTACCTTCTACAGTCCGACAGTAACTAGGGATGGATTTTGCTTGATAACAGTGGGGGGAAAGCAGATTACAGAAAGGAAGATACCTAGTGGCAGCAACATTACACAGAATATGCATGGATAAAACCACTTATTATCAGCTATGCTATTAAATTAGCATAAGTTGTTTTAAAAGTTAGTGTCCATTTAAAGCACTATCTTGACCTTAAAGGAACAGTGTCATCACAAATTATTTTTTTATATGTTAAAGATGTTAGTGCTTTATTAAAAATGTTTATATTCATTTGTGTGTTTGTGTTTTACTTTTTCTTATTTTTACACTTTTTCTTCCCTATGGGGGCTGCCATTTTTTGTTCCATTTCTGTGTGTGTCGATTAACGACACATACAGACATGGAATACGGCAGCCACAGTCCCATAGGGACTGCGAACGGCTCCCGTCCCATTGACTGCAGTGTACGGCGTCTGTGTGGGAACTGCGCATGCGCCGCTCCCACACAGTCCTATTCGAAATTGGCGCCGTCCGGCGCCATTTTCCTGTGGACCGGAAGTCGCGGCCGGACAGTAATATTACTACTTCCGGTCGCGGCTTCCGGATTTGTGCACTTGCACCAGCGGCAGCAAACGGAGCGGACGGGCCGGAGGGAGCCGCGGCGGCAGGAGCAGGTAAGAGATTTCAATGTATGTTCGTGTTTGTGTGTGTTTACTACTGTATGTAAACCTACTACACTGTGGGTTAGCTCAAAAAGTGGCGACACACAGTGTAGGAGGTTACATCGTTCAAACCCCTCGTTTATCCCGGCACTAGCCAGGATAAAGGAGGGGGGGATGCTGAGAGCTCACTAGAGCGAGGGCTTTTAACCCAATGTTGCAATGCTGCAATTTTGGGAACAGCTCCATCTAGTGACCAAAAATGGGTAGTATTATAAATTAGAAATAATTTATAATATTACATGGACTCGTGCAAAAAAATAAAAAAAATTTGAACAATGTTTAATCACCCACACACTAAATGTTTAATTTTTAAAAAAAAAACATGTTTTTCTGGCAACACATTCCCTTTAAGGGGGAGTTCACAGAGTGTTTCCTGTCAGGCAGAAAAAAATCTGCCTCAAAATTCCTTCAGGAATTAAGAGTCAGATTTTGAATTACAAGCGTTTTTTTACACTTTTATTTTTTTTCACATTTTTGGGCAAAAGCCGCCCGGGAAAAAAACTGCCTCTGCTTCCCATTGATATCAAGTTGGGGTGTTTCTTGATGAGGATTCCTACATGGTTTCTACTTAAAGAGGCTCTGTCACCAGATTTTCAAACCCCTATCTCGTATTGCAGCAGATCGGCGCTGCAATGTAGATAACAGTAAAGGTTTTTTTTTCAAAAACGAGCATTTTTGGCCAAATTATGAGCATTTTTATATTTATGCAAATGAGCCTTTCTTAAGTACAACTGGGCGTGTTTAAAGTTAAGTACAAGTGGGCGTGTATTGTGTTCGTTACATCTGGGCATTTTTACTTGTTTTACTAGCTGGGCGTTGTGAATAGAAGTGTATGATGCTGACGAATCAGCATCATCCACTTCTCTTCGTCAACACCCAGCTGTTGGCAGTGCACAGACACACAGCGTGTTCTCCAGAGATCACGCTGTGATGTCACTTCCTGCCCCAGGTCCTGCATCGTGTCGGACGAGCAAGGACACATCGGCACCAGGCGACTGCTGCAGAATCAACTGTCGCCTGGTGCCGATGTGTCCTCGCTCGTCCGACACGATGCAGGACCTGGGGCAGGAAGTGACGTCACAGCGTGATCTCTCGAGAACACGCTGTGTGTCTGTGCACTGCCAGAAGCTGGGTGGTAACGAAGAGAAGTGGATGATGCTGATTCGTCAGCATCATACACTTCCATTCACAACCCCCAGCTAGTAAAACAAGTAAAAACGCCCAGATGTACACACACAATACACGCCCACTTGTACGTAACTTTAAACACGCCCAGTTGTACTTAAGGCTCATTTGCATAAATATAAAAATGGTCATAACTTGGCAAAAAATGCTTGTTTTTGAAAAAAAAACAAAAACGTTACTGTAATCTACATTGCAGCGCCGATCTGCTGCAATACGAGATAGGGGTTTGAAAATCTGGTGACAGAGCCTCTTTAAGCTGTGTGATCTACCCCTAACTCTTTTTACCTTGGCTACAGCTCCAAAACCAGCCCTGGCTGTAAACACAAAATAATACTTTGTACATTGAGTGCCTGACCATAAAATAAACAAATAGCAGTAATCCACAAATAATAAGCTATTTGTGTGTTTACATCTCTTTCTGTGCCAACTCCTTCAGTCAGAGACCAGCACTGGGGAATTCCATCTGACAGAAACGATCTGTGAATAATTTCTTACATCAGGGCACATGTGTGGCATTACTGGATTGGGCAGTAATTCCAAAACAGTATTACTAAATCTCATTCACTTGTTTGCCATAGTGTTGAAGAAGTGGTATAAATCAAAATAGGTAAAGACATATGCCAAGTTTTTTTACAATTTTTAAATATATGAAGAAATATCAAGACGTGATCTTGATTCAAAGAGTATAAAAAGATAAAGGTAAGGTAAGTGAAGAAAAAAAGCAATTAAAAATTGACTTGACAATGATTTATTAAATAAGACATACCATTTCCTACTGCACATATACAATACCAGATGCAAACTCAAAGGGAAACTTTGCCTACAATTCATGTTTTCCATAGGTTTCATTAGTCCCTTAATGACACAGCCTAGTTTTGGCCTTAAGGCTCAAAGCCCATTTTTCAAATCTGACGTGTCACTTTATGTGGTAATAACTCTGGAATACTTATACCTATCCAAGCGATTCTGAATTTTTTTTCTTGGAACACATTGGACTTTATGTTAGTGGTAAAATTTAGTCGATATATTCAATGTTTATTTGTAAAAAAAATACACAAAATTTAGAGAAAATTAGAAAAAAAAAGCATTTTTCTGAATTTAAATGTATCTGCTTGTAAGACAGATAGTAATTCCACATAACATAGTTACTAGTTCACATTTCCAATATATCTACTACATGTTGGCATAATTTTTTAACATTCTTTTATTTTTCTAGGATGTAACAAGGCTTAGAACATAAGCAGCAATTTCTCATATTTTGAAGTAAATTTCAAAGGCCTTTTTTATTTAGGTACCAGTTCAGTTGGCTTTGAGAGGGCTATATATTAGAAACACACATAAAAGACCCCATTTTAAAAACTAGACCCACTCAAAGTATTCGTAACAGCATTTAGAAAATTTCTTAACCCTTTAGGCGTTTCACAGGAATTTAAAGCAAAGTAGAGGTGAAATTTACAAATTTCATTTTTTATACATAAAATCCTTTTTATTCCATTTTTTTTCCCTGTAAAACTGAAGGTTTTACCAGAGAAACGCAACTCTATATTTATTTCCCATATTCTGCAGTTTTTGGAAATATCCCACATATGGACCTAGTGTGCTACTGGTCTGAAAAATAGGCCTCAGAAGCAAAGGAGCACCTAGAGGATTTTAAGGCCTTCTTTTTATTAGAATATATTTTTATCACCATGTCAGGTTTGAAGAGGTGTTGTGGTGACAAAACAGTGGAAAGCCCCCAAAGTGACCCCATTTGGCAAACTACAACCCTCAAGGAATTTATCAAGGGATATAGTGAGCATTTAGGCCCCACTGGTTTTTTTTGCTGCATTTTGTGGAATTAGGCTGTGCAATTGCAAGTCACATATTTTTCTGATAAAAGGTAAACATTTACATTTTTTACAAGGAATAAAGGAGAAAAAAACACCCCAACAGTTGAAAAGCAATTTCCACATACCCCATATGTGGTCATAAACTGCTGGTTGGGCAAACGTCAGGGCTCAGAAAGGCAGGAGCGCTATTTGGCATGTAGATTTTGCTGGATTGGTCTCTGGACGCCATGTCACAATTGCAGAGCTTCTGCGGTACCTGTACGAGGGAAACCCCTAAAAAGTGACCCCATTTTGGAAACTATTGTGTGCGACTTTTTGATCAGTTTTTATTCTATTTTTAAGAGGCGTGGTGACTAAAAAACACCAATTCTATTATTGATTTTTATTCCTTTTTTTTTACAGCTGTCACCATGCGCGATAAATGACATATTCACTTTATTGTATGTGGCGATACAATTATGGCGATACCATATGTTTATAGTTTTTTTTATGTCTTATGGCGTTTGCACAATAAAATACTTTTTATAAAAAATTATTTCCTTTTTGTGTTGCCTTATTCTAAGAGCCATAACTTTTTTATTTAATTTTGTTAATAATAAAGGACTGATAAGGCAAAAAGAGTGATTTTTACTTTTATTACTTATACATTTTTATTTTTTTATTTTTATACAACTATTGTAAAGGATCTGCCAGACACAGCTTCTGTGTCGACGCCCGTGGTTAATCTGTCTGCACCTGCTCCTAAGTCTGATAGAGTGACTCGATCTGCTACCACTCAGGCTGGTAGGCTCAGGAGTGGGAGAACCTATCACAGCCTGGCCAGACGGTTCTAGCTCCCGCCCTCGGTCTATTTATACCTTCATTTCCTGCTTGTCTCTGCCTGTTATTCTTTCCTGTTTCCTGGCTCTGCTGCTCCTGCTATCATTATTGACCTTGCTTCATTTTGACCCTGGCTTTACTGACTACGCTCCTGCTCTGCGTTTGGTACCTCGTACACTCCTGGTTTGACTTGGCTCGTTCACTACTCTTGTTGCTCATGGTCTTGCCGTGGGCAACTGCCCCATTTCCCTTAGCTTCTGTGTACCCTTGTCTGTTTGTCTGTCGTGCACATATTGAACGTAGGGACCGTCGCCCAGTTGTACGCCGTCGCCTAGGACGGGCCGTGCAAGTAGGCAGGGACTGAGTGGCGGGTAGATTAGGGCTAACCTGTCTTTCTCCCTACCCCGTCATTACAATTTTTTTTTTTTACTTTTTTTTTGTCCCACTAGGGGACTTGAAGGCAGGAGGCCTTAATCGCATTTCTAATACACTGCACTACATGCGTAGTGCAGTGTATTAGAGCTGTCAGATATACACTGACAGCAAGCATAGTGGGTCCTGACTTTGTCAGGCCCACTAGGCTTCCATAGATGGCATAGCCGGAGGCCATTGCTAGTATAGCAACCATCGGCGCCAACAATAATACTGCGGGACATCGATGGTGTTTTAACCCCTAAGATGCCAGGATCGCTATTAAACGTGGCGACTATGGCGTTAATCAGCGGGGACTACTGTGATAGGTCCCTGCTGAAGGAGCTGCGGAAATTGCTGTATGAGACAGCAGTTATCACAGCTCCTGTATGTTCCGGGAGGGGGGACAGAATGGCCTTTAGACCCATGACGTACTATTAGGTTATGGAGCGCGAACAATGCGCTCATCATGACCTAATAGTATGTCCAGGAGTGGGAAGGGGTTAAGGAATAACATGTGTCAGTCAAATACCTGTTATTTTTCTTGTTGTTTCTATCAATAAATATCACTCTCCATAGCAACAGTCTGAATCAGGCTTTTGGTGTCACACCTTTTTAGTATTGAGTCAATGGTGATAAATCTGTGTCACTAATAAAAGTGCTAGAACTTCCTGTATGATGTAATACATGGACTGTTCCACAAATACTCTCCATGGGGGACTATAAAGTCCTAACACAGTTACTGATGATGATTATACAGGCTCCTATCACACATATAATGAAGAAGATCACAGTTCATCCTTCCTGGCTTTTTATTTATAAACTCCTTTTTAGGAGAATTTTTGGGGAAACATAATCACACTCTTCTCCTCAGGCAGAGATGATATTGACTCCACCTGATACTGTGCCAAGGAATAATGATAATAAATGGTAGCATAGCATAGAGGAAGAGAGAGCAGGATTAAATCTAAAATTCAAGATGGTGTCTGTGGATTGCATGGTAGTGAGCACAATATACATAAAAGACTTGCCATCTTGGGCAGTAAAAGTATCTGAAGGGGTTTCGGGCATCTAGTGCTGCTAAGGCACATGAGACGGTATCTAGGGGTTCAAAGGCAACAGAGGGGGGATCTAGGGAAGCAAAGATACCTGAAGGGGGTATCCAGGGCAGTAAAGGTTTTGTGAACACTATTTAGTTTTTGACACAGTTTTGAAAAAATTGTAATAGAAACCGGAAAGAAGTCCTAAGCCCTATTGCCTTCCCGACCCAGTAGCTCTGAAATCATAATTATTGATTATGCATATAATTGTAGCAATAATTATAGCAAAGCATTACTGGCAGGTTCTGACTTTGCCAGTACTGCGGAGAATAGCCAAGAAGAAGGGAGGACTGCGGACGAGGTGGGACTAAGCAGCTGTACAGTAAGAGAGTTCTGTACTCAATTTATTTGTTTGTGCAAGGTGGGCTGGTACTGACATTGGTTGTGAATCTTTTTATCTCTGGTTCTGCAAACAGGCTGTAATTTTAACAACCTGCATGGAAGAACTGGCTTTTTCACACCCCTGGGTAAAGACATTGGAAACCACACAAAATAGTTTACAATGTGAATGTGGCTCCCAAACCACATTGTAGCCACCATGGTATTCCACTTAGTCTGGTAAGGCCTCATGCACACAAAAGTGAAAACGCCCGTAATTACAAGCCGTAATTACTGGCCCATTGCTTCTATAGGCCACGGGTACCTTCCCGTATACTATGTGTCAGTGCCGTTGAAAAATATGGAACATGTCCTATTTCAGGCTGTAATAACGGCACGGGCAGGCCCATAGAAGTCTATGGGGCTCCCGTAATTAAGGGTGGCTACGTGTGTGCACCCATAATTACGGGAGCGTTTCTATGCGACGTCAGGAGATAGTCACTGTCCAGGGTGCTGAAAGAAATAACTGATCGGCAGTAACTCTTTCAGCAACCGGGACATAGGTATAATATCATAGACCAATTCTGTAGAATTACAATTATCCATTTTTATAGATGTTGCAAGCAGAAATTTAATATAAGCCTGATTTTTATCTATAAAGCTTTTTTAAATAGGAATATATGTGACAGTATATGCTTTATTTTGACAGTTGTTAATGGATGAAAACTGAGCACTTGCTATTCCTGTAGAGTCATATTGTAATGAGAACTTATCGGAGTCATATGATCTCAATATATTACAGAGAAAACACAGCTGAGAATTGCAGTCTTTAGAAGAGTATACCCAGGGGTTGGATTCAAGCTTCCCTGTTTTGCGGACAAAGACATACGCGCCGGGTGGGGGGTTGTGGTGTTTTGCGGAGTATGGCGCCATGGAAAATGATACTAATAATTAAATAAAACAATTACAATATTCCAAATACACCCTATATTAAAGTAGCTTCAAATAAAGAAATTCCATGTCCAGAATGTTAAACTGTATTTCCACACTGTGTACATATTTACATAAGCATACACTACCTACCCACATTCATTAAATTAAACTCATTACGTATAAACCTATATGCACACATTCAATTTCTTAAGAGTGGAGGACAGCGCGGCGTGCGGAGCAAACCACAACAAATTATCCGCTAATGCACAGATACGGTGCAAGAACCAAGCTCAGTATATATATCTACACAGCACCAGAACAAAGCTCAGTACATATATACAGCCCCAGAACCAAGCTTAGTACAAATATACAACTCCTAAACCATGCTCAGTACATATATACAGAACCAGAACCAAGCTCAGTACATATACACAGCACCAGAACCAAGCTCAGTACATATACACAGCACCAGGACAAAGCTCAGTACATAAATACAGCGCCAGGACAAAGCCAAGCACATAAATACAATGCCAGTGTAGCGTCCATGGCAACGGGCCGTTGGATTTACTCACCTCCCGACGCCCGCAGCCATGGATCCGTGAGCGCTAGTCCCCATCTCCTTCCTAGGAGACGCCAGCGCTCACTTCCGCTCCGGTCTGCTGTGTCCCGTAGGGTGTGCGCGCACGCTCGTGCCAGGCCTTAAAGGGCCAGCGCGCGCACAGAGGAAATCATCATCATCAACTGCCATGATTTCCTGATCTATAAGAAGGCCCCAGGCCTTCTGATCCTTGTCTGAGCGTTGTTAGTTTTCCCAGTCTGTCTTGCAAATGGTCCCTTAGTGTTTCCCATTCCATTTGTTACCCGTGCCCTGTTACCTGTTCCTGTATCCCGTGCTGTTCTTGTTCCTGTGCCTATTAGTGTCGGAGTCGTGTCACGTCCTGTGTCATCTGCCACGTCCAGAGGAATTCGCCACGTCTGTGTCATCTGCCACGTCCTGTGTCATCTGCCACGTCCAGAGGAATTTGCCACGTCTGGCGCAACCTGCGGCATCTGTGTCATCTGCCACGTCCTGTGTCCTCTGCCACGTCCAGAGGGATTCGCCACGTCTGGCGCAACCTGCGGCACCTGTGACATCCACCACGTTTGGTGATACCTGCTGCACACATCTCCTTCTGTGCCAGAGCTGTGGCCACTGTCTGGACTATCCAGGTACCCTTGTGCGGGACTTTGTATTCTGGGGTTCCTGTTGTTTGGCTAGCTGCATCCCTGCTTTGGCGGTGTGGCCTAGTGGGTCCACTAACCCGCTACTTGACAGCCGGAACCAAGTTCAGTATATGAATACAACACCAGAACCAAACATATACATATATACAGTACCAGAAACAAAATCAATACATACGTACAACTCCAGAACCAAGCTTAGTACATATATACAACACCAGAACCAAGCTCAGCATGAAAATACAGGTCCAGAACCAAGCACAGTACATATATACAGCACTACAACAAAGCTTGGTACATAAATACAGCAACAGAACCAGGCTCAGTACATGTATATATGTTTTGAGCTTGGTTGTTATAATGTATATATGTACTAAACTGTCTTGTGGTGCTGGATAGATAGATAGATAGATAGATAGATAGATAGATAGATAGATAGATAGATAGATAGATAGATACAAAGCGGCTGTAATTTTAACAACCGGTTTAGGAGAACTGGGGCGAACCTTACAGATCCCACCCCTGAGTATACCTATCAGAAACATTTATGCCATATCTAGAGGATATGCCCTAAATTTCTAATAGTTGCTGGTCTTAGGTTTGGCACCCACACCTACCTCCAGAATGGGGGTCAACCCCTGTCCCATCTGGTGATTCCCGACAATTGATTCCTAAGAGAGTTATGGAAACAGCCGAGCAAGCAAGTATTAGTAATTTAAAAATAAAAATAAAAATAAAATTCTTTGTAGCTCAATAATTGAAATCATTGAAGACATATAAACAAAATAACTAATTTCTAGTTTTATTTGGAATCAAATAAGTTGCATGGGACCAATTTATTCATTTTCATTATTTTTACTTCTTTCTGAAACAGATAAATTATTGACTATATAAAAGAATAAGATACTATATCACTGAATAATACTTCTACTATTAAGAATTCATTGATTTTAAATGCTGCAAAGTACTGTATTTTAGAATTAATTAAGATTGCCTTCTTCAATGAGATTACAGAACAAGCTAAATCTGAAATGTTAATATTGCAAACAAAGAATTGTTATATAAAGATTTTAATAACTTTCAAAACCTCCAATATCTTTTTCTCTTTTAATAAAGATATATATAATTTTCTGTTGTAAACCCTCTACCATGTAAAAGTTAAAATACCAATTTAAAACTAAAGGAAGAATACAACAACATTTATTTTGAGATCACCAAATAGTGCTGTGAAGTCCTCTAGGGAGAAAAATCTGGCCTAGTGGGGGTGGGGGGTGCTCATTTATAGGCATATTTTTCATATCAAATGCAAATAAATAAACCATCTATACAGTATGTGAACCAACTACTCTATAAGGCTGAGTTTCCGCATAGCGTAAATGCTGCCGAATTTACGCAACGGAATTCTGTGTGGAAATTCTACAGCATTTACAGTAGCAGCAAGGTATATTCGATTTAGCAAATCTCAAACACATGCTGCGGAAAAAATAACGCAGAAAAGTCGAGCGGAAAGTGTTGGACAGGCGGAAATCTGCAGGTGCACATATACTTTGCTATAATCAATGTTTAAGACCGGAATCACACGAGCATGTTCAGTCCGTGATATACGGTCCATATGTCGGACGCATTTACGCGGACCCAACATACTGCAGGGAGCCGGGCTCCTAGCATTATAGTTATCTATGACTCTAGGTGTTACTGCCTCGCTGTGGGACAACTGTCCCGTACTGAAAGCATGATTACAGAACGGGACAGTTTTCCCGCAGCGAGGCAGTGACACCTAGCATCATAGATAACTATGATGCCAAGAGCCCGGCTCCCTGCAGTGTATTCGGTCTGGGAAATGCGGCCGAAGTACAGACCGTATATCACGGACCAAACACGCTCGTGTGTCGGGCGCCTAACACTAAATCCACAAGTAAAACCACTGCTGAAAAAACACAGCGTTTCCGCAACAATATGCGCAGCAAAAACTCACGATTTTCTGAAGATTTCTGTGAGATTTATCTGCATTTTTTTTGTTATTCCGCTGGAGATCTTCTTTTCCAGAAATGCTGCAGCATATCCTGTGTGTGGGAACATACCCTAAAAACGGATAACATGCAACACATTTTTGCGACTGGAAATCATTTCCATTCATCTGAATGGGGTTTGCATAAATCCATACACCTGTTGCAGAACCAACCACATTCAGATAAATGGTACTGATTTCAGTCAAATAAATTCTGCAGCGCGTTAATTTCACCCTAAATGAGCTATTAATCTATGCAAGAACTGTTAATAGAATTATATTTGTAAATCAGCATCTATGTATTATTATAAGAGATAAGTGAGTATTTTGGTTCAAACTTTTTATTAATTTCCAAGTGAAATGAGTATGACAGTAAGTACAATTACAGCGTATACAGAATATAAATCTCCAGTCATACATTTCTACAAGGTAGCAGTAAAAAATAGTGTAGTAGTGTGTTAGCCAGAAACAATATGCAATGTTTAATACTTCTGTGTCAAAAAAGAAAAAAGTATAGTAGGTATGATACCTTATTGGCTAACCATAAAAATTCTATATGCAAGCATTCAGAGCACAAAGGCCCCTTCATCAGGGAGGTTAACAAATTAACCCGTTAGTGACCGACCCATCGTGTTTCTACATCGGTCACTAACGGGCTTTATTCCGATGCCATAGACTTTTTACGTCGCTGCATCGGAATCAAATAGCGCCGCCGGGGGGAGGTTTAGCTCCCTGCTCTCAGCTGCCGGAGGTAGCTGAGGGCTGGGAGCAGTGACTAGGGACCGCTGTTCGCGGTCCCCATACCGGCGATCGCCGGTATTCAATGAATACTGGCTACCGCAGTTACAATAAATGTGCCTCAGCAAATTATGATTTTATCTCCTCTCACCATGTATGTTTGGTGAGAGGAGATAAAAAACTGCTTCTTAGGCCCCCTGCTGCCTCCGATCGTGTCCCCCGTCGTCCCCCCGTGCCCCCCCCGTCCCTAACTGCCGGGAAAAAAAAGAAAATGGCGCACGCATGCACAGTGACATAAGGCAGCTATTCTGCCTGTACATAGAAACTGATCAGGGACCCTGATATTTGGTCCCTGATCAGATGGTCACTGTGATATACCTATCACAGTGACCATAGTCCCATATTTACACAATACAGCACAAGATTTGTGCTCTTTCCCTCCCTCCTCTCACTGTAGTTGATCTGTGAGAGGAGAGAGAGAAATACTATAGAAATCTTGTGCTGTATTATACTGTGAAATACACCACATACGTACTCGCCAGTGTTCCGATATTGTCCGTAATCACCCCAGATTACCCGTAATCACGCCAGATTACCCGTAATCACGCCAGATTACCCGTAATCACGCCAGATTACACGTAATTACTTGTTATCTCCGTAATTCTTTTTTTTTTCCGCTGAATTAGTTTTAGTTGCTGTAATTAACTGCGGTTTACCGTATTTTTTTAATTTTTTTACGTTAGTGTTGTGTCTATATTATATATAAAAAAAAAACAAAAAATATGTAAAATACAAAAAAAAAAAAATTTACTTGTTAGTTTAGTGTTATAAAATAATGAACCGCAGAAGTCGCAGAATGTTCTCTGCAGAGCAGGCATACGCCATGCTGTGCTCTAGCGGTTCCGGCAGTGATACAGACACTGCGTCAGAAGCAGAACTTGGCTCAGAAAGCGACACAAGTTCTGCTTCTGCCACTGGACCCCCCAGCCCTATGGTGGTGGACGCAGCGGTCACCGGTGAGGCGTCAGGAGCCGGGCCTAGTACTGCAGTCCCTCCCGCCATGTGGGATCCTGCAGTTTCTTTCTCCCCCCAAATTCCGCCATTTACAGCGACTCCAGGCATCAACTCTGATGTCACAAATTTTACCCCCTATAATTTTTTTAATTTGTTTATTGGCGATCAGGTCCTGGAACTAATCGTCCAGCAGACGAATTTATACGCCAGGCAATTTGTCACCCAAAATCCCAGTTCTTACTATTCCAGAGGATGGATCCCCACAACCGTCTGTGAAATGAAAAATTTTTTGGGAATTACCCTAAATATGGGGATAGTAAAAAAAACGTCTATCCGCTCCTACTGGGCTACTAGCTCTATCCATAGCACCCCTGTATTTGCTGCTGTCATGACCCGAACGCGCTATGAGACGCTAATGCGCTTCATGCACTTCTCGCACAACTCCCAAATCCCCCCAAGAAGTGACCCAGGCCATGATCGCCTCAACAAGTTGAGACTCCTCATCTCCCTCCTATCTGAGTCTTTTCTGAATTTGTACACCCCAGGCCAAAAAATAGCGGTAGACGAGTCCCTTATGGCCTTCAAGGGCCGTCTATCGTTTCGCCAATATATCCCCTCCAAAAGAGCCCGATACGGAGTGAAACTCTATAAGGTGTGCGAGAGCACAACGGGCTACACCTGTGCCTTTTTTATATATGGGGGCAGGGACCGCCACCTTAATCCCCCAGGATACCCAGAGGATATTGGCATTAGTGGGAAAATTGTCTGGGAACTCATGGTGCCATTCCTACAGAAAGGGAACCATGTGTACACCGACAATTACTACACCAGTGTCCCCCTGTATAAGTCCATCCATGCTGCGAATACAGGGGCCTGTGGGACGGTACGAAAAAATAGAGTCGGCTTCCCTCAACAGCTGGTGTCCAGGCGACTAGTAAGGGGTGCGTCACTCTCATTCACCAGTGACCAGTTGCTCGCAATAAAATGGAGTGACAAAAAGGATGTGTACATGCTCTCCACCGTGCACGAGGACACCACAGTGGCAGTAAGAGAGAGGGGCGCTACCTCTGATAAGAGGAAACCGGTCTGCGTGGTGGACTATAACAAGTTTATGGGGGGAGTCGATCTATCTGACCAGGTCCTACAACCGTACCTGGTCAAGCGCAAAACTAGGGCCTGGTATAAAAAGGTAGCGATCTACCTTATCCAGATGGCCACTTACAACAGTAATGTGCTCTATAAGACCCAGGGAACGCTCAGTTTCCTCCAGTATCAGGAGAAAATTATAGAGCACCTCCTTTTTGACTCCCCCGCACCTGGAGACTCCTTTGAGTCAGAGAATGTCAAAAGGCTCACTGAGCGCCACTTCCTTCACCCCGTCCCTGCCACTGAGAGTAAGGAATACCCCCAAAGGATATGCCGGGTGTGCAGTAAACACGGAAGGAGGAGGGATACCCGGTTTTACTGCCCCATGTGCCCTTCAAATCCAGGCCTGTGCAACTACCCCTGTTTTGAGACCTACCACACCGTTTCTAATTATTAATTTTATCTATAATTTAGGGATCACCAAAAAGGGTGGGGTGGGGGGGATTCTTTTTAGGGAGTCAATTTCATTTATTCATATTTTATTTTTCGTTTCTGAGCTTTCCAAGGGAGGGAGGGATTCTCATGGGGAGGAAGTAAAGTATTTATTTCAGACTGTAAAACTAATTTTCCCCTTTTTTGATTTTTTTTTTATACATTTCTTGGACAATTAAATCCAGGACTTGATCACTCACAAATGAATACAGTTTATTGTGCAGGAGCCCACATCTGTCTATTCAGAACATGGACCCCACAAGTGTTCTTGAAATAAAAAATAAATGTGGGCATTGCATTTATTAGTAGATAAATCCAACACCTGCGGCCCGTGCCGCCCCTGAATTAGTGGAAGTCGTGCATTTTAGCAATGGTTAAAAGAATAAATTGGGGATGTATTTCCTTTTTCTTATGACTATGTCCTGCCACATACAGCTGTTACATTCCTAATTCTGTACCGTGATACGGGCATGATATTTTTTTTTTGGAGGATCTCTAATAATCGAGCTGTTCCTTATCAATAAACCATGGGCTTTGTTACGGTTCTTCTGGAAATACTGACATCATTTTGAGGATTAGTGATCCTTTACTGTTCCTATAGATGGTTTTGGACATTGTCCCTCTTCCTATATTCTGTAGGTGATTGGTTATTTTGTGCACATAGCGGTTCCTACCTTGCCGGGCAGGGGCCTGTTATGGTGTACCGTGTCACTTGGCACATTCGTCCCTCATAAGGATTGATGGAGCTAAAGAGACGTTGTACAACCAGTCACTGAAAAAAAAAAACCTTGTCATGACAGCCCTGCAGGTGTTCTTCTATCAACAGACTCGAGTTTGCAACATAGTTGGATACATTTTCCTCCATTTGTTTGAAGATATTGCCCGTCACTCCAGTACAGTTTATTTTTTCCTCTCTGACTGATTTTATATTAGGACAGAATTCTGTCCACAAAGACATCATAATGGCACCAACTGCTTCTTCAGCAAGACATAGTCATAAGTACAGGCAAATACGTCTATAGCGACATGTATCCGTTATGAATACACGGCTTCACTTCTATTCTGTGCCGCACAAATTTATTAATGTGGCATATTTCTAACAAAATAACCTTCTACCACGTCTCCTATTTCATGTGGAAACGTAATAAGAGTTTGAAGAAAACATTATATACCCATAGTGTCTGAAATGATACCCATTATTTCCTCCTTTAAAAAAATTTTGGTCCGCATGCCCACTACACCACTAGATGAATACCTTTAGGGGTTTAGTTTTTAAAATGGGGTCATTTCTGCGTGTTTTTTTTTTTGTTCAGGCAGCTCAATGCCTCTAAATGCATGATATGGGGCCTAAAATTTATTCAATTGTGCCCTGAAAGCCAAAGGGTGCTCCCTCTCTTTTTGGCCCAGCCACACGTCTAAGAAGCAGATTGGGGCAACAAAGAGAGTATTTTTGAAAACAGGAGAAACCGGGTGATAGATTTTGGGGTGTGTTTCTTCATTTTCATGATCGCTTTACACAGAAATCGGTCTTCAAAGTGATACTTTTATGAAAAAAGTGATTTTTTATTTTTTTTCACCTGCTATGCATTAAATTTAGCAAAAAACTGTGAGGTCAAAATACTCACTACACCCCTAGATAAATACCTTAAGGGGTCTAGTTTTCTAAATGGGGTCATTTATGGGGAGTTTCTATCGTTCTGGTAGTTCAAAACCTCTCCAAATATACAGTGGGGCATAAAACATTTTCAAGCAAAATATGAGTCCTGAAAGCCTCCGGGTGCTCCCTTCCTTTCAAGCCCTGCTGTGTGTCCAGGCAATGCATTAGAGTCACAATGGGGGCATTTTTGAAAACAGGAGAAACAGGGTGATAGATTTTGGGGTGTATTTCTTCATTCTTATGGTCGCTTTACACAGAAATCGGTCTTCAAAGAGATACTTTTATGGAAAAAGTGATTTTTTATTTTTTTTCACCTGCTATGCATTAAATTTAGCAAAAAACTGTGGGGTCAAAATACTCACTACACCCCTAGATAAATACCTTAAGGGGTCTAGTTTTCTAAATAAGGTCGTTTATGGGGAGTTTCTATCGTTCTGGTAGTTCAAAACCTCTCCAAATATACAGTGGGGCATAAAACATTTTCAAGCAAAATATGAGTCCTGAAAGCCTCCGGGTGCTCCCTTCCTTTCAAGCCCTGCTGTGTGTCCAGGCAATGCATTAGAGTCACAATGGGGGCATTTTTTTAAAACAGGAGAAACAGGGTGATAGATTTTGGGGTGTGTTTCTTCATTCTTATGGTCGCTTTACACAGAAATCGGTCTTCAAAGAGATACTTTTATGAAAAAAGTGATTTTTTATTTTTTTTCACCTGCTATGCATTAAATTTAGCAAAAAACTGTGGGGTTAAAATACTCACTACACCCCTAGATAAATACCTTAAGGGGTCTAGTTTTCTAAATGGGGTCGTTTATGGAGAGTTTCTATCGTTCTGGTAGTTCAAAACCTCTCCAAATATACAGTGGGGCCTAAAACATTTTCAAGCAAAATATGAGTCCTGAAAGCCTCCGGGTGCTCCCTTCCTTTCAAGCCCTGCTGTGTGTCCAGGAAATGCATTAGAGTCACAATGGGGGCATTTTTGAAAACAGGAGAAACAGGGTGATAGATTTTGTGGTGTGTTTCTTCATTCTTAGGGTCACTTTACACAGAAATCGGTCTTCAAATTGATATTTTTATGGAAAAAGTGATTTTTTATTTTTTTTCACCTGCTATGCATTAAATTTAGCAAAAAACTGTGGGGTCAAAATACTCACTACACCCCTAGATAAATACCTTAAGGGGTCTAGTTTTCTAAATGGGGTCGTTTATGGGGAGTTTCTATCGTTCTGGTAGCTCAAAACCTCTCCAAATATACAGTAGGGCCTAAAACATTTTCAAGCAAAATATGAGACCTGAAAGTCTCCGGGTGTTCCCTTCCTTTCGGGCCCTGCCGTGTGTCCAGGCAATGCATTAGGGTCACAATGTGGGCATTTTTGAAAACAGGAGAAACAGGGTGATAGATTTTGGGGTGTGTTTCTTCATTCTCATGGTCGCTTTACAAAGAAATCGGTCTTCAAAGTGATACCTCATTTTGTTGCCCAATTTGTCCTTAGTGCGGCAATACCCCATTTGTGGTGAAAAAACTGCCGTTTTGGCCCATGGGAGGGCTCAGAAGGAAAGGAGCGCTATTTGTTCTTTGGAGTCCAGATTTTGCTGGATTGGTTTTCGGGTGCCATGTCGCATTTGCAGAGCCCCAGAGGTTTCAAAGCAATGGAAACCAACCAGAAACCCCATTAAGACATTCATCTAGAGGTGTAGTGAGCATTTTGACCGGAGATATACACCCCATAAACTGTAATGTGGGTTCTCCTGGGTACGGCAATACCCTACATGTGGCTGTTATCAGCTGCCTGGGCACATAGCAGGAGCTCAGAAGGGAAAGACGAGGGGGGATAAGCTGTGAGGAGTGCATCAAGGTAAGTAAAATTGGGGTAAATTATAAACCAAGGGATGTATGATAAATTTTAAAACACACTTTCATACAGAGCTCTGGTTTTTCGGGACACATGTCACATTGATATATTGTGTCCTCCCTTATCCCCCTCTTATAGCAGACTTTGCACCTCTTTTGACTTTTTCCCTTCTTGCCAGTTTGGGGAACTTCTCCTGGAAAGTGTTGCCCTGGTACGATGCGTGTGGCCTCGCTTCCAGAAGTACTGGGTGCCCCCCCCTTCTTGGTCCCTAAAGATTAGGATCTTGATAATCACCTCTTGAAATTCCAGGAAAGTTCCCCTCTGGCCTGCACATCGACGTAGCACGTACACACTGTACAAAGCCATCGGTATGATGTGCACGGCCAGCTTCTTATACCACACCGCATGGCACTGTAGGGCTTCAGGACTTGATCTGACAAGTCCACCCCTCCCATGTACCTATTGTAGTCCAGGATGCAGTCTGGTTTGGGGGTCTCTGTACTGGTACCTCGTACTGGTACATGAGTACTGGTGTGACATCTCTCTTTTCTTGTACTTGACACACAATATGTTGCTGCTGGATTGTGCCCTGCTCTCACCCCTTCTGAGTGTTTGCCCAAGCATAGTCTTAGGGAGGCCTCTCAGATTTCTTCTAGCAGTGCCGCATGCCGCAGGACTTCTGGAAGCGAGGCAGTTGAAGAGTGGGACGCTGGTATAAAAAATTTCCAGGTATAGGTGGTAACCCTGGTCCAGCAGTGGGTGCACCATATCCCAAACAATTTTTGCATTAATTCCCAGTAAGGGGGGGGGGGATTCTGGGGGCTGAATACTGTTGTCCTTTCCTTCATATATCCTAAATCTGTAGGTTTACCCTGATGCACTCTCGCACAGCTTATACATCTTCATGCCATACCTTGCCCTCATACCCGGCAGGTACTCACGGAATTGAACCCTCCCTTTAAAATGTACCAAGGACTCATCAATAGAAATACACTTCTCGGGGAGTGTATGCTTGGGAAAACCGGGCACTGAAATGGACTAATAGGGGTCTCCGTTTAAACAAACAGTCAAAACTGGGGTCATCTCGGGGTGGGCACGGCTCATTATCAGTATAATGTAAGAAGCGAAGTATTGCCTCATTTATTTATTTTTTTAGGTTACAGTTCAGTTCTGAAGTTTCTTTGAGGGGCCCATATATTAGAAACCCCTATCAAACACCCCATTTTAGAAACTAGACCCCTCAAAGTATTCACAACAGCATTTAGAAAGTTTAGGAACCCTTTAGGTGTTTCACAGAAATTTAGAGCAAAGTAGAGGTGAAATTGACATATTTTTTTTTGTCAGAAAATCCTATTTATACCATTTTTTTTATAACACAAAAGGTTTTACCAGAGAAACGCAACTTAATACGTATTGCCCAGATTCTGCAGTTTTGAGAAATATCCCACATGTGGCCCTAGTGCGGTAATGGACTGAAGCACCGGCCTGAGAAGCAAAGGCGCACCTAGTGGATTTTGAGGCCTCTTTTTTATTAGGCACCATGTCCGGTTTGAAGAGGTCTTGTGGTGCCAAAACAGTGGAAACCCCCCAAAAGTGACCCCATTTTGGAAACTAGACCCCTTGAGGAATTCATTGTAGTTTTCATGGGATGCATGCGGCTTTTGGATCAGTTTTTATTTTATTTTTAGGTGGTGTGGTGACTTAAAAACAGCAATTCTACTATTATTTTTTTATTCTATTTTTTTTACAGCGTTCACCGTGCGTTATAAATGACATATTCACTTTATTCTGCGGGGCGATACGATTACGGCGATACCAGATGTTTATAGTTTTTTTTATGTCTTATGGCGTTTGCACAATAAAATACGTTTTGTAAAAAATCATTCACTTTTTGTGTTACCTTATTCTAAGAGCCAGAAATTTTTTATTTTTCAATCAAAAAAGTCGTGCGAGGACTTATTTTTTGTGTAACGAACTGTAGTTTTGATCAGTACCATTTTTAGGTACATGCGACTTTTTGATCTCTTTTTATTCCATTTTTTGGGAGGTGAAGTGACCAAACAATTGTGATTGTGGTACGGTTTATTATTATTTTCTTTTACGGCGTACACCGTGCGGGATAAATAATGAAATAATTTTGTAGTTAAGGCCGTTACGGACACGGTGATACCAATTATGTATAGTTTATTTGTTAACTTTTATTTTCTTATTTTTACACATCTTTTTTTTACTTTTTTTTACTTTACTACTTTGTCCCACTAGGGGACTTAAGGGCAGGAGGCCCTGATCGCTATTCTAATATACTGCACTACATGCGTAGTGCAGTGTATTAGAACTGTCACCTACTCACTGACAGCAAGCATAATGGGTCCTGACTTTGTCAGGACCCACTAGGCTTCCGTCTATGGCATAGCCGGACCCAATTGTTTGGTGTCCGGTTGCCATAGTCACCATCGCCGGCCGCTATCGTGTAGCAGGCCGGCGATGGCAGCTTAGCCCCTAAAAAGCAGCGATCTCTATTGAACGCGGCTTTTAAGGGGTTAATCAGCGGGGACATAGCGATCAGTCCCCGCTGTAGGAGCTGTGACAGCTGCTGTACGAGACAGCAGCTGTCACAGCTCCTGTCTGTGTCGGGAGGACGGCCGTTACTCCCGAGACGTACTATTAGGTCATGGAGCGCGAACGATACAGCTACCATGACCTAATAGTACGTCCAGGAGCAGGAAGGGGTTAAAGGTGTACATAGCCTTTAAACTAAAACTTAACTTTTATCATGTCATTGGTGGGGGACTGAGCACTGAGACCCCCACTGATCGCTAAAACAAAGCAGCAGAAGTGCTCAGTTGAGGAAAAATTGTCCTCCTTGCGGATGATTTTTCCGTTGACAGGTAGCAGAGTTCTTCTGCAGCGGTGTTAGGGGGCAAACTTGCCAATTGACCAGTGCCACAATAATGGGCAGCTACTCTTGGGCCAGTGCTGTGTCCTTGCCCGCCAGACTAAAATTTTCCAACCAACCCCTGGCCATTGGCTCCCTGCACCGCTGTTTGCTCTTGTAGGCCACAGCCTGGTTTAGGCCTGAGGCCTGCAAGAGATCGGGAGCACGCTGATGACGTGAACTGCCCGGCATGATGACGTCACTACATCATTCCGTCCACACCGGGCCACTGAACTCAGTTAAAAATTATAAGTCAATTAGGTAATGAAAAGGGGGCATAGAAGATGTGTTAAACCATTTTTGGTGATAATGCTGTGTTGCTGTTCTATGATACTAAAGTAATACAGTAAGTAGAATTCTTTAAATCTTTTCTATACCTCAAACAGCACTTTATCAAATAAACAACAAATGTTTTCCTATTTATTTATTTTTTATATATATTGCGTGTTTGTTGTGTAAAGCTAGTAATAGGAAAACTCGGATAGATTTGGGGGGGGGGCGTCTTTTTATAGTTCGCCTCAGGCAGCAGAGGGGCTAGGTTCACCCCTGTGTAAATGACAGCACAGCGTGATCACGATGTGCTGTGTGAGTAAGGGACACACAAACGTTACCGAAGTGCTGGGATTGTGAATAGACATCGTGTCCTTGCTGATAGCGATGTCTATTCACTCTCAAGACACTTCAGTAAAGTTAATGTGTGAGTAAGTGACAGCACATCGTGATTTTGCAAGATCACAATGTGCGAAGTACATGAATGAAGAGAAGTGTATGATGCTGGTTGGTCAGTGTCATACACTTCTCTTTACAACGCCCATTTGGTCAAAAGCTAAAAAACGCCCAGTTGTGCATTAACCCCTTAAGGACACAGTCTGTTTTGGCCTTCTGGACACACCCAATTTTTTCAAATCTGACATGTTTCCTTTTATGTGGTAATAACTTCGGAATGCTTTTACCTATCCAAGCGATTCTGAGATTGTTTTCTCGTGACACATTGGACTTTATGTTACTGGCAAAATTTGCTATATACATTCAGTATTTAATTGTGAAAAACACCAAAATTTAGCAAAAAATTTAAAACATCTAAATTTAGAAAAATGCTAATTTATCTGCTTGTAAGACAGATAGTAATACCACACAAAATTGTTGCTAATTAACATCCCCCATATGTCTACTTTAGGTTGGCATTGTTTTTTGAACATCCTTTTATTTTTATAGACCGTTACACGGCTTAGAACTTTAGCAGTAATTTCTCACATTTTCAAGAAAATGTCAAAATACTTCACCCCTCAAAGTATTCAAAACAGCATTTAGAAAGTTTCTTAACCCTTTGGACATTTCACAGGCATTAAGGCAAAGTACAGGTGACATTTTCAAATTTCTTATTTTTTTGCAGGAATTCATTTTTCATCAATTTTTTTTGTAACACAGAAAGTTTTACCAGAGAAATGCAACTCAATATCTATTGCCCAGATTCTGAAGTTTTTAGAAATACCCCACATGTGGTCCTAGTGCACTTATGGACTGAAGCACAGGCCTCAGAAGCAAAGGAGCACCTAGAGGATTTTGGGGCCTCCTTTTTATTAGAAAATATTTTAGGCACCAAGTCAGGTTTGAAAGGCTCTTGCGGTGCCAAAACAGTGGAAACCCCCAAAAGTAACCCCATTTTGGAAACTACACCCCTTGAGGAAATTATCTAGGGGTATAGTCAGCATTTTGACCCCGCAGGTTTTTTGCAGAAATTATTGGAAGTAAGCCGTGAAAATGAAAATCTACATTCTTCCAAAGAAAATGTAGGTTTAGCTAATTTTTTCTAATTTCCGCAAGGACTAAAGGACAAAAAGCAATTTCTCCCGAGTAAAAAAATACCCCACATGTGGTCATAAACGGCTGTTTGGACACAGGGCAGGGCTTAGAATGGAAAGAGCACCATTTGGCTTTTGGAGCTCAAATTTAGCAGGAATGAAGAATCCATCTAGGGAAGTAGTGAGCATTTTGACCCCACAGGGGTTTCATAGATTTTATTAGAATTGGGCAGTGAAGATAAAAAAACAAACCTTTTTTTCCAATAAGACGTAGCTTTAGTTCAAAATTTTTCATTTTCTCAACAAATTTACAATTTACAAAGTATTGGATCACAATTGCATAGGCTCTGATGTGAAATAATAAAATAAACTGTTGAGAAGTGACCCCATTTTGGAAACTGCACCCCTCAAGGCATTTATTAAGGGGTGTAGTGAGCATTTTCACCCCACAGGTCTTTTCCATAAATGAATGCGCTGCGGAATGTGCAAAGTAAAAATTTCAATTTTTCCCTAGATATGCCATTTCAGTGGGAAATATGTAGTGCCCAGCTTATGCCACTGGAGACACACACCCCAAACATTTTTAAAAGGGTTCTCCCGGGTATGGCGATGCCATATATGTAGAAGTATACTGCTCTATGGGCACACTGCAGGGTTCAGAAGGGAGGTAGCCCCATTTGTCTTTTGGAGCGTGGATTTTGCTTGGTAGTAGTTTTGTTTGGAGTCTTACTGGTGTTTCCGTTTATAATGTGGGGGTACATGTAAGCCGGGCGGAGAATATAAGGGGCATAGTCAGGTGGTATAATAATGGGGTTAAAAAAAACAATAAAAATAATCCGTAGATATTTGTTACGCTGTGACACAATCCTTTCTGCACAGGCCAGTGTCGCACTGATAAATGATGTCCTTTCTTATCCCCCTTTTGGCCCATACTCGACATCTTTGCAGTTTGGGGAATTTGCTGTGAAAGTGTTGTCCTGGTATAATACAGGCGCCCTCGCTTCCAGCAGATATGTTTGGGCCCTTCCCTTCCTGGTTCCCTAATTTTAGGGGCCTTGATTATTTGCCACTTGAAACAGAAGAAATGTTCCCCTCGGGTCAGCACAACTGCATATTTTTTCTTTCCTGACTTATTGGAGCCTTAACTAATTTTATTTTTTCATAGACATAGTGGTATGAAGGCTGTTTTTTTGCGGGACGAGCTGTAGTTTTTATTGGAACCATTTTGGGGTACATGCGATTTTTTTGATCACTTGTTATCCTTTTTTTTTGGGAGGCAAGGTGACCAAAAAACAGCAATTCTGGCATATTTTTTTAGTTCTTTTTATACAGCGTTCACCACTTGTTATAAATTACATGTTACCTTTATTCTGCGGGTCAGTCCGATTCCGGTGATACCTAATTTATAGCACTTTTTTATGTTTTACAACTTTTTGCACAATAAAATTACTTTTGTAAAGAGAATGTATTATTTCTGTTGCCAAGTTGTGAGAGCCAAAGTGTTTTAATTTTTTCGTCGATGGAGCTGTATTTGGGCTTGTTTTTTGCGAGACGAGTTATAGTTTTTATAGGTACCATTTTTGGGTACATGCAACTTTTTTATCACTTTTTATTTACATTTTTGGAAGACAAAGTGACCCAAAAATTGCAATTATGTCAGTATTTTGTAGTTTTTTTTTTACGGCGTTCACTGTGCGGAATAAATAACATCATATTTTTATAGTTCAGGTCGCAGTGATACCAAATATGTATTGCTTTATTAGTTTTTTTCAATAATAAATGACTTGATAAGGGAAAAAGGGTGATTGTGTTTATGTTATTATTTGAAACTTTTATTGTATTTTTTACAACTTTTATTTTTCCTTTTTTTACTCTTTTCTTTAGTCCCATTAGGGAACTTGAAGGTCCAACTGTTTGTTTTATGTTCTAATACATTGCACTACCTACATAGAGCAATGTATTAGAACTGTCAGTTATTCACTGACAGCAAGCCGATCAGGCTTCACCTCCGGACGGGGCATAATCGGCTTCTATAATGGCAGATAGGAAGCCATTTTTAGGCCTCCTGTTGCCATAGTAGCAGTCGCCAGCCTTGTCATCGCATGGCAGGCTGCCGATTTGATACAAACCACTTTGATGCAGCGATTGCATTGGATCGCTGCATCGAAGGGGTTAATGCCAGGAATCTGAGCTAGCTCCGGTTCCTGCCTTTACAGATGAAGGTCAGCTGTAACATACAGCAGACACCCACTGCTGATGACGCCGGCTCAGCTTCTGAGCCGGAAGCTGAGCCGGCGCCATCTTGCCGATCGTACCGGAAGCGTTTTGGGCCCCGCCGACGAGTGGGGCATAGGAGGATTTAGATGCTGGCAGACCGGGAGGTAAGTATTAGGCATCTGATCGCCTTTGCAGCCACCGGCAACCCAGCGATCACGTTGCTGGGGTGCCGGTGGCTATAAACTCCTCACATGCTGCGATCTCTATTGAAGCTACCTCCGGTCCTGGCCGATACCTCAGTATACCAGCTGTAACATACAGCTGTCACCCGGCGGTGATGTTGCTGGCTCAGCCCCTGAGCCAGCTTCATCTTCTTCACGTACAGTTACGTGGAATTGCGTTAAAACACCAGTTCCCATCACGTAACTGTACGTGAACATGCAGGAAGGGGTAAAGAAAGTCATTAGCATAAATCTAAAATAGGTCATAACTTGCTCAAAATTGATCGTTTTTCTAAATAAAAGCCACTGCTGTTATCTACATTACAGCGCCGATCACATTATGTAGGAGATAGGGCACTTATAATGTGGTGACAGAGCCTCTTTAAATGTTGTGCTTTTTTTTAAGTCATTCATTTGTTAGCTTGCCTGACGAAGGGGTCTTTGTGGTCTGAAAGCTTGCATATAGAACTTTTATGGTTAGCCAATAAAGGTATCATACCTACTATACTTTTGTCTTTTTTGACATAGAAGTATTTAACATTACAAGATAGCAAATAGGGGCGTGTCCGGATGCCGAGGAGAGCGGTCGCATAAGTCTGAGCTCCTCTCCTAGCCTCAGATAAAGCGGCTCATAACCACCCTTAAAGGTCGGATACCGACACAAAAATATACTTGGAGACTCCTGAAGTAGCCACAAAGCAGCAGGGATGGTGAGAGGAAGATCTAAACCGGCTGCCCCGGTTAAACTCACGTCCTTCTATCCCCCGGCGGGAAACTCACAAAATGGCGCCGGCCACACTCTGCAGGAAAACGCTCCGGTCCTAGGAGCTCCTATCCTCTCCCAGGCAGCACATTGCACAGCAGGCAGTCCAAGTGTGGAAGGAACTTCAAGCACACCAGACAAGCTGTATGCACTGGATTTCAGGTCAGTCTCTCTCCCTCCTAGTCTGCCCAATCTGGGGAAGTCTAGGGAAAGCAGCCCGTCTGATGAATCAGCCATCACCTTATCTAATATGAGGAGTCTATTGTCAGAATTAAGGACATCCATGCAAAACGATTTCCAAACTGCCTTTACCACACTGTCTAAAGACATTAGAGATATTGGTGATCGCACAGCTCATCTTGAAACAAAAATGGATGAATTTTCCTCTGCTTTTAATACTTTAGTGGACGCTCAAAATGAGACAGATGAAGACATGCTAGCAGTAAAATTAAAATTGGCTGACTTGGAAGACCGCTCCAGAAGGAACAACATTCGTTTCCGCGGTATACCGGAATCCATCATGCCAGCGCAGCTCAGAGAGTTCCTGATTGATTATTTTTCTGCTTTAATCCCAGAGGCGGATCAAAGAGATTTGATGATTGATAGAGTACACAGATTGCCAAAACCCAAACATCTACCGCAAACAACGCCAAGAGATGTTCTGGCAAGAATCCATTTTTATCAAACAAAAGAGGCCATCTTGAAGTCGGCGTTTAAAAATAACGACATCCCTGAGCGGTTTGTGGGCATCTCGTTGTACGCAGATTTATCACCAACCACGATGAATCGCAGAAGAGAATTTGCGCCTTTCACAAAGCATCTACGTGACCAAGAAATTCCCTATAAATGGGGTTACCCGGTCAAGCTCCTCATCACGAAAAATGGAGCCACCCATGTCCTTCACACACCCAAAGAAGCAGCGTCTCTTCTAGCAAAATGGTTTCCCGACTTTCAGCCTCGAGATCATCAAATGATGGCGAAAAAGAAACCACCGGTATTATCCCAGGAATGGACACAGGTTGGATCTCCTAAGAATCCCTGAATTCAATCTGATTGAATATAGAGGAGATTGGCCCAGCAAGAATTTTGGACTCCCTGTTGAATCCAGAATAAGGAACTCACGGTGTTGTCTGATATCCTTTTTTTTTTCCTTTTTGATAATCTTATTGCTGCAGGTTGTACTGTGCCTTTAAATAACCATGTGGGCTAGGAAGGCACTTATGTTACACGTGTTGTGTCTCTTCCCCCCCCCATGAGGCCAACTACCTTTACAAGGAGTTGGCTAGATATATTTGAACATATTTTCATATGTGTTCTCAGGTTTTTATGTTACAAGGTATCACTACTGATTGATAAGAAAAATACGTTATGTACATATAGTCTTTCTTGTCGGGGAATAACGGAGATGAGTGGTCCTCACTCACATAATATTACTCACGTAGGGGAGATATTTAGAGTTCAGGTATGCTACAAGAGTACACAGTATCGATCTTTCTTAGGGTATAATGGTATTTAAAATATCATCTTTGAATGTGAAGGGCCTTAATAGTCCATTCAAACGCTCTCTTATGTGGAAAGAATGTAAAATGCTGAAATGTGATGTGTTATGTGCACAAGAGACACACCTCTTGGAGAAAGACATCCACAGGCTTAAAAATGCACAGTTCCCCCATATTTTTTGTACCCCAAACTTAGGCAAGAAAAAGGGGACGTTGATTGCTATCAAAAATTCTTTGGCCTTTCAACTTATACAAGTAACTTATGATAAATGTGATAGGTTTGTAATCATACAGTGCCTTATTAACAATGAGAAATACACCTTGGTCTCATTATACGCTCCTAATAAGCATCAAGGCAGATTTCTCAAGCGTCTACTTAAACGAATTGAGAATAATAAATTTGGTTCCCTAATACTATGTGGGGACTTCAATAGAGTACTGATTCCTCAATTAGATAAGAGTAGGAGCAAGCCAAAAGAAAAAAACACAGATATCTATAACATTTTATTCAGGGGAAATCTCTATGACACGTGGAGAACTTGTAATGCCTCAGAAAGAGATTATACTTTTTTCTCTCACCCCCACAAATGCTATTCTAGAATTGACTTTATTATTGCTGACCAATGGTTACTCCAGCATGTGATCAACCCTAGCATCGGGACAATCACTTGGTCGGACCACGCCCCGGTCTCTATCTCTATTAATGAGCAATATAATCGAGTTCCCACCTCCCCCTGGCGCATAAACAACTCCTTACTAAACAAAGAGGAATACAATGCACAGATAAACAAAGCGTTGACTGACTTTTTCGAAACTAATAAACCGGATGACACGTCCACCTTTAACAACTGGTGTGCACACAAAGCAGTAATCAGAGGTCACCTTATCAAAATTGCGGCAACAGCAAAGAAAATAAGATTAGCTAAAACACAAGAACTGCTGCTTAAAATTAAGAAATTAGAAGATCTTAATAAAAAGAGAATCACGAGAGGTCTAACAATCGAATTAAAACAATTAAGAACACAACTTCACCAATTGTTATACCACAAGTGTGAATACGCCCTGAGAAGGAGCAGAATGATCTATTACTGGCAGGGTAATAAGGCTGGGAAGATGTTAGCTAATAAATTTAAAAACAAAACTTTGAAGGCTAAAATACCCTATATTTTTAAACCATCTGGGGATAAAATCTTAAACCCACAGGGGATAGCTGAAGCCTTTGCTGAATATTATGGTCATTTATACAATTTAAACAAAGATCCTCTCACCAAACAACCTACGCAGCAACTTATAGATGGCTTTCTAGATTCGGTCAATGTACCGTCGATCCCGAGTGATCAAATGACACTCCTTAATGCACAATTCACATTATCAGAGGTACAAAATGTCATTAAACAACTCAAGATTAATAAATCTCCCGGACCAGACGGTCTAACAAACGAATATTATAAACAGTTCTCTCAGATTATAGCCCCTCACCTAGTATCAATGTTCAATCAGGCCACTATCTCAGGTCGTTTTCCTAAAGAAATGCTACAAGCACTAATAATTACCCTCCCGAAACCAGGTAAATCTCCTGATAGGCCCGAAAATTTTAGACCAATTTCTTTGCTAAATTGCGATTTGAAAATATATTCAAAAGTGTTGGCCAACAGGCTGGTCGATATCCTTCCTTCTCTAATCAATATTGATCAAGTAGGATTTATTAAAAATAGACAAACGGTAGATGGAACTAGAAGACTAATCAACATCCTTCACTATGCAGAAACGCATAACACCCCTTCTCTGCTCCTATCATTAGATGCAGAGAAGGCCTTTGATAGGATCCATTGGGGTTATCTAGAGTCGGTTCTGGATAAAATAGGAATAGTGGGCCCGTTTGGGAAAGCCATTTTAGCTCTATACTCCGGTCCTTCCGCCTCCGTATACTCAGCCGGATTTTTATCCTCACGCTTTGACATTACAAATGGAACTAGACAGGGATGTCCCATGTCCCCTTTAATTTTTGCGCTTTTAATGGAACCTCTGGCTGAGAAAATAAGGTCTTCTAGTTCAATTTCCGGAATCACAATAGGGAAAAAGGAACACCGTATAGGTCTGTTCGCGGATGATGTAATAATAATATGCTCTTCCCCAACCACATCCCTTCCAGAAATAAGTAAAGTTTTATCAGAATTTAGTAATGCGTCTTACTACAAAATAAACACTTCTAAGTCACAAATTCTGAATATGGGGCTTTCCCAGAAAATGGTAGCACAACTTAAAGCATCATTCCCCTTCAAATGGGTGGAAGACGCCCTGCCTTATCTAGGGGTTAATCTAACATTTCCAGTCTCAAAATTGTTTGACCAAAATTATATTCCTCTCCACAAGAAAATCATTGAGGACCTACATAACTATAAACACCACGGTGTTTCTTGGTTAGGTAGAATAGCTGCCATCAAAATGTTAACTCTTCCTAAGATTCTCTACACTTTTAGGAATGTTCCCATATTTGTGACAAACGCTTTCATAAATAAACTGCAATCCATCTTAATGAGATTCGTATGGGGGAAAACCAAATCAAGAGTTAAAGCAGATATTCTTTACAGACCCATGCGTGAGGGGGGATTGGGATGCCCCACTCTATTACAATACTATAGAGCCGCTATACTCGACCAATTAAAATCGTTATGGTCACAGGATGCTTCTAAACACTGGGTTTCCATTGAATCATCTGTATTGGGAAGGCACTCATTAGCAATATCCCTATCTGCTTCCTCTTTATTTGGGAATCATATGAGGTCCACACATCCTACAATAAGGGCAATCACGGAGTTATGGCACCACCTAGTTATTAAACATAGCCTGTATTCTACGGATTATGAGAAGTCTAGTACTGTACTACTGATGGCTCTCATTCCAGATCTTGACATCTCTACTTGGATGGCTAATGGATTACTCCACATGTCCGATTTATGGGAAAATGACATCCTGATACCCTTCCAAACTCTGGCCCAAATGTACAATATTCAGAAACATGACTTTTATAAATATCTACAAATTAGGCATGCACTGACATCCATACCCAAACCTCTCCCAACATCAGAATCCAAATTAAGCAAATGGTTAGCAAATAACTCATCCTCCAGAGGTAATATCTCCCAATGTTATAAATTTTTACAAGATAGCAAATAAGCATATAAAACTCAAAAATAAAACAAAACAGACGAACGAACATTCCACATGGTCTATTCAAGACTCAATATATGTTAGATATCAAATCCAACGATTAGTATGTCATCAGTGCATATGTTATGCCTGAATACATCTCCAGTAACAGTAGCATCAAATTATGTTCAATAACAAATTAGTTAAACCTATATTCATGTTATTGGGAAGTGCAATTTAAAGTATTTCTCCATGCGTCCCAAATCTCCGAAAAGGAATGAAAATAATTAGACCCATACGCTATAATTCTTTCACATAGATATGTATTGTTGATGAAAGATATTGCCTCTGCGATTAGAGGAATGGATGTAGATTTCCAATATCTTGTCACTACAATTTTCGCAATTATCAGTGTTTTACCAATCAGAATTATAAATCTCGAAGGTATGACATGAAGATCCATAAACAATAAAACTAGATGAGGTGAGCCAAAAATGGAGCTATTGATGAGATTCGAGATTAGATGGAAAATCGACCGCCAAAAATCTTGTATGAGTGGACATTGCCATAAAATATCAAGCAAGGTACCGCTGTGACCGCATCCCCTCAGCATATATAGGAGAAATTTGGATAAGTGAATATTTAAATATTGACTCTGCTGTGGATTTATTGAAACTTTACAAAAGTCCTTTGTTTTTCAGTGTTATGTCAATTGATTTTAAATTTACGATCAGTTAAATGCTTTTAATATAGATGTATAGATTCCTTTGACAATAAGGACCTATGACATGGCGAGCTTGCATTTTCTGACCAAAACATCAACTAATACCTCATGTGTATTGTTTTTGCCTGATACATGCTGGCTCTTTGATATTGGGGAGAGTGGGGTGACAGTACTGTTTATAGTGTACTCAGAGTACTCCATGACTTTAACCCCTTGATGACATGCCCTGTACGTGGCAGCCGTTAAGGGGAAGAATGGACCAGGCTCACAGGCTGAGCGCGCTCCATACTTAGCGGGTGACGGCTGTGTAATACAGCCGACACCTCACTGCAATGGGCTGATTCCAAAGGAAGGAGGGGTCCAAAGGAGACTGTCAATATAGCAATATACTGCAATACATTATTGTTGCTGTATATCATACAAACTAATGAAAAAAAGTAAAACTAAAAAAACTCCCCTTTTCCCATTTTTTCCCTAAAGCAATGCAAAAAAAAAATGAACCTAATAAAAATTAACATAAAAATCCGAACTATCACAGTATAGCGTTCTTTAACCCGCTCTGTGAACGCCGTAAAAAAAAAATATATTAATAAAACTTATGACTGGTTTTTCGTCACCTTAGCTCTCAAAAAAAATTTAATAAAAAGTTAGCAAAAAACGGCATGTACCCCAAAATGATATCAGTAAAAACTACAGCTTGACCTTCAGAACTTGACCCTCACATCGCCCAATTGACGGAAAAATAAAGAACGTATGGCTCTCAGAACATGATGACGCAAACATTTTTTTGGGTATCGCCGTAATCGTATTAACCCATAGAATAAGGGGAACTTGTAGTTATTACCGCCTGATGGTAATCGTTTTTTTGCCTATTTCACCCCACAAATATTTTTTTTCAGCTACCCAGTACATTATGCAGTAGAACAAATGGCACCATGAAAAACGGCAACTTGTCCTGCAAAAAACAAGCCCCCATACGGCTATGTCGACAAAAAAATAAAAAAAAGTTATGGCTTTAGGAAGGCGAGGAGGAAAAAATGAAAATGAAAAAAACAAAGATTGGTCGTGTTCTTACAGGGTTAAACAATTTCTGTGACTACAATATAAGGGTAAATTTTAGAAGGGAAAAATCAGCACAGGTCCCGAGTTTAACCCCTTAACGACCGGCGTGTAGTGTTTTTACGCCGGTCGTTTAGGGTAGTTCTTCTGAAGTGTCGGCTTTTCACGTCCCCTTGTACAAGCACCTTCATGCCGCTGACACAGGGGCTTGCGGAACAATCCGCAAATACAGAATGGGCTTGCAACAGGATCTGGTGAGAAAACGCCTGAGAAGGGGGGCAAGTGGTATTTGCAGTGGAAACCTTCTTGCAATAAAATTTGATAACCACAAGGATGTGTTCATGCTAAGCAATGTTCACACAGACACAAAAGTGTCAGTGAGGGAACGTGGTGCCACCTCTGATAAAGAGAAGCCAGTCTGCATCACTGAGTATAATAAATGCATGGGGGCAGTGGATTTGTCTGACCAGGTTTTACAGCCATACCTGGTGCAAAGAGAATCCTGCACCTGGTATAAAAAGGTGGCCATCCACCTTATTCAGATGGCTGCATTCAACGGCTTTGTGCTGTAAAAAAAATCAAATGGGCAAAATAATTTTTTTCCATTTCTGGAGAACATAATTGAACACCTTTTATTTGTGTCCCCTGACCCCAGAGGCAGAAGATGTCCGACGGCTTGTGGAACGTCACTTTGTATACCCTGTCTCGGCTACTGAAAAAAAACAATACCCCCAAAAGCGATGCAGAGTGTGCAGCAAAAATGGCATACGAAGGAACACGCAATTTTATTGCCCTAAATGTCCCTCTAATCCTGGTCTCTGTAACTATGCATGCTTTGAAATTTATCATACAGTCCCACATTATTAACTCATCGTTTTTGTAGGGAGAACCAAAATGGAGGGTTGCTTATTGGATAATGTTTCACTGTAAAAATTCAGCAATACTGTATTTTCTGGGAAAAATTGTTTTTTATTTCTTTCCACCTATTAAAAAGACTCACTATACCCCTAGATGACTATTAGCAGGACATTCATACTTGTCAAAATAACCTGCAGTACCACGGCAAATATAGCGTGGTTCCCTAAAATCAGCTCTGGCGTAAAAAGGCCTCCAAAAACCAAAATGGACTCCTTCTATGATATGCCCTATAACGGGTCCATATAATAGATTAGACACACATATTTGGTATCGCCGTACACGGGAGAAATAGCAGAATGTGGAAAGGTGTCACTTTTACCAGTATGTCATATGGGGTTTCGAAATGGCGTAAGAAAAGTGACACTTTTGTAAAAAAAAAAAATGTAATTTACATTTACCTTCTCACTTTAGCTTTGAATGCCGCAATCAGCTATGATCACAGCATTCAAGGGGATAACGGCAGAGATAAGAGGTTTCTCTTCCATCAAAGCCGTTACAGCCGTTGACCCGCTAATTGTGGTGCGTAGACATTGGCTGCCAAGTACCCGCCGCTCAGGACGAGTATTCTCAGCCTGTGTCGGCAAGCAGTTTATAAATCTTGATAAATCTTAATAAATCTGGCACCTTTAGGAATGCATGAAATTCAGAAAACTAAATCTACACTGGCTATGAGCTGGCATAGATTTGCACCAAAAATTGTGCCATTTTCCGGCTTTCACTACAATAAATTTGTCTTAATCATGGAGACCACATTTACTACATTTTGACCATGCCCACATTTTCAACTATTGGTGAATGTGAAACAAAATTTTTGGTACACACAGTGATTGCCAACAATTTTTGGAGCAGTTTACACCAAAAGCTGGCACAAATACATTGATAGATGTAGGCCATTGTATATATTAACTAAAAGCCTAGCTAACCCTCAAACCATTGGTCACCTTTGAACAATCAGTTCCTATACAAATATAATCTACATATAGTTAGAGTTCTGTTTACAACTTTGATGAGACAATCTAGATTCATAGTTCCCTTCCTAACCAACACTCATGAAAAAAATGCTAACATGCGAGCATCTCTTGCATCTTTTACTAGTTAGGCCAGGTTAACACGTAGCGTAAATACTGTGGATTTTCCGCAACGGATTTTGTTGCGGAAAATCTGCAGCATAATACAGTAGCAGCATAGTGGATGAGATTTGAACAAATCTCATCCACACGCTGAATAAATGATAAGGAGAAAAAAAAGTTCAGAAATTGACCTGCGTTTTTTTTAATCCATAGCATGTCAATTGTATTTGCGTAATTTCTGCTTTTTGTTGCGCGTTTTCCCCCATTGAATTCAATGGGGAAGTATACAGTTAGGTCCAGAATTATTTGGACAGTGACACAATCTTCATGATTTGGGCTCTGCATGCCACGACATTAGATTTGAAATAAAAAAAACTGAGATGCAATTGAAGGTTTAATTCAAGGGGTTGAACAAAAATATCCTGTGAACGTTTAGGAATTGCAACTATTTTTCTACACAGCCTCCTCATTTCAGGGGCTCAAAATTAATTGGACACATTAACATTACCATAAATAAAATATTTTTTGGGGTAATACTTTGTAGAGAATCCTTTGCAAGCAATGACTGCCTGAAGTCTGGAACCCATGGGCATCACCAAACTCAGGTTTACCTGCTTAATTGATGATGGATTAACGAGGAAATAGCCCATGCAGCCCATTAAATAGCTTTTGAGATTATTGTCCAATTACCTTTGGTCCCTTGAAAAAGAGGCAGCTACATATTAAAGAGCTGTAATTCCTAAACCCTTCCTCAAATTAGGATGTGCATACCCTAAAATTAAAGCTGAGAGTCTGCACTGTAAGCCCATATTCATTATATAACTGTATATTCAATATGTTTTGGTAAATAGCTAAAATAACAAAACTTGTTTCACTGTCCAAATAATTCTGGACCTAACTGTAACTTACAACAAATAGCAGATGTTGGGATTTTTGTGGCGGAAAAGCTGCAATTAAAAAACAAAACAAAAATGTATACTTACCCTGAATTCTGTGCTTCGTTGTTCAGGCCGGCCTCCTGGGTTGATGTTTCATCCCATGTGACCGCTGCAGCAGTCACATGGGATGAAACGTCATCCCTGGAGGCTGGTCTGCAGGACGTCAGAGTGTAAGTATGCTAGTTTTTTTTCTTTCCTGTTTTCCACAGCGGACATTCCGGATGAAAAACTGCACCACAATATGGTATGGTTTTTCGGCCGGAATTCTCCTGGGCGGATACACTGTGTTCCTTTATGCAGCCTATCTGCCCTGTGTGAACTTACCCTTAGGTGTGGGAATAATCACTGGTGGAATGAATGGACTTGGAGTAGTTACTAACAGACCGAGAAAATAAAACTAAAGTTTACCTAACCTTTCAGGTGATTTTTCAGAATAAGCTCTTATATGTGTGTACTTAAGGAATATTACTATTTCTAGCCATTATATATCTTATATGGGGCCCTTTTTTTTTTTTTTTTTAGCAATTTTCCCCTCTGCAGGCCCTCTCTCTAATGTCAGTTTTCTCTGAGCTAGTAGACGGAGTCTAATGGCTATTATGTCTTCTTTACACTGCATACAGAAAAGAGGAGAATCCCGCTCTACTATTTCTATCCAGTGTCGAACTGGGGTACCTTGGGTCTACCATAGTAAATAATTATTGGGGCCCATCCTTCAGCTATATAAAAATAATGCAAAACCACTCCATTGTGTAGTAAAACAAAGACCAATATTACCACCATACAGTGACCATATAGTGGTAGATACTAGTTCTACACAGTTGCTCTGCAGGCTATATTAGTGATTACAGTACAGTGAAATTCAGAGACTCAGCGGTGATGTCTTCTCATATTGGAGTCGTTAACTTTCCCTTTTCTTCTTCATCCGGCCCAGAACGCTGTGACGACTTCTGCTAGCCATCAATTGCCTCTGCAGAATTTCTAAAATAAACATATTTGGCTCCTCACTTATCCAGAACCCCTCTCTGTGCCTTCCATATAGTAGGTAGGTGGTCTTTGTGCCACTATATAGTAGTTAGAGCCTGTGGTGCCTCAGTATAGTAGTTAATAGAAAAACCTTGAGCACTTTAAGAATACATTGAATATTGATTTTTCAAAATTGCTTTATTCCAAATATTGGACTTTTTTTGAACAAGCGATTTTTTAATTTTGACGTTTGACTGCAAAATGTAGTGACTTTGTTTTTTCTTGTTTTACTCTATTCCATTTTCCAATTTATATGTTATTTATTTAATGAATAATGAACATATTTTACTTCTTTATGCCACAGACCAAATTCCTTCTCTGGTCCCTATTTATTTACCATCGCGCCTCTAGCATAGTTGGAAAGCACTGATTGACGGGGCAAGTCAATCAGAAGAGAGCAGGCCTGCATTGACACAGGACGACGTGGTAACGGGATCAAGGTGAGTATGTAAAGCTTTTGTTTTTTCCACCTAAAAGTGTGAGTGGCATTATCTACAGGGGGAGCTATATGTGGGACACTATCTACAGGGGAGACTATATGTGGGGCATAGTCTACAGGGGAGGCTATATGTGGGACACTAAGCGGGGCTATATGTGGGGCACAATCTATAGGGGAGGCTATATGTGGGGCAGTATCTACATGGGAGGCTATATGTGGGGCACAATCTATAGGGGAGGCTATATGTTGGGCACTATCTACAGGGGAGGCTATATGTTGGGCACTATCTACAGGGGAGGCTATATGTGAGAGACTAAGGGAGGGCTATATGTGGGACACTATATACAGGGGGAGCAATATGTGAGGCACAAACTACAGGGGAGGCTATATGTGGGGAACAGTCTACAGGGGAGGCTATATGTGGGACTCTTAGGGGGGCTATATGTGGGGTACTATATACAGGGGGAGCTATAGGTGGGCACAATCTACAGGGGAGGCTAGATGTGGGGCAATATCTACAGGGGAGGCTATATGTGGGACACTATCTGGGGCACTATCTACAGGGAGGGCTATATGTGGGACACTATCCACAGTGGGGGCTATATGTGGGGCACTATATAAATGGGCACTATATGTGGGGCACAATTTACAGGGGAGGCTAGATGTGGGTCACTATCTACAGGGGGGGCTATATGTGGGGCACCATCTACAGATGGGGCTAATTGTATGGCACTGTATACAGGAGGCACTACATCTGGGGCACTATATACAGTGGGTGCTATATGTAGGGAGCTATCTAGAGGGACGCTATTTGTGGGGCATTATCTACAGGGGGCTCCATGGGGGCACTACCTACGGGGAGTACTGTGTGCGTGTGGGACACAGTGTATGGTGCTATTATAATCAGGGACTCAGTGTATGATGCTATTGTAATCAGGGACACAGTGTATGGTACTATTATAATCAGGGACAGAGTGTATGGTGCTATTACAATAAGGCACACAGTGTATCGTAGCAGAAACTGAAGAATCTGATCCAGTGCTGTTTAGTTAAAAGGAAGTAATATTCCAACTTTATTTCAGACAGTAGTAAAATCCATTAGGAGTAAGCGTGGTTGCCTCAGCAGTAAGCCTACGCATTTCAGACAGGTCACCTGTCCTTAGTCATGGCACATTGTGACCTGTCTGAAACGCGTAGGCTTATTGCTGAGGCAACCACCCTTACTCCTAGTGGACTTTACTTCTGTCTGAAATAAATATCAACTACGCGAAAGAAAGAGTTTGTAGCCAGACGTATGTATAAAGAATAAATATTTTCTTAACATATATTAACAAACAATTAAAAACGGAATTACTGAAAGGAAAAGACCCTAGTAAAAAAGGTTGGGAACAGTTACTGATGTTTTTTAAATATAAGATGAGTAGTAGCAATGCTGTCAACTAATCTGATCTCATAAAAGCTTTCATTATAAGAATTCCCCTTTAAAGTATACACAAGTCAATTTGATAGAGAGACTACCAAGTCTATGTTTAGCCTTAAAGTAATCAGGAGAAGAATTCTTAATAAAGTGCTAATGCAGTTGGTTAGCAGAGACAGATGGCAGCAGCTTACCCATAGTGAAGATAGTGATGCTCAGTGTTCGCTCCAACACATTAACCCCAATGCGCGTTTCGCTGTTAAGTTGCTTCCTCAGGGGGAGATGTGTATATGCAAGTGCCATGTCTAGCTGCCCTTTTATAGTGTGATGTATCTATACATAGGTGGCTTGAGAAAGGCTCGTATTGAGCTGAAACGTTGCACCGTGGAATAAAAGGATCTTCACTTTGAAAATTCGGTAGTGCTGTCTCCATTTCTTTTTTTTCTTTTTTGTATACATAGGTGGCAATGATTATCGGCGCATGCACCGTGACACGACCGGAAGCGAGGCTGCCCCACTTCCGCCCCCTGGCGCTGGAGCGCACATCCGGATTCCCGACGCGTAGCGGGAGTTCCGGACATTCGCAGTGCACCGAAGAGGACGGAGCGGAGACAGCGTCACACCAGCAGTTGACACAGGCATGCGCACTCATCGCATAGAAGAACTTCAAATATGTTAGTAGGATCGTGTGTATTTAAATGTAGTTAAGTTATATATGTATGCCGACGTGATGCCCCACTAGCGTGATAACAAAAAAAGAGGAATTTACGTGTGTATGTAGATCTAGTGCTAAAGGTGCAAATATAGAAAGGGAGAGAAATATCTCAGTCTCCCTAAAAAGTATATATACTATGAATGATTAATGTGAAAAATAAAAAATTTGAAAGTATAGATATGAAAAGTTAATACAAAATCTATATAAAAAAAGGTGAAACACATAGAAAGCTAAGAAACGAAGAGAGGTGATAAGACAATAGCAACCGCTATTGATAAACCGAGTGATAATAGTGCAAATTATGATATATCTGACCAAAACAAAAACAGATATAAAAAAATAATATATATAGATTCAAAATATACATAAGTAATACGTAGTGTTACTGTACAGTAAAAGATAATATATAATACAGACGTAACCTAATAAGAATACACATAGATGTAAATACACATGTATACATATAGTTGTAGTAATTTCTGTCTGAAATAAAGTTGGAATATTACTTCCTTTTAGCTAAACAGCACTGGATCAGATTCTTCAGTTTCTGCTGTGTTTCTACCGTGTGCCGCCACGTGGATCTGTACGCAGTCCAAATCTGGACATACATATCGGTGAGCTGGAAGAATCCTCCTATATTTTCTTATACAGTGTATCGTACTATTATAATCAGGGACACATTGTATGGTTCTATTATAATCAGGGACACAGTGTAATGTGCTATTATAATCAGGGATACAGTGTATGGTGTTATTCTAATCAGGGACACAGTGTATGGTGCTATTATAATTAGTGACACAGTGTATTGTGCTATTATAATCAGGAACATGGTGTATCGTGCTATTATAATCAGGGACATAGTGTAGGGTTCTATTATAATCAGGGACACAGTGTCTGGTGCTATTATAATCAGGGACACAGCGTACGGTGCTATTATAATTAGTGACACATTGTATGGTGCTATTATAATCAGGGACACAGTGTATGGTGCTATTATAATCAGGGACACAATTTATGGTGCTATTATAATTAGAGGTGCAGTGTATGGAACTATTATATTTAGGGCACAGTGTGTGGCACCATGAGAATTTTATCTTTGTTTATATGTGCAGAAATGTTTGAGTAGTGAGTAGCTGAAGACATCTGAGCGGCAAACTTCAGAAATGGGCTGTGGCCGAGTGAAATCATCATAGGGATCTGGACCAGATAGAGAAGAAAAGAGAAAAAGAACAAGTAAACCCTGAGATTGTTACCAGTGAGTCACCTAATATAAATGTGCTGAGCTATGTTCTGGTGCTGTATTTATGTACTGAGCTTGGTTCTGGTGCTGAATATATATATGTACTGAGCTTTGTTCTGGTAATGTATATATGTAATGAGCTTTGTTCTGGTGCTGTATATATGTACTGAGCTTTGTTCTGGTGTTGTATTTATGTGCTGAGCTTTGTTCTGGTGCTGTATATATGTACTGAGAATGGTTCTGGTGCTGTATTTATGTACTGAGCTTTGTTCTGGTGCAGTTTTTTATGTATGGAGCTTGGTTCTAGTGCTGTATATATGTATTGAGCTTGATTCTGGAGCTGTATATTTCAGAGCTTGGTTCTGGAGCTGTAATTGTATAGAATATTTTTATAATAACAAAATTGCAGGGCAATTGGAATTGATTTCAATACATTGTATATTTAATGGGAACCTGTCAAGTAGTTTTATCCCCTTGAACTGCCACCATGCAGTAATACATGACCTGACAATATTCCCAAACATTCCCCTGTATGTTGTTTTCAGATGCAGAAAAATCTATAAAATCGACTTAAAAAAACATTGACATAAAAAAAACAGCATACACTATAAGCTAATTACTCATTAAAGGGTCAAGAGGTGGTGCCGCTATCCTGAAGAACCATAAAGTCCTGCCTCCAAACCCACCATTCCATGTTTGATTGACATCCCTCTAGCTGATATACATCACTACCAGTCTCCTCCAACTTTCTCGGATGCGCCACTGCCTTGTACTACTTGGGCACGCACCGTGCAGTGAGGTGCACTCTGCCTGGCTGCACCGTGCATTCCTGTACAAGGCAATGTCACATCCGCAAGAGTTGGAGGAGGCTGCTAGTGATGTACAACAGCCAGGGGGATGTCAATCAAAATCTGGGGGGCACCATTTAAATTTTTGCCTCAGATAGCAGAAAAGCTAGAATCGGCCCTGCGGACAGTGGTGAACACAAACACCCACATTACAATAACTGCTGCCTCCTGTGTTTAAAACCACATCTTTCTGAGATGTATTGCTGTGTACGCTGCAATGACGGGAAGGAGCACTGCAGAAATTAAGTATAGAACTTGTTGGCCGAGCCACAGTTAATCAGCTCTAGACTTGTTTTCTGCACTGATGCCAAGCTCATTAGCGCACATTTCTGGCGCCACAGAGGAAAATGAGAATCAGTACATGCCCAGTCTGCATGTACAAATAAAACCTAATGCTGGTTGGCTGAGCATCAGCCAATCAGTGATGGGCTTGCTCTTTCTACCCCCTGAGCACAGCTTCAGTCCGGCTGCCGAGGAGAAGGAGACTCCAGCCCCTGCAAGGTATGTTGCTGATGGCTGTAGCGCCAGCAGTTTTTTTTCTTGATCTGCTTCAGCTTCATGTAAGCTGCAAGCAGCCTTCTACAATGAGGGGGGTAGGGGGGGAAATAAGTTTAAAAGACATGGGTGATGCACACAGAATTGGTTTGTGGGCGGAGGGGGTCAAAATACTGCAGAAAGGAGGAGCTATATGGTTAACTGGTTGCCGACACAGTATGCTCGTCCTGAGCAGCGAGCACTTCGCGCATTAGGACGAGCATACTCGTCCTGTGTGACAGCCGTCCCTGCGCGCGTCTGTGCGCGCGATCGAGAGCGGGGCAACGGCTGTAATACACAGCCACGACCCCGCTCTGACAGCGGAGAGGAGAGAAACATCTTCTCTCCGCTGTTAACCCTTTGAACGCCGCGATGAAAGCTGATCGCGGCGTTCAAAGAGAGGGGACTGCATATTGATCGCGTCACAGAAAATAACTGTGACGCGATCAAAGCCCACAACTCGTATTGCCAGACAGCCCAGGGTCCAGTGAAGGACCCCAGGGCTGTCTGAACATATTTCCTGTTGTTAGGGCATACTGAGGTATGCCCTAACAACTGCCTGTGTACGATCAGTAACAGGCTAATGTACTGGCATATAGATCTATGCCAGTACATTGCAGTTACAAAATAAAAATCAAAATGATAAATCCCTTTATGGGATTAAAAAAAAAAGTTGAATGAATGTAAAAAAAAAATAATGGTAAATAAATAAATAAAAAGTAAATAAAATACTCAGAAACACAAATTTTTTATAATAAATCAACTTTTTAAAATATAAGTCCCAAAAGATTAAATAATATAGACATATTTGGTATCACCACGACCGTAACAACCTGTACAACAAATGTATAACATTATTTATGATGATCGGTGTATGGTGTAAAAAAAAAATATTAAAACTGCTGCGCAACTGCTTTTTTTCTGCATTTTAATCTAATTAAAAATTTATAGAAATGAAACGATAATGTATTTGTACCAAAAAATGGTACGTGCATAAAGTACAACTCGTCCCGCAAAAAACAAAGTCTCATACTACTACGTCGTACAAAAAATAAAAGCGTTATGAGCGTCGAGATGCAAAGAGGGAAATGTTAAAAAAATTGCTCTGTCCTCAAGGCCAAAATTGTCCGTGTCCTTAAGGGGTTAAAAGGGTGAGCATCAGGTTAGGGTTAATTTGAGCCACAGATAGAAGGAGCTTTGTAAAAGGGGCGTGGATTCTTGGGCACATGAACGGGCCTAAAGGTGGAGATGATTTTGGTACTCAGATATAGATGCCTATGTACTGCCAGCATCCTTCATACCAGTGCCCAAGAATCACCAGTCTACAAAAGAAAGCAGGTAAATATAGCAATATGAGTGAAGTGTTGGATTGATTTTTGCAATGTGACTGGTTGATGTAGTGTTAACAGTGTATGTCAATTATATGAGTGAAATATGCAATTTGTGTGAGTTTTGTGTCTTCTTCTAATGTGTTAGTGGAATTTATATGTGTGTTGTTTTCAATGTGAGTGTGAGTGGTATGTGTGGTAGACGTCTAGTGTGTAAGTGTTATGTGAGGTATGTGTTTAGCATTTGTGTGGTGTGTGCCGTATGTGTCTAGTGTAAGTAGTGTGTGCGGTATGTGTCTAGTGTGTGTGGTACATGTCTAGTGTGTGAGTGGTATGTGTCTGGTATGTGAGTTGTGTGTGCAACATCTATGCCAGCTGTGGGTAGTGCGTGTTCAACATGTGTCCTTGGTGTGGGTAGACAACGTGCGGCATATGTCTTAGGCGATAGTGGCGAGAGTGGTGGATATATCCTAGGTGTGAGTGGTGTGCGTGCGCATGTGTCCTAGGTGTGAGTGGTGCATGTGCCGCATATGTCATAGGTTTGAGTGGGGGATGTGTACTAGATATAAGTGGTGTGCGTGCACATGTGTCTTTAGGTGTGCGTGGTGTGCTTGGTGTGCGTGCGTAAGAGATCATAAGTGTGATTGGTGTGCGTGCGCATGAGTCATACAGATGTAGCTGTCTTTACCTTGACTTTTTTAACGCATTAAATAAACAATGGCTAGATCTCTTATCTTGACTTTTTCAATGACTTTCCAATGGCTTTTGTTGCGTGATATCACACTGCAGCAAGTTATCAGAATCAAGTTAAAGATGGCTACATCTGTTGGTGTGAGTGGTGTGCATGCGCATGTGTCCTAGGTGTGAGTGGTGTGCGTGCGCATGTGTCCTAGGTGTGAGTGGTGTGCATGCGCATGTGTCCTAGGTGTGAGTGGTTTTCGTGCGCATGTGTCCTAGGTGTGAGTGCCACGAATTCAGCATGTGTCCAGCTTGTGGGTTGCATCTGTGCGTCATATGTCCAGCATGTGAGTGTGTGTGTGTATATGGCTAAATATAACATTTAAATCATACTATTTTGTTACAGTATGGTGATATTTTAGCATTGTATAATGGTATAATTTGTAATCTTTATACGTCAGTATTAGGCCGTGATCACGCAATCAGGATCTGATTAAGTCCCTGATCCCACACCTAAATCCCTTTTAAATCCACTAACATTCTGCATCCATTACAAGTGAATGGGTAATGTTTTATACTCCATTCACATGCAGCGGAATAAGTCTGCTTGAATTTTTTTCCAAAAAATCCTCTAGAATAATGAGCATGTACATTATTCTCGTGGAAAAGCAGTGGATTTTTTTGAGTTTGAGCTATCAGGAACTATTCCTCTTTTCATTTACACCTGTTTTAATAACTCTGTCCATGTCTTGTAGAGCTGAAAGGTGGTCCCATGTACTCCAGCTCAACACTGGCGGCTGCGTATGGCCTGCGGTGGGCCTCTGTGCTTAAAAATTCCAGGGCTGATTTTAAGTCCCAGTCCGGCCCTGGCTTCTTGTTTCTCTAATGGACAAACTGTAATTCAGCCTAGCAATTGTGCAATGTCTTATCACACTCCTAATCATGCTCATTATTTTCATGACTTCCTATTACGCAAGTATTTCATTACTACCTATTATTGTTGAAGCCCTGAAACTTTTTTCTTAGCACATCCCCAACTGATTATCTGAGCTTATTACTAATATTGCAGTTCATTTTCCTTAGTAAAATTACTGTACGATGTCTAGTGCAAAGACAACACAAATGTTAGCTCCACTCATTTAGAAATCAATTAAAAAGGGTTCCCTATATATAATGTGGATATGCACAATACATATATATATATATATATGTATATATATATATATATATATATATATATATATATGTATATATATATATATATATATATATGTGTGTGTACACAGTCTAGCAGCACAGGTAATGAAGATGGGTGCACGTCACAGGGACTTGACCGTTGCCCCCAACTCAATATACAATATCAGAAAAAGACAGCACTCCCAGTTAAGGTGAAAAAAATTAAGAGCTTTTATTAGCCTTGGTGCGACTTTTTGGCTCCACACACTAGAGCCTTTCCCAAGCAATGTTCAAACAGTACAGGTAGTGGTATATATAAGGCAGTGACATCAGCAACATTGTTAAAAAAAAAAAGTAGTATAGAAATAGTATAATGGGAATAAGGTATGTTACAGCATACATGTGACTATATGAAAATAAATGAAAATTGGAGCAGCACTGTGGCAGCATAAACCAGTACGACAGGTACTAGCCTTCAAAAAGAGTGACCTTTCCTTATATGATGTATATCCAAATGTGAACAGAGAATCAGCACTCAAGATAAATGAGAATTTATTCACCAAACATCCACCACTGCACCATTTCCCCTCCTCAATGAAGGCTTGAAAATGTCTTCATTGAGGAGGTGAAACGTTGCAGTGGTGGATGTTTGGTGAATAAATTCCCTTTTATCTTGAGTGCTGCTTCTCTCTTCTTTTTTTGGATATACATGTGACTATATGATAATAACAGTATATGTATCAATATATTAAAAGAATAAAGTGTCTAAGCATTATGCATTACAAGACATACATAAAACTGTACATAATAAGTTCATAATTAAACATATGTGACACCTGTATTATAAGTTTATGTATGAAAACCTTTTAGGATCCAGCTGGTGTGTATGTGTGCTCAATGGCTGTGAGCAGCATCTTCCGGTTTTTGTGCGAATGCACGGACATGCACATCAGCACTATGGCCTTATTCAATCCTTGTACATGCGCAATAACAATGCAGGGACGCTGCTCACAGCCATTGAGCACACATAGACACCAGCTAGATCCTAAAAGGCTTTTATACTTACACTTACCCGCCTTTGAATCTTCCCCAGTTCTCATATGTCCTTTTTACAATGTGGAGCCCAAAACTGAATTCGATATTCTAGATGTGGCCTTACAAGGGCTTTATAGAATGGTAATGATACAGTTGCATCTCTGTTTTTTTCCCTGTTGTTTATACACCCTAAAATCCTATTTGCTTTTGCAGCTGCTGCCTGACATTGAGTGCTGCTGCTTATCTTATTTGTTACAAGAAAACCCAGGTCCTTCTCTTGTTCCATTATCCCCAGTTTTATTCCATTTAATGTATATGAACTAATGCTATTATTGCGTCCTATGTGCATTACTTTACATTTATAAACATTAAATTAAATCTGCCATGTTTTTGCCCATGCTGCCAGCTTATCTAGGTCTTTCTGTAATATTTTAAAGTTAAGCTAAGTTTTATCCTGCAAAGTTTTGTATCGTCAGCAAAAACTGATACCTTGCTATCAATATCATCCACAAGGTCATTAATAAAGAGATTAAAAAGAATTGGGCCTAACACTAATCCTTGTGGTACCCCGCTGCTGACTTCAATCTTGTAATGCATAATGCTTAGACATTTTATTATTTCACTATATTGATACATATGCCGCTATTACCATATAGTCACTTGTATGCTGCAACATACCTTATTCACGTTATACTATTTCTATGTTATTTTTTTAACAATGGTCTTGAATGCTTCTGCTCACTGCCTTATATATACAACCACCTGTACATCGCTGAGAAAGGCTTTAGTGTGTGGAGCGAAAACATCAGACCAGGGCTAATTTTTTTCACCTTAACTGGGAGTGCTGTCTTTTTCTGATAATATATATATATATATATATATATATATATACATTCAAACAGAGAAAGCAGCAGCACTCAATCTCAATGAGAGAAGGCTTACATATGTGAACGGGTGCCAGCAAGCAGTCCAGATCCTAGGACTGTATCAATATTCAGAAGAAATAAATCTTGCAGCACTCCAACAGGATGAATGCAAAAACTGTGATTTATTCAAGCCAAAATACAGAGGTGCAACGTTTCAGTCCAACATTAGGACTTTTTTCAAGCATTGAAAAAAGTCCTAATGTTGGACTGAAACGTCGCACCGCTGTATGTTGGCTTGAATAAATCACAGTTTTTTCATTCATCCTGTTGGAGTGCTGCAAGATTTATTTCTTCTGAATATATATATTGTGAGGGTTTAGCATCAGGAGAAGTTGGTACAGCGGTTTCTTAGTAGCCAGAGACAGGGACACCGTGCATTAAAGTTCATAACAGGGCTTTGCCTGTGTTTTATTCTTGTCAAAGAAACAGCATCTTGTACAACAAGGCAAAATACAAAATAAATCCTGCTCGTCTGAGCACTAACTAAACAAGATATTATCTAACTATACCAAGTGCCTTCCTACCAGGCACTGGACACAAAGTAACACAGGTCTTTACTCACATAGAATACAGGCTACTCCAGACTTAGTAGTCTCCGGTCTGAGTCAGGGGTGAGACTGAAACACACTGTGTCTGCACCTTTTTATACACAGGCTGCAGGTGCAGCTAATTGAGCAGCAGCCTTGTCCTACAAACAGAGATGGACTAGGGATTGGGGAACCCGCCCTGCTCTTCCCCAATACAACTCCAGGCACTTTTTCCGGCTTTTCCTTAAGCCGAGATTAGAAAGCTAGAGATTTTGATTGCAAAAAATACTCATTCCCTGGAGCCTAGGATACATATGACAGGATTCTAGGGGAAATGTACCTTCCCTCAATGACTTTAGCTGTCACTGTCTCACATACCCTCTTCCTCTGTTCGAGCCCGTGGGATCGGACACATTTAGCTACAAGGCAGTGTGTCCTAGACAAAGCGTCAGCATTGCCCTGCAGTTTTCCTGCTCTGTGTTCCACAGTATATTTGAAGTTCTGCAAAGTAAGAAACCACCGTGTAACTCTTGAATTTCTCTCTTTAGCTTGACACATCCTCGTAAGAGGAGAGTGGTCTGTAACCAACCTAAACCGACGACCCAATAAATAATATCTCAGGGACTCAAGTGCCCACTTAATGGCCAAGCACTCACGTTCAACTATGCTATAGATTTTCTCAGCCGGGGTAAGCTTTCTGCTCAAATAGGTCACAGGATGTTCCTCACCACCCACCTCTTGTGACAGAACTGCTCCGAGCCCCACATCAGAAGCATCAGTTTGGACAACAAACTCCTTTTTGAAGTCAGGAGTGACTAAGACTGGTTGGTTACACAGGGCCAGTTTCAACTCCTGAAAGGCGCTTTCAGCCTTCGTGTCCCACTTGACCATGCCAGACTTACTTCCCTTGGTAAGATCTGTCAGGGGCGCTGCTGTGCTGGCAAAGTTTGAAATGAACCTGCGGTAATAACCTACAATTCCTAGGAAAGCTCTGACCTGCTTTTTGGTTGAGGGCTGGGGCCAGTTTTGGATAGCCTCAACTTTGTTGACCTGTGACTTTATCACCCCTCTCCCAATTATGTACCCCAGATACCGTGCTTCCTCCAAGCCTAAGGAACATTTCTTTGGGTTTGCTGTTAACCCCGCGGCTCTGAGGGAGTTTAGTACTGCTTGTACTTTTGGTAAGTGGCTTTCCCAGTCATCACTAAAGATTATAATGTCGTCCAGATATGCCGAAGCATACCGACCATGGGGTTTGAGGACTATGTCCATTAACCTTTGAAATGTCGCTGGAGCCCCATGTAGCCCAAATGGTAAACAAATATATTGAAACGGACCATCCGGGGTGATGAACGCAGTTTTCTCTTTGGCGCCCTCCGAGAGGGGTACTTGCCAATAGCCTTTGGTTAAATCAAGTGTTGAAAAATACCTTGAATGGCCCAGTCTCTCTATTAACTCGTCAACTCTTGGCATTGGGTATGCGTCAAACTTTGACATCTCATTTAACTTGCGGAAGTCGTTACAGAAACGTAATGACCCATCTGGTTTCTGAATCAATACAATGGGACTTGACCACTCACTTTTTGACTCTTCAATAATCCCAAGGTCTAGCATTTTCTTGACCTCCTCAGATATGGCTTGTCTGCGAGCTTCAGGGACTCTGTAGGGTTTCAAGTGGACCCGAACCTGAGGCTCGGTCACAATGTCATGTTTTATTATACTAGTCTGTCCTGGCAGTTCTGAAAACACGTCTGTGTTTCTCTGCACAAACTCTTTTGTCTCTTGTTTCTGTGGCTTTGCGAGGGATTCTGACACATACACATCTGGGTTAAGACTATAGGGGGTACTTACTGCCACGAGGGTCTCTCTTTCTTTCCATGGCTTAATTAAGTTTACATGGTATAAATACACTGTCTTCCTTTTACCTGGTTGGTAAACTTTATAATTTACATCCCCCACCTTTTCAATTATCTCATATTGCCCTTGCCATCTAGCAAGAAATTTGCTTTCTACGGTTGGCACTAAGACCAACACTCGATCACCAGAGTTAAAATTTCTAACTTTAGCAGTTCGGTTATACACCCTGCTCTGAGCATCCTGAGCTTGCTCCAAGTGTCCCTTAACTATCGGCATGACCGCAGCGATTCGGTCTTGCATCAACGTTACATGCTCAATTACACTCTTATAAGGTGTGGACTCTTGCTCCCAGGTTTCCTTGGCTATGTCCAGGAGACCACGGGGTTGTCTGCCGTATACAAGTTCAAAAGGAGAAAACCCTGTGGATGATTGAGGAACTTCACGTACAGCGAACGTCAAATAGGGCAGAAGACAGTCCCAATCCTTCCCATCCTTACTAACCACCTTCCTCAACATGCCTTTTAATGTCTTATTGAATCTTTCGACAAGACCATCAGTTTGAGGGTGATATATAGAGGTAATTCACTGTATTAAACAATACATATAATTGTGCTCCCACAATATAGGAAAATTAGTAGATTCACTGAAGTGATATATGAGTAAAATATAACTTTATTTTATAACTCTCTAAAAACAGGGGTACACTCACCACTGTGAAAAAGCCCCACCGTGTGTATTAAAAACATATTAAACAATAACTACCAAGTCCTGATTCAGTTGTGAACCCTCTATGACTCAGTATATTATAACAGATATCAATCCGGAATCAGCATTTAAACATGGGCATAACAGTAGTTTTGACCCTAAAACACACTAGAGCCCGCGATAACCGCACCGGAACTCCTAATGCTAAGGTATACAACAATGCCACTGTTCCCTATGCTAAAATTCCTCATTACACCCGACCCTACGCGTTTCTATACTTATCATCAGGGGTCTGTAGCTTGGTCACTCTGGCCAAGATGCCAGCGATATTAGTTCAACAGCAGATATTCTGCTGTACACCACGGAAGCATGCTCGCATAGATGTCAGGGGCATGCCTCATTACGGGACTCTGAGTTACTATAAACACCTAACTCTTCCCCCTGTCCTCGGCAGCGCTCTCCGAACCAGCCAATCACACTCACCCCCCAGAATTCGTGACGCCTGTCCATGTGACTCCCGGCTGTCAGCTGACATACCCGGAACCAACATCGACCGCATCAAACCGAACGCGCAGGCGCAGTGGAGGCCGCAGATGCATCGCCCATGCTGCACAAGAACTAACCATGATTCAGGAAGGAGTATAACGATATTGAGAATTTGGATAAGTATTGCGGATCAGCTCAAGCCCGCAACTGGACTACCATTGATAAAGCACCTTCCCTGTAAATACATATTGTATAGATTAATGAACGATGTAATGTCTCCCACACTTCAAAGTTTTTTGAAACACCTGCTAAAAAGGACGTTGCCTGTTAGCCCAGATGACAGAATGCAATTTGCTGTATAAAAACCTGACACAACAGCCATATATATCTGGCTGCCTTGAAAGGATAACAGACGATGAAAATGCATGTTTAAATAAAACAGGCATAATTTGTCTGCTCGTTTAAACCTTCTGGTTGTACACACGCCAATCTATAAATCCACTGGGCTTCTTTACGCAGAATGAGGTTGTCCCAGTCCCCTCCCCGTTTAGGAGGCCTTATGAGTTCAATTGCCTGAAATTGTAAACATTCTGCTCGACCCTGATGTTTTGCATGTACGTGTTTGGATATAGGAGTGTCTCTCGAATGAACAATATCTCCAACATGCTCTCTGATCCGGCGCCGAAACTGCCGCACCGTTTTGCCCACATAATTCAGTGGACATGGACATGTTATCAAGTAGACCACCCCTGCTGTTTTACAATTGACAAAATCACGAATATCGTACTCCACCTTCGTGGCAACACTTTTGAATTTGTTTCCTCTCTGGATGAAATCACAAGCTTTGCAAGTGCCACATCTATGTGTACCCGGTATCTGTCTGTCCAGCCATGTTCCTTTTTGTGTAATGGGGTCAAAACAACTCTGCATGACCCTATCCCTAATGTTTTTACCTCTACGGAACGTGACTGAAGGCCATTGTGTGATCTGATCTACCAAGACTGCATCAGTACTAAGAATACGCCAGTACCTTTTCAAAATTTGCATAATTTCACATTGTTTGGAATCATAAGTGCCTATGAGTCTCGTGACTCTTTCTTCTTTTCGTTTTCTAGGGACAAGAAGACTCTGCCTATCTGCATCTCTCGCTCCCTCCTAGGCCTTTCTGATTACTCCCATGGGGAAGCCTCTATCCTTCAATCTATTTGTGAGCTCCTGCTCCTGTCTCTCAAAATCGTCCATCGAGCTACAGTTCCGGCGTACTCTCATGAACTGGCCTTTGGGGATACCATGTTTGAGGGGATAAGGGTACCCCTGTTTTTAGAGAGTTATAAAATAAAGTTATATTTTACTCATATATCACTTCAGTGAATCTGATATATAGAGGTACGCAGGTGTTTAATTTTCAGCAGTTTACATAATTCCTTGGTGATTTTGGACATAAAGGGAGTTCCCTGATCGGTAAGGATTTCCTTAGGTAAACCAGTACGGGAAAACATGTAAAACAACTCTCTTGCAATGGCTTTTGAAGAGGAATTTTGCAAAGGGACTGTCTTTTAGAGGATTTGACTAAAGGGCCGACCAAATCCATGCCAATTCTTTCAAAAGGGATCCCAATGATAAGCAAAGGCACCAGCGGACTCCTAAAATATGGCATAGGAGCCGTTATCTGACACTCCGGGCAGGACTCGCAATACCTCTGAACTTCCGTATATACCCCCGGCCAGAAGAATCGTTGTAAGATACGCTCTCTGGTCTTTTCGCAACCTAGATGTCCACCCAGAACGTGTTTATGAGCCAGGTCCAACACCGTTCTACGATACGGTTGGGGTATCACCAGCTGTTCAATAACCTCCCCACGTATGTTATCTATCCGATACAGCAAATCCTGGTTAACCGCCATGTGTGGAAACACTTTATCAGCCCCTGAATGTTTAGGCACTCCATTTAATACCTTAGTATTTTCCCTGGTTTTTACCAATGTGGGATCGCTAAGTTGAGCAGTCCCAAAATTGTTACGTGATACATTTAACTCTGGTATATCAGAAATTTCCTCCTGCTCATCTGTTTCACCAGCAAAAACAGCCAGAGGAAATTTATCAGGCTCAGTGGCCACCCCTACTGCTGGCACCTCAGCATCCTCGTTAAAGGGTTCTGGGCTAATCACAGTGCACACATTAATACCATCATTAACATTTACAGTGGAGGTTACATCTTTCTTCCTCCACAAGTCCCAGAACACTGGGAAGTCTCTCCCCAGGATCACACTGTGCATCAGGGACTTGACCACACCCACTTCATGGCAAGCGGTTCAACAGGAAGTCTCTAGAGTGACCAAAGCGGTGGGGTATTCTTTAGTGTCCCCATGAATGCACAGGACCCCTATACTATGTCCTCTGAATGTTCCAGGGTCTATCAGGCTGGCATGCACCAGGGTAACCAGACTCCCAGAATCCAGCAAGGCACTTACAGTACACCCTTCCACTTTTACGACACACATTTGTTGTTCAGTCTCGTAAACCGTCTCAGCAGAACAAACAGGACGTGCAAACAAGGATATTCGCCTTGCTGCATCACACTCCATTGGCTCAGTAGTCAGGGGACAATTGGCAGCAATATGCCCAGGTCCATAACACCGCCAGCACTGTATGCGGCCCCGGTCCCCAACTTGAGACCCTGGTCTGGCCTTCAGTGTCTCTCTGGGATTTCTTCCCTCCGTCTGCTCCCCTTCTGAGCCACCTCCCTTAAAGACATTTCTCACCCCTCTAATAAATGGAACAGTCTTACCGGGTGCTCCGCACGATTTGCTGTTCCTGGGGTTAGAACATCCAGGCGGTACTTCTTGGAGTAGATCCTGAGTAGCTCTGTACCTTTCAATCAGGTTCACCAGCTGGTCCGCATCTGTAGGATCACCTTGACCGACCCAACGCTAAACCTTCGGTGGTAAGGAGCGGATGTATTTGTCAAGCACCACTCTCTCCATGATCTGCGCAGGGGTTGATTCCTCTGGCTGTAGCCATTTCCTTGCAAGATGGACAAGATCATACATTTGTGATCGGGCAGGTCCACAAAAGTCCAGTTGTGCACCCGTCGAGCACGCACATTCCTATAAACACCCAGACGGGCAAGGATCTCACCCTTCAGCTTGGAGTAATCCTTGGCATCCTGCTCATTGAGATCAAAGTACACCTTTTGCGGCTCTCCGGTTAGGAAAGGTGCCACCACTGCTGCCCACTGATCTGAAGATAACTTCTCTCGTTCTGCCACTCGCTCAAACACCATGAGATAGACCTCAACGTCGTCGGTGGGTGTCATCTTCTGTAGACATGTCTGTACCGCTGCACGAGTGGTTTGGCGCAAACCATGAGGCCCCGCTGACCTCTCCACTGAGGCCTGAATTTGGTCTTGCAAGTGGCGATTAATTTGTTCTTTTAAGGCCAGTCTGTGGGCTTCACCCAGCAGAATATTGGTTTCAGCCTGTGCACGCATGGCTTCTATATGCACCATTCGCTGAGTCGCGCTGGCTTCTTGCAGAGCTGTGCTTATCTTCCCCTGGTTGATATTAGCCTGAATCAGCTGTTTAAGTATTTCATCCATTTTAACAGTCTCTTTTTCTAGCCCTGTTGCCGCCTTCACCCAAGACATATGCTTCCAAGCACTCTCGGGGGGGGGGGGGGAAATTGTGTTGTTGCCCCTAGCAGCGATTTTTCGCTTGGAGCAGCAAAAGTCCTTTAAATAGGTGTATGTCTCTTTAAGACCTTGCCCGCATTCTCCACCATATTTGAGAGTTTAGCATCAGGAGAAGTTGGTAGAGCGGTTTCTTAGTAGCCAGAGACAGGGACATCGTGCATTAAAGTTCATAACAGGGCTTTGCCTGTGTTTTATTCTTGTCAAAGAAACAGCCTCTTGTACAACAAGGCAAAATACAAAATAAATCCTGCTCGTCTGAGCACTAACTAAACAAGATATTATCTAACTATACCAAGTGCCTTCCTACCAGGCACTGGACACAAAGTAACACAGGTCTTTACTCACATAGAATACAGGCTACTCCAGACTTAGTAGTCTCCGGTCTGAGTCAGGGGTGAGACTGACACACACTGTGTCTGCACCTTTTTATACACAGGCTGCAGGTGCAGCTAATTGAGCAGCAGCCTTGTCCTACAAACAGAGATGGACTAGGGATTGGGGAACCCGCCCTGCTCTTCCCCAATACAACCCCAGGCACTTTTTCCGGCCTTTCCTTAAGCCGAGATTGGAAAGCTAGAGCTTTCGATTGCAAAAAATACTCATTCCCTGGAGCCTAGGATACATATGACAGGATTCTAGGGGAAATGTACCTTCCCTCAATGACTTTACCTGTCACTGTCTCACAATATATATATATATGTATGTATTTTCATATATATATATATATACACACACATACATACATACATACATACATACATACATACATACATACTTGTTGGTCATTATAGCAACCTTATATTTAAATTCCAACAAGAAATACTTAAAAAATATTTCCTCTGACAACATTTTTTAATGTGTTGGGTAAACAAAGACTATTGGGAAGCCTATGCTCAACATAATTGATGAATCAATTTGAGAAGTTTTAGTTTAGACAGATAAACCTTATCCAAGTGCAATTAAAATAATGTGTAAACCATGGAGCTCTCTCCAAAATACAATGCCACCATAATCCAGCTGAATGTTGTCTGTTTATGGTAATTTTAGATGAGGGGGCACATTTGTTCTACTTGTTCATATATTACATTGAAAATTTAAGCGCTTATTTCCCCTCTGAAAAATGCATAGGAAATCAATACTTTCATTAACTGTAAGTCTCAATTTATGGTCCATGTCCTACAATGTCCCAGCTATAAATTACACATGTGAAGCACCAAGAGAAAACTTAGCACTCAATTTTTAGACTACGCTTTGAATACAGACAGTACTAAGCAAGCTTTTCTATTCTGTTCTTATTATGATAAATGGGGATTCATAGCTTTAAATTGATTAATAATCATTGATGAATATTAACTATTCTAAAAAAAAAAATTCTTTAAAATTTTTTACTAGACTCTTTTATTTGGTATTAAAAAGGATTAACAGTTGATTACCATAATAATATTAATAGTAATTTGTGAAAATAATTTGAATAATTCCCCTTGACAACATTTGATGTATAGGTATGTCATGGTCAGCAAGGGGTTCTGCAATTTGATGTAGAGTTACGGCAAGCTAATGCGCCATTAGCGGTGGGTGTCAGTTATATACTAACAATGGTTTCCTGGTTTGTCATGTACGGATGCCTAATAGGCTGCCTGTCAGTGTAAAGCTGACAGTTAAAATATCCTACATAGATAGTGTAGTGTTTTATAACAGCGACTAGAGGTTCAGGCCCTCAAATCCCCTAGTTGGACAAAAAAAGTAAAAAAAACTAAATTTATGTAGAAAAATAAAAAAATTAAGTTATAAATATGTCATTTATTATTAGCAAAAACATTAAAAACTCAAATAAACTACACATAATTGGTTTTGCTATGACCTGAACTTCACTCCTTAATATTGAAATTGCTACACCAAAAAGGAAAAGTTTTGGAATTGTGTTCCTATGTGTTCCTTATCTTACCAGAGTGTAATGTAACTAATGTCTGCGGGTCACTAAATGAAAGTCAGGTTTCATTAATTTCTAGTCTATTCTGTGTAATGGGTGCTGGCCGGGAGGGGAGCTGCAATACTTGGATATACTTTGTGTTTGTACGGCAGAAATACGCTAGCCGTACAGACTACCCCCTAGATTCTTGTCTGCAAAGGTTTGCTTCTGTTGAGCAATGTTTGTTCATAGATTTGTTCTGAGAGGTTATGAGTCAACTCAAATTGCTGAAGAGATATTCATATACATCGTACATGTATGGGAAATGTGTATTCTCTTACACTGGCTTGGGAAGGTATGCACTCAGGGATTAGTGGGTGGGAGTCTGAGTTATGACAGTCTAATATGTCTCAGTATTGAGAAATGGAGGGGTTACAGTTAATGTCCTGGAATGTTCGGGGAATGGGCGCTCCTCAAAAGCGACACGTGATATTTGCTGCTTTGAGACGACATCGACCTCATTTGATCTGCCTACAAGAAACGCACATGACACCTGATACTGTGAGAAGCTTGAGTAAGTCTTGGTTACAGTGGGTGGGGCATGCTTCCCACACTTCTTATTCTAGGGGGGTGGCTATCTTGGTGAATTCTGAACTCCGATGGAAACTGCTACAGTCTAACATAGACTCTAATGGGAGATACATCTTTTTGCACGCGGTTATTGATGACTGTCCCTATGTAATATTGGGGGTATACAGTCCTCCGCCAGCCTCATTGGAGATAATTCAAGAGGCCATGAGATTTGCGTCCTCATATCCGGGTTCCCGTGTTGTCATGATGGGGGATTTTAGCATGCTTATGGACCCTGGTATAGACCGTTTTCAGGGAAATATGGGGTGAGGCTCTGGGGGCCCGTCTCGGCTAGGCCTACTTATGCTAGAAATGGGGTTGATTGATCTGTGGAGAGCGACTCACAAAGGTGTTAGAGAGTTTACGTGTCACACACCACAACATAATGCGCTTTCCAGAAGATTATATTTTTGGTTCTCCCACTGTCTTTCATTAAGTAAAATCTATTACACACTTGTCGAGGGGGATTTCGGATCATAGCCCAGTGTTGCTGACACTAAAGAAGACACAGACGGGCAGAAGGGGGGTGGGTAAGATTCATCCCTTTTGGCTTCAGCTCGTCCAGCAAAATGATCGAATACCTGATCAATTGTCAATTTTTATAGAGGCTCGTGCTCAAATGGGGGATCGCTCACTGGTGTGGGATACACTCAAGGCCTATTTGAGGGGGTGTCTCCGGTCTTCCATATCATATGTTAAACGTGCATCGGCCCTTCAGGAGGAGAACTTAGCATGTAGGTGTTCGCAGGCAGAAGGGGCATTTGTCCTGGATCCCTCACCTCTTAATAGGAATGCGTGGTTAGACCTAGGTAGACAGTACTTACAGGTCTTGAAGGATAAAGCCTCACGTAGTTTATTTTTTAGCAAGCAATCGCATTTTGAGTTAGGTAATCAATCTGGTAAGATTCTTGCCCATGTAGTGAGAAATTGCTTTAGATCTCCTCCTGTGCTGGGTATAGTTGGCCCGACGATAGAATGTGCACATCCCCGGGGACATTCTTGAGCAATTCACACAATTTTATGATCAACTGTATTCTTCTCGGGTTGATTATGCGCTGGATGAGTTGGAGACGTATTTGGGTGGATTTGCTTTCCCTACCTTGACATCTGAACAAGTGGCAATGTTGGGCTTTATGCAGACGACATGGCATTATTCATGGGTAATCCTAATGCCACTCTTCCTAGGGCCATTTCCGTTATCAATGAATTCGGGAGGTTCTCTGGTTTATTGATTAACTGGCAAAAGTCGTATTTGATGCCTCTAAGGCGGGACAACTGTGGGTGGGGCACTGAGTTTTGTGGCTTAAGAGTAAACCCTGACTTCAAATACATGGGAATTATTATTGCTAGGAACAGTTCTCGGTCATATGAGCTGAATGTAGCACCCCTATAGACTTACCTTAGGAATAAGCTGCAGGTGTGGAAAAGTCTGCCGTTGTAGGTAGCAGGCCGTATCAATATAGTAAAGATGATTGTCTTACTCAAATTTTTGTATGATTTGGAACACATGGATTTGATAGTGCCTAAACACTTTTTCAAAATAGTGAACTCACTCTTTGCGCCGTTTGTGTGTGTGTGTGTGGGGGGGGGGGGAGATCTAAACTTAAACTTTCTACTCTTCAGAGACCTAAGGATGAGGCAGAGGCTGCATTGCCGGATGTATTTTTATATTATTTGGCTGGTTAGCTCCGGTATCTGGTATCTTGGGTTTCCCCCTCCCCCTGACGACTAATGCTGAGTGTCATTTGGCTCGTGTCCTGGGTTTGAAAATCCTATGGCCGGTATTGGAGCCGCATGACTTTACACCGCATTCCAAATTATTATGCAAATGTTATTTTTCGCTAATTTTCCTAAATAGTCGATGCAAATGACAGTCAGTATAATCTTCAAGCCATCAACCGTAGTATAATGGAGTATAATGCAAATTTTATTGAACAAATCTCCTAATGATAACAGATTTTTTTTTAGAATTAAAAAACTAAAAATGCACTCTTCCAAATTATTATGCACAACAGAGATCAAAACATTTCAAAGGTTGTAAAGATTACTAAAATGGTAATTTGTTGAATTTGCAGCATCAGGAGATCATATTTACAGAAATCAAAAGCTCTTTCAATAAAAAAAAAAATTAACAGGCCAAGTTACATGTTAACATAGGACCCCTTCTTTGATATCACCTTCACAATTCTTGCATCCATTGAATTTGTGAGTATTTGGACAGTTTCTGCTTGAATATCTTTGCAGGATGTCAGAATAGCCTCCCAGAGCTTCTGTTTTGATGTGAACTGCCTCCCACACTCATAGATATTTTGCTTGAGGATGCTCCAAAGATTTTCAATAGGGTTGAGGTCAGGGGAACATGGGGGCCACACCATGAGTTTCTCTCCTTTTATGCCTATAGCAGCCAATGACACAGATGTATTCTTTGCAGCATGAGATGGTGCATTGTCATGCATGAAGATAATTTTGCTACGGAAGGCACGGTTCTTCTTTTTGTACCACGGAAGAAAGTGGTCAGTCATAAACTCTACGTACTTTGCAGAGGTCATTTTCACACCGTCAGGCGTACCAGATCTCTCCCCTTGATTCCAGCTCAAAACATGACTCCGCCACCTCCTTGCTGACGTTGCAGCCTTGTTGGGACATGGTGGCCATTCACCAACCATCCACTACTCCATCCACGTGGACCATCCAGGATTGCGCGGCACTCATCATTAAACAACACGGTTTGAAAATTAGTCTTCATGTATTTCTGAGCCCACTGCAACCGTTTCTGCTTGTGAGCATTGTTTAGGGGTGGCCGAATAATAGCTTTATGCACACTTGCAAACCTCTGGAGGATCCTACACCTTGAGGTTTGCGGGACTCCAGAGGCACCAGCGGCTTCAAATACCTGTTTGCTGCTTTGCAATGGCATTTTAGCAGCTGCTCTCCTAATCATATTAATTTGTCTGGCAGAAACCTTCCTCATTATTCCTTTATCTGAACGAACCCGTCTGTGCTCTGAATCAGCCACAAATCTTTTCACAGTACGATGATCACGCTTAAGTTTTCTTGAAATATCCAATGTTTTCATACCTTGTCCAAGGTATTGCACTATTTCACGCTTTTCGGCAGCAGAGAGATCCTTTTTCTTTCCCATATTGCTTGAAACCTGTGGCCTGCTTAATAATGTGGAACGTCCTTCTTTTAAGTAGTTTTCCTTTGATTGGGCACACCTGGCAAACTAATTATCACAGGTGTCTGAGATTGATTACAATGATCCAAATTCCCCTTATACACAATACCATCCATGATTTTCATTGAAAAACGAATAATTAAATGTTTATGACACTTAAATCCAATGTGCATAATAATGTGGAACACGGTGTAGACACTGTTCTCTGTTACCCTTGCATAGATTGGCCAGACGTGTCTGGCAACAAGCTAAAAATTTACTGGGACTTGAGGGGGTGGTGGCGGAGAGTCCGATGTGGGATAATCCGAGTTTTTCTTATCTTTTTGGCTTATTAGGGAGGAGTTATTGGACCTCTAGAGATGTACATACCCTATCACAAATGCTTACAGTGGATAACTCTGTCATGTCAGTGAGTGAGATTCGAGCGGCTTTCAATATACCACCGGGGGATGAGATTTACTGTATACAGCTTCACCATGCTCTGACGGCGCAATTTCCACCGAACTCCACCGTCTTTTTTTAGCTATGACTTGGTGGCACATTTGGGTACCCATTCCACGAGTGGATTCGTATCTCAGATTTACTCCTCTTTATTGGAAGCTAAACTGCGACTTGAACCCCTAGCGGTTGAGGATAGATGGCGGGAAATTATTCCACAACTCACCGATGAGGATTGGAGGGAGGCTCAGAGGTCCCACTTGCTGGTTTCGCCTGCTGCTTATAATAAATTGGTACAACTATTTATCATCCATCAATGTTATTTAACGCACATAAGATTACATCGTATGGGACGGATGACATCCTCACAATGCCATAGGTGTGGGGCTGATAGGGCTGATTTTCTACATTTGATGTGGGGATGTCGGTGGATTTTCAGTTTTTGGGAGGAGGTAGTCGTATTATTAACAGCAGTCATGGGGAGGGCGGTACCTCGCAGGCCGGAGGTGTGTTTGAAGGATTGCTCTCCGAGGAGCAGTGGTCGGTGCATGAGAGGATCTTTCTTAGGGAGTCACTCTTTATGGCAAGGAAGGCGATGGCTATATGTTGGATGGCGGATAGGAAACCGACAGTGGCACAGTGGCGTAAACTGATTAATGACATTCTTCCTTTTGAAAAAGTGGTGTAAAAAGCATTGGGGAAGGCTGTCTAAATTTGACCTGATTTGGGGTGGTTGGTGCTCGTCGAATCTCACTCACTGTACGGTCCAAGGTTTGACTGATGCTTTGACACATGCTTGGGGTGGGATTGGGTAAGGGAAGCTGGTGGATAGTGCATATCCATGTGGTCTTGTTTATGAGATGTTTGGTTCCTATCTGAGTGCTATTGGAATGCAGGCATCTATATATTTTATTCAACTGCACAATGAATAATATTATTTGGATTTATATTTTATTTTGTATGCGATTAACCCCTTAATGACCAGCCTATTTTGGACCTTAACCCCTTAAGGACGCAGCCTAGTTTTTGGCCTTAAGGCTCAGAGCCCATTTTTGAAATCTGACATATTTCACTTTATGTGGTAATAATGTCGGAATGCTTAAACCTACCCAAGCGATTATGAGAATGTTTTCTCGTGACACATTGGGCTTCATGTTAGTGGTAAAATTTGGTCGATATATTCAGTGTTTATTGGTGAAAAATTGCAAAATTTAGAGAAACGTTTGAAAAAATGGAATTTTTCAGAATTTAAATGCATCTGCTTGTAAAACAGACGGTTATACCACCCAAAATAGTTACTAGTTCACATTTCCCATATGTCTACTTTAGATTGGCATCGTTTTTTGAACATTATTTTATTTTTCTTGGACGTTACAAGGCTTAGAACATAAACAGCAATTTCTCATATTTTTAAGAAAATTTCAAAAGGATTTTTTTTTAAGGTACCTCTTGAGTTCTGAAGTGGCTTTGTGGGGCCTATGTATTAGAAACCCCGATAAAACACCCCATTTTAAAAACTAGACCCCTCAAAGTATTCAAAACAGCATTTAGAAAGTTTTTTAACCCTTCAGGCATTTCACAGGAATTAAAGCAAAGTGGAGGTGAAATTTGCAAACTTCATTTTTCTTACTGAATTTCAATTTTATTCATTTTTTTTCTGTAACACAGAAGGTTTTACCAGAGAAACACTACTAAATATGTATTGTCCAGATTCTGCAGTTTTTAGAAATGTCCCACATGTGGCCCTACTGCGCTTGTGGACTAAAACACAAGCCCTAGAAGCAAAGAAGCACCTAGTGCATTTTAAGTCCTCTTTTTTATTAGAATATATTTTAGGCAGCATGCCAGGTTTGAAGAGGTGTTGAGGTGCCAAAACAGTAGGAATCCCCCAATAGTGACCCCATTTTGGAAACTACACCCCTCAAGGAATTCATTTATGGTTGTTGTTACCATTTTGACCGCACAGTTTTTTCACAGCACGTATTTGAATTGGGCTGTGAAATGAAAAAAATTTAATTTTTTCCAATAAAATGTCATTTGTGATCAAAATTTCTTATTTTCACAGGGAAAAAAATACCCCATTTTGTTGCCCAATTTGTCCTTAGTGTGGCAATACCCAATTTGTGGTGATAAACTGCCGTTTGGGCCCATGGGAGGGCTCAGAAGGAAAGGAGCGCTATATGTTGGTTGGAGTCCAGATTTTGCTGGATTGGTTTTCGGGTGCCATGTCGCATTTGCAGAGCCCCAGAGGTATCAAAGCAACGGAAAGCCATCAGAAGTGACCCCATTTTGGAAACTATACCCCTCAAGGAATTCATTTATGGGTAATGTGACCTTTTAGACCCCATAGTTTCTTCACAGAACTTATTTGAATTGGGCTGGGAATTAAAAAAATATATATTTTTTCCTATAATATGTCATTTTAGCTCAAAAATTCTTATTTTCACAAGAAATAAAATACTCCATTTTGTTGCCCAATTTGTCCTGAGTGCGGCAATACCCCATTTGTGGTGATAAACTGCCGTTTGGGCCCATGGGAGGGCTCAGAAGGAAAGGAGCGCTGTGTGTTCTTTGGAGTCCAGATTTTGCTGGATTGGTTTTCGGGTGCCATGTCGCATTTTCAGAGCCCCAGAGGTATCAAAGCAATAGAAACCAACCACAAATGACCCCATTTTGGAAACTACACCCCTCAAGGAATTCATTTATTTGTGTTGTGACCATTTTGACCCCATAGTTTTTTCACAGAACTTATTTGAATTGGGCTGGGAATGAAAACAAAATTATTTTTTTCAAATAATATATCGTTTTGGCTGAAAATTTCTTATTTTCACAAGAAACAAAATACCCCATTCTGTTGCGCAATTTGTTGAGTGCCGCAATACCCCATTTGTTGTGATAAACTGCCGTTTGGGCCCATGGGAGGGCTCAGAAGGAAAGGACCACGATTTGGCCTACTGGGGATTTTCTAGTGCGAAGTCATGTATGCAGAAGCAGCTGAGGTACCAGTACAGTTGAAACCCGCAAGAAGTGACCCCGTTTTAATAACTACACCCTTAAGGCATTCATCTAGAGGTGTAGTGAGCATTTTGACCAGAGACCTACACCCCATAAACTGTAATGTGGGTTCTCCCGGGTATGGCAATACCCTACATGTGGCTGTTATCAGCTGCCTGGACACACAGCAGGGCTCAGAGGGGAAAGACGAGGGGGGATAAGCTGTGCGGAGTGCATCAGGGTAAGTAAAATTGGGGTAAATTATAAACCAAGGGATGTATGATAAATTTTAAAACTGACTTTCATACAGAGCTCTGGTTATTCGGGACACGTGTCACATTGATATATTGTGTCATCCCTTATAGCAGACTTTGCACCTCTTTTGACTTTTTCCCTTCTTGCCAGTTTGGGGAACTTCTCCTGGAAAGTGTTGGAACCTTGGTACGATGCGTGTGGCCCCGCTTCCAGAAGTACTGGGTGCCCCCCCTTCTTGGTCCCTAAAGATTAGTTTCTTGATAATCACCTCTTGAAATTCCAGGAAAGTTCACGTCTGGCCTGCACATCGACGTAGCACGTACGCATTGTACAATGCCATCTGTATGATGTGCCCGGCCAGCTTCTTATACCACACCGCATGGCGCTGTAGGGCTTCAGGATTTGATCTGACAAGTCCACACCTCCCATGTACCTATTGTAGTCCAGGATGCAGTCTGGTTTGGGGGTGGCCTTTCCTTCATATAGCCTAAACCTGTAGGTAGACCCGGATGCACTCTCGCAGCTTATACATCTTCACGCCATACCTTGCCCTCTTACCCGGCAGGTACTCGCGGAATTGAACCCTCCCTTTAAAATGTACCAGGGACTCATCAATAGAAATACACTTCTCGGGGGTGAATGCTTGGGAAAACCGTGCACTGGAACAGTCTCCGTTTATACAAATGGTCAAAACTGGGGTCATCTCGGGGTGGGCACGGCTCATTATCAGTATAATGTAAGAAGCGAAGTATTTCCTCATTTATTTATTTTTTTAGGTTCCAGTTCAGTTCTGAAGTTGCTTTGAGGGGCCCATATATTAGAAACCCCTATCAAATACACCATTTTAGAAACTAGACCCCTCAAAGTATTCACAACAGCATTTAGAAAGTTTATGAACCCTTTAGGTGTTTCACAGAAATTTAGAGCAAAGTAGAGGTGAAATTTACATATTTTTTTTTGTCTGAAAATCCTATTTATACCATTTTTTTTATAACACAAAAGGATTTATCAGAGAAACGCAACTTAATACGTATTGCCCAGATTCTGCAGTTTTGAGAAATATCCCACATGTGGCCCTAGTGCGGTAATGGACTGAAGCACCGGCCTCCGAAGCAAAGGAGCACCTAGTGGATTTTGAGGCCTCTTTTTTATTAGGCACCATGTCCGGTTTGAAGAGGTCTTGTGGTGCCAAAACATTGGGAACCCCCCAAAAGTGACCCCAATTTGGAAACTAAACCCCTTGAGGAATGCATTGTAGTTTTCTTGGGGTGCATGCGGCTTTTTGATCAGTTTTTATTCTATTTTTAGGTGGCGTGGTGACTAATAAACAGCAATTCTACTATTGTTTTTTTATTCTTTTTTTTTTACTGCATGCACCGTGCGCTATAAATGACATATTCACTTTATTCTGTGGGGCGATACGATTACGGCGATACCAGATGTTTATAGTTTTTTTTTATGTCTTATGGCGTTTGCACAATAAAATACGTTTTGTAAACAATCATTTACTTTTTGTGTTGCCTTATTCTAAGAGCCATAACGTTTTTATTTTTCAATCAATAAAGCCGTGCGAGGACTTATTTTTTGCGTAACGAACTGTAGTTTCGATCAGTACCATTTTTTGGTACATGCGACTTTTTGATCTCTTTTTATTCCATTTTTTGGGAGGTGAAGTGACCAAACAATTCTGATTGTGGTTCGGTTTATTATTATTTTCCATTACGGCGTTCACCGTGCGGGATAAATAACGAAATAATTTTGTAGTTCAGGCCGTTACGGACGCGCCGATACCAATTATGTACAGTTTATTTGTTTGTTTATATATTTTTATTAATAATAAATGACTGATAAGGGAAAAAGGGGGATTTTTACTTTTAATACTTTTAAAACTTTTATTTTCTTATTTTTACACAACTTCTTTTAACTTTTTTTTTACTGTATTACTTTGTCCCACTAGGGGACTTGAGGGCAGGAGGCCCTGATCGCAATTCTAATACACATGCGTAGTGCAGTGTATTAGAACTGTCAGCTACTCACTGACAGCAAGCATAGTGGGTCCTGACGTTGTCAGGACCCACTAGGCTTCCGTCTATGGCATAGCCGGACGCCATTGTTTGGTGTCCGGTTGCCATAGTCACCATCGCCGGCCGCTATCGCGTAGCAGGCCGGCGATGGCAGCTTAACCCCTAAAAAGCCGCGATCTCTATAGAACGCGGCTTTTAAGGGGTTAATCAGCGGGGACACAGCGATCGTTCCCCGCTGTAGGAGCTGTGACAGCTGCTGAACAAGACAGCAGCTGTCACAGCTCCTGTATGTGTCGGGAGGATGGCCGAAACGGCCGTTACTCCCGAGACGTACTATTCCGTCATGGAGCGCGAACGATACAGCTGCCATGACGTAATAGTACGTCCAGGAGCGGGAAGGGGTTAATGACCAGGCCATTTTTTACGTTTTTCCATCGTCGGATTCCAAGAGCTATAACGTTTTTATTTTTGCGTCGACATAGCTATATAAGGTCTTGTTTTTTGCGGGACAAGTTGTACTTTTCAATAGCACCATTTTGGGGGACATATTATTTATTGATTAACTTTTATTAACTTTTATTTGGGGGGAAATAGAAAAAAAACGCCACTCTTTTTCGTGTCTTAAATCTACGCCGTTTACCGTGTGATATAAATAACACAATAACTTTATTCAGTGGGTTGTTACGATTGCAACGATACCAAATTTGTACAGTTTTTGTATGTTTTACTACTTTTACACAGAAAAACGCTTTTTTTTCAAAATTATTTGTTTTTGTGTCTCCATATTTGAAGAGGCGTAACACTTTCATTTTTTCGCCGATGCGGTTGTATGAGGGCTTTTTTTTTGCGGGAAGACTTGTAGTTTTTATTGGTACCATTTTTGAGTAGATGCAACTTTTTGATCACTTTTTATAACATTTTTTTAAAGTCAGGATTCATAGAAAGCAGCAATTTTTCCATAGTTTTTTATTACATTTTTTACGGCGTTCACCGTGCGGGTTAAATAATGTTATAGATTTATAGTCGGGGTCGTTACGGAAGCGGCAATACCAAATATGTGTAACTTTTTTACTTTATTTTGGTTTTATAATAGTAAAGCATTGTGTAAGGAGAAAAGCTGGGTTTGTCATTTTTTTTTACATTTTTTTTTTCATTATCTTTATTAAACTTTTTTTTTACTTTTTTACTAGTCCCACTAGGGGACTATAATATGCGATTATCTGATCGCTATTGTAATACACTGCAGTACTTTTGTATTGCAGTGTTTTACTGCCTGTCCGTTTAAAACGGACAGGCATCTGCTAGGTCATGCCTCCGGTCATGATCTAGCAGGCAGTCGCTCCAGGCAGACCTGGGGGCCTTTATTAGGCCCCCGGCTGCCATTAGAGACACAGACACTCGGCGATCGTATCGCCGGGTGTCGGTGGCGGAGAGAGGGAGCTCCCTCCCTCTCTCCAAAACCACTCAGATGCGGTGCTCGCTATTGCGCACCGCATCTGAGGGGTTAAACGGGTGAGATCGATACTAATATCTCTAGCAGCTGAGAGCAGGGAGATTTGACAGCTCCCTGCTCTGTAAACTTATTCCGATGCCGCGACGTAAAAAGTCTATGGCATCGGAATAAGGCCCGTTAGTGACCGACGTAGAAACACGATGGGCCGGTCACTAACGGGTTAAGTGGTCTGCGAACCACTGAAAGGCCAAGTGTGTTCATGTATGCTCGAGAGTTCTCACTTCTTACTGTATTTGGACAGCTGGATGTATACTGTTCTCCTGATGTATATGAAAGTTTGACTCTGTCAGGTTATTTTCAATAAAACGAGTTTAAAAAAAAAGTATGAGCGCCACGCACAGAAAAACACGCACTTACACACCTTTGCATGCTATCAATGAGGTTATTAATGGTTGTCTAAGCAATGGTATGCCACGCTGAATGCACTTGAGCACGCAAATCAACAAGGTTGACTGCTTTCAGCCAATATTCCCTCTAAGTCTTGGCCGCTCCTGAGCGGAGCAGTTAGGGAGGAGGGCAAGTCTCCATCAATGGTGGGGGATCTGATGACCAAAAATAATACCCCCAGTAAACGCTAATATAGCATGCTAAATAAGAGAATAAGTGAACATATTTTAAATTAGTTTAAATTACTTTTTGAAATACTGTAATATCACAAGTATACCAGTAAAATAGACAGTTATTAACAGCAATTATAGGCATCAATGAAAGAATCCCTCTCTTGCACCACTGTCCCTATAGATAGCGCCACACAGCCCCCTGTAGATAACATCACACACAGCCCCTGTAGATAGCGCCAAACACACAGCCCCCACTTAGGATAGTACCACACACAAACCTCTGTAGATAGCGCCACACACAGCCCCCCTGGAGATAGCACCACACACAGCCCCCCTGGAGATAGCACCACACACAGCCCCCCTGTAGATAGCGCCACACAAACCCCTTGCAGATAGCGCCACACACAGACCCCCTGTAAATAGCACCAACACAGACCCCCTGTAGATAGCACCACACAGACCTTCCACTCTTCTAAACAGTGCCACACTGCCCCCCTTATATATAGTGCCTCAGAGCCCCCCTTGTATATAGTGCCACACACCCCTTGTATATAGTGCCACACAGCCCCCTCTTGTATATAGTGTGTTACAGCCCCCCTTATATATAGTGCCACACAGCCCCTTGTATATAGTGCCACACAGCCCCCCTTGTATTTAGTGCCACACAGCCCTCTCCTTGTATATAGTGCCATACAGCCCCCTTGTATATAGTGCCACAGAGCCCCTTGTTTAGAGTGCCATACCCCCTTGTATATAGTGACACACAGCCCCCACTTGTACATAGTGCCATACTGCCCCTCCCCATTAATAGTGCCACACAACCCCCCCTTGTTTATAGTGCCACACAGTCCCCCTTGTATATAGTGCCACACAGACCCGCCCTCTCTTTTATACAGTGTCACACAGTATATAGTGCTACACAGCAATCCCCCCCAGGTATTATGCCACATAGGTCCCCAAAAAAATATTGTACTTACCTTGCCCGTTCCCGCAACGGGCGGAGCACTGCACAGGCTTGCAGGCAGGACGCTTGTGCAAACCATGGTGATGTAGTGACATCATCACACTGGCCTGAGCAGGGTGTCTTCCCAAAGCCTTATAGGCTGCAGCCCTAACGTGGCCTGCAGCCTATAGTATTCATTTGTATCTGCGTCCTGAGTATGCCGATACAAGTGAATGTGGCTGTCACTAGCACCTGTGCCCCCTCCGGTGCTAGCAACGCCACCGGGCCACCAGTATGATGATCCACCACTACATCTGCCCGCCATCCGTGATAGTGAGCAGGCTTTAACGTTTAGTGAGAAATCCAAAAATATACCTGATGTAAACAATAATAACACCAAGTAGGCACAAAAAAATAAAATATGTAAATCTTTATTATCCCATACGGGAAAAGTTACCCACAAAAATCATACATTTAAAATACAAAGAACTAAAAACACCCCAGATGTGAATGTGCCCAAGTCCCACGGAATTGACTATATGTTATGACAGAATGATAGCATGAGACATATCAGAAAAATAGCCAGTATTCCCTATACTCAATATTCAACTAGGACGGCAGGATATGAATCTATATAAATGCAGAAAGTACATCACTAGTCATTTACCTGGAGTGGACATATTGGAGAGACACACACCGATCTAAGGACCACCTCGACGCGCGTTTCGCTTCCTTCGTCAGGAGGTGAGGTATGCCTGATATTTCCCCTCTTAAATACACCTCCAAATGAGGTGATGTGCAGCGGCGCATAGCAGGCCACGCCAATCCCCAAGCGTCAGACCATCCGCGTCACGGCCGGAAGTTCGTACCTGGAAACCAGGACTCGTTCTCAGACCCAGAGACAACTTCCGGTCCGACGCCTGAGAGATCACGTGACCCGCATGCGCACCCATCAAGTACCCAACAGGTGAAGTAGGAGGCATACTGTCATAAGGGGAAAGTGTCCTAAGTCATTCCGATCCCTGGAACTATACTAATGCTATCTATAATGCACATACACATGAAGACAGAACCGGAAAATTATGACGAAATCATAAATACATTTAACATTATTAAGTCAATCAAACAGTTATTAAATAAATAAATTATTTAGATAAATAAACATGGCTGACCACAATTACCTTAATTATATATTGATTCACAACAAATATATAAAGAAAATATATAAATATGAATATATATAAAAATCACTTATGATGTATCGCACACATAATAATAAATGTGATATAATGCAACATCCAAATCCAACATAAATTGTCATGTGTATTCAACCCAAAAAATACATAATAATTAAGAGGACCGAAAAACGGACCAGACCCTAATATAAATAAAATATAAAGTGCACAATGGTAAGTAATTGGATTCATAGATGCTGATCCCAAACGAAACCCGCAACAGTAATTGTTCACGGGTACCGATCAGGATGAGCAGCATGGATCCAAAAATAAAGTGAAATTAACATACACTACATTATATACACATAATTCAATAATATATAATATATTTAAAGAATTAATAATATAATGATCAACACATATACATACCTATACATATATATCCCCCACAGTGATAACCGTCAATATTACATATACATATATATCAAATTCAGCAAAAAAATGTAATATAAATAAACCCATAAATTTATACAGAGTAATTATCAAAAAATTAATAAATAAATAAATATCCAATCAGTGTAGATACACATAAAAAACAAATTTAGTGTCAAAATGTATTCTGTGACAAAGTTTATTATTAAATAGTATACAAATATATTCCACATCTCATACATACATATAAATATACAATTAATATGACCACTCATACTTATATAAAATCATACACATATATACTTCATGCAGATACAGCCATGTATTATAATCAAGTCTTCGCCTCTTCCAGCTTATATGATCATCAGTGCTAGTCCATATATAGCAGTTTCATTCTCAGTATCACTCTCGACAAGGATCCATTATATAGACACTAACAGCAAAATTAAAAACAGCATTAGTCTTACATATAGTAATTTACAAAAAGGATGCAAAACTTTGTGATTCGTTCAAACCCCTAGGGGACATGGTGTCCAATGTGACAATCCATTTCATTTCCTTTCTCATTAGATTCTTCCCAATATCCCCCCCGCGGTTCCCAGGATAGATCCGGTCAATGCCCTTAACCTTCAAAAGTCTCCAATTGCTATCATGAAAATCTTTGAAGTGCCTTGCAAGAGGCTTACTCCTATCACCAAAAAGAGCATCATCGGGACCATTGTGTCTATATTGAATACCTTTAATGTCCCTAATGTGTTCCATTATCCGTATTTTTAGGTCCCTTGAGGTCATTCCAATATATATCTTGTTACAAGGACAACGTGCGTGGTAGATGACGTTCCTAGTATTGCAATTGATAAAGTGTACAATTTTATACACTTTAGTGCAATCTGAGCCGGAAAATGAATCAGTTCTCTCCATATTTTGACAGGCTCCACATCTACCACATGACACGTTGCCCCATTTGGGCCCCCTTGATCCGAATAGATACTTGTTAGATGTGGAGGGAACATAATGACTCCTAACCAATATGTCACGAAGGTTAGGACTACGCCGCGGTGTCATAGCCGGACCAGGGGTAATGATTCTAGACAGACGCTTATCGGTTTTTAGAATCGACCAATGTCTATTAAAAATCCCTCGCATGATATTCCATTGCTTATTATACCCTGATATGAATCTTACCACATTATCCGCATCTTTTCTTCCCTTCACTTGAGATTTAAGTAGGTCGGTTCTAGTCTTTGTTTTGGCATACTCATATTCACGTTTCACGTCTGATTCTTGATAGCCTCTATTGAGAAATCTGTTCATCAGATCCTTGGATCGATGCTCAAACCCATCTTCAGTGGAGCAAATCCTCCTAGCCCGAAGAAATTGTCCCCTAGGGATAGCCCTAATGATGTGTTTGGGGTGGGAGGAGTCAGCCGTTAAGTAAGAATTCACAGAAGTGTTTTTTCTAAAAATATCGGTGTAGAGCTTACCGTCAGCTTCCACCTTTATCCTTAGGTCCAAAAAATCTATTTCAGTCTTACTGTACTTGCTCACGAGTTTGATTCCCATATCATTGATGTTCAGATGGTTTAGAAATAGGTTGAGCTCATCTTCAGTCCCCTGCCAAATGAACAAGACATCATCGATAAAACGTCTCCATGATACCACTTGCCACTCATTATCATTTGCTGTCAAGGACCTTTCCCAAAATCCCATAAACAAATTTGCATAGGATGGGGCACAAGTTGCCCCCATCGCAGTGCCACGATTTTGTACGTAGAATTTGTCCTTAAAAACAAAGAAATTGTGTCTCAGTACATAATCTAGCAGTTCTAAAATGAGCTCAACCATTTCATGTGCCAGATTACCTGACTGTAGAAAAAACCTGCAAGCACACAAACCATGATCATGATGTATTGATGTATACAAGGACTCAACATCACTCGTGACCAAGTACATATCTGATTCCAATCTCAGGCTCTCAAAGGATACAAGAATATCGGTTGAATCCCGTATATACGATGGAAGGGTTTCCACATGGGGTCTAAGATAAAAATCAATAAATCTACATGTCATCTCACAGATCCCACCGATACCCAAAATAATCGGTCTGCCAGGAGGGCATGTTACATTTTTAAGTACCTTAGGCAAAAGGTAAAGTGTAGGTACTTTAGGTTCTTTAACAGTTAAACTCTCAAGAACCTCCCGTGTAATAATGCCCCTGTCCACTGCTTTCCTCAGAATAGTATTGAGTTTCGAACTAAATAGAGTCATTGGGTTGTGATCTAAAACCCTATAAGTATCTCTATCATCAAGTTGTCGCCCGACCTCTTTTTCGTACATATCACATGGCCACACCACGACATTTCCACCCTTATCCGCTGATTTAAATATGACAACTTTCATCTGTTTCAATTCCCTGAGTGCCTCCCTCTCACAAGGTGCCAAATTGTCACCAAAATTATTGGAGATAGATCTCAAATCCTCAGTTACCAATCTAACAAAAATTTCAACCTGCGGACAAAGGGAAAAGGGTGGAAATGTCGTGGATTTCTTACGGGCACATGGGGGAAGTTTAGATGTACTGATCGATTCAACAGAACCTTCCTCCCTTAATTCCTCCAATGCTCTAAGAGTCTCCCTTTCAGTATCATCACATGGTGTAAATTCACCCGTATTGGAAAAATATAGTTTAAGCATAAGTTTACGGGCAAAAAGATGTAAATCTTTAACCGCTTCGAAAAGATCAAAGTTAGCAGACGGTGAAAAGGTCAAACCTCTACTTAAGACAGAGATCTGTGCATCTGAGAGGTGGATACTAGATAAATTAATTACCTTTAATGTTTCCGTACTTTCGTTTGGTTCTCTCTGGGACCTCCATAATTTTTCTTTTTGTAATAATTTCGGGTATGCATTCGAGATCGATCTATTTCCTCTTGATTTATTGTGAGTGCAGAGTGAAATAAAAATTAGGATCTATGTTGGCGCTGCTGCGTGGTGTAGACAGGATGAGTTCCAAGAGCCAGGTAAACGTAAATTGATTTATTGCTATGCAACGCGTTTCAACGCCGAACTGGCGTTTTCATCAGGCATGAGGAGCACAAAAGAAAGGACATGTATTTATACAGAAAACAAGTCATCTGTATAAATACATGTCCTTTCTTTTGTGCTCCTCATGCCTGATGAAAACGCCAGTTCGGCGTTGAAACGCGTTGCATAGCAATAAATCAATTTACGTTTACCTGGCTCTTGGACCTCATCCTGTCTACACCACGCAGCAGCGCCAACATAGATCCTAATTTTTATTTCACTCTGCACTCATCATAATCAAGCGGTTACCTCGGCAACCGGCATCGGATCTGGCAGCAGCTAATTCGTGGATTTCTCCATTCTACTCCTCTAACCTCACGGTGAGCATTTATTATTTCTATTTCTCACCTACACCTTCTTTGATCCACACCAAGTGGCGCCGTGGCTTCTTGCCCTTTCTCCTCTTGATTTATTGAGGTTACACGTTTGTCTAAAAAACGTTCCCCTACATTGCTTCTGGTAGATGAGACCGAAGATGATCGCGATGAGGATACAGGCCTCCCTAATCTTTGCCATTTATAGGCAGTATTAGACTGGTAGTCTGCAAGATCTCTTTTGAATTTTCTAGCTTTATCAGCTTGAACCTCACTCTCCCACTTTTTGAAATCGTTATCCAGTTCACTTTCAAATTCTTTAAGTGATTTCTCACTCAATTCTTTCTTTAATTTGTCGTTTAATTCCTCAATTTCCACTTCAGTGACCTCCAAGGTCTTCTTATCTAGACCAATAAGAAGTTCCAGGAAATTCTTAGAGCAATTCTTACATGACTCCTCCCACTTACTCCTAAAGGTTGTATTATCAACCGGAAAGGAGGGTAACAATTGGACCCTTAAACCACGGGGAATAATATCCCATTGTAAATAATTCTCAAGAGAGGCTTTGTTCCACCACACTCGAGTTCTTTTTTTCAAAAGATATTTCAAAGACACTTTAATCTCCTTTACATCAGTATTTGCATCCTCATAGGGTAACTCAGTACCATCAAAAACATTAGCTAGTTGTGTGACCCATGTTCGGTCGCGTAATTTATAATCCATATAAGAATTTTTATCTGCTACAAAATACAAAAAATACGAAATTATCAACAGAATATGTACTTAGAGCATATATCAAACCATCAGGTATGACAAAGATAATCAGAAATCCAAAAATATACCTGATGTAAACAATAATTACACCAAGTAGGCACAAAAAAATAAAATATGTAAATCTTTATTATCCCATACGGGAAAAGTTACCCACAAAAATCATACATTTAAAATACAAAGAACTAAAAACACCCCAGATGGGAATGTGCCTCAAGTCCCACGGAAATGACTATATGTTATGACAGAATGATAGCATGAGACATATCAGAAAAATAGCCAGTATTCCCTATACTCAATATTCAACTAGGACGGCAGGATATGAATCTATATAAATGCAGAAAGTACATCACTAGTCATTTACCTGGAGTGGACATATTGGAGAGACACACACCGATCTAAGGACCAACTCGACGCGCGTTTCGCTTCCTTCATCAGGAGGTGAAGTATGCCTGATATTTCCCCTCTTAAATACACCTCCAAATGAGGTGATGTGCAGCGGCGCATAGCAGGCCACGCCAATCCCCAAGCGTCAGACCATCCGCGTCACGGCCGGAAGTTCGTACCTGGAAACCAGGACTCGTTCTCAGACCCAGAGACAACTTCCGGTCCGACGCCTGAGAGATCACGTGACCCGCATGCGCACCCATCAAGTACCCAACAGGTGAAGTAGGAGGCATACTGTCATAAGGGGAAAGTGTCCTTAGATCGGTGTGTGTCTCTCCAATATGTCCACTCCAGGTAAATGACTAGTGATGTACTTTCTGCATTTATATAGATTCATATCCTGCCGTCCTAGTTGAATATTGAGTATAGGGAATACTGGCTATTTTTCTGATATGTCTCATGCTATCATTCTGTCATAACATATAGTCATTTCCGTGGGACTTGAGGCACATTCCCATCTGGGGTGTTTTTAGTTCTTTGTATTTTAAATGTATGATTTTTGTGGGTAACTTTTCCCGTATGGGATAATAAAGATTTACATATTTTATTTTTTTGTGCCTACTTGGTGTTATTATTGTTTACATCAGGTATATTTTTGGATTTCTGATTATCTTTGTCATACCTGATGGTTTGATATATGCTCTAAGTACATATTCTGTTGATAATTTAACGTTTAGTGAGCAGGGGGACTGTAAAAGGTGCGCAGCAGCACAGCCGCGCACCTTATAGAGAACACTGCTGACAGCTCCTTGTGCAATTGTCGACCAATGTCATCCCAGATGCACTAAATGGGAGACAAGAGATGCTGCAGGCCATGGTAGCACGTTTAGGCCTCACAGGCTGCTCTGAGTAGCATGAGCAACATGTGGCCTAGCGTTGTCCTGTTGAAAAACAGCTTCTGGGAGACTTTGGAGAAATTCAATGTAACGCCGAGCTGTTAGTGTACCTGAAATGAAAACTATAGGGGTCCGATTACTGTACATTAAGCCACCCCACACCATAATCCTGGGAGTAGGACTGGTGTGACGTACCCTTGTTAAGGCCTCTTCATGGCGTTGCTCATGTGGTCTCCAGACCAATCTCAAGCTATCATTGCATCCGATACAAAATCGGGACTCATCGCTGAAGAGGATAGACCTCCATTCCAGACTCCATTGCCGTCTTGCTCTGCAGAATGATAGTCTTTGGGAGCGGTGGCGTGTGATCAATGGAACACCTGTAGTAGGACATTTGGCTCGTAGTCCAATGTCGTGCAAACGCCTTTGTGATGGAATGTGTCTACACTGGTTTCCGCCCTAGGCTTGGGATGTGACATCCAATTTCACTTGCAGTACAGAATGGATCACTATGCGCCATTCTTCTAATCAGACGATCCATTTGTGCAGAGGTTCACCTCCACGCACCTCCTGCTGTCATTCCCGTCTGTTGCTGTTCTCCCAACCTCCGGGACACACAATGTTGAATAGTGCTGACATCTCGGCCTAGGAGCCTAGCGATCTGCTGGAATGATAAATCAAGGTCTGTCAGTTCAAGGATTCTGTCCCTCTCAGTTTGCGACAAGTGGTGCTAACTGGCTTGTCGACGAATAGGAAGCATCGCAAAATCCTCCCACACCACTTGATCTGCTTTTTCTTGTTTTGTGTGGCTAAAATACTTTGCTTTCAATCTGGCTTTCTGACCTTTCCACATGCCACAGTTTGAAGCTAGGTGCTTGAAAATGTTATAATTTGCAGATCTTAGCGCACCTGCTATTATCTCGGTTTACATAACCTCACAGCTTGCCCTTCTTGGTGTTGAAATTTAATGTTGAGAAGTGTATAAAAATATTACGTTATTTATTCAGGAGGCTGATAGCTGTATAAAAAAAAAAAAAACTTAAAAATAATGCCAGAAGTGCTGTATTTTGGTCACTTTCAGGAAATGGAATAAAAATTGATTAAACAGTTGCATGAATCGAGCCAAAATGGTTAAATGACGTAAATAAAAACCACCACTCGTCCCACAAAAAACAAGCCCTCGCACAGGTCACAAAAAAACAAGTTATGGCTTTCAGAATATAGCTACATAAAAACATGATTTTTTTCAAAAGTATTTTTTTTGCGTAAAAGTAGTAAAACATAAAATAAAACTATATAACTTTGGTATTTTCATAACCATTGCGACCCGCAGAATGAAGTTAACATGTTATTTATACCACAAGGTGAAAGCTGTATTAAAAAAAGAATATGCAGAAATTGCTGTTCTTTGATCACCTTGCCTCCCAAAAAAGGAAATAAAAAGTGATCAAAAAGTCACATGTACAACAAAATGGAACCTTATACAGCTACGTCTATGAAAAAAACAATAAAGTTTTAATGTGTATATAGTATATAGTGCTACACAGCAATCCCCCCCAGGTATTATGCCACATAGGTCCCCAAAAAAATATTGTACTTACCTTGCCCGTTCCCGCAACGGGCGGAGCACTGCACAGGCTTGCAGGCAGGACGCTTGTGCAAACCATGGTGATGCAGTGACATCATCACACTGGCCTGAGCAGGGTGTCTTCCCAAAGCCTTATAGGCTGCAGCCCTAACGTGGCCTGCAGCCTATAGTATTCATTTGTATCTGCGTCCTGAGTATGCCGATACAAGTGAATGTGGCTGTCACTAGCACCTGGGCCCCCTCCGGTGCTAGCAACGCCACCGGGCCACCAGTATGATGATCCACCACTACATCTGCCCGCCGTCCGTGATAGTGAGCAGGCTTTAACGTTTAGTGAGCAGGGGGACTGTAAAAGGTGCGCGGCAGCACAGCCGCACACCTTATAGAGAACACTGCTGACAGCTCCTTGTGCAATTGTCGACCAATGTCATCCCAGATGCACTAAATGGGAGACAAGAGATGCTGCAGGCCATGGTAGCACGTTTAGGCCTCACAGGCTGCTCTGAGTAGCATGAGCAACATGTGGCCTTGCGTTGTCCTGTTGAAAAACAGCTTCTGGGAGACTTTGGAGAAATTCAATGTAACGCCGAGCTGTTAGTGTACCTGAAATGAAAACAATAGGGGTCCGGTTACTGTACATTATGCCACCCCACACCATAATCCTCGGAGTAGGACTGGTGTGACGTACCCTTGTTAAGGCCTCTTCATGGCGTTGCTCATGTGGTCTCCAGACCAATCTCAAGCTATCATTGCATCCGATACAAAAGCGGGACTCATCGCTGAAGAGGATAGACCTCCATTACAGACTCCATTGCCGTCTTGCTCTGCAGAATGATAGTCTTTGGAAGCGGTGGCGTGTGATCAATGGAACACCTGTAGTAGGACATTTGGCTCGTAGTCCAATGTCGTGCAAACGCCTTTGTGATGGAATGTGTCTACACTGGTTTCCGCCCTAGGCTTGGGATGTGACATCCAATTTCACTTGCAGTACAGAATGGATCACTATGCGCCATTCTTCTAATCAGACGATCCATTTGTGCAGAGGTTCACCTCCACGCACCTCCTGCTGTCATTCCCGTCTGTTGCTGTTCTCCCAACCTCCGGGACACACAATGTTGACTAGTGTTGACATCTCGGCCTAGGAGCCTAGCGATCTGCTGGAATGATAAATCAAGGTCTGTCAGTTCAAGGATTCTGTCCCTCTCAGTTTGCGACAAGTGGTGCTAACTGGCTTGTCGACGAATAGGAAGCATCGCAAAATCCTCCCACACCACTTGATCTGCTTTTTCTTGTTTTGTGTGGCTAAAATACTTTGCTTTCAATCTGGCTTTCTGACCTTTCCACATGCCACAGTTTGAAGCTAGGTGCTTGAAAATGTTATAATTTGCAGATCTTAGCGCACCTGCTATTATCTCGGTTTACATAACCTCACAGCTTGCCCTTCTTGGTGAAATTTAATGTTGAGAAGTGTATAAAAATATTACGTTATTTATTCAGGAGGCTGATAGCGGTATAAAAAAAAAAACAACTTAAAAATAATGCCAGAAGTGCTGTATTTTGGTCACTTTCAGGAAATGGAATAAAAATTGAATAAACAGTTGCATGAATCGAGCCAAAATGGTTAAATGACGTAAATAAAAACCACCACTCGTCCCACAAAAAACAAGCCCTCGCACAGGTCACAAAAAAACAAGTTATGGCTTTCAGAATATAGCTACATAAAAACATGTTTTTTTTCAAAAGTATTTTTTTTGCGTAAAAGTAGTAAAACATAAAATAAAACTATATAACTTTGGTATTTTCATAACCATTGCGACCCGCAAAATGAAGTTAACATGTTATTTATACCACAAGGTGAAAGCTGTATTAAAAAAAAGAATATGCAGAAATTGCTGTTCTTTGATCACCTTGCCTCCCAAAAAAGGAAATAAAAAGTGATCAAAAAGTCACATGTACAACAAAATGGAACCTTATACAGCTACGTCTATGAAAAAAACAATAAAGTTTTAATGTGCAGGCCAGATGGGAACATTTATTTGTTTCAAGTGGTTGTTATCAAAGCCCTAATATTTGGGAACCAGGAACAGGAGGGCCCAAACAAATCTGCTGGAAGTAGCCACTCACCTCTGGAATAGTGGGAGTAGTAGATATTACTATCTAATGCAGCCCTCTGCCCTCTCCCTTCATGTAGCATTTGTGGCTTGTCTGCGTCCTGCAGGGAATGGGTGTTTACCTGCCGATTTAGTAAGTATGGCCTTTTTTGTGTTTTCTCGATTATTACTGTGGCGGCACAAAGGACGCTCGTTACTCTGAAGTGTCGGCTGTAACATTAAGCCGACACCCGCATCGTATGGAGCGGATTCTCTCTGTGAGCCTGTTCTATACTTCCCCTGCCCGACTTTGGTGTATGGATAAGTCAAATGTCGGGAAGGAGTTAAAGAGAGGTTTTAACAATTTTTATTTGATGTGTTAAAGGCTATGTACACCTTTTAAAAACTACTTTGTGAGACACAGCCGCTTTGTATCATGTATACAGAGCAGCTGTATCTAGAACTAAAATCTGTATCCGTCAGGTCAGCGGGACTGACGGGTATAGTGACAGCGGGTCCTGCGTGTCCCTGACACGCATGACTCAAATAAGTCGAGTCGCTTCTCCCCTTATGTAAATCTACCCTCCCAAAGCAGACACTGAAACAGAGTTGGATTTTAATGGCCACAGCAGCCGTTTATTATTTAAATAACAATAACTTTAAATACCATAATTTTTGAATCCCCAAAAAAGGGGATACATCATAACAACAAATAACCCACTGCGACCCTATCAGGGTCATAACATTATAAACCAACCAGAATGACAGGGGCAAGTCCTTGAAGCCACCGATACTTAATTTTGGCCATCTGCCCACAAATACCTTACCCCCAGCCGTAACCCGGCCCAGGAGCACCAAATTACCTTTTTGCAGATGACCACCATATATATATAAATATATATAACCCAGCTTTCAAAAGGGGTAACACCCTAAGAAGCCGACAAATTGGGGGTGCATCCCGTGATGCATTCCCCCCCACCACTTTTTACGACCTACTTCAAGGACTCCCCCCCGCAGCTGCAATGACAAAATTTTACCTCCCCCAAAGACAAATGTCAATAAGCAAATAAACTTTGACGAGAAGAACCACCATCCGCAGCAACCTTTTGCCGCGGTCAACCGATCCACATCAGGGCGGGCGGGCGGGAACATGTTCCTGCTTCTGTGTCCTGGCGAAGAGAGGGAGAGCACAAACAGGAAACAGGTACATCCCCTTCAATCCCCACCCCTTCTCACTCAAGCCCTCCTGCTGTCCCCCCCCCCTTTCCTCTCATAGGCCAGCCAACTCTGTGTCCCTCCCATCTATTTTAGTCATGGAGGCCTTCCCTTATTCCTTTTTTCTTCTTTCAGTACGGCCTCTTCTTGACTCAAATAAGTCGAGTCGCTTCTCCCCTTATGTAAATCTACCCTCCCAAAGCAGACACTGAAACAGAGTTGGATTTTAATGGCCACAGCAGCCGTTTATATATTAAATAACAATAACTTTAAATACCATAATTTTTGAATCCCCAAAAAAGGGGATACATCATAACAACAAATAACCCACTGCGACCCTATCAGGGTCATAACATTATAAACCAACCAGAATGACAGGGGCAAGTCCTTGAAGCCACCGATACTTAATTTTGGCCATCTGCCCACAAATACCTTACCCCCAGCCGTAACCCGGCCCAGGAGCACCAAATTACCTTTTTGCAGATTTATATATATTTATATATATAAATATATATAACCCAGCTTTCAAAAGGGGTAACACCCTAAGAAGCCGACAAATTGGGGGTGCATCCCGTGATGCATTCCCCCCCACCACTTTTTACGACCTACTTCAAGGACTCCCCCCCGCCAAAGCGAAACAGGCCTTGACCACCTCACGCCTGCGAGCTCCTCCACACTCCCACCGCTCGCTCAATTCCATCGGTCAAAGCCAGACTCCACATATCCATCCCCACCTCATTGAGGTGCACACCGTCCTCTCTCCAGTAGCTGCCTGTCCCAGCCTCCAGATCCCAGTGGCGCACCGCAACCCCACCATTACGCGTCACGAAGCTCGATATGGCCCTATTAGCCTTAATGCGAGCCTTGTTAATTTTTCCCACAGAACGGGCCATCCGCCAGTTCTTCCTAGGGACTATCTCAGACCACACCGTCACCAATTTAGGATAAGTTGCCCATAAGCAGAGCAAATCATGCTTGACGTCCCGTACCAACTCCCGGAAAGGGCGTATACCCAAATCGTTGCCTCCCACATGCAACACCAGTACCTCCGGCGCCCTGTCAAGCAGTACAAAATTGTGAAACTCGGGCAATACCCTGTTCCATGTCATTCCCCGTATACCCATCCACCTCACAACCGCCGCGTCCCGCGGAATCCTAAGCTGTCGACCGTCCGGCCGTACATCCGCGCGAAGGGCACCCCAGTACACAAAAGAATGTCCCATAATCCACACCATGCATGAGTCACGGCCTGCAAAACAAATGAAGAACATACACGCACCACCTCTTGCTGCCGCGTACCATTAATACTCAGGCGGAAACGCACGCACCCGGAACATGCTATACATCAATATATCACAACATGTTCAAGCGCACATAGGAACGGAAACGCGCCGACTCCCAACGCCCTATCCGCTGCACGCCTGCATCATCTAAACCCCATCTCACCGCCTCCGTCGCTGCCCCTATGCGGAAAGAATGAGACGAGTATTGCTCTGCCTGCACCCCGCTAGCCACCAGACACTTTCTGAAAACCGAAATAAACTGATACCGCGACAGAAACGAGCCATCCTCGTGCCGCAGCAACGGCCCGTCTGAGAGATCTAAACCCGCCAAGTACTCCTTGACACACAACACTGGACAAACCGGATTCTTTGGGACCGCCAGCAAAACCACTCGACGTCCTGCCCCTCCTTGGTCCGTTTTGGACCTTCGCAACACTATCTCCACCCTGTCTTCATACAAATCGACATTATCCTGCAACAAGCCCCCCGCTCTCACCGAACTGGGGGAAACCAATTCCCCTACCCGAAAAGCTCCAAAAAAGGCTAACGCAAAAGCCAACCGGAAAAGCTTGCTCTCATACTCTGAACGACACACCTGCCGCACCACCACCTCCAGGGAACACAACAATTGAAATGACACGGGACGCCTCTTATCCCTCACCACTACACCCCGTCTCAGCCCTTTCAATGCCTGGCCCACCAAAAACCGCTTCGTGATATCTGCCAACCCCCGTAACTTACAACCGAAAGCAATGGCCGCCACGAAACGATTAACCTTAGCGACCGTGCAACCCCGGGCGAACGCATCCCCCAACCAAAACAGCAAGGCCACCATCCTATCATCATCCGAGCACACATCCCCCAAAGATCTCACCCACTCCTCCCATTGCCTCCATCCAGCCGCATACGACGACCACGTCGCACTGGCCAGTGAACGTTTAATCAATGCACCTGCCGCCTGGATACCAGCTCCCACAGATGACTGGGACAGTCCACCCCTGTTAACTCCGCGTCCGGGACCAGCTGCCGGAAACGATCCCACTGCGAGCGAGAAAGCGCGTCAGCAATACAATTCTCTACCCCGGGAACATGCACCGCCACCACCCATGCATTTAAACTCAAACAGGAAAGCACCAACTGACGCAACAAGCAAACCACTGGAGGGGACGACGCCGAAGTATTATTTATAGCCATCACCACCCCCAAATTGTCGCAATGAAAACGCACTTTTTTGTCCCGGAACCTGTCTCCCCAAATGGTGACCGCCACCACGATGGGAAACAGTTCGAGTAGGGCCAAGTTACGCGTCAGTCCCGCCTCCACCCATGCAACCGGCCATTTTCCCGCGCACCATTGACCTTTAAAGAACGCCCCGAACCCCACCGCCCCAGACGCATCAGTGAACAATTCCAAATCGAAGCTATCTAACGCCCGGGACATCCAAAGAGAGCGCCCATTATACTGTGCCAGAAAATGGAGCCAGACCTGTAAATCTTCCCTGTGCTCTGCAGCCAGACGAATGAAATGATGGGGTTCCCGAACCCCCGCCGTCGCCGCTGCCAACCGCCGACAAAAAACCCTGCCCATCGGCATGATGCGGCAAGCAAAATTCAACTTCCCCAATAAGGACTGTAATTCACGTAGCGTAATTTTCCTAATCCGACACGCTCGCTCCACTACCAACCGCAAATCCCCCAACTTATCCTCCGGCAATCTGCACTCCATTGCTACGGAGTCGATAGTAATTCCCAAAAAAACAAATGGTCGTCACCGGACCCTCAGTTTTTTCCACAGCCAAGGGTACACCAAACTCCCTTGACACCCAATTGACCGTCTCTAACAAATTTGCGCAAACCCCCGAACACGACGGGCCAACGCACAAGAAATCGTCGAGATAGTGAATAACTGATTCCACCCCCGCGACCTCCCTGACTACCCATTCCAAAAAAGAACTAAACACCTCAAAGTACGCGCACGACAACGAACAACCCATGGGAAGGCATCGATCAATGTAATAATCCCCTTCCCAATAACATCCCAACAACCTCTGGCTGTCCGGATGAACCGGCAACAAACGAAACGCCGCTTGAATATCAGTTTTTGCCATCAGAGCCCCTCTTCCGTAACCACGTACCAACGCTACCGCCGCATCAAACGACGTGTAGACCACAGAACAGAGATCCTGGTCAATGCCATCGTTAACCGACGCCCCCTTCGGGAAGGACAAATGCTGAATAAGCCGGAATTTGTTACCTTCTCGTTTTGGAACCACCCCTAACGGTGACACCACCAAACCTGGAACTGGGATCGTGCTAAAGGGGCCCGCCATTCTGCCCAGATCAATCTCCTTCCGGATTTTTTCCGAGACTACCCCCGCATGCTGATATGCCGACTTAAGGTTGCGCTGCGTGAAAGGGACCTCATGCAAAGGGGGCGGAATAACGAAACCGTAACCAAAACCTAAACTAATCAACCGCGCCCCCTCCTTATTGGGGTACCTACTTAGAAAGGGGGCCATCTTTATGAGTTTCACCGGAGTCTCCCCCATAACCAGACGCACCGCTGGCTCCCCCTTGTCGTTTACCCTTCTTAAAACATTTAGACGCTCCATGTGACTGCCCGCTGCAATGTGAACACGCATGCTTGAATTTACACGTCGCTCCAAATTTGCACTGCCCCTCATTGAACTGCCAACACGTCCCAAATTTTGAACCTGAGGCCTGACTACCCCCGCCGTCAGTTCCTGCTGCATTCCCGCTCCCGGGAAAGGACTGCCCCTGCTTATAAAGTGCCGTCACTTTCAACCATAAGGCTATGTCCTTATGGTCCCACCGTATATTCGGCCGCACCGCTTTCCTCTGCCGAAACTGCTCATCGTAACGAAGCCAGGCCTGGCCCCCATAAACCCGATGCGCCTCCCCCACCGCATCCAAATAACAAAACAAGCCGGAACAATTATCTGGCGCCTTTTCCCCAATAACGCTCGCCAAAATTGCAAAAGCCTGCAATCAATTGACGAACGTTTTTGGAATCAACCGGTACCGTCTCTTTTCTTCCTCATCCTTTTTTGTTTCATCCCGCTTCACCTTATCTAAATTAAACTTCTCCAGCGGAAGCAAGGAAAAAATCTCCACATACTCGTCCTTCCAAATCCTTTCCTTTACCTCCTGCTTTAAATGCGCCCCTAACGGGCCCTCATAACAAACATAAACCTCCCCGCGCGCACGATCATCAAGACGCACCCTATCAACCTCCTTTGGCGAGTCTGTTTGAACCGCCGCCGCCACTGCCACCGCTGCCCCGGCATTCAACCCCCCACCGTTTTGACGAACCGGAGCGCTTCCAACACTGCCCCCCCACACCGCGGCCGGCGCCACACCTGACGATTCTTGGGAAGGGGAACCACCTAGCCGCCCCACTAACACTTTTAAACATCCCACTAACTCCGCCAAACTATCCCCCGCACCCGCCTGTAGCGACGGGACCCCCGACTCCGCCGCGACGCCCACCGCCTCGACACCCTCTACACCGATACCCGACATCAATAAAGCTGGAAATGGTAACGTAGGTGTCAACTCACCAGGCTGCCCAGGGGCTGTGAACCCGTCAGCCGGACCCCCATGTCCATGTGGAGAGGCCCGCCGCTCACCGTCCTCCAATGCTCCGGACTCCCTCTGGCGCTGTCCGCATTGGCAATGTGTGCACGGGGAATTCCGATTTTCGTCTGAGTAAAGGGGGGGTGACATCGCATCATCCAATTGGCCGAGGTCCAGTTCATGCCTCATCCGTCCCGCTGAACCAGCTCCAAGCTGTTCCGTCCCTGGCACTCCAACCACCGACCTCATCCTGCGACCTCCGGTCGTTTCCACCTCGACGACACCATGAGCCGACCCTCTGGCTGGCACATCACCATGCAGGGTCGCCGTTGCCCTTCCGCCACGTGCTGAAGAAGGAGAGGATGTGACCGGAAGTGAAGGCCGCGTCCTCCTCGCCGCTGCCGCCGGGCGCTGCCGCGTTTTGGGATTCCTCCCAGGACCAGACGAAAGAGCAGCGGCAGGCCGCCCTGGGGTCTGGCCTGCAGGGTCCACTGATGGGCTCCTCTTGCGCCGCCGCGCCCGCGGGATGTCTTCAGGACTCAGCCTTGCGGGCGGGCGCGAGCGCCTCGTGCTGCGCGTCACGCCGGGAGTGCCAGCCCTGGCCTGAGTCATGGGGGAAACGGGCTCTCCTCTTCTCCTGCCCGACCCCCTGGTACGCCGGTCCTGTACCTCGGCCTGCTCCAGCAGCCCCGCGACCACCGGCATGACAGAGCGCTCCCCGCTTGCTCCAGCCGACTCTGCTCGCTCCTGGACCGGAGCGCCCGATTGTCCCTGCAGCAGCGTCGCTACTCGTGCTCCGAGCCATCCAGGACCCTGAGAGGCTGCCGCGGCCCGCAACAGCTCCATAGCCTCCTCATCAGACGCAGCAGGGGTAACAAACATGTTCCTGCTTCTGTGTCCTGGCGAAGAGAGGGAGAGCACAAACAGGAAACAGGTACATCCCCTTCAATCCCCACCCCTTCTCACTCAAGCCCTCCTGCTGTCCCCCCCCCCCTTTCCTCTCATAGGCCAGCCAACTCTGTGTCCCTCCCATCTATTTTAGTCATGGAGGCCTTCCCTTATTCCTTTTTTCTTCTTTCAGTACGGCCTCTTCTGGATCGAGCTGTTATTGATCACATCTAAGTTCATATACTACGGTTTTATATTTGAAAAAAAATTACTTATAAGATTGTTTGTTTTAAAGTTTTAATAACGTTCAAAGAAGAAAGGCGTTGTTTAGGCGTCTCACAAGGGAAAATGGGTTGGGGGGGTTGCATTGCATGTAAGGGAGTAGGAGGGGGCCCATTTTGTGTCCACAGCCCAGGGCCCATCGTACACTTAATCTGCCACTGGAGTGCACAAACAGTTTACTTCCACATATCATTTCCATACCTGAGAGAACCCGCTTAACAGTTTATGGGGTGTGTGTCTTCTGTGACCCAAGCTCGCAACAACATAATGGGCACTAAAATGGCATATCTGTGGTAAAATTGCAATTTTCACTTTGCACCATATGCTGCGCATTCATTTTTGAAAAACACATGTGGGGTCAAAATTCTCACTACACCCCTAGATTAAATACTTGAGGGATGTAGTTTTTGAAATCAGGTCACTTTTTGTGAGCTTCTTTTACTATTTGGCCTCTGAGCTTTTGCAATTGTGTGCCAATGCTGTGTAAATCACCAAATTAGACCTCAAATGCACATGGTGCTCTTTCAGTCCTGAGCCCTGTCGTATGTCAAGAAAAAAGATTAGGGTCATATGTAGGGTGTTTTTAAAACCAGGAAACACAGCCTAATATTTAGAGAATTTAAAGTGTTTGCCGTGAAGTGGCAAGTGGGCTTATACAGTTTGATCAAAATGTTTTCTAAGGCTGGGTTCACACGTGGCGGAATTTCACTTAAATTCCGCTGCGGACACTCCGCAGCGTTAATCCGCAGCGGAGCCGTTTGTCCATTGACTTCCACTTTAATTTAGCAGTGTTCGTTTAGACGATGCGTAAAATTCCGCTGCGGAGCATAGGCTGCGGAGCGGAATTTGGTGTCCGCAGCATGCTCTGTCTGTTGCGGAGCAGTGGCGGACTCATGGCGGAATTTCTCCATTGACTTCAATGGAGATTCTAATTTCCGCAATGAAGTCTACAGCTGTCATGCACATGTTATGTGTGCTGCGGATGCGTCTTGCTTTTTTAACTTGACATTTCTTCATTCTGGCTGGACCTATGTATTTCTAGGTCTACAGCCAGACTGAGGAAGTCAATGGGGCTCCCGTAATGACGGGAGCGTTGCTAGGAGACGTCAGTAAATAGTCACTGTCCAGGGTGCTGAAAGAGTTAAGCGATCGGCAGTAACTGTTTCTGCACCCGGGACAGTGACTACCGATCCCAATATACAGCAACCTGTAAAAAAATATAAGTTCATACTTACCGAGAACTCCCTGCTTCTGTCTCCAGTCCGGCCTCCCAGGAAGACGTTTCAGTCTAAGTGACGGCTGCAGCCAATCACAGGCCAAGCACAGGCTGCAGCGGTCACATGGACTGGCGTGTCATCCAGGGAGGTCGGGCTGGATGCCGAAAGAGGGACGCGTCACCAAGACAACGGCCGGTAAGTATGAAATTCGTTTACTTTCACTAGGGAAAGTGCTGTCCCTTCTCTCTATCCTGCACTGATAGGGAGAAGGGAAGCCCTTTTCCCGCAGTCCGCAGCAGCTAGTCCGCATCAATTTTCTGCACATTTTGGGCAGATCCGCCGCAGAATCTGCAACGCAGATTCTGTGCGGCATTGATGCGGACAGTTGCGGAGGAAATCCGCCACGTGTGGCCATGCCCTAAGAATCTCACGTTCGTACATATTATTTTGCTGAGCTGCAATAGATCAAGCATAGCAAGTGGATGTGCAGTCCAGGTTTTCTTTTCTCCATTGTGGATGTATATATAATCTGTCTCTTTGCTCTGGTACCAGCACTCCACCCCCATTTGGCCCAGATGTTTTTAATAGCAGGAAACTGCATGAAAAGTGTTCCTACCTAAATGTTATCAGTTGTCCCCTGAGACTACAAGGAAAGATGAGCTTTCTCCATCTGTTAACTTTTTTTCTGGTGTTGTGTGGTGATTTTTTTGTTGCTGCGGTGCTGTATCTGTGGGGGGACATGGTCCAGTGCCAGGGCCGGACTGGGACTTTAAATCAACCCTGGCATTTTTAAGCACACAGGCCCACCCACCGCAGGACATATGCAGTCGCCAGTGTTGGCTGGAATACATGGGATCACCTTTCAGCTCTACAAGACATGGGGAGAGTTCTTAACTCCTTCCCGCTTTGGCCAATTTTGACCTTCCTGACAGAGCCTCATTTTTCAAATCTGACATGTTTCCCTTTATGTTGTAATAACTTTGGAATGCTTTTACCTATCCAAGCAATTCTGAGATTGTTTTCTCGTGACACAATGGACTTTGTTGCTGTTAAAATGTGCTCAGTACATTTTAGTATTTAATTGTGAAAAACACTAAAATTTTGTGAAAAATTGCAAAAATTACAATTTTTCTAAATTTAAATGTATCTGCTTGTAAGTTAGGCAGCTATACCACACAAAATTTTTGCTAATTAACATCCCCCATTTGTCTACTTTAGATTGGCATTGTTTTTTGAACATCCTTTTATTTTTCTAGGACGTTACAAGGCTTAGGACTTTAGCAGCAATTTTCACGTTTTCAAAATACTATTTTTTCAGGAACCAGTTCAGTTGTGAAGTAGCTTTTAGGGTCTTATTTATTAGAAATCCCCAAAAAGTCAACCAATTTTAAAAACTTCACCCCTCAACGTATTCAAAACAGCATTTAGAAAGTTTCTTAACCCTTTAGAGGTTTCACAGGAATTACACCAATGTAGATGTGAAACTTACAAATTGCATTTTTGTTGTTGTTGCTGCAGGAATTCATTTTTATTCCAATTTTTTGTAACACAAAGTTTTACCAGAGAATCACAACCTAAGGCCTTATTCACACGAACGTGTATTACGTCTGTGCTATGCGCGTGGAAATCACGCGCGTCGCACGGACTTATGTAGGTCAATGGGGCCGTTCTGACAGGTCGTGATTTTCACACAGCATATGTCCGCTGCGTAAAACTCACGACATGTCCTATACTTGCCCGTGTTTTGCGCAGCACGCACCCATTGGGGTCAATGGGTGCGTGCAAATCGCGCTCGGCACACCGAAGAACTTCCGGGTGCCACGCGTGATTCGCACAACAGTAGTAAAAAGAATGAATGAAAACAAAAAAGCACCTCCTGCTTTTCGGTTTGTAAACATAAAAACAGAGTGTCATAATGATGCCAGCCGCGCGAAAATCACGCAGCCAAGCACCATATACAGATACCACGCAAAACGCAGCGTTTTTTTTTGTGCGTGCAAAACCGACACGTTCGTGTGAATAAGGCCTAATATTTATTGCCCAGGTTCTGCAGTTTTAGGAAATATCCCACATGTGGCCCTAGTGTACTACTGGACTGAAACACAGGCCTCAGAAACAAAGGAGCACCTAGTCGTTTTTAGGCCTCCTTTTTGTTAGAATATATTTTTGGCACCATGTCAGGTTTGAAGGGCTCTTGCGGTGCCAAAGCAGTGGAAATACCCCAAAAGTGACCCCATTTGGGAAACTAAACCCCTAAAGGAAATTATCTAGGCATATAATGAGCATTTTTAACCTACAGGTTTATTGCAGAAATTATTGGAAGTAGGCCATGAAAATGAAAATCTACATTCTTTCAAAAAAAATGTAGGTTTAGCTAATTCTTTCTCATTTCCACAAGGACTAAAGGAGAAAAAGCACTGCAACATTTGTAAAGCAGTTTCTCCCGAGTAAAACAATACCTCACATGTGGTCATAAACGGTTGTTTGGATACAGGGCAGGGCTTAGAAGGGAAAATGCGCCATTTGGCTTTTGGAGCTCAAATTTAGCAGGAATGGTTTGCGTCGGCCATGTTGCATTTGCAAAGCCTCTGAGGAACCAAAACAGTGGAAACGCCAACAAAGAAACACCATTTATGAAACTATACCCCTTGAGGAATTTATCTAGGGGTGTAGTGAGCATCTTGACCCCGCAGGTTTTTAATAGATTTTATTTGAATTGGGCAGTGAATATTAAAATACATTTTTTTTCAAATAAAACGTAGCTTTAGCACAACATTTTTCATTTTCTCAAAAAATAAAGGAGCAAATGCAGACCAACGTATGTAAAGCAATTTCTCCAAAGTATGGCAATACCCCATATGTGGTTATAAACTGCTTTTTGGGCACACGGCAGGGCTCAGAAGGGAAGGAGCGCTATTTCGCTTTTGGATTGCAGATTTTGCTGGATTGGTTTCTAGTCGCTATGTAGGATTTGCAAAGCTCCTGCGGGACCAAAACAGCGGAAACCGCCCAGAAGTGACATTATTTTGGAAACTACACCCCTCAAGTTATTTACCCAGGGCTGAAGTGAGCATGTTAACCCTGCGTGTGTTTTGCAGAAATTAGTGTGCACTCGATTATGCAGAGTGAAAATGTTTTTTTTTTCATAGATATGCCAATATATGGTGCCCAGCTTGTGCCACCATAACAAGACAGCTCTCTAATTATTATGCGTTGTTTCCTGGTTTTAGAATCACCCTACTTGGGGCACTAATCTTTTGCATGGACATTTGACAGGGCTCAGGAGTGAAAGAGTACCATGTGAAATTGAGGCCTAATTTAGCGACTTACACAGTATTGGTTCACAATTGCAGGGCTCTGATGTGAAATAATAAAAAGAAACCCCTGAGAAGTGACCCCATTTTGGAAACTGCACCCCTCAAGGCATTTATTAAGGGGTGTAGTGAGAATTTTAACCCCACAGGCCTTTTCCATAAATGAAAGCGCTGTGGATGGTGCAAAGTAAAAATTAAAATTTGTCCCCATATATGCCAACAATTGTTAAAAGGGTTCTCCCGAGTATGGCGGTGCCATATATGTGGAAGTAAACTGCTGTTTGGGCACACTGTAGGGTTCAGAAGGGAGGGAGTGCCATTTGGCTTTTGAAGCGTAGAATTTTCTTGGTAGTTGCTTTGTTTGGAGTTTTACTGGTATTTCAGTTTATAATGTGGGGGTACATGTAAGCAGGGCAGAGTACATCAGGTGCATAGTCAGGTGTTATATGGGTTCAAATAATCCATAATGTGTGTTAAGCTGTGGAGCAATCCGTTCTGCACAGGCCAGTGTCACACTGACAAATGGTGTCCTTTCTTATCCTCCTTTTGGTCTGCACTCGGCACCTTTGCAGTTTGGGGAATTTTGCTGGGTAGTGTTATCCTGGTATATTACGGGCACCCTCGCTTCCAGCAGATATGTTTGGGCACTGTTCTTCCTGGTTCCCTAATTTTAGGGCCCCGATAAATATCCTCTTGAAACAGAAGAAATGTGACTTTTTGATCACTTTTTATCCTATTTTTTGGGAGGCAAGGTAACAAAAAACAGCAATTCGGGCATAATTTTTTTTATACAGCGTTCACCATGCATTATAAATTACATGTTAACTTTATTCTGCAGGTCAGTATGATTCCAGCGATACCTAATTTATAGTAATTTTTTATGTTTTACAACTTTTTGCACAATAAAATTACTTTTGTAAAAAGAATGTATTTTTTTCTGTCGCCATGTTGTAAAAACCATTACTTTTTAATTTTTTAGTCGATTGTGCTGTATGGGGGCTTGTTTTTTGCAAGACGAGCTATGGTTTCTACAGGTGCAATTTTTGGATACATGAGACTTTTTGATCACTTCTTATTTCAATTTTTGTAGGGAAAGGTGACCAAAAAACAGAATTTCTGGTGTTGTTTTTTTTACGCTGTATACTGCATGGAATAAATAACATAATATTTTTATAGTTTAGGCCATTATGGTCACGGAAATACCAAATATGTATGTTTTTTTTTTTTTTTTCTTCAATAATAAAGGACTTGATAAGGAAAAAAAGGAAGACTTTTTTTTACACTTTTCTGTAATCCCTCTAGGAGACTTGAAGGTCCAATTGTCAGATTATTTTTCTAATATATTGCACTAACTATGTCGTGCAATGTATTCGATCTGTCAGTCATTCATTGACATCAAGCCGATTAGGCTTCGCCTCCTGGCGGGGCATAATTTGCTTCCGTAATGGCAAAGCAGGAGGCAGTCGTGCATTTGCAGGGCACAGCTGCCAATCTGGTGACAACCACAAAGATGCAGCGATCGCTTTAGATCGCTGCATCTAAGGGCTTAATGGCACGGATCGGAGCAAGCTTCGGTTCCTGCCATTACAGGTGAAAGTCAGCTGTAACATATAGCTAATATCCACCGCTGATGATGCCGGCTCATCTCCTGAGACGGCACCATCTTGCCGGTGGCTACGGAAACCTATTAGGCGACGGCTGAAAGTTTTCCATACTAGGCAGACCGGGAGGCCACTATTAGTTCTACGGTTGCCATTGTAGCCACCGACACCCCAGTGATTTCATTGCTGGGGTGTTGATGAGCTGCAAACACCTTGAAGGCAGCGATCGCTTTGACCGCTGCATTTAAGGGGTTAATGACGGGGATCAAAGCTAAGTTTGGTCCCCGCCATTACAGTAGGGTGTCAGCTGTAAGATGCAGCTGACATCCAGGGATGATGGCACCGACTCAACTTCTGAGCCGCTGCCATCCATTTGTTGTAAGTATACATCAGACAAATATCGGGAAGGGGTTAAAACAGGTGTAAATGAAAAGAGGAATAGTTCCTGAGAGCTCTAATGCCAACGAATCCACTCCTTTTCCAAAAAACTAATGAACATGCTCATTATTAAAACAGGATTTTTTTTTTGTGGAGTGGAAAAAAATTCAAGCTGACTTATTCCGCTGCATGTGAATGGTATATAAAATAGCCTATTCAATTATAATGGATGCAGAATATTAGTAGATTTGAAAGGGATTTAGGTGTGGAATCAGGGACTTAGTCCTAATCAAATCCTTATTGCATGATCATGGCTTAATACTGACGTATAAACATTGCAAATTATACCATTATACAATGCTAAAATATCACCATACTGTAATTAGATAGTATCATTTAATTTTTATATTGAGCCATATATATACACACACACACACACACACACACACACACACACACACACACACGCACACTCTCATGCTGGACACATAACGCACAGATGCAACCCACAAGCTGGACACATGCACATTTTTATTTTTTACTATTTAGGGGCACTATCTGCAGGGGGCACACGCTGCATCCGTGCCACTTACACCTAGGACACATGCGCACGCACACCACTCACACCTAGTACACATGCGCGCTCACACCACGTGCACCTAGTACACATGCACACTCACGCAAACTACTCACACCTAGGACACATACGCACACACACTACTCACACCTAGGACACATGCGCACACACCACTCACACCTAGGACACATGCACATCACTCACACTTATGACTCATGCGCACTCACACCACTTACACCTAGAACACATTCCCCACTCACACCTAGGATATAGATATATGCAGCACATGCACCACTCACACCTAGGATACATGTGCACGCACAACACTCACACCTTCACTCTCGCCACTCATACCTAAGACATATGCCGCATGTTGTCTTTCCACACCAAGGACACATGTTGAACACGCACTATTAACACCTGGCACAAATGCTGCACACACCACTCACACACTAAACACGTACCACACACTAGACACATGCCGCATACACTACTTACACTAGACACACACCACACAAATGCTAAACACATATCTCACATAACACTTACACACTAGACCCTTACCACACATACCACTCACACTCACATTAAAAACAACACGCACACAAATGCCACTAATACATTAGAAGAAGGCATAAAACTCACACATATTGCATATTTCACTCATACAAATGATATACACTGTTAACACTACATCAACCAGTCACACTACAAAAATTAATTCAACACTTCACTGACATTGCTAAATTTACCTGCTTTCTTTTGTAGACTGCTGAGTCTTGGGCATCTTTACCTGAGATGCCCCCTCCATGTGCACACAAAACCACGCCCCTTTTACAAAGCTCCTCCCATCTGTGGCTCAAATTAACCATAACTTGATGCTCAAACTTTTAACCCTATAGCTCCTCCTCTCTACAGTATCTGGACATCCCCACAAGCAGGTTACTTGCAGATACTGTGTGCATCACCCATGTCCTTTACGCTCCCTTATGCCCCCCTACCCCCTTCATTGTAGAAGGCTGCTTGCAGCTTACATGAAGCTGAAGCAGATCAAGAAAAAACCTGCTGGCGCTACAGCCATCAGCAACATACCTCGCAGGGGCTGGAGTCTCCTTCTCCTCGGCAGCCGGAATGAAGCTGTGCTCAGGGGGCAGTAGAAAGAGCAATCCCATCACTGATTGGCTGATGCTCAGCCAACCAGCTTTAAGTTTGATTTGTACATGCAAACTGGGCATGTACTATTTCTTCTTTTCCTCTGTGGCGCCAGAAATGTGCGCTAATGAGCTTGGCATCAGTGCAGAAAACAAGTCTAGAGCTGATTAGCTGTGGCTTGGCCAACAAAACACTATACTTCATTTCTGCAGTGCTCCTTCCCATCATTGCAGAGTACTCAGCAATAAATCTTGGAAAGATGTGGTTTTAAATACCAGGAGGCAGCAGTTATTGTAATGTTAGTGCTTGTGTTCACCACTGTCTGCAGGGCCACTTCTAGCTTTTCTGCTGCCTGAGGCTAAAATTGAAAATTGTGCCTCCCCATATTTTGATTGACATCCCCCTGGCTGTTGTACATCACTAGCAGCCTCCTCCAACTCTTGCGGATGCACCATTACCTTGTGCGAGCATGTGTGGTGCAGCCAGGCAGATTACACCTCGCTGCACGGTGCATTCCCAAGTATTACAAGGCAATGGCGCGTCCGAGAAAGTTTATCAACCAGGGAGATAGATGTCAATTATTCATGGAAAGTTTGGTTTAGAGGCAGGACTATGTGACTCTTCAGGATAGCGGCACTGCCCTATGACCCTTTAATGAGTAATTAGCATATAGTGTGCGCCGTTTTAAAAGTTGATTTTATAGGTTTTTCTGCATCTGAAAACAACATACAAGGGAATGTTTGGAAATATTGTCAGGTCATGTATTACTGCATGTTGGTGGTTCAAGGGGTTAAAACTACCTGACAGGTTCCCATTAAATATACAATGAATTGAAAACAATTCCATTCGCCCTGCAATTTTGTTATTATAAACATATTCTATATAATTACAGCTCCAGTACCAAGCTCTGACACATACGGCTCCAGAACCTAGCTCAATACATATATTGCCAACTACCAAGACCTTCACTAACCCTGTTGACGGTAAGTCATTTGCTATCAAATAATTCATTAATTGCCAGAGCAGTGGAGTCGTGTATGCTATACGATGCCCCTGTCCAAAATTATACATAGGCAAAACTATGCAGCATTTGAAAAGACGGATTTCCAAACATATCAGTACAATCAACAATAATGAAGACACTCCACTATCTAGACATATCAGATCCACACATAATGGGAACACCAAAAATTTCCAAATCTGGGGGGTCACCCAATTATAACTGGGCCCCAGAGCTGGTAATCTTGACAAGAAACTCCTTCAGGAGGAAGCTCGGTGGATCCACAGGTTGTGCTCCTTGAGCCCTTATGGTCTCAATGAGGGCTTCACATATGCTGCCTTCCTTTGACTCAAGGGGGCATTTACCTTTGATCCCATTCTTGGGTCTCTATCAATATTGACCACCGTTGCTTATCTATTTCTTCTGATTATCGCTCACCTGTGATCTAAAATATATATACATGTGAGTACCACTCCAGGATACGACCAATCACATGGTGTTTTATATCTACAGCCCTAGTTGTATACCTAGGATATAAAAACCCCTTTCTTCCAGTCTTGTCTCATCATTTTTTTTACCTTTCCCCCATTTTCCCTAATCTCCACCCAATCATTAACCTAATTGTGATATGATTTAATCTCTATCTGACTCATCCATAGGGTGCTATCCAGGTTTAGTCTTCCTGGCATTTCATATCAGCACCCTATTATTTTTCTGGTAGTATATTCACAAATTTTATTCATTTGTACCACTGAATCCTTCCAGTATATCTCTAAGTGTTGTAACGTGCGCAGTGATCCTGTTTCTGCGCCCAGCATTCTGGATCTCTAGTTCCTTAATTCTATAACAATTTCACTGTGCCACACACCTTTTCGTCGTTTTTATAGACGTTATTTGTCATCATTTCCCTTGTCCCACAATACTCTTTTACACTCACACCGATAGTATATTGGTATCTTTCACATTGGTTTATCTGTCCCGTATTTTGGAATTCCTCTTTTTATTTTCTCATTTTTATTCTTCTAAGTGATATCACATGCGCAGTGTGGGTTTTTCCGCACTTATTGTTTCAGTAATCATTAGCAAACCTAACACATAGACGTTCCCTTTCCAGGTTTTGTTTTTATTTTATTCCACTTACCTTACTGAACTCTTCTCCCAATATTCTAAGTGCAGTGACATGCACACTTCTCGTCCTCTCGCACTTCTTGTTTCTGGTTACACTTGAATGCCTTGTGCGCAGGCGTGCTTGCTTCGGTTTCTGATAGGTGGAGTTTATCGGCCATTTTGATTGGTCCTACGACCTGTCTGTCCCAGAGATGAGGGCTGTTTTGCTTTGCCTCGTTCCATTGGGTCCCTGTGGACCGACGCCCACTGTCATGGCGGCCCGAGGTCTTAAGAAGGGTGGATTAGTAACACGCCGTCAGTAGCCCTATTTGAACCCATGAGGATGCTACGTTTGTAGCGAAACATGTTGGGGGGGGGGGCTTCTCTCTATGTTTTAACCACCATGCCTTACTGACAGTCAGTTACAGTTACCACCTGATTAAAGAATTACAGCGCACTGCAGGCACTGTTCAAATACATACATACTATACTGCACTGACTGATGCATCTTAGGCATGCAAATTTCTCACTGCCAGTGAGCATTGGCTAACTTTTAACAAGTGTGATATTTTGTTTTGGTCTATTCACTTAGCTATTTAACCCCTTAAGGACGCAGCCTAGTTTGGGCCTTAAGGCTCAGAGCCCATTTTTCAAATCTGACATATTTCACTTTATGTGGTAATAACGTCGGAATGCTTAAACCTATCCAAGCGATTCTGAGATTGTTTTCTCGTGACACTTTGGGCTTCATGTTCGTGGTAAAATTTGGTCGATATATTCAGTGTTTATTGGTGAAAAATTGCAAAATTTAGAGAAAATTTTGAAAAAATTGCATTTTTCAGAATTTAAATGCATCTGCTTGTAAAACAGACGGTTATACCACCCAAAATAGTTACTAGTTCACATTTCCCATATGTCTACTTTAGATTGGCATCGTTTTTTTAACATTCTTTTATTTTTCTTGGACGTTACAAGGCTTAGAACATAAACAGCAATTTCTCATATTTTTAAGAAAATTTCAAAAGCCTTTTTTTTAAGGTACCTCTTGAGTTCTGAAGTGGCTTTGAGGGGCCTATGTATTAGAAACCCCCATAAAACACCCCATTTTAAAAACTAGACCCCTCAAAGTATTCAAAACAGCATTTAGAAAGTTTTTTAACCCTTCAGGCATTTCACAGGAATTAAAGCAATGTGGAGGTGAAATTTGCAAATTTCATTTTTCTTGCTGAATTTCAATATTATTCCATTTTTTTCTGTAACACAGAAGATTTTACCAGAGAAATACTACTAAATATGTATTGTCCAGATTCTGCAGTTTTTAGAAATGTCCCACATGTGGCTCTAGTGCGCTCGTGGAATAAAACACAAGCCTCAGAAACAAAGGAGCACCTAGTGCATTTTGAGGCCTCTTTTTTATTAGAATATATTTTAGGCAGCATGCCAGGTTTGAAGAGGTGTTGAGGTATGAAAGCAATGGAAACCCACCAGAAGTGACCCCATTTTGGAAACTAGACCCCTCAAGGAATTCATTTATGGTTGTTGTTATCATTTTGACCACACCGTTTTTTCACAGCACCTATTTGAATTGGGCTGTGAAATTAAAAAAATGATATTTTTTCCATTAAGATGTAATTTTTGTTCAAAATTTCTTATTTTCACAAGGAATAAAACACCCCATTTTGTTGCCCAATTTGTCCTTAGTGCGGCAATACCCCATTTGTGGTGATAAACTGCCGTTTGGGCCCATGGGAGGACTCAGAAGGAAAGGAGCGCTATGTGTTTGTTGGAGTCCAGATTTTGCTGGATTGGTTTTCGGGTTCCATGTCGCATTTGCAGAGCCCCAGAGGTATGAAAGCAATGGAAACCCACCAGAAGTGACCCCATTTTGGAAACTAGACCCCTCAAGGAATTCATTTATGGTTGTTGTTATCATTTTGACCACACCGTTTTTTCACAGCACCTATTTGAATTGGGCTGTGAATTAAAAAAATGATATTTTTTTCCATTAAGATGTAATTTTTGTTCAAAATTTCTTATTTTCACAAGGAATAAAACACCCCATTTTGTTGCCCAATTTGTCCTGAGTGCGGCAATACCCCATTTGTGGTGATAAACTGATGTTTGGGCCCATGGCAGGACTCAGAAGGAAAGGACCACCATTTGGCCTACTGGAGCTTTTCTTGTGCTAAGTCATGTAGGCAGAAGCCCCTGAGGTACCAGTACAGTTAAAACCCCCGAGAAGTGACCCCATTTTAAAAACTACACCCCTTAAGACATTCATCTAGTGGTGTAGTGAGCATTTTGACCCCACAGTTATTGTGTAAAAGGTAATGCGCAGCAGATGGTGCAAAGTGAGATTTGCAATTTCCTATGCATATATGCCATTTCAGTGTCTGATATATTGTGCCCAGCATGTGCCACTGGAGACATACACCCCATAAATTGTAATGTGGGTTCTCCCGGGTACGGCAATACCCTACATGTGGCTGTTATTAGCTGACTGGGCACACGACAGGGCTCAGAAGGGAAGGACCACCATTTAGCCTACTGGAGCTTTTCTGGTGCTAAGTCATGTAGGCAGAACCCCTGAGGTACCAGTACAGTTGAAACCCCCGAGAAGTGACCCCATTTTAAAAACTACACCCCTTAAGACATTCATCTAGTGGTGTAGTGAGCATTTTGACCCCACAGTTATTGTGTAAAAGGTAATGCGCAGCAGATGGTGCAAAGTGAGATTTGCAATTTCCTATGCATATATGCCATTTCAGTGTCTGATATATTGTGCCCAGCATGTGCCACTGGAGACATACACCCCATAAATTGTAATGTGGGTTCTCCCGGGTACGGCAATACCCTACATGTGGCTGTTATTAGCTGCCTGGGCACACGACAGGGCTCAGAAGGGAAGGACCACCATTTAGCCTACTGGAGCTTTTCTGGTGCTAAGTCATGTAGGCAGAACCCCTGAGGTACCAGTACAGTTGAAACCCCCGAGAAGTGACCCCATTTTAAAAACTACACCCCTTAAGACATTCATCTAGTGGTGTAGTGAGCATTTTGACCCCACAGTTATTGTGTAAAAGGTAATGCGCAGCAGATGGTGCAAAGTGAGATTTGCAATTTCCTATGCATATATGCCATTTCAGTGTCTGATATATTGTGCCCAGCATGTGCCACTGGAGACATACACCCCATAAATTGTAATGTGGGTTCTCCCGGGTACGGCAATACCCTACATGTGGCTGTTATTAGCTGCCTGGGCACACGACAGGGCTCAGAAGGGAAGGACCACCATTTAGCCTACTGGAGCTTTTCTGGTGCTAAGTCATGTAGGCAGAACCCCTGAGGTACCAGTACAGTTGAAACCCCCGAGAAGTGACCCCATTTTAAAAACTACACCCCTTAAGACATTCATCTAGTGGTGTAGTGAGCATTTTGACCCCACAGTTATTGTGTAAAAGGTAATGCGCAGCAGATGGTGCAAAGTGAGATTTGCAATTTCCTATGCATATATGCCATTTCAGTGTCTGATATATTGTGCCCAGCATGTGCCACTGGAGACATACACCCCATAAATTGTAATGTGGGTTCTCCCGGGTACGGCAATACCCTACATGTGGCTGTTATTAGCTGCCTGGGCACACGACAGGGCTCAGAAGGGAAGGACCACCATTTAGCCTACTGGAGCTTTTCTGGTGCTAAGTCATGTAGGCAGAACCCCTGAGGTACCAGTACAGTTGAAACCCCCGAGAAGTGACCCCATTTTAAAAACTACACCCCTTAAGACATTCATCTAGTGGTGTAGTGAGCATTTTGACCCCACAGTTATTGTGTAAAAGGTAATGCGCAGCAGATGGTGCAAAGTGAGATTTGCAATTTCCTATGCATATATGCCATTTCAGTGTCTGATATATTGTGCCCAGCATGTGCCACTGGAGACATACACCCCATAAATTGTAATGTGGGTTCTCCCGGGTACGGCAATACCCTACATGTGGCTGTTATTAGCTGCCTGGGCACACGACAGGGCTCAGAAGGGAAGGACCACCATTTAGCCTACTGGAGCTTTTCTGGTGCTAAGTCATGTAGGCAGAACCCCTGAGGTACCAGTACAGTTGAAACCCCCGAGAAGTGACCCCATTTTAAAAACTACACCCCTTAAGACATTCATCTAGTGGTGTAGTGAGCATTTTGACCCCACAGTTATTGTGTAAAAGGTAATGCGCAGCAGATGGTGCAAAGTGAGATTTGCAATTTCCTATGCATATATGCCATTTCAGTGTCTGATATATTGTGCCCAGCATGTGCCACTGGAGACATACACCCCATAAATTGTAATGTGGGTTCTCCCGGGTACGGCAATACCCTACATGTGGCTGTTATTAGCTGCCTGGGCACACGACAGGGCTCAGAAGGGAAGGACCACCATTTAGCCTACTGGAGCTTTTCTGGTGCTAAGTCATGTAGGCAGAACCCCTGAGGTACCAGTACAGTTGAAACCCCCGAGAAGTGACCCCATTTTAAAAACTACACCCCTTAAGACATTCATCTAGAGTGTAGTGAGCATTTTGACCCAACAGTTATTGTGTAAAAGGTAATGCGCAGTAGATGGTGCAAAGTGAGATTTGCAATTTCCTATACATATATGCCATTTCAGTGTCCGATATATTGTGCCCAGCATGTGCCACCGGAGACATACACCCCATAAATTGTAATGTGGGTTCTCCCGGGTACGGCAATACCCTACATGTGGCTGTTATTTGCTGCTTGGGCACATGGCAGGGCTCAAAAGGGAAAGATGAGGGGGATAAGCTGTGCGGAGTGCATCAGGGTAAATTAAAAATCAAGGGATGTATGGTAAATTTTAAAACAATCTTTCATACAGAGCCCTGGTTTTTCGGGACACGTGTCGCATTGGTATGTTGTGTCCTTCCTTATCCCCCTCTTATAGCACACTTTGCACCTCTTTTGACTTTTTCCCTTCTTGCCAGTTTGGGGAACTTCTCCTGGAAAGTGTTGCCCTGGTACGATGCGTGTGGCCTCGCTTCCAGAAGTACTGGGTGCCCCTCCTTCCTGGTCGCCAAAAATTAGGTTCTTTATAACCACCTCTTGAAATTCCAGGAAAGTTCCCCTCTGGCCTGCACATCGACGTAGCACGTACGCATTGTACAATGCCATCTGTATGATGTGCACGGCCAGCTTCTTATACCACACCCTCGATTTCCGCGTAGCGCTGTAGGGCTTCAGGACTTGATCTGACAAGTCCACCCCTCCCATGTACCTATTGTAGTCCAGGATGCAATCTGGTTTGGGGGTCTCTGTACTGGTACCTCGTACAGGTACATGGGTACTGGTGTGGCCATGTATTGTTGTCAATACAAGGACATCTCTCTTGTCCTTGTACTTGACACACAATATGTTGCTACTAGAATGTGCCCTGCTCTCACCCCTTCTGAGTGTTTGCCCAAGCAGTGTTTTAGGGAGGCCTCTAAGATTTTTTCTAGCAGTGCCGCATGCCGCAGTCCTTCTGGAAGCGAGGCACTTGAAGAGCGGGACGCTGGTATAAAAATTATCCAGGTAGAGGTGGTAACCCTGGTCCAGCAGTGGGTGCACCAAATCCCACACAATTTTTGCGTTAATTCCCAGTAAGGGGGGGCATTCTGGGGGCTGAATACTGCTGTCCTTCCCTTCATATATCCTGAATTTATATGTATACCCTGATGCACTCTCGCACAGCTTATACAACTTCACGCCATACCTTGCCCTCTTACTTGGCAGGTATTGGCGGAATTGAAGCCTCCCTTTAAAATGTACCAGGGACTCATCAATGGAAATACACTTCTCGGGGGTGTATGCTTGGGCAAACCGGGCACTGAAATGGTCTAATAGGGGTCTCAGTTTATATAAACGGTCAAAACTGGGGTCATCTCGGGGTGGGCACTGCTCATTATCGGCATAATGTAGGAAGCGAAGTATTGCCTCATAACGCATCCTGGACATGGCCATACGGTACATCGGGGTGTGGTATAGGATGTCCGTGCTCCAGTAGGTCCTAATGGATGGCTTTTTTAGAAGCCCCATGTTCAAGAGCAGTCCCCAGAACTTGCCCAACTCTGCTGCGTTTACAGGAGTCCACCTCTGGGATTGGGCATAAAATGAGTTGGGGTTCTTGGTGATATACTGTTGGGCATATAAATTAGTCTGGGTGACCATTAGCTCTATAAAGTTATCAGTGAAGAAGAACTTGAAAAAGTCCATCTCACTGAACCCTGCCGTGTTAAATTTGATGCCTGGGCTGCCCGTGTACTCAGGGATTTGGGGTTCATAATGGTCTGGTGTGGGCGTCCAAATGGGGTCACTTCGCTCAGGGGTATCACTTGTTGTGGGGTCACTTCTCTCAGGGATTTCTACTATGGTGGTGGTCCTGGGGCGTCTCCTAGGGGGTCCCTCCTCTTCATCGCTGGATGAGGAGGTAGACAAATAAAAAAGTGTATCGCCATCCGACGAGTCTGTGTCGGAGGCCAGAAATGCATACGCCTCTTCAGCAGTAAATGTCCGTTGGGACATGCTTGTTGTGCGAAGACAAAATTTATATACTGCAAAAAAATAAATCCCTAACTGGGAGCAATAGGATAGCACAACTAGCACAAATGTGTGTTTTGTTTTTAGAGAGCAAGTGGACTTCCCTGACACTAAAGCTAACTAGGGCGAGGGTTCCTAACACTAAACCTAACTAAATTTTATGTGGACTTCCCTAACGCTAAACCTAACTACGGCGACGATTCCCTGACACTAAACCTATCTAGATTATTTCAAGCTTCCCTGACACTAAACCTAACTACGGTGACGGGTGCCTGACACTAAACCTATCTAATTATTCCGAGCTTCCCTGACGCTAAACCTAACTACGGTGATGGATCCCTAACGCTAAGCCTATCTACGGTGACCGATTCCTGACGCTAAATTCCCTGACACTATACCTAACTACGCTTTTTGACGGTTCCCTGACACTAACTAACCCTAATACTAAACTAACCAGTTAAATTTTCAAAATTGGCTAAACTAACTATTTTTTTTTGTTTCTTTTTTTTCTTTTTATATTTTTTTTTTTGTTTTATGTTTTATATAGAAAAAAATGAAAAAAAAATCCCCAGGGACCAAGAAATGTGGTCCTGAAGACTGAAAAGTGGTCAGTGATAGGAGATCACTGACCAAAAAACGTGGGTAGAACTCAAAGAGGAAGGGAACAGGAGTGGGTAGTGGATGGGGTGGTGGGAAGCAAAAAAAACGTTGTTTTAGAAACTTTTTTTCACTTTTTTTCACTTCTTTTCTCTCTGACTCTCTGCTCACAACCGATCTCAACGCCTCGCTAACTCCAACAGGGCGTTCAGGGCGGTTGCAGCAGGATGTGAGGTCAGAGAGAGGAAGTGACGAGAATGATCGCTGCTATTGGCTAGTTACTCACTGACTAGCCAATAGCGGCGATCGGCGAGGCGGGACCATAGTAAATGGTCCCGGCCCATTATGCTGTGATAGCATGCTGTCAGAAACAGCAGCTATCACAGCTCAGGAACGCCGGGCTCGAGCACTGCTGTGCTGAATGAGACCGATCGCTGCTATTGGCTAGTTACTCACTGACTAGCCAATAGCGGCGATCGGCGAGGCGGGACCATAGTAAATGGTCCCGTCCCATTATGCCGTGATAGCCTGCTGTCAGAAACAGCAGCTATCACAGCGCATGAACGCGCCGGGCGCGCGCACCGCTGTTCTAACTGCAAGACGTACTATTACGGCATGGAGCGCGAACGATAGAGCTGCCATGACGTAATAGTACGTCAAGGAGCGGGAAGGGGCTAATACTAAACTAACCAGTTAAATTTTCAAAATTGGCTAAACTAACTATTTTTTTTTGTTTCTTTTTTTTCTTTTTATATTTTTTTTTTTGTTTTATGTTTTATATAGAAAAAAATGAAAAAAAAATCCCCAGGGACCAAGAAATGTGGTCCTGAAGACTGAAAAGTGGTCAGTGATAGGAGATCACTGACCAAAAAACGTGGGTAGAACTCAAAGAGGAAGGGAACAGGAGTGGGTAGTGGATGGGGTGGTGGGAAGCAAAAAAAACGTTGTTTTAGAAACTTTTTTTCACTTTTTTTCACTTCTTTTCTCTCTGACTCTCTGCTCACAACCGATCTCAACGCCTCGCTAACTCCAACAGGGCGTTCAGGGCGGTTGCAGCAGGATGTGAGGTCAGAGAGAGGAAGTGACGAGAATGATCGCTGCTATTGGCTAGTTACTCACTGACTAGCCAATAGCGGCGATCGGCGAGGCGGGACCATAGTAAATGGTCCCGGCCCATTATGCTGTGATAGCATGCTGTCAGAAACAGCAGCTATCACAGCTCAGGAACGCCGGGCTCGAGCACTGCTGTGCTGAATGAGACCGATCGCTGCTATTGGCTAGTTACTCACTGACTAGCCAATAGCGGCGATCGGCGAGGCGGGACCATAGTAAATGGTCCCGTCCCATTATGCCGTGATAGCCTGCTGTCAGAAACAGCAGCTATCACAGCGCATGAACGCGCCGGGCGCGCGCACCGCTGTTCTAACTGCAAGACGTACTATTACGGCATGGAGCGCGAACGATAGAGCTGCCATGACGTAATAGTACGTCAAGGAGCGGGAAGGGGCTAATACTAAACTAACCAGTTAAATTTTCAAAATTGGCTAAACTAACTATTTTTTTTTGTTTCTTTTTATTCTTTTTATATTTTTTTTTTTGTTTTATGTTTTATATAGAAAAAAATGAAAAAAAAATCCCCAGGGACCAAGAAATGTGGTCCTGAAGACTGAAAAGTGGTCAGTGATAGGAGATCACTGACCAAAAAACGTGGGTAGAACTCAAAGAGGAAGGGAACAGGAGTGGGTAGTGGATGGGGTGGTGGGAAGCAAAAAAAACGTTGTTTTAGAAACTTTTTTTCACTTTTTTTCACTTCTTTTCTCTCTGACTCTCTGCTCACAACCGATCTCAACGCCTCGCTAACTCCAACAGGGCGTTCAGGGCGGTTGCAGCAGGATGTGAGGTCAGAGAGAGGAAGTGACGAGAATGATCGCTGCTATTGGCTAGTTACTCACTGACTAGCCAATAGCGGCGATCGGCGAGGCGGGACCATAGTAAATGGTCCCGGCCCATTATGCTGTGATAGCATGCTGTCAGAAACAGCAGCTATCACAGCTCAGGAACGCCGGGCTCGAGCACTGCTGTGCTGAATGAGACCGATCGCTGCTATTGGCTAGTTACTCACTGACTAGCCAATAGCGGCGATCGGCGAGGCGGGACCATAGTAAATGGTCCCGTCCCATTATGCCGTGATAGCCTGCTGTCAGAAACAGCAGCTATCACAGCGCATGAACGCGCCGGGCGCGCGCACCGCTGTTCTAACTGCAAGACGTACTATTACGGCATGGAGCGCGAACGATAGAGCTGCCATGACGTAATAGTACGTCAAGGAGCGGGAAGGGGCTAATACTAAACTAACCAGTTAAATTTTCAAAATTGGCTAAACTAACTATTTTTTTTTGTTTCTTTTTTTTCTTTTTATATTTTTTTTTTTGTTTTATGTTTTATATAGAAAAAAATGAAAAAAAAATCCCCAGGGACCAAGAAATGTGGTCCTGAAGACTGAAAAGTGGTCAGTGATAGGAGATCACTGACCAAAAAACGTGGGTAGAACTCAAAGAGGAAGGGAACAGGAGTGGGTAGTGGATGGGGTGGTGGGAAGCAAAAAAAACGTTGTTTTAGAAACTTTTTTTCACTTCTTTTCTCTCTGACTCTCTGCTCACAACCGATCTCAACGCCTCGCTAACTCCAACAGGGCGTTCAGGGCGGTTGCAGCAGGATGTGAGGTCAGAGAGAGGAAGTGACGAGAATGATCGCTGCTATTGGCTAGTTACTCACTGACTAGCCAATAGCGGCGATCGGCGAGGCGGGACCATAGTAAATGGTCCCGGCCCATTATGCTGTGATAGCATGCTGTCAGAAACAGCAGCTATCACAGCTCAGGAACGCCGGGCTCGAGCACTGCTGTGCTGAATGAGACCGATCGCTGCTATTGGCTAGTTACTCACTGACTAGCCAATAGCGGCGATCGGCGAGGCGGGACCATAGTAAATGGTCCCGTCCCATTATGCCGTGATAGCCTGCTGTCAGAAACAGCAGCTATCACAGCGCATGAACGCGCCGGGCGCGCGCACCGCTGTTCTAACTGCAAGACGTACTATTACGGCATGGAGCGCGAACGATAGAGCTGCCATGACGTAATAGTACGTCAAGGAGCGTGAAGGGGTTAATTATATCCAATAAAAGTTATATTTTATTTTATTTCTTACTTTCATAGCTCGCTGGAAACAAGGCATTTTTTTGCTTAACCGCAAATTAGTTAACTTTGATAGTATAACGCCTGCCAGCCAGCAGGGTCTCTTTTTGTTTAGATACAATACATATATACAGCCCCAGAACCAAGCTCAGCACATATAGACAGCCCCAGAACCAAGCTCAGTACATAAATACAACACCAGAACCAAGCTCAGTAAATATATATATATATATATATATATATATATAGCACCAGAACCAAACTCGGTACATATATACAGCTCCAGAACCAAGCTCATTACATATAACCAGTACCAGAACCAAGCTCAGTACATATATACAGTCCAGAACAAAGGTAAGTATGTTTATGCAGCACCAGAATCAAGCTCAGTACATAAATATAACACAAGAACCAAGCTAATTTCTTAAATACAGCATCAGAACCAAGCTCAGCACATATATACAGCACCAGAACAAAGCTTAGCAAATAAATAAAACACCAGAACCAAGCTCCGTACATATATACAACACCAGAACCAACATCAGTACATATATATAGCACCTGACCAAGCTTAGTATTTTTCATATATACAGCTCCAGTACCAAGCTCAGTACGTCCATACAGCACCAGCACAAATACAGCTCAATTTAGTGCAACCGCTGTCGTATAGGTTTGTACGGCGTAAAACTACAGCTCCCAGTATAAACTGAACCATGGTAAGGATATGCTGGGAGTTGCTATTTCCCAAAAAATCATACCACCAATCATCTCACTGTAGATCATACAGTGACCACAGTACTGATTAAAGGCAGAATAAACATTTATATTAGGTGACTCACCAGTGACTATCTAGTTTTTCTCTTTTCTTCTGCATCCGGTCCAGGCCTCTATGACGACTTCTCCCGGCCACATCCAATTTCTGCTGTTTGCCGCTCAGATGTCTTCAGCTACTCACTATTCAAACATTTCTGCACCTATAAACAAAGATAAAATTCTCATGGTGCAACACACTGTACCCCTAAATATAATAGTTCCATACACTGCACCTCTAATTATAATAGCACCATACACTGTCCCTGATTATACTAGCACCATACACTGTGTCCCTGATTATAATAGCACCATACACTGTGTCCCACACACACAGTGCTCCCTGTAGATAGTGCCCCCATGGAGCCCCCTGTATATAGTGCCCCTCATAGAGCCCCCTGTATATAGTGCCCAACATATACCACCCCTGTAGATTGTGTCACACATATAGCCTCTCCTGTAGATTGTGCCCCTCATATAGCCTCCCCTGTAGATAGTGTCCCAGAAATAGCCTCCCCTGTATATAGTGCCCCACATATAGATCCTCCTGTAGACTGCACCCCACATATAGCCCCCCTGTAGATAATGCCACTCACACTTTTTGTTGGAAAAAAAACAACAACTTTACATACTCACCTTGATCCCGTTCCCACACCGTCCTGTATCAGTGCAGGCCTGCTGGGGCTGAACAACAGCGCTGATTGGCAGGGCAGAATGACTAAACTGGTGCGATGACATCTTTGCGCCGCTAGCATCATTGAAAGACGCTGATTGGCGGGACAAGTCATTCTGCCCTGCCATTCAGTATCTTTGTAAGGCACTGAACTGTCAGGCACAGAACTTGCCCGGCCTTAAAGACCCAGATACAATTAGTGCAGGAGGGGGAGGCGGCAGGTGGTTTAGTGGCTCCCTCCGACACTGATTGTTTGGGCGGCCCACTGTTCACCGGCCCATCTGGCATTTTCCAGAACTGACAGATGGCCAGCCAGGCCCCGTCCAGAGCCAAGGTAGTTTATACTGGCAGCATTGGTGCTACTGGTCTCCTGTGTTGCTCCCTCTGTAGGTGTTTTGTTGCAGAGTCATTGGTTGCCATGGGATATTACACTTGGTAGAGTAGAGACCCACTTAAAAGATGTTGCCATGAAGTGGCAAGTGGGCTTATACAGTTTCATCAACATTTTATTTTGCTGAGGCGCAATAGATCAAGTATAGCAAGTGGATGTGCGGTCCAGGTTTTCTTTTCTCTCTTGTGGATTTATATATAGTCTGTCTTTTTTTGGTATCAGCACTCCATCCCAATTTGGCCCAGGTGTTTTTAATAGCAGGAAACTGCATAAAAAGCGTTTGTTTTCTTTTCTCCCTTGTGGATGACAAATATTTAGACAGCTGTCTTTCCAGTGGCAAAAGCTGGGCATATCATAATGGGCAATGAAATGACATACAATATCTGTGGAAAAAGTCATTTTTCCCTTTGCCAAATCTGCTCCGCATTCATTTCAGGAAAACACTTGTGGGGTCAAAATGCTCGCTACAACCTTTAAATATGTATATATTTGTCTAAAATTTCAAACATCTACTGTTGGAGGGCACAGGTTTGGGGGTATGAAAGGATAAAACACAAAAATACCTTATGCCAGATTTCCCTACAATGCCTATTTTTCATGGGTTACCAAAAATACACAAGAACATTTTTCCACGCCCAGTATGCCCCATCATATCAGGTATTGGGTCTACCAATGAGAGACTCTGTAACGTCTATGGCCGCGGCCCGTTGTTCTGACTTACCCCTCGACGGCCGCGGCCATGGGCATTTGAGTTCCCTGCAGCTTCATCCCCCTGTGAGGCACCGACACTTCCTGGTATCGAGATGTTCTCACGGAGTCGCGCACCCGCGCGTGCATGGTCTTAAAGGGCCAGTGCGCGCATAATTGCAGGAAGTCTGTAATCAAGCCCAGAATGCTACTGGACTATAAAAAGGGCTCTGCCCTCTTGTTCTTTGCCTGAGCGTTGTTTGTTACCCAAAGTTTGTCTTGCAAATAGTCTCCTAGTGTCTTCCATTTTCAAATTGTTCCCTGTACCCTGTATCCCGTTCTGTCTGGGTCAAGTGCCATGCTGAGCTGTTGTCGTGTTGTGCTGTATTCCATGCCTGTTCTGCCACTCCTCGCCTGACGTCTGCCTGCTGCCTGGTCCCAGCTGAGCCTGCCTTGCTACTGTCTGAGTTGCCACAGGTACCCTTTCTGGACTATAGACCCTGTACTATACCCGTTTGGCCGGCCAGCTGCCGTTCCGCTATGGGGTACGGCCCAGTGGGTCCACACCCCGCATCTTGACAGTACGCTCAGGCCATGGACCCTGCTGATCAATTCAAGGGCATGTCACCCTCCCAAGCCATGCAGGCGGACCTGCAGGATCTCCGAGCAAGACAGGGTCAACTTCTTGTGGCAGTGGACTCCATGACAAAGCAGCTAGCGATGCTAGCTGTTTCCCTTCCTGCTCCTATATAAGCTCCTCTATTTGACCCTCCTGCTACACCTCCTGGGAGTTCCGGTTCGGATCCTCAGTTCACGCTGCTATTACCTTCTCAGTTCCATGGAGATGCAAGTATGTGCAGGGGTTTTCTGAACCAATGCCATATTCATTTACCCTGCACGCCCGAGTATTTCCGTTGGACGGAACCAAGATCGCCTTCATCGTGTCTCTACTTGCCGGCAAGGCCCTGGCATGGGCGAACCCAATCTGGGAATGTCAGGGACCCGAGACCCAAGACTTCCAGGGGTTCGTGTGGTTATTCCGTACTGTTTTCGAGGAGCCAGGACGAGTCTCGTCGGCAGCCACTGCTATCTTTAACCTTCGCCAGGAGGACACCTCCGTGGGCAAATACACCATCCAGTTCCGGAACCTGGCAGGAGAACTGTCCTGGAACAATGAGGCCTTGGCAGCATCCTTCTGGCATGGTCTATCGCCCGAGATCAAGGACGAACTTGCTGCTCGAGATCTACCACCTGCCTTGGACGCCCTGATTCTGCTTGCTACTCAGGAGGACATAAGGCTCGGAGAGATCTCATGAGGTTCGACAGGAGAGATGGCTTCCTAAACTCGCGCCCAACTTCCAGCAACCCCCTCTTGCCGCCTTCTACAACTTTGTCCGAGGTTCCGATGTAGCTGGATCAGTTAAGATTGTCCGTTCAAGAGAAACAGTGAAGGTGCACCTCTGGACTCTGTTTATATTGCGGCCTGGCTGGCCATGTCGTGCATCTGTGTCCTCAGAAGCCAAAAAACCCCAATGTCTAGGTTTGGTTGGAGAAACAACCCTGGGCGCTGCTGCATTTAATCGAGAATTCTCCTCCAAACTGTTCATTCCCGTAACCATCATTGCTGGCGAGAAGCCCCATCCAGTCCCTACCTACCTGGACTCTGGCTCTGCAGCCAATTTCATCTGCCAAGACCTTGTGGATCTTCTTCAGTTTCCCACTGTCCTGCTGGAAACGCCGTTGATTGTTGCCTCTGTAGATGGACTGCCATTGTCTGACCCAGTTTTGTCTGTGACCAAGCCATTGAGACTTAAAGTCGGAGCTCTTCACTCTGAGCTCATCTCCCTGTTTGTCCTGCCCAAGACCGTCAACTCCGTGCTGCTGGGTTTGCATTTGCTCAGTTTGCACGCCCCAGTCCTGGATTGGAACACTGGAGAGGTTCTCCAGTGTGGTCCTAAGTGTCTCGACCGCTGTCTGGGTCATATCCATCCACCGCAGTCTCCTCCACATCAGTCATTGGCAGGGTTGCCTTCTTGTTACTCTATGTTCTCTGATGTCTTCAATAAGAAGGAAGCAGAGACCTTGTCGCCACATGGAGCATATGATTGTCCGATCGACTTGGTTCCTGATTCGTTCCCTCCTCACGATAGCGTGTACCCTCTCTCCTTGCCTGAGACCCAGTCTGTCTGCCTACATTAAGGAGAATCTGGAGAGGGGCTTCATTCCTAAATCCTCAGCCCCGGCCGGAGCTGGGTTTTTCTTTGTCAAGAAGAAAGATGGATCCCTCCAACCATGCATTGACTAAAAAGGCCTCAACCAGATCACGGTGAAGAACAGGATTTTACGAATTTATACCCATTGGGAATTAAATTTAGTGATAAACCTAACATTCTGATCAAACATTTGTTTTTGTTTCGGCTTACTCACCAACAGTCCCTCCCGAGAAGAATATTTGGCTCTCAAGTACCCCCGTCTAATATCTCTCTTGTTTTATCCACGATTGCGAAACCGTACTGACATATCAGATGCTTGATGTTCGAAGCTGCTTAAATTGGAGCAGATACGCCGGGCCCTTAAATTGGCCTGTTGGTATGGCCTTCTTGACTTTCGGGTAATGGAATGAAGAGGCATGGAGTAGTGCATTGGTCACGGTTTCTTTCCTAAAAATGTCTGTGGAGACAACACCATCATAATCCTTAGAGATCAAAACATCCAAAAATTCCACAGATGACCTACTATATTTCCACATAAGTCTGATGTTCACGTCATTAATATTAAGAGAAGACAAAAAAGACTTGTTCCGTGGAGCCCTGCCAAATAAACAGAATATTGTCTATGTATCTTGACCATTGGAGCACGGCGTCATGAACAGAGACATTTTGGACTAACTCTCTCTCCCACAGTCCCAGGAACAGGTTGGCATAGGAGGGAGCACATGTCACCCCATTGCCGTGCCCTGGAGCTGCAGGAAGAACCAGTCCTTAAATGTGAAAGTAATGTGTAAGGGAAAAATCCAAAAGGGAAAGTCAATGAGGTCAGAATCGTAGTTGGTCATACGTAAAAAATATTTAGATGCCCGTACCCCATGGTCATGATAGATAGATGTGTTCAGGGACTCCACGTCACATGTGACTAAAAGCATATCATCATCAAGATGTAAACCATCAAGACATCCCAACACATCAGTTGTATCTTTAATAAATGATGGTAAAGATTCCACACATTTCTGGAGAAAAAAAAATCAACAAATCTGCAGATGTTTCCGCAGAGGCCACCGATGCCTGAGACAATTGGACTGCCTGTGGGATTGGTGGAATTCTTGTGGCCCTTAGGTAACAAATATAAGGTCGGTACAATTGGGAAATCAACTACCAAACCCTCTCTAAGTTTAGAACTGACTATCCGCTCATCCCAGCTCTTTGTAGTAAACTGTCAAGTTCTATTTTAAAAGGCAGAGTGGGATCACAAGATAAACGGCGATAACAGTGTGACATATTCAACTGCCAAAAAGCCTCACCTTCATACATCTGTGCTGGCAAGATCACAACATTACCCCCCCCCCCCTTATCTACAGATTTTATAACAATCTCTTTAAGATCACAAAGCTGTTTAATAGACCGAAAAAGGGGGGAAATGTTGAGAGCGGCGACACAGATGCGTGGGTAATTTGGGATCAGTATCCACATCTTGTTCGTCCAAAAGAGACACAAGAGCGTCAAAAGCCTGTCTCTCATCAGGTGAATAATCAGAATTAGAGTAATCAAGCCTGCTGAAATGTTTCTTGAACAGAAGTTTACGAGGAATTAACGCAAGGTCTTTAATGGTAGTAAACAGGTCAATTTTACCTGTAGGTGAAAAAGACAGACCCTTTTGTAATACTTCAACCTGTGGGAGTGTGAGAACATGTGTAGATAAATTTATTACCTTTAAATTCTCACGTTTCTCCTGTTTTTCTCTCTACTGAGGATGTTCTTAGATTGTAAATGGGGTCTCCATCTCCGGAGGCCTGAGGTCTGTCTAAAAAAAACACATTTCTCCTCAGAAATTAGAGATGTCGAAGATGAAGAGCGTGAAAAAAAAGCGAATTCTGTCTCTTAGTGTTCCACCGATAAATTTTATTAGATTGGAAATCACCTAAGTCACGCTGGAATTTCCTGGTCTTCATATCCTGTATAGTCTTTTCCCACCTAACAAGATCTTCCTCTAAGGACTTATCAAAAGTCACAAAATCTTCTTTAACCCCCTCCCGCTCCTGGACGTACTATTAGGTCATGGTAACCATAGCGTTCGCGCTCCATGACCTAATAGTACGTCTCGGGAGTAACGGCCGTTTCAGCCGTCCTCCCGACACATACAGGAGCTGTGACAGCTCCTGTCTTGTACAGCAGCTGTCACAGCTCCTACAGCGGGGGCCGATTGCTGTGTCCCCGCTGATTAACCCCTTAAAAGTCGCGTTCAAAAGAGATTGCGGCTTTTTAGGGGTTAAGCTAACATCTCCGGCCTGCTACACGATAGCGGCCGGCGATGGTGACTATGGCATCCGGACACCAAACAATGGCGTCCGGCTATGCCATAGATGGAAGCCTAGTGGGTCCTGACAAAGTCAGGACCCACTATGCTTGCTGTCAGTGAGTAGCTGACAGCTCTAATACACTTCACTACGCATGTAGTGCAGTGTATTAAAATAACAATCAGGGCCTCCTGCGCTCAAGTCCCCTAGTGGGACAAAGTAATAAAGTGAAAAAAAAGTTTAAAAAAGATGTGTAAAAATAAGAAAATAAAAGTTTTAAAGGTAATAAAAGTAAAAATCCCCCTTTTTCCCTTATCAATCCTTTATTATTAATAAAAATAGATAAATAAACAAACATAATTGGTATTGCCGCGTCCGTAACGGCCTGAACTACAAATTGATTTTGTTATTTATCCTGCACGGTGAACGCCGTAAAAGAAAATAATAATAAACCGTACCAGAATCAAAATTGTTTGGTCACTTCACCTCCCAAAAAATGGAATAAAAAAAGGTCAAAAAGTCGCATGTATCTAAAAATGGTAATGATTGAAACTACAGTTCGTTATGCAAAAAATAAGTTCTCGCACGGCTTTCTTGACGGAAAAATAAAAAAGTTCTGGCTCTTAGAATATGGTAACACAAAACTTAAATGATTTGCCATACGACATAAAAAAAACTATAAACATCTGGTATCACCGTAATCGTATCACCCCGCAGAATAAAGTGAATATGTCATTTATAGCGCACGGTGAACGCTGTAAAAAAAATAGACTACAAAAACAATAGTAAAATTGCTATTTTTTTGTCAACACGCCATTTAAAAATAGATTAAAAACTGATCAAAAATGCACCCCATGAAAACTGCAATGAATTCCTCAAGGTGTCTAGTTTCAAAAATGGGGTCACTTTTGGGGGGTTTCCACTGTTTTGGCACCACAAGACCACTTCAAACCGGACATGGTGCCTAATAAAAAAGAGGGCTCAAAATCCTCTAGGTGCCTCTTTGCTTTGGAGGCCGATGCTTCAGTCCATTAGCGCACTAGGGCCACATGTGGGATATTTCTCAAAACTGCAGAATCTGGGCAATAAGTATTAAGTTGCATTTCTCTGGTAAAACCTTTTGTGTTATAGAAAAAAATGGTATACAAAGGATTTTCTGACAAAAATAAATATGTAAATTTCACCTCTGCTTTGCTCTAAATTCCTGTGAAACACCTAAAGAGTTCATAAACTTTCTAAATGTTGTTGTGAATACTTTGAGGGGTCTAGTTTCTAAAATTGGGTGTTTGATGGGGGTGTCTAATATATAGGCCCCTCAAAGCAACTTCAGAACTAAACTGGAACCTAAAAAAAAATAAAAATGAGGCAATACTTCGCTTCTCCTAATGAGCATTGCGTACTCTAAGACGACCCCAGTTTTGACCGTTTGTATAAACGGAGACCCCTATTAGACAGTTTCAGTGCCCGGTTTTCCCAAGCATACACCCCCGAGAATTGATGAGTCCTTGGTACATTTTGAGGTTTCAATTCCGCCAGTACCTGCCAGGTAGGAGGGCAAGGTATGGCGTGAAGATGTATAAGCTGTGCGAGAGTGCATCAGGGTATACCTACAAATTTGGAATATATGAAGGGAAGGACACCAGTGCTCAGCCCCCAGAATGCCCCCCCTTTACTGGGAGTTAATGCAAAAATTGTGTGGGATTTGGTGCACCCACTGCTGGACCAGAGTTACCAACTCTACCTGGATAATTTTTATACCAGCGTCCCGCTCTTCAAGTGCCTCGCTTCCAGAAGTCCTGCGGCATGCGGCACTGCTAGAAGAAATCTGAGAGACCTCTTTAGGACTCTGCTTGGGCAAACACTCAGAAAGGATGAGAACAGGGCACATTCTAGCGGCAACATATTGTGTGTCAAGTACAAGACAAGAGAGATGCCACACCAGTACCCATGTACCTGTACGAGGTACCAGTACAGAGACCCCCAAACCAGACTACATCCTGGACTACAATAGGTACATGGGAGGGGTGGACTTGTCAGATCAAGTCCTGAAGCACTGCAGCGCCATGCGGTGTGGTATAAGAAGCTGGCCGTGCACATCATACAGATGGCATTGTACAATGTGTACGTGCTACGTCGATGTGCAGGCCAGACGGGAACTATCCAGGAATTTGAAGTGGTGGTTATCAAGAAACTAATTTTTAGGGACCAAGAAGGGGGGGGGGGCGCTCATCGTACCAGGGCAACACTTTCCAGGAGAAGTTCACCAAACTGGCAAGAAAGCAAAAAGTCAAAAGTGGTACAAAGTCTGCTATAAGAGGGGGATAAGGAAGGACACAATATATCAATGTGACACGTGTCCCGAAAAACTAAGGCTCCGTATGAAAGAGTGCTTCAAAATGTATCATACATCCCTTGATTTTTAATCTACTCAAGTTTTACTTACCCTGATGCACTCCACACATCTTATCCCCCTCATCCTTCCCTTCTGAACCCAGACGTGTGCCCAGGCAGCTGATAACAGCCACATTTAGGGTATTGCCGTACCCGTGAGAACCCACATTACAGTTTATGGGGTGTATGTCCCGGTAAAAATGCTCACTACACCTCTAAATGAATGCCTTAAGGGGTGTCGTTTTTAAAAGGGGGTCACTTCTCAGTGGTTTCAACTGTACTGGTACCTCAGGGGCTTCTGCATACAAGACTTCGCACCAGAAAATCCCCAGTAGGCCAAATGCTGGTCCTTTCCTTCTGAGCCCTCCCATGGGCCCAAACGTCAGTTTATCAGCACAAATTGGGCATTGCCGCACTCAGGACAAATTGGGCAACAAAATGGGGTATTTTATTTCTTGTGAAAATAAGATATTTTGAGCTAAAACTACATATTGGAAAAAATATATATTTTTTTAAATTCCCAGCCCAATTCAAATAAGTTCTGTGAAGAAACTATGGGGTCTAAATGGTCACATTACCCATAAATGAATTCCTTGAGGGGTGTAGTTTCCAAAATGGGGTCACTTCTGGTGGGTTTCCATTGCTTTGATACCTCTGGGGCTCTGCAAATGCGACATGGCACCCGAAATCCAATCCAGCAAAATCTGCACTCCAAAGAACACACAGCGCTGCTTCCCTTCTGAGGCCTCCCATGGGCCCAAACGGCAGTTTATCGCCAAAAATAGGGTATTGCTGCACTCAGGAGAAATTGGGCAACAATATTGGGTTTCTTGTTCCCTGTGAAAATAAGAATTTTTTATCAAAAATGACATCTTATTGAAAAAAATGTCATTTTTTTAATTTCACAGCCCAATTCAAATACGTGCTGTGTAAAAACTATGGGGTCAAAATGGTAACAACAACCATAAATTAATTCCTTGAGGGGTGTAGTTTCCGAAATAGGGTCACTTTTGTGGGATCCCTACTGTTTTGGCACCAACACCTCTTCAAACCTGGCATGCTGCATAAAATATATTCTAATAAAAAAGAGGCTTCAAAATGTACTAGGTCCTTCTTTGCTTCTGTGGCTTGTGTTTTAGTCCACGAGCACGCTAGTGCCACAAGTGGGACATTTATAAAAACTGAAGAATCTGGGCAATACATATTTAGTAGTGTTTCTCTAGTAAAGCCTTCTGTCTTACAGAAAAAAAATGAATACTATTGAAATTCAGCAAGAAAAATTAAATTTGCAAATTTCACCTCTACTTTGTTTTAATTTCTGTGAAATGCCTAAAGGGTTAAATAAACATTCTAAATGCTGTGTTGGATACTTTGAGGGGTCTATTTTTCAAAATGTGGTGTTTTATGGGGGTTTCTAATACATAGGCCCCTCAAAGCCACTTCGGAACTGAACAGGTACCTTAGAAAAAAAAGGCTTTTGACATTTTCTTAAAAATATGAGAAATTACTGTTTATGTTCTAAGCCTTGTAACGTCCAAGAAAAATAAAAGAATGTTCAAAAAATGACGCCAATCTAAAGTAGACATATGGGAAATGTGAACTAGTAACTATTTTGGGTGGTATAACCGTCTGTTTTACAAGCAGATGCATTTAAATTCTGAAAAATGCTATTTTTTATAAATTTTGCAATTTTTCACCAATAAACATTGAATATATCGTCCAAATTTTACGACTAACATAAAGCCCAATGTGTCACGAGAAAAAAATCTCAGAATCGCTTGGATCGGTTTAAGCATTCCGACGTTATTACCACATAAAGTGAAATATGTCAGATTTGAAAAATGGGCTCTGAGCCTTAAGGCCAAAACAAGGCTGCGTCCTTAAGGGGTTAATGAAGAAACTTGGGATGCTCCTTGCACTGGGCGCTCTGGTGTGAATGGTTCACTGATTCCACTGATTCACACCAGAGCGCCCGGTGCAAGGAGCATTTTTTTTCCCAAGTTTCTTCATTCTACAAAACCACGAGAAAGAGGCTCCAGCGTTGGAGACACCAATCGCGGGTCTGCTCCAGAGGCTAGCACAGTGTAAACGAGACCAAAGGTGAAAAACACCTGACGAGCAGCAAAGTTAAGTTGTGCTGACGATCTTGCACAACTCAATCAGGTGAGTCTTACTATATTCACCCCTTGATCAATTATCTATATTGACCATACGATATCACCTTAGAGGAACGCCGTCTCTCTCTTTTTGTTTTTTTTTAATCAAAGATCTTCTTTTAGTCAGGGCTTGTTGAATTTTATCTTTAACCCCTTCCCTCTTTGGCCACTTTTGACCTTCCTGACAGAGCCTCATTTTTCAAATCTGACATGTTTCACTTTATGTGGTAATAACTCCGGAATGCTTTTACCTATCCAAGCGATTCTGAGATTGTTTTCTCGTGACACATTGGACTTTATGTTACTGGCAAAATTTGCCCGATACATTCAGTATTTATTGTGAAAAACACCAAAATTTAGCGAAAAATTGCAAAAATTAACATTTTTCTCAATTTAAATGCATCTGCTTGTAAGACAGGCAGTTATACAACACAAAAATGTTGCTAACTAACATCCCCCATATGTCTACTTTAGATTGGCATCGTTTTTTGATCATCATTTTATTTTTCTATGACATCACAAGGCTTAGAACTTTAGCAGCAATTTCTCACATTTTCAAGAAAATTTCAAAATGCTATTTTTACAGGGGCCAGTTCAGTTGTGAAGTGGCTTTGAGGTCCTTAGATATTAGAAACCCCCAATAAGTCACCCCATTTTAAAAACTGCACCCATCAAAGTATTCAAAACAGCATTTAGAAAGTTTCTTAACCCTTTAGACATTGCGCAGGAATTAAGGCAAAGTAGAGGTGAAATTTACAAAGTTCATTATTTTTTTCCAGAAATTCATTTTGAATCCATTTTTTTTGTACCACAGAAGGTTTTACCCAAGAAATGCAACTCAATATTTATTGCCCAGGTTCTGCAGTTTTAGGAAATATCCCACATGTGGCCGTAGCGTGCTACTGGACTGAAGCACCGGCCTCAGAAGCAAAGGAGCACCTAGTGGATTTTGGGCCTCCTTTTTATTAGAATATATTTTAGGCACCATGTCAGCTTTGAACAGGTCTAGTGGAACTAAAACAGTGGAAACCCCCCAAAAGTGACCCCATTTGGGAAACTACACCCCTCGAAGAATTTATCTAGGGGTGTAGCAAGCATTTTGACCGGCCAGTTTTTTTGCAAAAATTTTTGGAACTAGGCCATGAAAATGAAAATCTACATTTTTTCAAATAAAATGTAGGTTTAGCTAATTTTTTTTCATTTCCAAAAGAACTAAAGTAGAAAAAGCACCACAGCATTTGTAGAGCAATTTCTCCCGAGTAAAACAGTACCCCACATGTGGTAATAAACGGTTGTTTGGACACACGGCAGGGCTTAGAATGGAAAGTGCGCCATTTGGCTCTTGGAGCTCAAATTTAGCAGAAATGGTTTGCGGAGGCCATGTCACATTTGCAAAGCCCCTGAGGTGACAAAACAGTGGAAACCCCCAACAAGTGACCCCATTTTGGAAACTATACCCCTCGAGGAATTTATCTAGGGGTGTAGCAAGCATTTTGACCGGCCAGTTTTTTTGCAAAAATTTTTGGAACTAGGTCATGAAAATGATAATCTACATTTTTTCAAATAAAATGTAGGTTTAGCTAATTTTTTTTCATTTCCAAGAGAACTAAAGTAGAAAAAGCACCACAACATTTGTAGAGCAATTTCTCCCGAGTAAAACAATACCCCACATGTGGTAATAAACAGTTGTTTGGACACACGGCAGGGCTTAGAAGGGAAAGAGCGCCATTTGGCTCTTGGAGCTCAAATTTAGCAGGAATGGTTTGCGGAGGCCATGTCGCATTTGCAAAGCCCCAGAGGTGACAAAACAGTGGAAACCCCCAACAAGTGACCCCATTTTGGAAACTATACCCTTTGAGGAAATTATCTAGGGTATAGTGAGCATTTTGACCCCACAGGTTTTTTGCAGAAATTTTTGCAAGTAGGCTGTGAAAATGAAAATCTACATTTTTTCAAATAAAATGTAGGTTTAGCTAATTTTTTTTCATTTCCACAAGGACTAAAGGAGAAAAAGCACCATAAAATTTGTAAAGAAATTTCTCCCGAGTAAAACAATGCCCCACATGTGGTAATAAACGGCTGTTTGGACACACGGCTTGGCTGAGAAGGGAAAGTGCGCCATTTGGCTTTTGGAACTCAAATTTAGCAGGAATGGTTTGCTGAGGCCATGTCGCATTTGCAAAGCTCCTGAGGGGACAAAACAGTGGAAACCCCCAACAAGTGACCCCATTTTGGAAACTACACCCCATGAGGGAATTATCTAGGGGTAGAGTGAGCAGTTTTACCCCACAGGTTTTTTACAGAACTTATTGTAACTAGGCCGTAAAAATGAAAATCTACATTTTTTCAAAGAAAATGTAGGTTTAGGTATTTTTTTTTCATTTCCACAAGGACTGAAGGAGAAAAAGCACCACAACATTTGTAAAGCAACTTCTCCCGAGTAAAATAATACCCCACATGTGGTCACAAACATCTGTTTGGACACACGGTAGGGCTCAGAATGGAAGGAGCACCATTTGGATTTTGGAATGGTTTCTGGGTGTCATGTCATATTTGCTGAGCCCCTGTAGTACTAGTACAGTGGAAACACCCCAAAAGTGACACCATTTGGGAGGAATCATCTAGGGGTATAGTGAAAATTTTGATCCCAAAGGTTTTTTGCTGAATTAATTAGAATTAAGCCATGAAAATGAAAAATATTTTTTTTTTCCAACAAGATGTAGTTTTAGATACACATTTTTCATTTTTACAAGGAATAGAGAAGAAAAAGCACCCCAACATTTGTAAAGTAATTTCTCCCGAGTACGGTAACAGCCCATATGTGGTTATAATCGACTGTTTACATATATGGGAGCATTCAGAAGAAAAGGAGCGGTATTTATCTTTTGGAGCGTAGATTTTGCTGGAATGGGTTGCGGATGCCATGTTGCATTTGCAAAACCCCTGATGTACCAAACAAAAGTGACCCCGTTTTAGAAACTACACCCCTAAAGGCATTTATCAAGGGATGTAGTGACAATTTAGACTCCACAGGTGTTTTTCAGAAATGAATACGCAGTGGATGGTGCAAAGTGAAAATTGCAATTTCTCCACTGATCTGCCCATTCACCGCACAAGATGTTGTGCCCCTAGAGAATCTTACCCCATAAATTGTTAAGCGGGTTCTCCCGGGCATGGTAATGCCTTACTTGTGGCCATAAATTGCTGTTTGGGCACACTGTAGGGCTAAGAAGGGAAAGACCGCCATTTTGAGCATGGATTTTGCTTGGTAATAGTTCTGTTTGGGGTTTTGCTGGTATTTCAGCTTATAATGTGGTGGCATATGTAATCTGTGCGGAGAACATCAGGGGTATATGTAATCTGTGCGGAGAACATCAGGGTATATGTAAGCTGGGCGGAGTACATCAGGGTATATGTAAACTATGCGGAATACATCAGGGTATATGTAATCTGGGCGGAGTGCATCAGGGTATATGTAATCTGTGCGGAGTCCATCAGGGGATATGTAAGCTGTGCGGAGTACATCAGGGCATATGTAAGCTGTGAGGAGTACATCAGGGCATATGTAAGCTGGGCGGAGTACATAAGGGTATATGTAAGCTGGGCGGAGTACATCAGGGTATATGTAAGCTGGGCGGAGTACATCAGGGTATATGTAAGCTGGGCGGAGTACATCAGGGTATGTGTAATCTGTGAGGAGTACATCAGGGTATATGTAAGCTGGGCGGAGTACATCAGGGTATGTGTAATCTGTGCGGAGTATATCAGGGGTATATGTAATCTGTGCGGAGTACATCAGGGCATAATAGGAGGGTATAATCATGGGGTAAATAATACAATTATCCATAGATGTGTGTTACGCTGTGAAGCAATCCGTTATGCGCAGGCCGGTGTCACACTGATAAACGGTTTTCTTTCTTATCCCTCCTTTGTAACGCTCTGCACCTTTTGGGGACTTTTTCTCCTTCGTAGTTTGGGAAATATTACTGGGAAAGTTTTGCGCTGATATAATACGGGCGCCCTCGCTTCCAGCGGATGTGCTATGTCCCTGCCCTTTCCTAGTTCCTAAATACTAGGGCCCTGAAACTGAAGGAATGTTCCCCTCCGACCTGCGCATTGAGATGTTTTTTCATCACCGCATTACTAGTGCCGTAACTTTTTTATTTTTCAGTTGATTGAGCGGTGTGCGGGCTTGTTTTTTGCGAGACGGGCTGTAGATTTTATTGGTACCATTTTAGAACACATACGACTTTTTGATCACTTTTTATTTCATTTTTTGGTAAAGGAAATTACCAAAAACAAGCAATTCTGGAATAGTTTTTTATTGTTTTTTTTTCTCTGCATCCACAGTGCGCCCTAGATTACATGTTAGCTTTATTCTGCGGGTCGATACGATTACGGCGATACCAAATTTATATAGTTTTTTTTATGTATTGCGGCTTTTGCACAATAAAATCACTTTTTTTATAAAATCATTTGTTTTCTCTGTCGACATATTCTAAGACCCATAACTTTATTATTTTTGCGTGCACAAAGCGGTGTCAGGGATTATTTTTTGCGGCACGGATTGGCGTTTTTTATTAGTACTATTTTGGAGTAAATGTGACTTTTTGATCACTTTTTATAGCATTTTTTGGAAGGAGATGTGACCTAAAAACAAAGATTCTGGCGCTGTTTTTCATGTTTTTTTTTACCGCGTTCACCGTTCGGGATAAATTACATAATAGTTTTGTAGTTTGGGTCGTTACGGACGCGGCGATACCAATTATGTATAGTTTTTTTTATTTTTACGGTTTTTCCCATAATAAAATACTTACTATGGGAAAAAAGTCAGTTTAGCTTTATTTTTATTTGAAATGTGTGTGTTTTTATTGTTTTACCACATTTTTATTTACTTTTTTTTACTTTTTTTACTTGTCCCACTAGGGGACATGAGGGCCTGATGCCCCGATCGCTACTCTAATACACTGCACTACATACGTAGTGCAGTGTATTAGCGCTGTCAGTTATTCACTGACAGCAAGCCTATGAGGACTCGCCGCAGGCGGGTCCTCATCGGCTCCCGTACAAGGCAGACTCGGACGCCATTTTCTGGCGTCCGATTGCCACAGCAACCCAGCGATTGCATCACTGGGTTGCCGATCGGGTGAAAACCTATCAGATGCTGCGCTCTATTGAGCGCAGCATCTGACGGGTTAATCTGCCGGATCGGAGAGTAGCTCCGGTCCTGGCAGTTACAGGAGGGTGCCAGCTGTATAATACAGCTGTCCCCCCGCAGTGATAGTGCCGGCTCTGCTTCTGAGCCCGCACCATCACTGCGCCGTATATATACGGCGCTTTGCGGGAACCACCTCCCGACAGCGCCGTATATATACGGCATATGTCGGGAAGGGGTTAAGTAGATTAATCTCCTTTTCCAAAGATTCCAATTTTTTACGATCAGCTCCAACAAAGTACGAGAACATCTGGTAAGAGTTTCCTCCCATTTAAAAACAAAAGTAGGATTCTCCTCCTCCAAAGTGGGAAAGACCTGTAAGCGCAACCCTCTGCAGCATTATTCCACCACACCTTTGTACATTTTTCAAGTAGTGCACGAAATTTAAGCTTCAAACCCTTAATGTCACTATTCTCTGTAACCCCCGCTAATCGCTCTCCAAATATGGATTCAAGATGTGTGATCCAGTCTTTATCTCGTTTTCTAAAGTCCATGTATCCAGAGGTAATATCTGTGAACACAGACACAAATACTTGTAAGAGCTAAACACAAGAAATGGTTATAAACCATACCCATAGAAATCACAAAATATGCATTCAATATATAGCACGGTGCAGTTTCGGAAGACAATAATTAAAAAAGAAAAAAAGAAAAATACATATTTTAAGAGTGCCTTGTTTGTTTTGGAAAATATTTTTTTTATTTATACTTTTTGACGATACGTGTCAGTTATATTTTCTCATATTCATATTTGGCTACTATGTCCACTTTGTTTTTTTGTTGCTCTACGTGTTAGTGGGGACTCCCTTGTTCTTCTGTCTTGTGATTGCTTTTTAGGTTTACAACTATCTACAGATGGCTCAGCGGTTGAATCCTCGTCAAGCCAGGTGGTCGTTCTTCTTTGCTTGGTTCCGGTTCGAACTCCACTGCCGACAATAATGTGAGGGTCGATGCCTTGTCTAGGTCATTTGAAACCGAGGACACTGTGGAGTCCCCACAGAATATTATTGATCCTTTCTGCATTTTCTCTGTGAACCCTCTGCAAGTTAGAGACCTTCCTCCAGGAAGGACTTTTGTATGTCTGGCAGAGGAAGAATCCTTCACTGGGGTCACAGTTCCAAGCTGGCAGGTCACGAGGGTGCTCGTAATACCCAAGATCTAATCACCCGTCAGTTCTGGTGGCCCACGCTGGCCAAAGAAGTCATGGACTTTTTCTCCTCATGTACGGTATGCCTAGCAAATAAAGTTGCCCACTCCAGACCAGCTGGTCTGCTCCAACCACTGCCTGTGCCTGTTGCTCCCTGGCAGGATGTTGCAATGGACTTTGTCATGGATCTCCCTCTCTCTGTGGGTTGCAGTGTGATCTGGGTGGTGGTGGATCAATATTTTAAAATGGCTCATTTTGTTCCCTTGACTGGTCTGCCTTCTGCTGCACAATTGGCCGACCTCTTCATTCAACACATCTTCCGTCTGCACGGCTTGCCTATGCATATTGTCTCGGATCGAGGGGTCTAGTTCACCTCAAAGTTTTGGAGAGCAATCTGCGGTCTCCTCGGTATAAAGTTGGACTTCTGTTTGGCCTATCATCCCCAATCCAATGGGCAAGTTGAGAGGGTTGCTTTGTTTCCAGACGGCAGGATGACTGGGTGCAGCTGCTCCTGTGGGCAGAGTTCTCCTATAATAACCACACTAGTGAGTGCACCACTTCCAGTCTGTTCTTCATCCTCTACGGCCAACACCCTCATATACCTCTTTCTGTCTCTACTTTGTCCCAAGTGCCTACAGCTGATTCTACCTCCAGGGACTTTCTGCAAATATGGCAACAGACTCGATCTTCTATTCTGCTGGCGGGGGACCGCATGAAGAGAAAGGCAGATACTAGAAGACGGGATCCTCCTCAGTTTCTTCCAGGTATAAAGGTCTGGTTGTCTTCAAAGAATATCCGGCTGAGGGTGCCGTCCTGCACATTTGCTCCTAGCTTCCTCGGACCCTTCGAGATCCTGCTACAGATTAACCCGGTGTTTTACAAGCTGCGGCTGCCTCCTACCCTCAAGATCCCTAACTCCTTCCATGTCTCCTTGCTGAAGCCTGTGACTCCTAGTTCCGCAGTGGCTCCTGGCGGCTCGTCAGGGACTTTCGAAGTAATGGAGATTCTGGCCACCAAGAAGGTAGGAGGAAGGATGTTTTATTTGGTGCTTTATTTGGTGAATTGGAGGGGATTCGGTCCAGAAGAGAGGTCTTGGGAGCCAGAGGAGAACATCGATGCCCCTGTCCTCGTGAGAAAGTTTCTCTCCTGCTCTGGTCCCAAGAAGAGGGGGCGTAAGACGGGGATACTGTAACATCTATGGTCGTGGCCTGTCGTTCTGGCTTACTCTCCGACAGCGGCGGCCATGGACATGTGAGTTCCCTGCAGCGTCTTCCCCCTGTGAGGCGCCAGGAACTTACTGGTATTGAGACTGTCTCCTGGAGGGCGCGCTCGCTCGCGCGTGCACAGTCTTAAAGGGCCAGTGCGCGCATAATTGCAGGAGGTCTGCTAATGCTACTAAAAAGGGCTTGTTTGACTGAGTGTTGTTTGTTACCCAAAGTTTGCCTGGCAAATGGTCTCCTAGTGTCTTCCAGTTTCCAAGTGTTCCCTGTTCCTGTATTCTGTATCCCGTGCTGTCCTGGTCAAGTGCCGTGCTGAGCTGTTGTCATGTTGTACTGTATTCCACGCCTGTTCTGCCACTCCACGATTGATGTCTGCCTGCTGCCTGTTCCCAGCCGAGCCTGTCTTGCTACTGTCCGAGTTGCCACAGGTTCCCTTTCTGGACTATAGACTCTGTACTATACCTGTTTGGCCAGCTGCCGTTCCGCTACGTGGTAAGGCCCAGTGGATCCACACCCCGCAACGTGACAGACTCAATTCCTGGGTTGATAATTTTCTACAACCTTTAGGAAAACCTGGCTTTTTGAGAGATAGTAAAGAGGTCCTCAAATCTTTTCATAATTTAAGTGGTCGAACGATTTTTCCTCGGTCACATTTGATGTGGTGGGTTTATACTCATGCATTCTCCACCACATGGCAGTACAGACAATAACATTTAATTTGAAAAAGTACAGTACATATAAACATGTAACACAAGAATTCATTATAATGTTGGTACAATATTTATTGTCACACAATTTCTTCAGTTTTGATGGTTTATTCTTTATACAAACTGAAGGTACTCCTATAGTTTCTAAATTCTCCCCTTCGTTAGCCAATTTATACATGTCTTGGTGGGAAGAAAAATGTATCTTCTTTGAACTTAATCCATATGGTGAGGCCATTGTGTGGTATGGTCGCTACATTGATGACTAATTATTTGTGTGGGGCAAAGATGTGGCGTCCATACCACGGTTTGTAGACCTCATCAATCAGAATAGTTTCAATTTAAAATTCACTTTTACTATGTCTACTGTGCAAACTCCCTTCTTCAATATACTTCTAATTGGCGATGTTCAAAAATAATATGTTTCCACTTCGATGTACCGTAAACCTACTGCTGGCAATACTATTTTGGATGCATCTAGTTGTCACCCTTGTCACACCATTAAGTCAATACCGCAAGGGGAATTTGTTAGAGCTAGAAGAGCTTGTTCAAATAATAATAATAATACTCTCTCTATACAATGTCAGGATATGGAAAGGAGACTAACAAAAAGAGGCTATAAAATGGATGTTGAATTGGGGAGCTAGTTACATTAAACATAGAACTCAAGTTTATTTCCTAAAAGAAAAAACTCAGGAAAGCTTTCCTCCAGTCTCGTCCCCTATAGTCTTTTCCATAACTCAATGCTCTAATTATAAGGATAGTGTTAATATTCCCAAAAAATATTTACCTACATTACACTATGATACAATTTTAACACCAATTATTGACCAAGGCTGCAGATATGTAGCCAAAAGGGGGAAAACTTTGGGTGATACTCTTACCCCTCGACATTTTGCCTCGAACATCAATAATATAATTTGGTTCTCTCTGAATTTTTTTTTTAAATATGGGGGCAGTAGATGTAATGTGTGCAAATACAGTATTAAAACAACAGTTCATGTCCCCAAATGCATTAGTTATAAAATCTATGCGTTTATGAATTGTGATACGCTACATGTAGTTTATGCCATCAAGTGCACTTTGTGCAATCTGACCTACATAGGATGTACAATTAGAAAATTAAAAACCTGCATAGCGGAACATATATCAGACATAAACAAAAATTCTTCTGATAATAAAGTGTTTTGCAACACCAGTGGTGAGAAACATGGTAGCTTAGTGACATATGCTATGATTAAGAACACTGTTGTTCGAAACGCATAAGAGTCTACACGCCTAACCTATGCTCTCTGGATTTTAACTTGATGTACGAATGAAACGTAATATTTTTTATGAACGTGCTGAAGGAAATTGTTTCATGTTTTCCACTCTATGGACTTCAAAATAGTTTGTCAGCAGTGCTAGAGGCAGACTCCTTTCCAACACAATCCCAAAAACACAATTCAAATGTTGAAAACCCTAACCCAGTAAATATGCAGCTCGGGGCAAATCCAGGCCAGGTGTACAAGGTCCATCTAGGACATGAAGAAGAGGAGTAGTAACCTATGTGAAATAAGAAGTTGAAAAACTAGCATATATTGGGAAAACTGATGTGCCATATTCAGGGATATAATTTTAACCCCTTAACGACCTATGCCCCCGTCTACAGCGACCTGTTTTGGCATCGCTGAAGAAGAGGAATCTAACAAGTTGTCGTTTTTCATAGCACCATTTATTGTGCCATATAATGTACTAGGAAATGGGAAAAAAAATATTTGTGGGGTAGAAAATGAAAAAAACAGTGATTCCTCCATTGTTTTTTGTGCTTTGTTTTTTTTTTTGGAATTCACTGTGCAATTAAAACAACATGTTAAATTTCTTCTTTGGGTAAATACGATTACGGCGATACCAAATACATATATAGTATTTTTTCTATATTTTACTTCTTTTACAAGTAAAAACCTACGTTTAAAAAATAAAATTTGTTTTTTGTTGCCAAATTCTGAGAGCCATATCTTTTTTTATTTTTCCGTTAATTAAGTGGTATGAGGAATTATATTTTGTGGGATAAGCTGTAGTTTTTAATGATACCATTTTGGGATACATGCAACGTTTTGATCACTTTTTATTTCATGTTTTGTGGGAGATGAGGTGACCAAAAAAGAGCGATTCTGGCGTTTACATATTTATTTATTTTTACGGCGCATACCGTGTGAGTTAAACAATGATATATTGTAATAGTTCAGACTTACACGGATGCGTCAATACCAATTATATTTATTTTTATTTTATTTTTTTTTACTATGCTCTAGGGGGAAAATGGGAAAAGGTTTTTTTTTAACTTTTAATATATATATATTTTTTTTTACATAAAAAAACTTTATTTTACTAATTTTTACTTTTTTTTTATTAGTCCCCCTAGGGGACTTCAACCAGCGATCGTTCAATCGCTTGCACTATATACTACAATACTATATATTTCAGTATATCGTGATTCTGACAGGCTTCTATTCAGCCCTGCCGGAGGCAGCACTTAATAGGAGTACAAAGATGGCAGACCTGTGGGCCTTCATTAGGGCCCCAGGCAGCCATAGCAACCATTGCCACCCTGCGATTGCATTGCGGCGGCGCGATGAGCTGTTAGAGGGGGTCGCCCCCACTTTCTAATGGCATTTAATGAGTTAAACGAGCAGGATCGCGCTCCAGCACAATCCCGCTAGTTTCTCTGTAGTGTCGGCTGTAACATACATCCGACACCCGCATCGTATGGAGTGGGTTCACCCCGTGAGCCCGTTCCATACTTCTCCTACCCGACTTTGGCGTATGGATATGTTAAATGTCGGGAAGGGGTTAAAGATGCCTCCTGAATGCAGCTGGGATAAACCCCCCCCAGTTTTTTTACCAATTGATCGCCGTGGTCTATGACCATGGCATGATCAAAGAGGACTCCCCTCTTCAATTGCTTCCCCGGAAATCCGGTGATGTGATCGGAGACTGAGGAAGCCTCTGCAGTCAGCCCTGGGGACCTAGAAAGGACCCCAAGGCTGTCTGTTCAGTTTGCCTGCTGTTAGGGCACACTATATGTTGACCTAACAGAAGACTGTGTCATAGTGATACATTGTAATGTATTAGCATGCAGGGGTATGCTAATACATTGTAAGCAAAAAATAAAGTTGTAAATAAAGTTATCCCTTGATGGGATTAAAAAAATATCACAAAAAAATAAAAGACTAAAAAAAAGACCAAAAAAAGTCATTATTTAGCAAAAAATAAATTTTATTGCCAAAAATTACATCAATTAATTCTTCAGGTTATTATGGTCATGTGGATACATAATATGTGCAGGATTTGTGTTTTAAACAGGTTATTTAGAATGAAACACAAATGGAATAAAAAAAGTATTTAAAAAAAAAAAACAATCCTGAAAATTGCTTTTTCATTTATTCACGCAGCAAAAATAAATTCGATAACTTACACAGTAAAATTTTTTTACACCCAGGAAAAAAAAAAAATTGTCCCACATAAAACAAAGTCTCATCAAAAAATAAAAAATTATGGCTGCTGAAAGGCAGAGACGCAAAAACGAAAAAATGTTGCTGGTCTTTAAGGCTTTTTCAGGCTGGGTCAATAAGTGATTAATCCCCTTGAGAATAGTCCCCCAGTGTAAATTTACTTTATTACCTATTCCCTGCTTCCATTTAGCTTCAATTTTATCCATAGTGGAAGCATGTGAAAAGTGAAATAGAATGTGTTTATAGATTTTTTTTAATAATTCCTTTCCTATAATTCCCATAAGTGTTTTAACTGATAATATTGAAAATAAAAATGTGAAGGAATTCTGAAGACCTCATGGAATTACTTAAAATCCTTTAATTACCCATTGTGTACTAAATGTGAGATTAAAGTAATTCCCCTATTCTCTCAAAACGTATTACCGGGAAATTTTTGAATTGTGGAATTGAAGTCAGCCCAGTTTGGCAAATGTTCCAAAAAAGAGTCACACCCTAATTTCCATTTAGTTTCACTCCAAAATCTGTTGTATAAATTATACACCCTAAAGCTAGGAGAAAGTCTTTGCAAATATCCAGATTTCAAAAGTTGGTTCGCATCTATATTAGTAGATTCAGTCCCATTCAAAATTGACCTATTTCCAGCAGTCCCACTTTACAAGTTATTGAAGCTGGCTAGCAAGAAAATAATCATAAAATTTGGGTAAATCAAACCCTCCTTCTGCCAATGGAAGACTAATTTGCAAGTATCTACAGTAGTCTGCACTTATTTTCCCTGACAGATCAATTCATTTACTATGCATTCTAATGAAGAAAATATTTTTTTTTTATAGCCAAACTGGCGAATTCCCACAAATATGAAGAAATATAATTTTGACTAAAGCAGTACAAGCAGCTCTTAACAGAGGTAAGCACTTCCATGATTCAACAATTTTTCTTAAAATCTCCAAGGAATGAAAGGACATTGAGATTTACAAAATCACTAATGTTTCTAGAAAATGAAATACACAAATATTGAAAGTGTTCCACCTTCAGGAGCCCTGCACAATCGTGAGCACCATCCTCATTGCCTAACAGAAGGAGGGTTGACTTAGTCCAATTTATTTCAATACCAGAATAATCCCTCGAATTCATAATATACAGCGACGACATGCTCCACATCCCCAGCATTGCTGTGATACAGGAGCATGTTGTCCGCCTAAAGGGAGATTTTCTCCTCCCCCTTGAATTTAAAGCCCCTTATTAGAGGATCAGCCCTGATTTTAAGATTAAGAGCTAAAGATTCTATCAAAAGTATAAAATAAAAAGGGGGAAAGAAGGCCTCCCTGCCGTGTTTCTCAGCACAGTTGAAAAAAAAAGGTAACACAATTTAAGCCGCTGTGCCCTGGGCTGATGGTAGAGGAGTCTTATCGATGAAATAAACAAGTCCCCAAAGCCAACTTTAGACAATATTTCCTACAAGAACTTCCATTTAAAGTAAAGCCGAATTAGGAAAAGCTCTGGCATTCTGAATATTAGTGAAAACGACGTACAGTGAAGGAAATAAGTATTTGATCCCTTGCTGATTTTGTAAGTTTGACCACTGTCAAAGTCATGAACAGTCTAGAATTTTTAGGCTAGGTTAATTTTACCAGTGAGAGATAGATTATATTAAAAAAAAAAAAAAGAAAATCACATTGTCACAATTATATATATTTATTTGCATTGTGCACAGAGAAATAAGTATTTGATCCCCTACCAACCATTAAGAGTTCAGCCTCCTCCAGACCAGTTACACGCTCCAAATCAACTTGGTGCCTGCATTAAAGACAGCTGTCTTAAATGGTCACCTGCATAAAAGACTCCTGTCCACAGACTCAATTAATCAGTCTGACTCTAACCTCTACAACATGGGCAAGACCAAAGATCTTTCTAAGGATGTCAGGGACAAGATCATAGACCTGCACAAGGCTGGAATGGGCTACAAAACCATAAGTAAGACGCTGGGTGAGAAGGAGACAACTGTTGGTGCAATAGTAAGAAAATGGAAGACATACAAAATGACTGTCAATCGACATCGATCTGGGGCTCCATGCAAAATCTCACCTCGTGGGGTATCCTTGATCCTGAGGAAGGTGAGAGCTCAGCCGAAAAATACACGGGGGAACTTGTTAATGATCTCAAGGCAGCTGGGACCACAGTCACCAAGAAAACCATTGGTAACACATTATGCCGTAATGGATTAAAATCCTGCAGTGCCCGCAAGGTCCCCCTGCTCAAGAAGGCACATGTACAGGCCCATCTGAAGTTTGCAAATGAACATCTGGATGATTCTGAGAGTGATTGGGAGAAGGTGCTGTGGTCAGATGAGACTAAAATTGAGCTCTTTGGCATTAACTCAACTCGCCGTGTTTGGAGGAAGAGAAATGCTGCCTATGACCCAAAAAACACCATCCCCACTGTCAAGCATGGAGGTGGAAACATTATGTTTTGGGGGTGTTTCTCTGCTAAGGGCACAGGACTACTTCACAGCATCAATGGGAGAATGGATGGAGCCATGTGCCGTAAAATCCTGAGTGACAACCTCCTTCCCTCCACCAGGACATTAAAAATGGCTCGTGGCTGGGTCTTCCAGCACGACAATGACCCGAAACATACAGCCAAGGCAACAAAGGAGTGGCTCAAAAAGAAGCACATTAAGGTCAAGGAGTGGCCTAGCCAGTCTCCAGACCTTAATCCCATCGAAAACTTATGGAGGGAGCTGAAGATCCGAGTTGCCAAGCGACAGCCTCGAAATCTTAATGATTTACAGATGATCTGCAAAGAGGAGTGGGCCAAAATTCCATCTAACATGTGTGCAAATCTCATCATCAACTACAAAAAACGTCTGACTGCTGTGCTTGCCAACAAGGGTTTTGCCACCAAGTATTAAGTCTTGTTTGCCAAAGGGATCAAATACTTATTTCTCTGTGCACAATGCAAATAAATATTTATAATTGTGAAAATTTGATTTTCTTTTTTTTTTTTAATGTAATCTATCTCTGATAAAATTAACCTAGCCTCAAAATTCTAGACTGTTCATGTCTTTGACAGTGGGCAAACTTACAAAATCAGCAAGGGATCAAATACTTATTTCCTTCACTGTATGTTATAGGAAAAATATTTACCTGGGATGAAACCCCTTTTGATACGTGGTCAACAATATTTTTAATAACGGGTATGAATCTATTATACAAGACATTAGCAAGGAGTTTAATATCCGAGTTAAAGGGGTTGTCCCAAGTTGACTCAAATTTCTTTTTTTATACATTCTAAGCAGGAAATGAATTTTAAAACATTTGGTGTTAAAAAAAAATTAAAATTCATTTCCTAAGTGCCTTTTTTTTACACTTGATAACTCAGCAAGTGCTGGTTATCTTTTCTAAAAAGGGGCGTAGGCGGCTCGATGTCAATCAAGCCGCTCCGCTCTGCAGTGTGCGCGCTCCCGATGTTGCTAGATACTGTAGTTCTAGCAACATCGGGAGAATGTTCGTCTCAAGCGGGCATGGTAAGCCCGATTGAGACGAACTTACCGTGAATGTACTGTACACTACACTACACTACATTCACCCCGTTTCGGCAAGCCACTTTTCCCTCCCCCACCCTGTCACTACATTTTTGTACCCGCTGCATCGGTGCTGCATCAGCACCCGGCGAACAACTAAAAATATATAAAATAAAATAATAATCACCTAAGACGTTCTAACGGCGCTCTGAACGGTCCCGTCACTTGCCATCTTCCTTCTTCTTGGCGCCGCTCGCATTCATAGTAACAATGCGTTGTGGCGCAGATGACGTAATCATATCAGGCCCACGTGATTACTTCATCTGCGCCCACCGCTCTGTTATTGTGAATGGGAGAAGAAAAGTGACGGGACCGTTCAGCTCTTCGTGGGAACGTCTTAGGTGAGTTTATTTTTGTATGTATGTTGTTATGTATGTTGGTATGTATGTATGTATGTGTGTATGTATGTATATGTTTTCTTGTATGTATGTTGTCATGTTTGTATGTGTATATGTGCATGTATGTGTATATGTGCATGTATGTTTGCATGTATGTATGTTTTCATGTATGTATGTTTGCATGTATGTATGTTTGCTTGTATGTATGTTTGCTTGTATGTATGTTTGCTTGTATGTATGTTTGCATATTTGTATGTGTATATGTGCATGTATGTGTATATGTGCATGTATTTTTGCTTGTATGTATGTTTGCTTGTATGTATGTATGTATGCTTGCTTGTATGTTTGCATGTATGTATGTTTGCTTGTATGTTTGCTTGTATGTATGTTTGCTTGTATGTATGTTTGCTTGTATGTATGTTTGCTTGTATGTATGTTTGCTTGTAGGTATGTATGTTTGCTTGTATGTATGTATGTATGTATGTATGTTTGCATGTATGTATGTTTGCATATATGTATGTTTGCTTGTATGTATGTTTGCTTGTATGTATGTTTGCATGTATGTATGTTTGCATATACGTATGTTTGCTTGTATGTATGTTTGCATGTATGTATGTATGTTTGCATGTTTGTATGTGTATATGTGCATGTATGTGTATATGTGCATGTATGTTTGCTTGTATGTATGTTTGCTTGTATGTATGTATGTATGTATGCTTGCTTGCTTGTATGTATGTATGTTTGCATGTATGTATGTTTGCTTGTATGTTTGCTTGTATGTATGTTTGCTTGTATGTATGTTTGCTTGTATGTATGTTTGTATGTGCATGTATGTGTATATGTGCATGTATGTTTGCATGTATGTATGTTTTCATGTATGTATGTTTTCATGTATGTATGTTTGCATGTATGTATGTTTTCTTGTATGTATGTTTTCTTGTATGTATGTTGTCATGTTTGTGTTTTCATGTATGTGTTTTCATGTATGTATGTTGTCATGTTTGTATGTGTATATGTGCATGTATGTTTGCATGTATGTATGTTTTCATGTATGTATGTATGTTGTCATGTTTGTATGTGTGTATGTTTTCATGTATGTGTTTTCATGTAGGTATGTTTGCATGTATGTATGTTTGTATGTATGTTTTCATGTATGTATGTTGTCATGTTTGTATGTGTATACGTGCATGTATGTTTGCATGTATGTATGTATGTTTGTTTGTATATATGTCTGTATGGCCATGTATGATACTGTCTGCTGGCACCCTGTATCTAAGCCAACTTTGCCGCAGGCTTCTATACATGGTATAACAGTCAGTATCACACATGAAAGTGAAAGTAAGCCTACGACATGTTTTATTTCATTTTTTTTTATATATTTTTGATTTTTTACAGGTTTGGTGTTTGGACTACGTCGGTTTCGAGGACTACTTAGATGACGCTTTTTTTTTCATCAATAAAATGGTTAATGAGGGTTGTGTTGGGGGTGCTTTATTTCAATAAAATATTTTATCTATATCTTTGTCTTTTCTTTTCAAGTTTTATTACTATCACTTTAGTAATGGCCGCTGTCTGAGTGACAAGGTCCATTACTAAGGGGAGGCTTAGTGTTAGCCGGTACAGAGGCTAACACTAAACACCATTATTACCCCGGTACCCACCACCACCAGGGGTGCCGGGAAGAGCTGGGTACGATCCAGTACCCGACAATCTGTTGTGATGGTCGGGTACTGGGGCGGCCGCAGGCTGGTATTATGAGGCTGGGAAGGGCCAAAAACAGTGGACCTTCCCACCCTTGTAATGCTAGGCTGCTGCTGCTGTGTTGTATCTGGCTGGTTATAAAAATGGGGGGGACCCCACGTCATTTTTTTTTATTATTTATTTATTATTTTTATTAAAATGACATGGGGTTCCACCCAATTTATCATAACCAGCCACATACAACACAGTGTTATTAGCCTGGGAATGTACTAAACCAGTGGCCCCTCCCACCCGTGTAATGTCAGGCTGCTGCGGCCTTGTATATGGCTGGTTATTAAAAATGTGGGGGACCCAACGTCTATTGTTAAATTTTACAAAAAAACGACGTGGGGGTCCCCCCCATTTTTAGAACCAGCCCGATACAACACAGCAGCAGCAGCCTAGCATTACAAGGGTGGGAAGGTCCACTGTTTTTGGCCCTTCCCAGCCTCATAATACCAGCCTACGGCCGCCCCAGTACCCGACCATCACAACAGATGGTCGTGTACTGGATCGTACCAAGCTCTTCCCGGCACCCCTGGTGGTGGTGGTGGGTACCGGGGTAATAATGGGTGGTTAGTGCTAGCCTCTGCACCGGCTAACACTAAGTACCGCCTTAATAATGGATGCTGTCAATCAGCCAACTGCCATTATCTAGGCACTAATAAAGTTTGAAAAAAAAACACAAAGACAATTTTTTTTTATTGAAATAAGAAATCCCCAACAAAACCCTCGTTAACCATTTTATTAAAATGTGAAAAAACGTAGATCTACGCAGTAGTCCAACGAATCGAAAGACGTAGTCCAATCGGTACATCAAAATCTGCAACAACATTAAAAAAAAGTTAGCAATGTGAACAATACCGATACTTATACTCACCTACACACACACAAACAACCACACACAAACATATACACAAACACATATAAACACACACCCATATATTACACAAACACACACATAAACACATATACACACACACATATACACACACACACATATACACACACACATATACACAAACACATGTACACAAACACACCCATATATACACAAACATATATACACACACACACATATATACACAAACACACACACATATACACAAACACACACGTATACAAAAACACACACAAACATATACACACAAACCTATACACATATGCACAAACACACCCATATATACACAAACACACACACACACACATATACACACACACATATGCATACATATACACATATGCACAAACACACCCATATATACACAAACACACACATATACACACACATATACATATACAAAAACACACAAACATATACACACAAACATATGCACAAACACACCCACATACACAAACACACACACACATAAACACACACACAAACATATACACAAACACACATATACACACAAACATATACACAAACACATGTACACAAACAAACCCACATATACACAAACATATACATATATACACAAACACACCCATATATACACACACACACATATACACAAACACACCCATATATACACAAACACACACACATAAACACACCAAAAAAGCACACACACATATACACACAAACATATACACACAAACATATGTACACAAACACACCCATATATACACAAACACATACACAAACCCACACATATACAAAAACACACACACACACAAACATATACACAAACACACCCATATATACACACACACAAATATACACAAACACAAAAATATACACAAACATATACACACAAATACACCCATATATACACTCACACATAAACACACACACATATACACAAACACACCCATATATACACAAACACAGACACACACACACACACACACACACACTTACCTTTAGCGGAGCGCAGACTTCTCGCGACGGGTGCCTTCCACTTCATCTCCTTGCATCTCCTGCGCATGCGCCGAGATGCGCGTTCATGAGTAAATGACATCCTCTGCTCCGGACGCAGAGGATGTCATTACGCATGCGCGGCCACCGCTAAAGGTAAATAGCGGTGGCCGGGAACCTAGGCAACGAGCAGGATACAAAGAGGGACCGACCGCAACTTCAATCAACGATATCAAGAAAACGACATCGCTGGACGACGGACAGGTAATTAGAATTCTTCTTATTTTTACATGGGGGAGCTAACTAGCACCATTTATCAACTTGGGACAACCCCTTTAAGTAACGAAATAGGGTATTAAGAATTAATTTAAAAAATGGGGTTTTGTTTTATAACCACAATTTGGGCTACAGACATAGAACAGGGCACACTACCACTAGCTAGAGTAGAGTTAAATACTTTTAAGAGTTCTTCCTACAAATACTCCCGATAATACCGCAAATGTTATGCCATCTGGGCCTGGAGATTTATTTAAAGGAGTCTTTTATAACCTCCGCAAGTTCCTCTTTTGTAAGGGGGGAATCCAGCCTATCAGCGTGCTTCCTAGTTATTGAAGGGAATTCAAAAAAAATCTAAATAATCATTAATCTGCTCTTATGAAAAAACTGTTTTGAATGAATATAATTCCTATAGAAATCTAGGAACTCCATAGCAATGTCATTAGGATCACTGTATATTGTTTCTGGTTTGCCTTTAAGTGCAGAAATTGCAGAGTTTTTCTTATATCTAAGTTGCCCTCCTACAAAAATGTATTTTTACTTTTGTTAAAGTTGTGTTGGCCGCTTTATAATATAAGCTATTGTTATATTGCCAGGAAAGTCTATTATGATCCCATGTGTGATCTATAAATTTCATCACAGTAATCAATTTACTTTTGAACTCTGCTACAGAAGCTGTCCTCCTTTTCTTGGTCAGCATCAACTTCTGAAAAAAAAAATGCCTCTAATAAGGATTTTGAAAGAATCTCAGACTGGGGAGGAGGAGTCATTGTTAACCAATAAAAAGTGCTGAATAGTGTTATCCATGGATTCCTCCCATATCATGGAGCTAAGCAGGTATGAGGGGATGAAAAAAGACCTTGCCAGATTGGGCCAATACCACAAAATTGGAGAATGATCTGACAGTCTCTAGCTCCATAATGATTATTTTTAACACGGCTCATCATGTAATCATAATAATAATAATAATTATTATTATTTAGGGGTATTGGAGTAACAGGAGTTTTTTGGGATTAAGTGTCTAACATGCATCTAGCCATCAAGATTATTAATAAAATTGGAAAATTGTGTGTTGTTGGTATTATGCACAAACCCTAACCTCGTAAATCTGTCTCAACTGTCATGTAAGACAGCATTAAATTAATTATCCATAATGATCAGAAGTGGACATTTGCTATTTGCAATTACATAATTTGCTATTTTTTCAAAAGGGAAGGGAGGGGGAATAAAAAGTGAAATTAGAATACACATCAGCCCTTCAAAATTGCCATGGAGAGCCACAAATCTCCCACACTCCTCGACCAGGATGAACATTGTGACAGATAATATATCATGTGTATAGATACTCACATCTCTAGAAAATGAGGAGTAAACCGAGTGATAACTAAGACACGAGTGTGTCCGATTTGCACATGCAAAAAATGCTGCGTTATACGCGTTTGTGTGTCTGTTGTTTATGCGCATAGGTCATGCGTATGTCACGCGTTTTATAATCACGTAAAAAATGGAAGGCAGACTTTTTGGTCACAATTTTGGTCCCAACCCTCTGGGAACACCCACAGGAAGGTCACATGTTCGGGAAAAGCAATTTTCTACTGCTGTTACAGTGTACAGAGCATTGTCTAATTCCTGTGCTTGGTTTGTTTAGATTTGGACAATTTTTTTTCCGTTAAAACATGGATTCCAAAGCTATGGACCATGTTCTTATGATTTGGCTTATCTCGTGCATATATGGAAAGCTATGCCAGATGGTTGAGGAAGAACCTATAAGGAAAAGGAGGCTTTGGATTCATCCCATCGTCTCCCAACCTGCTCCAAAGGGGACTTCCACACCCTTTATGAGGACCTGCGGCTGCATCCGGCAAAACATCATTCCTTCTGTCGGATGTCAGTCACAACATTTGACCGTCTGCTGGAGGATCTGCGTTCCAGACTAACTTACCGAAACACGAACATGCGACACAGCATTTAATCAGAGGATAGGCTAAGCATCACCCTAAGGTAAGAATACATACTGTCTGATTTGTTGATAACCTCACAGAGCATAGTTTGTGTAATTCATTTATTTCTTGGTTTTTTTTTCTTCAGATTCCTTGCCGCTGGAAATTAGTTTGCGTCCTTTCATTTCGAATTCCCATTGGGGACGTCGACAATTTGGGGAATTATCAGGTCTGCCTGTGATCTCATCTGGCGTAAACTGAAAGACACCATTATGCTTCAATCCACAACAGAACAGTGGATGAGTATATGAGTTCATGGACAATGCACAATTTCCTAATTGTATTGGGGGCTGGATGGGAAACATATCCGTGTGAAGAAGCCGCCACACTCAGAGTCCCGATTCTACAATTACAAACAGTGTTTCTCGGTAGTGCTGTTGGCCGTGGCTGACAGTCAATACCGGTTTGTAATTTAGACATCGGTTCCTATGGTAGCACTGCAAATTCTGGCATCTTTAGGGCTTCCAGAATGGGTCAGCAGCTTCTAAACAACCAACTATCCCTCCCTGAACAGTGCCTACTGCCTGGATCTTCAGGTCCCCCCGGCACCATTTGTGATAGTGGTAGATGAGGCGTTTGGACTCTGCAAAGATGTTATGTGACCCTTTCTTAGACATGGATCGGATGACCGGAGGCGCATTTACAATTATCGGCTTACCAGGGCTCGACGGTATGTGGAGTGTGCCTTCGGTGTTTTGACTAATTAATGGAGGGTCTTCAAATTTATAATCTAAAGGAATGCAGACAATGTAACCACATAATCAAAGCCTGTGTCATCCTTCACAACTTTACCCGGATGTACGATTCCTCAGGTGATGATGACATGGAACATCACATGGCCATTGAAGCATTGACATGGACGAAACACCACATGGAAGACCCGGAACATCTGGACTCAAAATCCGGGAAATATATGCAGATTATATTGTCAGCCCTGAGGGAGCAGTGCCTTGGCAGCAGGACTCTATCCTCTAGAGATGCTGTGTGATCCTCTGTGTTTAGTTAAATTTAGTTAGTTACAATAATACATAGAAAAATAGAAAAAAGTGATTACAAAGGTTCACTCACCGCGTTTCCACTGCGTTAGTCTATGCATTAGTTGATTGCACATCTTGAATGAATGAATGAGTAAATGAATGAACTCCATGTGCTCGAAAATATCCCAAGCAGAATCCTGAATCGACAGCAGGTATACAAGGCAATGGAGAAAGACAAAAATGGTGTATCCGGCACTCTGGTAAAAAACTCGGCTTTATTTGGTCATTTTAAAAAACAGAACAATTAAAATGAAAATTCCGGGACCACGCTTACGCGTTTCAAACCTCTGGGGTTCTTAATCATAGCTTAGTTACCCAGTTCTAGGTTCACATATTTATACCCTATATCCCAAGTCAGGTGATATCCTGTGAGTTGGGTAAAAAATTTACTGAATTATGTAATGACATCAGTGTAGCATTTCTTTATTAAGTATATTAATATGAATTTGCTATTGAAAGTTTGTTATTTATTGTAGAGGTGTTTTATTTTTTTAACTTATTGTAAGATACTGACAATAATTTAGACGTGATTTGAGAACCAGCTTTCCTGATTGATCCTAGACTAACTCAGGTGTGTTAACTTTGTGATGTCACGTAGGGAGAGGGAAGACCGCATAAGTTGTGATAAAGTTTAACAGTTCTTTAATGTACGACCGTGCTTATTATTACATTGAAAAATATTGTGATGGTAAAATTCCAAATTTGTTACAGCCGAAAATTCACCAATGTGTATAGCTTAAAATGTTCGTAAGGGCTATAAGCAAATTACTTGCTGGTTCTAGTATCTAGCCCATGGTGCTGAAGAACAGCACAGTGAAAATTTTCAAAATAAAATGTTGTGTGGTTCTGAAAAACCGCTCCTGTATTGTAACGTGTGTATGTTTGGAATACAAACTGTAATGTTCGTGGCTGCGGGCTGTCAGCTCCAGCCTCACGCTGACAGCCGCAGCCACGAGTCGGCAAGCGCTGGCCCCAGCCTCCTCCTCAGGAGACACCAGCGCTTGCATCCACTCACCTCCGCCGGAGCCCGCAGGGTGCGCGCGCACGCTCGTCCCCGCTCTTAAAGGGGCAGCGCGCGCACTGGACATCTTGAACGACCTTTGACCCGTGAGTACCCTGGGCTATAAGAGGGGTCCAGCCCCCTAGTTCGATGCCTGAGCGTTGTTAGTTTTCCCAGTCTGTCTTGCAAATGGTCCCTTAGTGTTTCCCGTTCCTGTTGTTACCCGTACCTTGTTCCCCGTTCCTGTTTCCCGTGCTTTGCCCTAGTATCAAGTCGTGCCACGTCCTGTGTCATCTGCCACGTCCTGTGTCATCTGCCACGTCCGGAGGAATCTGCCACGACCGGAGGAATCCGCCACGTCCGGAGGAATCCACCACGTCCTGTGTTATCTGCCACATCCGGAGGAATCCGCCACGTCTGGCGCAACTTGCGGCTCCTGTTTCATCCGCCACGTTTGGCGCCATCTGCTGCACCCATCTCATCTGTGCCAGAGCTGCGGCCACCATCTGGACTATTCAGGTACCCTTGTGCGGGACATTGTATTTCTGGGGTGTCCTGTTGTTTGGCCAGCTGCCTCCTCGCTGCGGCGGTACGGCCTAGTGGGTCCACTAACCCGCTTCGTGACAGTACGCTCAGGCCATGGACCCCGCTGGTCAACCTGAGACATTGACTACACAAGCCATGCTGGCTGAGATGGAGGATCTACAGTCACGACAAGACCAGCTCCTCCTGTCGGTGAACGCCATAGCCCATCGGCTGCTTGCTCCGTCCACAGTCATCACCGCACCCATTCCTGCGGTTCCGCCTGCTACACTTCCTGTCTGTACCGGTACCAATCCCCTGTGTTTCTTGCCGCTACCTCCACGCTATGACGGAGATCCGAGGTCCTGCAGGGGATTTTTGAATCAGTGCCTGATCCATTTCAGACTACATGCCAGGTCCTTCTGCTCGGATGACGTCCGGATCGCCTTTATCATCTCTCTTCTTACCGGCAAAGCCCTGGCATGGGCCAATCCTCTGTGGGAACATCAGGGACCAGAGACCCGGGACTGGCAGTGCTTCTTACGGACCTTCCGCTCGATCTTTGAGGAACCTGGGAGAGTTTCTTCGGCTGCTGCATCCTTGCTGACCCTACACCAGGGAGACCTCTCCGTGGGCGAGTATGCCATTCAGTTCCGTATCCTGGCTGCTGAATTGACCTGGAACAACGAGGCTTTGGTGGCTACATTCTGGCAGGGACTGTCTTCAGGGATCAAGGACGAGCTGGCTGCTCGCGATCTGCCATCTACCCTGGACGATCTTATCCTACTCTCCTCCCGTGTCGACATGAGGATCCGGGAACGTTCCCAAGAGGTTCTCCGGGGGAGAGAACGTCCCAGGCTGGATTCTGCTGTCCCGCAATCCTCCTCAGTCGTCCCACCAGAGTACCCGATGTAGAGTAATTATGTTAAATTGTCTACCCAGGAGAAACAACGCAGATGCACTTCTGGACTTTGTTTGTATTGCGGCCATGGAGGCCATATTGTGCGTCTGTGCCCCCAGAGGCCGGAGAGACCCCATTGCCTAGGATTGGTTGGAGAGACAACACTAGGTGGAACAGAATATAACAGAGGATTCGCTTCCAAACTGACTATTCCTGTGACCCTGGTATCCGGCGACAGGACGCATCAAGTCTCTGCCTATCTTGACTCTGGCTCTGCTGCAAATGTCATCCAGAAAGAGCTTGTGGATCATCTTCAGCTGCCCACAGTTCCCCTGGAGACATCTTTGGCTGTGGCCTCAGTTAACCCCTTCCCGCTCCTTGACGTACTATTACGTCATGGCAGCTGTATCGTTCGCGCTCCATGCCGTAATAGTACGTCTCGGGAGTAACGGCCGTTTCGGCCGTCCTCCCGACACATACAGGAGCTGTGACGCTGCTGTCTTGTTCAGCAGCTGTCACAGCTCCTACAGCGGGGACCGATCGCTGTGTCCCCGCTGATTAACCCCTTAAAAGCCGCGTTCTATAGAGATCGCGGCTTTTTAGGGGTTAAGCTGCCATCGCCGGCCTGCTACGCGATAGCGGCCGGCGATGGTGACTATGGCAACCGGACACCAAACAATGGCGTCCGGCTATGCCATAGACGGAAGCCTAGTGGGTCCTGACAACGTCAGGACCCACTATGCTTGCTGTCAGTGAGTAGCTGACAGTTCTAATACACTGCACTACGCATGTAGTGCAGTGTATTAGAATAGCGATCAGAGCCTCCTGCCCTCATGTCCCCTAGTGGGACAAAGTAATAAAGTGAAAAAAAAGTTAAAAAAAGATGTGTAAAAATTAGAAAATAAAAGATTTAAAAGTAATAAAAGTAAAAATCCCCCCTTTTCCCTTATCAGTCCTTTATTATTAATAAAAATATATAAACAAACAAATAAACTATACATAATTGGTATCGCCGCGTCCGTAACGGCCTGAACTACAAAATTATTTCATTATTTATCCCGCACGGTGAACGCCGTAAAATAAAATAATAATAAACCGAACCACAATCACAATTCTTTGGTCACTTCACCTCCCAAAAAATGGAATAAAAAGAGATCAAAAAGTCGCATGTACCTAAAAATGGTACTGATCAAAACTACAGTTCGTTACGCAAAAAATAAGTCCTCGCACGGCTTTATTGATTGAAAAATAAAAACATTATGGCTCTTAGAATAAGGTAACACAAAAAGTGAATGATTGTTTACAAAACTTATTTTATTGTGCAAACGCCATAAGACATAAAAAAAAACTATAAACATCTGGTATCGCCGTAATCGTATCGCCCCGCAGAATAAAGTGAATATGTCATTTATAGCGCACGGTGAACGCTGTAAAAAAAAACGAAAAAAAAACAATAGTAGAATTGCTGTTTTTTAGTCACCACGCCACCTAAAAATAGAATAAAAACTGATCAAAAAGCCGCATGCACCCCAAGAAAACTACAATGAATTCCTCAAGGGGTCTAGTTTCCAAATTGGGGTCACTTTTGGGGGGTTCCCAATGTTTTGGCACCACAAGACCTCTTCAAACCGGACATGGTGCCTAATAAAAAAGAGGCCTCAAAATCCACTAGGTGCTCCTTTGCTTCGGAGGCCGGTGCTTCAGTCCATTACCGCCCAAGGGCCACATGTGGGATATTTCTCTAAACTGCAGAATCTGGGCAATACGTATTAAGTTGCGTTTCTCTGATAAATCCTTTTGTGTTATAAAAAAAATGGTATAAAGAGGATTTTCTGACAAAAAAAAAATGTAAATTTCACCTCTACTTTGCTCTAAATTTTTGTGAAACACCTAAAGGGTTCATAAACTTTCTACATGCTGTTGTGAATACTTTGAGGGGTCTAGTTTCTAAAATGGGGTATTTGATAGGGGTTTCTAATATATGGGCCCCTCAAAGCAACTTCAGAACTGAACTGGAACCTAAAAAAATAAAATTAATGAGGCAATACTTCGCTTCTTACATTATACTGATAATAAGACGTGCCCACCCCGAGATTACCCCAGTTTTGACCGTTTGTCTAAACGGAGAACCCTATTAGACCGTTCCAGTGCCCGGTTTTCCCAAGCATACACCCCCGAGAAGTGTATTTCTATTGATGAGTCCCTGGTACATTTTAAAGGGAGGGTTCAATTCCGCGAGTACCTGCCGGGTAAGAGGGCAAGGTATGGCGTGAAGATGTCTAAGCTGTGAGAGTGCATCAGGGTATACCTACAGGTTTAGGATATATGAAGGAAAGGCCACCCCCAAACCAGACTGCATCCTGGACTACAATAGGTACATGGGAGTGATGGACTTGTAAGATCAAGCCCTGAAGCCCTACAGCGCCATGCGGTGTGGTATAAGAAGCTGGCCGGGCACATCATACAGATGGCTTTGTACAATGCGTACATGCTACGTCGATGTGCAGGCCAGACGGGAACTTTCCTGGAATTTCAAGAGGTGATTATCAAGAACCTAATCTTTAGGGACCAAGAAGGGGGGGCACCCAGTACTTCTGGAAGCGAGCCCACACGCATCGTACCAGGGCAACACTTTCCAGGGGAAGTTCCCCAAACTGGCAAGAAGGGAAAAAGTCAAAAGAGGTGCAAAGTCTGCTATAAGAGGGGGATAAGGGAGGACACAATATATCAATGTGACACGTGTCCCGAATAACCAGAGCTCTGTATGAAAGTGTTTTAAAATTTATCATACATCCCTTGGTTTATAATTTACCCCAATTTTACTTACCCTGATGCACTCCGCACAGCTTATCCCCCCTCGTCTTTCCCCTCTGGGCCCTGCTGTGTGTCCAGGCAGCTGATAACAGCCACATGTAGGGTATTGCCATACCCGGGAGAACCCACATTACAGTTTATGGGGTGTAGGTCTCCGGTCAAAATGGCCACTACACCTCTAGATGAATGCCTTAAGGGTGTCGTTTTTAAAACGGGGTCACTTCTTGCGGGTTTCAACTGTACTGGTACCTCAGGGGCTTCTGCATACATGACTTCGCACTAGAAAATCCCGAGTAGGCCAAATGGTGGTCCTTTCCTTCTGAGCCCTCTCATGGGCCCAAACGGCAGTTTATCACAACAAATGGGGTATTGCGGCACTCAGAACAAATTGCGCAACAGAATGGGGTATTTTGTTTCTTGTGAAAATAAGAAATTTTCAGCCAAAACTACATATTATTTGACAAAAATAATTTTGTTTTCATTCCCAGCCCAATTCAAATAAGTTCTGTGAAGAAACTATGGGGTCTAAATGGTCACATTACCCATAAATGAATTCCTTGAGGGGTGTAGTTTCCAAAATGGGGTCACTTCTGGTGGGTTTCCATTGCTTTGATACCTCTGGGGCTCTGCAAATGTGACATGGCACCCGAAAACCAATCCAACAAAATCTGTACTCCAAAGAACACACAGCGCTCCTTCCCTTCTGAGCCCTCCCATGGGCCCAAACGGCAGTTTATCACCACAAATGGGGTATTGCCGCACTCAGGACAAATTGGGCAACAAAATTGAGTATTTTATTTCTTGTGAAAATAAGAATTTTTGAGCTAAAATGACATATTATTGGAAAAAATATATTTTTTTTAAATTCCCAGCCCAATTCAAATAAGTTCTGTGAAGAAACTATGGGGTCTAAATGGTCACATTACCCATAAATGAATTCCTTGAGGGGTGTAGTTTCCAAAATGGGGTCACTTCTGGTGGGTTTCCATTGCTTTGATACCTCTGGGGCTCTGCAAATGCGACATGGCACACGAAAACCAAACCAGCAAAATCTGTACTCCAAAGAACACACAGCGCTCCTTCCCTTCTGAGGCCTCCCATGGGCCCAAACGGCAGTTTATTGCCACAAATGGGGTATTGATGCACTCAGGAGAAATTGGGCAACAAAATTGAGTATTTTGTTCCCTGTGAAAATAAGAAATTTTGGTAAAAAATTACATCTTATTGGAAAAAATGACATTTTTTTTATGTCACAGCCCAATTGAAATAGGTGCTGTGAAAAAACTGTGCGGTCAAAATGCTAACAACAACCATAAATGAATTCCTTGAGGGGTGTAGTTTCCAAAATGGGGTCACTTTTGGTGGGTTTCCATTGCTTTGATACCTCTGAGGCTCTGCAAATGCGACATGGCACCCGAAAACCAATCCAACAAAATCTGGACTCCAACAAACATATAGCGCTCCTTTCCTTCTGAGCCCTCCCATGGGCCCAAACGGCAGTTTATCACCACAAATGGGGTACTGCCCCACTAAGGACAAATTGGGCAACAAAATGGGGTATTTTGTTCCCTGTGAAAATAAGAAATTTTGATCACAAATGACATTTTATTTGAAAAAATGAAATTTTTTTCATTTCAGAGCCCAATTCAAATACGTGCTGTGAAAAAAATGTGCGGTCAAAATGGTAACAACAACCCTAAATGAATTCCTTGAGGGGTGTAGTTTACAAAATGGGGTCACTATTGGGGGATTCCTACTGTTTTGACACCTCAACACCTCTTCAAACCTGGCATGCTGCCTAAAATATATTCTAATAAAAAAGAGGACTCAAAATGCACTAGGTGCTTCTTTGCTTCTAGGGCTTGTGTTTTAGTCCACGAGCGCAGTAGGGCCACATGTGGGACATTTCTAAAAACGGCAGAATCTGGACAATACATATTTAGCATATATATGAGAAAGAAAGAGTCATAAGCTATATATAAAGTACAAAATACAATTTTATTTGATATAATTGACATAAATGATTTTAATAAAAAACATGGCGAGGTTTCTAAAAAGAAGAGATATGCCTGTGGGTCACATTTGGAGAGTATATACGACCATGGGTACATTAGTATAATAGACAATGAATGACACGAGAGCATACAGGCATATATTGCTCAAATGCACCGTTAGCAATTTAACCAGCACTGTTGATATTAAAGGGAAAAAGGACAACATAAAGTCTATGTCAAAGGTAAATGTGCCGTATGAGGAAATCCCTACTACTGGTACAAAGTGCCATTCAATCTAAAAAGTCCAAGGACTTATAGTAATAGCTGCACTCAATGTGCAGAGTATACACCATATGCATGGCTACTACTCTGGAATCACCGGATAGAGCTAGGAAGCATACACTCACCCATGGTTGAAAGAAAGTAAGATCGTGATCCACAGACAGTGAAAGGCCACCCCAACGCGCGTTTCGCTGTATCAGCTTCCTCAGGGGGTCTGAACTAAACTATATCCTGTCCACCCTTTTATATTGTCCCACGGCCCGGATTGCAGAAGAGAGAAGAGAAGTTCCGGGTGTCAGTCCACATCAGAGGTCCACGGCGCATGCGCGGGATTGTTGCATGGACCACGAGAACTCGGTCACCAGTCATCACGCCCCGACTGCGCATGCGCGTCTCCAAAGACGCGTCTCCATGGAGATCGCGCAAACGCAGAGGGGCGTATAGAGGAGAGGGGACCGAGTCGCGCGTCCAGCATCCCTGCTCATGCGCAACCCCAAAGATGTGGTCTGTGTTTGAGTAGGCAGATCTATCTTTAGATGGATGGCACCTGTCCCCAGAAAAAAACCCCGAGATGAACCTGAAGCGGCACAATCAAGGGATTGACTATAGACATCATGGTAAATATTTAGTCATTAGATGATATACATATACTTTAAAACAAAGAGAGTACTAACAAAGACTCAATATGTGTATGCTGTTGCGTAAAAGGAGAACAAATAATATAGATTAAATGGTGAAGAATATATATTAAATAATAAATATTTATAATATAATATTACAATATAAGACCGAGACTAATGCTCGGATATAAAAATATCAAAAGTGGGTAAAGAAAAAGGCGGGGGGGAAAGGAAGGGAAAAGAGGAAAGAAAGAAGGAAAAGGTAAAGGGGGAGGGGGGGGGAGAGGGGAAATGAGAGGTGGTGAACGAGGATGCACAAAAAAGATGAAATCAATCCATAGGAAATCTGTTAATAACTTGTGCTGATAAAATATATATATAACAGTACACAAATTATACTGATTAGTGCAGTGAAAAAGTGCTGAACCGTGTAAAATATATAATCACAAAAATATTTGTAGATAAAATTATATATACACCAAAATTTACCAAGGGTCTCAGAAAGGGGGGAATGACGAAAAATAGATAACATCCCAGCCATCTTACTTTACAATATAGTAGAAATATAATGTTGGGACATATTATTCATTTCATATTCAGGTAACTGTTGTTCATCAGTTGAATAGTCATGTTTCAAATTGTTCCAGTATGGATCGTGGTCATCAAACACGAGAAGATCCTCATAAAAGAACTACGACCGGATCTAAATCTAGAGGTGGGAACAAAAGGTTAGTAACATTTTCCAGGTGGATCAGGTATATACTAACGCATAAAATCGCCTAAAAAACGCAAAAGATTGCAGTGAATGGGTATATTCTATAAAAAGGGAGAAAAGCTCAAATTTTCATTTAGACCAGATGGGGTCATAGTACCGAGGGTAATAATCCATCTGCACTCTTTTTGTGCAAGGATTTTAATCGCATTACCCCCTCTGACACCACAATGTACCGTGTCTATACCTCGCACCAGAAACGTTTTAGGATCGCATCTATGATGTAGTTTAAAGTGTTTAGGTATCGTCTTTAGTAATGACACGTCACTGATTTGTTCTGCAGCCTTGATATCCCTCACATGCTCACGAACACGAATCCTGAGTTGTCTGGAAGTAAGGCCAATGTATACTTTAGAACAGCCACATGTTGCGTAGTACACAACATGGGTCGTGCTGCATGATATGTAATGCAGGATATTGAATTGGCGTCCGTTTTTGACAGAAGTAAAGGGATTTGTCCTTATTATGTTGGCGCATGCCAAACACTTGCCGCAGGGGTAGCAGCCTTGAATCGGGCCTCGTGAGGAGAAGGGGTTGAGTTGTAAGGGTACGTAATGACTTTTAACAAGTATGTCTCTCAGGTTTCTATTTCTTCTGGCCGTCATCTGGGGATTACTTTGTAGAGCCCTAGAGATAACAGGTTCTGTATGCAAAATCGGCCAATGTTTTTCTAAAATTGATCTCATTGTTTGCCACTGGTTGTTAAAAGTGGAGATAAATCTAATTTTGTTATCCGTCTGATCTTTCTTTTTTATACCGATCGGATGTAAGAGAGTCTTCCGTTCTGTTTTTTTGGCTCGATTATACCCCTGTTTGATACTCCTTTGACTGTATCCCCTGGCTTGGAATCTTTCTTTCAGATCTTGTGCTTGTTTTTTGAATTTTTCCTCAGAGGAGCAGATCCGCTTCATTCTCAGGAACTGACCAACTGGGACAGCCATTGTAGTGGAATGTGGGTGCGCTGAAGAACGGAAGACTCTCTTACATCCGATCGGTATAAAAAAGAAAGATCAGACGGATAACAAAATTAGATTTATCTCCACTTTTAACAACCAGTGGCAAACAATGAGATCAATTTTAGAAAAACATTGGCCGATTTTGCATACAGAACCTGTTATCTCTAGGGCTCTACAAAGTAATCCCCAGATGACGGCCAGAAGAAATAGAAACCTGAGAGACATACTTGTTAAAAGTCATTACGTACCCTTACAACTCAACCCCTTCTCCTCACGAGGCCCGATTCAAGGCTGCTACCCCTGCGGCAAGTGTGTGGCATGCGCCAACATAATAAGGACAAATCCCTTTACTTCTGTCAAAAACGGACGCCAATTCAATATCCTGCATTACATATCATGCAGCACGACCCATGTTGTGTACTACGCAACATGTGGCTGTTCTAAAGTATACATTGGCCTTACTTCCAGACAACTCAGGATTCGTGTTCGTGAGCATGTGAGGGATATCAAGGCTGCAGAACAAATCAGTGACGTGTCATTACTAAAGACGATACCTAAACACTTTAAACTACATCATAGATGCGATCCTAAAACGTTTCTGGTGCGAGGTATAGACACGGTACATTGTGGTGTCAGAGGGGGTAATGCGATTAAAATCCTTGCACAAAAAGAGTGCAGATGGATTATTACCCTCGGTACTATGACCCCATCTGGTCTAAATGAAAATTTGAGCTTTTCTCCCTTTTTATAGAATATACCCATTCACTGCAATCTTTTGCGTTTTTTAGGCGATTTTATGCGTTAGTATATACCTGATCCTGATGTTAAAATGTTACTAACCTTTTGTTCCCACCTCTAGATTTAGATCCGGTCGTAGTTCTTTTATGAGGATCTTCTCGTGTTTGATGACCACGATCCATACTGGAACAATTTGAAACATGACTATTCAACTGATGAACAACAGTTACCTGAATATGAAATGAATAATATGTCCCAACATTATATTTCTACTATATTGTAAAGTAAGATGGCTGGGATGTTATCTATTTTTCGTCATTCCCCCCTTTCTGAGACCCTTGGTAAATTTTGGTGTATATATAATTTTATCTACAAATATTTTTGTGATTATATATTTTACACGGTTCAGCACTTTTTCACTGCACTAATCAGTATAATTTGTGTACTGTTATATATATATTTTATCAGCACAAGTTATTAACAGATTTCCTATGGATTGATTTCATCTTTTTTGTGCATCCTCGTTCACCACCTCTCATTTCCCCTCTCCCCCCCCTCCCCCTTTACCTTTTCCTTCTTTCTTTCCTCTTTTCCCTTCCTTTCCCCCCCGCCTTTTTCTTTACCCACTTTTGATATTTTTATATCCGAGCATTAGTCTCGGTCTTATATTGTAATATTATATTATAAATATTTATTATTTAATATATATTCTTCACCATTTAATCTATATTATTTGTTCTCCTTTTACGCAACAGCATACACATATTGAGTCTTTGTTAGTACTCTCTTTGTTTTAAAGTATATGTATATCATCTAATGACTAAATATTTACCATGATGTCTATAGTCAATCCCTTGATTGTGCCGCTTCAGGTTCATCTCGGGGTTTTTTTCTGGGGACAGGTGCCATCCATCTAAAGATAGATCTGCCTACTCAAACACAGACCACATCTTTGGGGTTGCGCATGAGCAGGGATGCTGGACGCGCGACTCGGTCCCCTCTCCTCTATACGCCCCTCTGCGTTTGCGCGATCTCCATGGAGACGCGTCTTTGGAGACGCGCATGCGCAGTCGGGGCGTGATGACTGGTGACCGAGTTCTCGTGGTCCATGCAACAATCCCGCGCATGCGCCGTGGACCTCTGATGTGGACTGACACCCGGAACTTCTCTTCTCTCTTCTGCAATCCGGGCCGTGGGACAATATAAAAGGGTGGACAGGATATAGTTTAGTTCAGACCCCCTGAGGAAGCTGATACAGCGAAACGCGCGTTGGGGTGGCCTTTCACTGTCTGTGGATCACGATCTTACTTTCTTTCAACCATGGGTGAGTGTATGCTTCCTAGCTCTATCCGGTGATTCCGGAGTAGTAGCCATGCATATGGTGTATACTCTGCACATTGAGTGCAGCTATTACTATAAGTCCTTGGACTTTTTAGATTGAATGGCACTTTGTACCAGTAGTAGGGATTTCCTCATACGGCACATTTACCTTTGACATAGACTTTATGTTGTCCTTTTTCCCTTTAATATCAACAGTGCTGGTTAAATTGCTAACGGTGCATTTGAGCAATATATGCCTGTATGCTCTCGTGTCATTCATTGTCTATTATACTAATGTACCCATGGTCGTATATACTCTCCAAATGTGACCCACAGGCATATCTCTTCTTTTTAGAAACCTCGCCATGTTTTTTATTAAAATCATTTATGTCAATTATATCAAATAAAATTGTATTTTGTACTTTATATATAGCTTATGACTCTTTCTTTCTCATATATATGCTAAATATGTATTGTCCAGATTCTGCCGTTTTTAGAAATGTCCCACATGTGGCCCTACTGCGCTCGTGGACTAAAACACAAGCCCTAGAAGCAAAGAAGCACCTAGTGCATTTTGAGTCCTCTTTTTTATTAGAATATATTTTAGGCAGCATGCCAGGTTTGAAGAGGTGTTGAGGTGTCAAAACAGTAGGAATCCCCCAATAGTGACCCCATTTTGTAAACTACACCCCTCAAGGAATTCATTTAGGGTTGTTGTTACCATTTTGACCGCACATTTTTTTCACAGCACGTATTTGAATTGGGCTCTGAAATGAAAAAAATTTCATTTTTTCAAATAAAATGTCATTTGTGATCAAAATTTCTTATTTTCACAGGGAACAAAATACCCCATTTTGTTGCCCAATTTGTCCTTAGTGTGGCAGTACCCCATTTGTGGTGATAAACTGCCGTTTGGGCCCATGGGAGGGCTCAGAAGGAAAGGAGCGCTATATGTTTGTTGGAGTCCAGATTTTGTTGGATTGGTTTTCGGGTGCCATGTCGCATTTGCAGAGCCTCAGAGGTATCAAAGCAATGGAAACCCACCAAAAGTGACCCCATTTTGGGGTGTTTTATCAGGGTTTCTAATACATAGGCCCCACAAAGCCACTTCAGAACTCAAGAGGTACCTTAAAAAAAAGGCTTTTGAAATTTTCTTAAAAATATGAGAAATTGCTGTTTATGTTCTAAGCCTTGTAACGTCCAAGAAAAATAAAAGAATGTTCAAAAAACGATGCCAATCTAAAGTAGACATATGGGAAATGTGAACTAGTAACTATTTGGGGTGGTTTAACCGTCTGTTTTACAAGCAGATGCATTTAAATTCTGAAAAATGCAATTTTTTCAAAATTTTCTCTAAATTTTGCAATTTTTCACCAATAAACACTGAATATATCGACCAAATTTTACCACGAACATGAAGCCCAATGTGTCACGAGAAAACAATCTCAGAATCGCTTGGGTAGGTTTAAGCATTCCGACGTTATTACCACATAAAGTGAAATATGTCAGATTTGAAAAATGGGCTCTGAGCCTTAAGGCCAAAACTAGGCTGCGTCCTTAAGGGGTTAATGGACTGCCTCTGCCTGATCCCATTATCTCTAAAACCAAGCCGTTGAAGCTCCAGGTTGGAGTACTTCACTCTGAATTTATTTAGTTCCTTGTTTTGCCCAAGGCCATCAATCCTGTTCTGCTGGGCCTGCCTTGGCTTCGACTTCATGCCCCAGTCCTGGACTGGAATTCTGGAGAGGTTCTCCAATGGGGCTCCAAGTGCCATGGTCGTTGTCTGTTGCAGATCCATCCTGTCAAGCCTTCTCTGCCTCAGTCGCTGTCGGGACTGCCTCCCCATTTTGCTCAGTATGCAGATGTTTTCAGCAAAAAGGAGGCTGAGACGCTGCCTCCACATCGCACCTATGACTGCCCCATTGAACTGGTTCCTAATGCCTCTCTTCCCCGTGGACAGGTATATCCTCTCTCCTTGCCTGAGTCTCTATCCATGTCGGCCTATATAAAGGAGAATCTGGAGAGGGGTTTTATACGAAAATCTTCCTCCCCGGCCGGGGCTGGATTATTTTTCGTTAAAAAGAAGGATGATTCCTTCATCCCTGCATTGACTACAGGGGCCTCAACCTGATCACAGTCAAGAACAAATACCCGTTGCAACTCATCTCTGAGCTATTTGATCGCATACGAGGGGCCAAAAATTTTTCTAAGCTAGACCTGCGTGGGGCTTACAATCTAGTCCGGATTCGCCGGGGTGACGAATGGAAGACGGCATTTAACACCCGGAACGGGCACTACGAATACCTGGTGATGCCCTTCGGAATATGTAACGCTCCAGCAGTGTTTCAGGAGTTTGTTAACAACATCTTCCGAGATCTACTCTATGTCTGTGTTGTTGTTTATCTCGATGATATTTTGATTTTCTCCCCAGATCAGACGACTCATCAGAGGCATGTTCGCCAGATTCTACTACGATTGAGGGAGAATCATTCATACACCAAGCTGGAGAAGTGCGTCTTTGAGAAGAGTTCTCTGCCCTTCCTGGGCTACATCATCTCGGATCAAGGCCTCAAGATGAATCCTGAGAAAGTGAAGGCTGTCCTGGAGTGGCCACGTCCCCAAGGCTTAAGGGCCATACAGCGGTTCCTGGGATTCGCCAATTTCTACCGGCAGTTTATTCCTAACTTCTCTTCTCTGACGTCTCCCATCTCGACCCTTACCAAGAAGGGTGTGAACGCCAAAGTGTGGACTCCAGAGGCAGAGTCTGCATTTAATAGCCTGAAGAGTGCCTTCACTTCAGCCTCGATCCTCCATCATCCTGACGTATCTCGGCAGTTCTCACTGGAAGTGGACGCTTCCTCTGTCGGTGCAGGTGCACTTCTGTTCCAGAGGAGCTCCAAAGGAAAGGCTGTAGTATGTGGCTACTACTCTAGACTGTTTTATTCTGCTGAGCGCAATTACTCCATTGGAGATCGGGAGTTGCTGGCCATCAAATTGGCTCTGGAGGAGTGGAGACATCTTCTGGAGGGCGCTGCTCCCCCCATCCTGATCTTCACCGACCACAAGAACCTCACTTGCCTTCAGTCCGCTCAAAGACTTAATCCTCGTCAAGCCAGGTGGTCGCTGTTCTTCACCCGTTTTCTGTTTGCACTCCACTACCGTCCCGCGGACAAGAATGTGAGGGCAGATGCCCTGTCCAGATCGTTTGAGACGGAAGACATGGTGGAGTCCCTCCAGACCATCATAGACCCGTCCTGCATCGTCACTGCTAATCCTCTGCAGGTTAGAGACATCCATCCTGGGAGGACTTTTGTTCGGTTGGCGGACAGGAGAAGAATTCTCCGCTGGGGACATAGTTCTAAACTTGCTGGGCACGCCGGTGTCCGTAAAACCCGAGACCTGATTGCTCGTCACTTTTGGTGGTCCACGCTACATAAGGATGTTCTGGACTTTGTCTCTTCTTGCACGGTGTGTGCCTCTAACAAAGTGACTCACAGCAAGCCTGCCGGCCTGCTTCAACCTCTGCCTGTACCCAATGCCCCCTGGCAGAACATTGCGATGGACTTCGTCACAGACCTTCCCCCCTCAGCAGGATGTAACACTGTCTGGGTGGTGGTGGACCGGTTCTCTAAGATGGCTCATTTTATCCCGCTGACTGGCCTACCTTCTGCTCCTCGTCTGGCAAGTCTCTTCATCCAGCACATCTTCCGCTTGCATGGCTTGCCTCTTCACATTGTGTCCGACCGGGGGGTTCAGTTTACCTCTAAGTTCTGGAGAGCCCTCTGTAAACTCCTGGATGTGAGATTGGACTTTTCCTCTGCCTATCACCCCCAGTCCAATGGGCAAGTTGAGAGGATCAACCAGATCATGGAAAATTATCTCCGCCATTTCATCTCTTCACAGCACGATAACTGGGTACAGCTTCTACCATGGGCCAAATTTTCTTACAACAACCACACAAGTGAGTCCACCACTTCCTCTCCGTTTCACATCGTCTACAGTCAACATCCCAGAGTCCCTCTTCCTGTGTCGACTTCATCCCAGGTTCCCACTGCTGACTCTGCATATGGGGACTTCCTGCAAATCTGGCAACAGACCCGGTCCTCTATTTTGCTGGCAGTAGATCGCATGAAGCGAAAGGCAGATACTAAGAGAAGAGAGCCGCCTCAGTATCTTCCGGGGACTAAAGTCTGGCTGTCCTCTCGGAACATTCGCTTGAAGATGCCCTCATACAAGTTCGCTCCCAGGTTCCTTGGACCATTCGAGGTCCTGCAGCAGATCAACCCTGTCGCCTACAAGCTTCGGCTGCCTCCTACCCTCAGGATTCCCAACTCCTTCCACGTCTCCCTCCTGAAGCCTGTGATCCTAAACCGCTATTCCAAGACTCCCAGCCCTGCGGTTGCTCCCATCGGCTCCTCGGACATCTTTGAGGTAAAGGAGATCTTGGACACCAAGAGAGTGAGAGGAAAGACCTTGTATTTGGTGGATTGGAGGGGGTTTGGTCCCGAAGAGAGGTCCTGGGAGCCAGAGGAGACCTCAATGCCCCTACTCTTCTAAAGAAGTTTCTCTCTCGCCCCGGTCCCAAGAAGAGGGGGCGTAAGAGGGGGGATACTGTAATGTCCATGTCTGCGGGCTGTCAGCTCCAGCCTCCCGCTGACAGCCGCAGCCACGAGTCGGCAAGCATTGGCCCCAGCCTCCTCCTCAGGAGACGCCAGCGCTTGCATCCACTCACCTCCGCCGGAGCCCGCAGCGGACATCTTGAACAACCTTTGACCCGTGAGTACCCTGGGCTATAAGAGGGGTCCAGCCCCCTAGTTCGATGCCTGAGCGTTTAGTTTTCCCAGTCTGTCTTGCAAATGGTCCCTTAGTGTTTCCCTTTCCTGTTGTTACCCGTACCTTGTTCCCCGTTCCTGTTTCCCGTGCTTTGCCCTAGTATCAAGTCGTGCCACGTCCTGTGTCATCTGCCACATCCAGAGGAATCTGCCACGTCCTGTGTCATCTGCCACGTCCGGAGGAATCTGCCAAGTCCTGTGTCATCTGCCACGTCCGGAGGAATCTGCCACGTCCGGAGGAATCTGTCACGTCCGGAGGAATCCACCACGTCCTCTTTTATCTGCCACATCCGGAGGAATCCGCCACGTCTGGCGCAACTTGCGGCTCCTGTGTCATCCGCCACGTTTGGCGCCATCTGCTGCACCCATCTCATCTGTGCCAGAGCTGCGGCCACCATCTGGACTATTCAGGTACCCTTGTGCGGGACATTGTATTTCTGGGGTGTCCTGTTGTTTGGCCAGCTGCCTCCCCGCTGCGGCGGTACGGCCTAGTGGGTCCACTAACCCGCTTCGTGACACAAACGTAGTGGGGAAACATATATTGATGTAATCTTAAAGGGAACCAATGTTAAAAATTTTGTTATCTCTATTGTCTCACTCGAAAAAAGTTAGTTTGTGTGGAAAATACATAACATTACAATGTTTTAGAACCTCGTTGGTATAATAACTCAAATTCCCATTAAAATATAGACAGAAAAAATTGTACAGCTTGTGCTTGTAGATAATTATTCATATCATAGGCATTTTATAAACAATCTTAGGTTGTTTCTATTTTGTTCTTTGTTATGTCACCAGATTATAACTTAATTCTCACCCCTTGGATGTTGAAGAAGTGTAATTCAATAGATATACATAAGGTCAGTTCTGTAATTCATTCCTCTTGGAAACCGCGTATCTAGCGTTAAAATCCATAGTGCTTCCCTATTATAATCTCTTTCCAATCTACATACTCTCAATGTGCTAATATCTCGTTGGTGAATCTCTATAAAGTGCTTTGCCACTCCTGACACGTTAAATTTTTTTAGGGTTTCTTAAATCAGCCGGATGTTCAGCTACTCTTTTTTTGAGAGCTCTAATGGTACATCCTACAGTCTGTAGATTATATTTTTCACAGGATAAAGCATATACTATATGAGTGGTATTACAATTTATGAATGTTTTTATGGGAAAGAGTGTTTTACAGACTGAAGAAATTAAATTGGTACTGTTAGACATGATGCCGCACATGGCACATCTTATGCAACCGCAATTATATAAGCCGGTGCAAGTTAACCATGTGCTTTTATTATATGTGGTCTTTGGAAAAAGGCTAGGTGAAATGCGATTCCCTATCGTGGTGGAATTTCTTGCCACAAAATTGCAGGTATAATCCTTATCCAATATGGGAAGATAACGCTTTATAATGGCCACTATTTCCCAATAATCACTACTAAAGGGGTCGAATAGGTTAAAATTTTTAGCAAATTTGTCATTTAGATGCATATATTTTTGTTCTGGATATAAATATTCAAATCTAGATTTGGCATTTGCAATATCTTTCACTCGATTGAGCTTTTGTTTGAAATAACCTCATGCTTTTATTCTGGTGTCAATAGTGTTGCATTCAGTCAAAAAGGCATGGTGTTGGGTACATATTTTCTTGGCACGTACATATTCTCCAATAGGTAAGTTGTCAATTACATGCTTAGGGTGTGCACTATCTGCGTGCAGGACCGAATTCTCTGCTGTTGGTTTACGATAAAGGACACTGAAAACACATGACTTGGAAGAATCTCCTGTCAGTGTGATGTCCAAGAAAGAAATCATTACATGGTCTGTGTTATAGGTGAATACTAAATTATTGTCATTAATGTTCACATATTCTGAAAATTTGTGTACAGATGTATGGGAACCAGAATCTCGTCTATATAGCGACCATAATAATAGATATTTTTAGCATATGGGTTTGAGTTATTATAAATATAGTATTCCTCCCACCAGGAGACGTAGATGTTAGCTAGGGAGGGCAAAAATGTTGCTCCTATTGAACAGCCTAGACATTGTAAATAGAAAATGTTATCAAACAAAAAATAATTTGTGCTTTAACCCCTTGAGGACCAAGCAAATTTTGGCCTTGAGGACCAGACCCATTTTTTTCAAATCTGACGTGTCACTTTATGTGGTAATAACTTGGGAATGCTTTTACCTATCCAAACGATTCTGAGATTGTTTTCTCGTGACACATTATACTTTAAGTTAGTGGTAAAATTTTGTCGATACATTCAGTATTTTATTGTGAAAAACACCAAAATTTAGCGGAAAACTGCAAAAATTAGGATTTTTCTAAATTTAAACGTATCTGCTTGTAAAACATATAGTTAAACCACACAAAATAGTTACTAGTTAACATTTTCCATATGTCTACTTTATGTTTTTGAATGCCCTTTTATTTTTCTAGGACGTTACAAGGCTTAGAACTTTAGCAGCAATTTCCCACTTTTTCAAGAAAACGTCGAAAGGCTATTTTTACAGGTACCAGTTCAGTTCTGAAGTGTCTTTGAGGGGCCTATATATATTAAACCCCCATAAAACACCCCATTTTAAACTGTACCACAGAACAGTTTACCCAAGAAATGCAACTCAATATTTATTGTCCAGATTCTGCAGTTTTTATCAATATCCAACATGTGGCCCTAGTGTGCTACTGGACTGAAACACAGGCCTCCGAAGCAAAGAAGCACCTAGTGAATTTTGGGGCCTCTTTTTTTTTTTAGAATATATTTTAGACACCATGTCAGGTTTGAAGAGGTCTTGTGGTGCCAAAACAGTGGAAACCCCCCAAAAGTGACCCCATTTTGGAAACTGTACCCCTCAAGGAATGTTTCTAGGGGTGTAGTTATCATTTTGATCCTACAGTTTGTTTGCTAAATTTATTTGAATTAGTCTGTAAAAATGTAAAAAAAAAATCTGAAAAAACATACTTTTCAAACTTTTACAAGGAATAAAGGTGAAAAAGCATCCCAACATTTGTAAAACAATTTCTCCTGATTACGTCAATACCCCATATCTTGTCATAATCTGCTGTTTAGACCCACAGCAGGGCTCAGAAGCGAAGGAGCACCATTTGGATTTTGGAGCACAGATTTTGCTGGAATGGTTTTCGGTGGCATGTTACGCTTGCAATGCACTGGAGGGACCAAAACAGTGGAAACCCCCAAAAAGGGACCCCATTTTGGAAACTATACCCCTTAAGGAATTTTTCGAGGGGTATAATTAGCATTTTTACCCCATAGGTTTTTTGCTGAATTTATTGAAATTAGTCTGTGAAGATAAAAATCTACCTTTTTTCTGAAAAAACATAGAATTTTCACATTTTTACAGTTTGAGCACATGGCAGGGCTCAGAGCATAAGGAGCATCATTTGGCTTTTGGAGCACGGAGTTTGCTGGAATGGTTTTCAGGTGCCATGTTGCATTTGAAGAGCCCCTGAGGTATTAGTACAGTAGAAACCCCCAAGAAGTGACCCCATTTTGGAAACTACACCCCTTGGGGTGTAGTGAGCATTTGGATTCTACAGGTATTTCATAGAAGTCATAAACATTGGGCCGTGAAAATGAAAAATTGCATTTTTTCCAATAAAACGTCGAGTAAGCCCAAAACTTTTCATTCATACAAGGGGCAATAGGAGAAAGAGCACTGCTCAATTTGTTACCCATTTTCTCTTGATTACAGCAATACCCCATATGTGGTTGTAAACTGCTACATGGGCACATGGCAAGGGTCAGAAAGGAAAGAGCACCATTTGGTTTTTGATCACAGATTCTGCTGGAATATTTTTCAGGCATCATATTGTGTTTTCAGAGCCCATGAGATACCAATATAGAGGAAACTCCCAAGACGTGACCCAATTAAAAAAACTACACCACTCAAGGTATTCATTCAGTATAGTGAGATAATTTGACTTTTCAGATTAGGAATTAAAACAAAATTGGTAGAATTATATTTTTTATTTATTTTACAAACGTGTGAGTTTGATGAAACATTTTGTGAATGTATCAAGCACCAATGGGGAAAAAAAGAACTAACAATTAATTCAGTTTTTTTTCCTGTGTTCATTGATACCCTATATGTCACCTTTTTGTATTGTACAGGCACATGGTGGGGCCTGGAAGTGAAGGTGTACCATGAGGCTCTTCAAGGCCTATTTTTTGCTTGGGTGATTTTGGGCCACCATGGTGGTATTCATCTAGGGTTATAATGATTTTGTGTTTTGTTTTATATATCCAATTGGTGCACAAGTCGACAATTTTTAAATGAAGGTGACATAAAATTTAAGATGAAGTTTATATGGACATCCTGAAAATGGCAAAAGGCATGAAAAAAATTAGTAATCCATTGACGATTGGTAAATTCTGAATCATTCTTTCATGCAAATCCCTGGTTTGGAGGGTTAAGTGCTGCATTGATATATTGTGTCCTTTCGGATACCCCTCTTCGAACACACGAGACATTGTTTTTGTGGCTGGCTCTTTTTTTCCGTTGGGGTTACTTCACTTGGGAAGTGCTGGCCAGGGACAGTTCTACTTGCCTCACTTCCTGAAGCCCTTCCTCTTGGTCTTTAAAAATTAATTTTTCAATAACTTTTTCAAGGTACTCGAGGTACCTAGAACGATTGCCAGCACTTCGGTACAAAATAAAAGAACTGATGAGGGCCATTTCAATTAAATATACTGACAGTTTTTTGTACCATACTTTTGTCTTTCGCATGGCAGAGTATGGCTTCATTCATTCATCTCCCAAATCCTCCCCTCCCATATGTTTGTTGTAGGCCTGTATGCATACAGGCTTTGAAACAGTGGTGCTTGTTCCACGCACTGAATCTGGGTTTGTAGTGTTGTCGTGGATTGTGGAGAGCATGAAGACCTCCTTTTTTTGTCCCTGAATTTTACCAGGAGCACATTTTCATCATATCGTGCCCTGGTTTTACCAACTGCCAGTTTTTCAGCAAGAAAAGGCTTTGGAAGGTTTTTTAGATTCCTGCGAGCAGTGCCACAGGCTAGTGTTTTCCTTTCAACAAGGCACTTAAAAGGTGGAACTTTAGTGTAGAAATTGTCGAGGTATAGGTGGTACCCCTTATCCATCAGAGGATGCAGCAGGTGCCACACTATTTTACCACTTGTGCCAAGAACTGGGGGGCACTCTGGGGGACTAATCTGTGTGTCTTTCCCCTCGTACAGGAGTGTGTGTATCCAGACTGGCTCTCGGCCAGTTTATATATTTTTATGCCATATCTGGCTCTCTTGTTTGGCAAATATTGATGGAAATGAAGCCTTCCCTTGAAATGGACTAATGATTCGTCAATGGCTATGTTTTTTTCAGGAACATAAACTTCTGCAAAAAAACAAATTAAAATATGCGATGATGGGTCTAATTTTGAACAGCCTATCAAAATTTGAATGATCCGGGGGTGGGCACTGCTCATTGTCAGCAAAATGTAAAAACTTTAAAAGGGCCTCAAAACGTTTTTGAGGCATCACAGCACGGGATACAGGTGTATCATACAACATATCTGTGGACCAATACAATTTTATGGTTGGCTTTTTTATTTGGCCCATGTGGAGCAAGAGCCCCCAGAAGGTTGGATTGGTTGGATGCCAAGCTTGGGTTCTGGCATAATGGGATGTCAGATTTTTGGCTAAGAATTTTTGTGCATATAAATTTGTTTGCACAACCATTAGGTTAACTAAAGTATCCGAAAAAAAACATTTAAAAAAGTAAATTTCCTGAAAGTCAGTTGGATTTATTTTTATGCCAGGGGCAGAAGTAAACTCAGGAATATCAGGTGTGTAAGAGGTAGGCGGTAGCCATATGGGGTCACTGGAGCTGGGGTCACTTGTGCTGGGCTCATTCGGATCACTAGTCCTGCTTCGTTTCTGAGGGGGTTCCTCATCATCAGTGGAGGAGGATAACAAAAACTCAGAATCACCCTCACTGGCGCTTTCCGTATCTGAACATAAAATGGCATATGCCTCCTCCACGCTAAATAGACGAGACATTATGGTTGTGTAATAACGCTTCACTAACCCTGACGTGCAAAACTAAATTCCTGAATTAGTATTGGCAAGGAAACTGTGACGTGCAAAAGTATCACACAAAATTACTACTAAATTATTAAGCTAACCTAAATTACTAAAACTTTTTTTTTGTATTTTTTTTTTTATGAATGTAAAACAAAGAAAAAAAAAAGAACCCCACAAAACTACTACTTAAATATATGGTAGTAGTCGACGAGGTTGAACTAGTGCTGTTGGGCACTAAAGGGTGGGCAGTAAACGATGCTGATGGGCACTAATGGGTGCTGGCAGACACTATAGCGTCACTAAAGTGTGGGCAGTAATGGGTCCTGGTGGACACTAAAAGGTGCTGGTGGACTATAGCAGTACTAAAGGATGGGCAGTAAAGGGTGCTGGTGGACACTAATGGGTGCTGGCAGATACTATAGCGTCACTAAGGGGTGGGCAGAAAAAGGTGCTGGTGGACGATAAAAGGTGCGGATAGGCTCTATAGCAGCACTAAAGGATGGGCAGTAAAGAGGGCTGATGGGCCTTAAAGGGGGCTTATATACTGATGGGCACTAAAGAAAATTATTATATATATTTGATTGTTACTACTGAGGGCTGATGGGCACTATAATGAGCAGATAGTGAGCACTAAAGGGGGCTGGTGGGCACTAAAGATGGCAGGTGGGCACTAAAGAGGAATGGTGGGCACTAAAGATGGCAGGTGGGCACTAAAGAGGGATGGTGGGCACTAAAGAGCACTAAAGATTATTCTATATATTCTTTTGTTTGTACTGAGGGCTGATGGGAACTATAAAGGGCAGATGGGCACTAAATATGCTAAAAATATATTACTAGGAACGCTATATCTTTCCCTCTCCGATCTCCTCACAGTTCTCACAGGAATTAGGAGATCAGAGACGGTGACAGGAGCTTTCTCCTGTTTCCTACTTCATAGATGGCTGTCATTGGTCAGTCTCTAAAGACTGACCAATCACAGCCATCGCCGGCATGGGGGCATGCAGATCTGCAGATCTGTCCCCAGTCCGGCAACAGAGGCGGTCAGCTATCAATGACAGCTGCCGCCATTTCGTTATCACTATGTGATTTCACATAGTGACCGTTTATTCCTGCTCCGCAATAGTACGGCGCAGGTCCGCTTCAATGAGTGGCGTGTGCCGTACTATTGCGGAGCAGGTATGCAACAGGCTAAAAGGTAACTTGTGACATCAACAATGTATTCCTTTAATTCCTCTTTGTAGCTAGTGTATTGATTTAATTGATTGCTAAGAGCTAAGATGGCGTTATCATGAGGGATCGAGAATACAGAGCCTTGATGTCACAAGTCACCCAGCTGAAGTTCGTGTTCCATTTTAAGTTATCCATTATTTTGAGTATTTCTGTACTGTCCTATTATGACTTGGGAATCTTTTGACAAGAGGTTGTAATTTACTGTCCAACCACTCTCCTAGTCTTTCATTTAATGAACCGATACTTGAGACTATAGGTCTTAAAGGGGGGGGGGGTTGTCTTTCTGTACTTTGGGGAGGGCGTGAAAAATAGTAATGATGGGGAAATCCCTGATAAGTTATTTGACTTCCTTTTCAGTTAAGACTCTTAGATTTAAACCTTCTTATAGAATATCATTTAGTTGTTTCTTGAAAATATTAGTCGGGCCTACGTGTAATTTCCTGTGTGTGTGTGTGTGTGTGTGTGTGTGTGTGTGTGTCATTAAATAGTGTCATCACTTATTTTTTATATAGACTAGAATCTAGAACGACCACAGAACCACCCTTGTCTGAACTTTTGATAGCGATATTAGCAAATTCACCTAATTCCTTTAATGCTATGTTCCCCCTTTAGTAAGGATAGGAACAATTTTATTTTTACTTTTGTATAGGGATTTAAGAGCTTCCTCAACTACTGATTGGAAATCATCCATTTCACTTGATCTGGAAGATAATGGGTAAAAAGAAGGATTAGACAAAAAATTGGTATTACTGGGAGAGCATAAAAGTCCAATAGAGTTTGAATTCTCCATAAGTAAAGAGTGGAGGTACATGATAGTAATTTGTTCCTCAAAATGGAAATTCTCAAATTCATTATCTTGTGGAGGGCTTGTAACGGGTGAGGAACTTACTTCCTGGGAATCATTCTCCTCTTTATTCAAAAAATGTTTTTTTACTGTAAACATTCGTACAAATTTATTCACGTCCAGGAGTGTAGGAGCATTGAGGTTCTCCTCTGGCCCCTAGGACATCTCTTCTGTACCAAACCCCCTCCAATCCACCAAATAAAAAGTACTTCCTCCCACTTTTTTGGGGTCCAAAATCTCCTTAACCTCGAATGTATCTGATGAATCTCTGGGGGCAACTGCAGGACTAGGAGAATAGGGTGAGCTGCGCCCTCCAGTAGATATCTCTACTCCTCCAGAGCCAACTTGATGGCCAGTAACTCCCGATCCCCAATCGAGTAGTTGCGCTCTGCGGAAGAGAAAAGTTTAGAATAATAGCCACATACCACTGCCTTGCCTTTGGGACCTCTCTGGAACAGAAGTGCGCCTGCACCAACCGAGGAGGCGGCCACCTCCAACGAAAATTGTCGAGACACATCAGAATGATGGAGGGTAGAGGCTGACTTGAAGGTACTCTTCAAGCTATTAAATGCTGATTCTGCCTCTGGAGTCCACACCTTGGCGTTCATGGCCTTTTTTGGTAAGAATAGAGATGGGCGCTGTCAGTGGGGGAATTTGGGATGAACTCTGGTAGATGTTGGCGAATCCCAAAAAGCGCTGTATGGAGCTTAAGCCTTGAGAGCGTGGCCATTCCAGGACGGACTTTACCTTCTCAGGATCCACCTTGAGGCCTTGATCCGAGATGATGTAGCCCGGGAAGGGTAGAAAATTTCTCCCAAACACACAAATTGGCATATGAGCGATTCTCCCTTAATCACAGCAGAACTTGACGGACGTGTCTTTGATGAGTCGTCGAGTCTGGAGAACAGATCAAGATGTCATCGAGGTAGACCACGACACAGACATAGAGGAGATCTCGGAAGATGTCATTAGCAAACTCTTGGAAGACAGCAAGAGCGTTACACAGGCCAAAGGGCATTACCAGGAATTCCTAGTGCCCGTCTCGAGTGTTATGTGCCATCTTCCATTTGCCACCCTGGCGTATCCGGATTAAGTTGTAAGCCCACCGTAGGTCTAGCATGGAAAAAATCTTGGCTCCTCTTATGCGGTCAAACAGTTCAGAGATTAGTGGCTATGGATAGAGATCCGTCTTTCTTTTTAACAAAGAAGAACCCAGCCACTGCTTGGGAGGACGACTTTTGTATAAAACCCCTCTCCAAATTCTCCTGGATCAGGATCCAAAGTAAAGTCCTGACCGGTCCCTTCACTAATCTAACATCGAAAAGTACCAAAATGCCACCAATATGTAATAACTCAAATATAGAGATTTTCAGGAGACTAGTAGAGAAAGATCTAAGGGCTCTTGAAGGCCAGGAACCCAGACATAGAAATATGACAAGAGAGGAATCCAGAACTCTCAATAATCTATCGGGAAATAAAAAAATATTGATAAAACCTTCTGACAAAGGGGGTAACGTAGTGGTGATGGACACGGGCCACTATATAGATATGTGCAACACAATTCTCTTTGACTCAGCAACATATCATCGAAAACAAGGCAACCCTTTGGAAATATTTATGGGAGAACTGAGGATAATTTTGGAGAGGGCATTACAGAATGACCTCATTAATAAAATGGAACACCAATTTCTATCCCCAGAAAATCCCAAAGTGGCAACTTTTTATACAATCCCGAAGATAAACAAAGGGACTAACCCCTCAAGGGGAGACCTATAATCTCTGGGATTGACAGCCTAAACCAGAACATAGGAATATACATTGATAGAATATTGTGCCCATTTGTGCTGAGTCTCCCTTCATACATTAGAGACACTACAGATCTACTTCTAAAACTAGAGGGCATAGTCATGGATAATAACATGCTTTTTGCCTCAATTGATGTTGAAGCATTATACAGCTCAATTCAGCACCAGTTCGGATTGGAATCTGTCACCCACTTTTTGAAAATGATAGGAAACCATCTTATTGCACATAATGCATTTGTTATGGAATTATTGGAGTTCAACTTGACCAAAAATGTATTTCTGTTCAACCAGCTCAGGGGCACTGCTATGGGGAGCCCATGTGCCCCCTCATATGCGAACCTGTTCCTGGGCTGGTGGCTGGCGAATATAGTCTTTGCAGATACCAATAGGAAATGGCATGAATCAATAGGCTTATGGCTGAGATTCATTGATGATATTTTCATCCTATGGATAGGTAACCAAAAAGAATTCCAGGACTTTTGTTTGTGACTTAAATGCTAACCAAATAGGACTTAGATTCACCTCAGAGAGTAATAGAGATAACCTGGACTTCTTGGATGTGAGAATCTCCAGGTGGGGATAAAGGTAGGATTATAACTGCTGTATTCAGAAATTCTACCGCAACAAACAGTCTCCTGAGGTGGGAGAGCTCCCACCTATATGCCCTAAAAAGGGTATACCCAAGGGACAAATACCTTCTCCTCAGGAGGAACTGTTCCAACATGAACAGAGGGGATACCCCAAGTGAATCTTGAAATAAGCATTTAACAATGCAGTAGGAATTAAAAGATGTGACCTTCTGATACACAATAAAGCAAAAGAACAGAAAGACAACATGATGTGCATCATAGGGACATATGATGGTTCTCACATAGAAGTAAGGGAAATAATTAACAAGCACTGGGGATTACTAATGGAAGATGAAGATCTTAGACAGGCTATAGGTGAGAGACCCCAAATCACATTCAGAAGAAGCAAAAGCCTGAAGGATAAACTAGTGCGAAGCCACTATGTAGATGAACCCTCTGAAACATGCTGGCTCAACAGTAGACCCCTGGGGACCTTTAGATGCGGTAGATGTCTCGCCTATGAAGCAGTTAAGATATCTAGGGCATTTACTAGTGCGACGACAGACATTGGATACCTGAATAAACAATTTATTAATTGTAAATCTAGAGGGGTGATATATTTAGCTAAATGTACGTGCCCTAAAGATTATGTGGGGAAGACTAAAAGAGAGTTCAGGAGACGCATCAGGGATCATTATAATGATATCATAAACAAGAGACACTACGATATCAAGACACATATGGTCGGCACATGGGGGAGACCCCAAATCCATCAGATTCCAGGGTATACAACATTATTGAACCTAGCCCTAGAGGCAGCAACTGGGATAAATTATTATTACAGACAGAGTCGAGATGGATATACAAGATGAGATCGGTTTCGGTATCTGAATGAAAATGTGAATTTTGCAAGTTTCCTATAAGGATTGGGTTTTCTGATATAACTAGGAGTCAACTTGGCCTAGACAATAGCTAACATTGGAATGATGGGAAATGACTGATTGACTATAGCTTCCCTCACCTTTGATCAGAATAGCCGTAAGGACTGCAAAAGATGTGATCTGACCTGAGATATGAAACATAATAATGTGACAATGGGACATCTGATCACCTGTGCAATACTCTCTACTCTGAGTATACATGGATGTTGTCCTGTTATATATATATATATATGTATCCACATGTGTACATGTAGATATGACAAACATGAATAATTATGTACATGTAGATATGATAATTATGACTAATGAATTCAGTCTAGTGTAGACGATGGTCAAACTGACTACAGACTGATTCTGATGTATCCTGATCCCTGGAGGGAGAAGGAGCACGACAAGTCCAAGCTCTGGAATTAGTCTCTCTGTATATGTATGGGATGCATTATCAGGAATTTCCTTTGTAGCGTAAGATGTGTATAATAGATCTGGGATAGACATCTCCAATAATATAAGAGCCATCCTATTTGAACCTGCAAGTTTAAAAGTAACTGAGCACAATGTTCTGGACGACAAGCACTGATAAACAAAGCTAGAGGCCAATAGGGTTGATGCAAAAACACCCCCATACTGAGGTTGACATAATCGGTCCAATGATGAAGTTAGAAACACGGAGGGTGATGACGATGATGAAGCTTTCCGCTGATTGGCAGTTTCACAGCCGAGCCTCCAGACGGGGAGGGTCCAACTGACACATAATGCATGTGAGAGCAAGACGCTCGCTGCCACTGCCAAACACTAGGAATTTAGACATCAGTTTTCCAGACGTCTCCCTGAGGAGCCAGGTAGGGTGAAACACATAGGAGTAGGAGTTATATCGAATGAAATGTAACTGTTAGATATCAGGGACGTTTTCCAGTTCACAATTTATTGGGTGAGTCTGAATGCAGACATGACCTCAATACCTCACAAAGAGCTAGGCTACGCATATTGAGGGGAGGGGAAGGATGCAATAAACGATCCTCGTATAAGACTCTGACTATACTCTGAACAAAAATCTTAACAAAAGGAACCAATACCTTATATCTAATTGACACATATGTTATGTACAGTGAAGGAAATAAGTATTTGATCCCTTGCTGATTTTGTAAGTTTGCCTACTGTCAAAGACATGAACAGTCTAGAATTTTTAGGCTAGGTTAATTTTACCAGTGAGAGATAGATTATATAAAAAAAAAAACTGAAAATCACATAGTCAAAATTATATATATTTATTTGCATTTTGCACTGAGATATAAGTATTTGATCCCCTACCAACCATTAAGAGTTCAGCCTCCTCCAGACCAGTTACACGCTCCACATCAACTTGGTGCCTGCATTAAAGACAGCTGTCTTAAATGGTCACCTGTATAAAAGACTCCTGTCCACAGACTCAATTAATCAGTCTGACTCTAACCTCTACAACATGGGCAAGACCAAAGATCTTTCTAAGGATGTCAGGGACAAGATCATAGTCCTGCACAAGGCTGGAATGGGCTACAAAACCATAAGTAAGACGCTGGGTGAGAAGGAGACAACTGTTGGTGCAATAGTAAGAAAATGGAAGACATACAAAATGACTGTCAATCGACATCGATCTGGGGCTCCATGCAAAATCTCACCTCGTGGGGTATCCTTGATCCTGAGGAAGGTGAGAGCTCAGCCGAAAACTACATGGGGGGAACTTGTTAATGATCTCAAGGCAGCTGGGACCACAGTCACCAAGAAAACCATTGGTAACACATTACGCCATAATGAATTAAAATCCTGCAGTGGCCGCAAGGTCCCCCTGCTCAAGAAGGCACATGTACAGGCCCGTCTGAAGTTTGCAAATGAACATCTGGATGATTCTGAGAGTGATTGGGAGAAGGTGCTGTGGTCAGATGAGACTAAAATTGAGCTCTTTGGCAGTAACTCAACTCGCCGTGTTTGGAGGAAGAGAAATGCTGCCTATGACCCAAAGAACACCATCCCCACTGTCAAGCATGCAGGTGGAAACATTATGTTTTGGGGGTGTTTCTCTGCTAAGGGCACAGGACTACTTCACCGCATCAATGGGAGAATGGATGGAGCCATGTACCGTCAAATCCTGAGTGACAACCTCCTTCCCTCCACCAGGACATTAAAAATGGCTCGTGACTGGGTCTTCCAGCACGACAATGACCTGAAACATACAGCCAAGGCAACAAAGGAGTGGCTCAAAAAGAAGCACATTAAGGTCATGGAGTGGCCTAGCCAGTCTCCAGACCTTAATCCCATCGAAAACTTATGCAGGGACCTGAATATCCGAGTTGCCAAGCGACAGCCTCGAAATCTTAATGATTTACAGATGATCTGCAAAGAGGAGTGGGCCAAAATTCCATCTAACATGTGTGCAAACCTCATCATCAACTACAAAAAATGTCTGACTGCTGTGCTTGCCAACAAGGGTTTTGCCACCAAGTATTAAGTCTTGTTTGCCAAAGGGATCAAATACTTATTTCTCTGTGCACAATGCAAATAAATATATATAATTTTGACAATGTGTTTTTCAGTTTTTTTTTTAAATATAATCTATCTCTCACTGGTAAAATTAACCTAGCCTAAAAATTCTAGACTGTTCATGTCTTTGACAGTGGGCAAACTTACAAAATCAGCAAGGGATCAAATACTTATTTCCTTCACTGTATGTCAGTATATGTCCTCTGTAAGTAAATGTGTGATGTTCCACGTTTTAACAGCTTAATAAAAGCTAAGTTTTATATTTACTCCTTCTGTACTTTTATAATAGTGTGTCTGGGGAGCTCAATATGTGGGGAAAACTAGTCAACTTCTTCACTGCAGACTCAATAAACATAGGTTTAAAGAGGCTCTGTCACCAGATTTTGCAACCCCTATCTGCTATTGCAGCAGATAGGCGCTGCAATGTAGATTACAGTAACGTTTTTATTTTTAAAAAACGAGCATTTTTGGCCAAGTTATGACCATTTTTGTAGTTATGCAAATGAGGCTTGCAAAAGTCCAAGTAGGTGTGTTTAAAAGTAAAAGTCCAAGTGGGCGTGTATTATGTGCGTACATCGGGCGTTTTTAATACTTTTACTAGCTGGGCGCTCTGAAGAGAAGTATCATCCACTTCTCTTCAGAACGCCCAGCTTCTGACAGTGCAGATCTGTGACGTCACTCACAGGTCCTGCATCGTGTCGGCCACATCGGCACCAGAGGCTACAGTTGATTCTGCAGCAGCATCAGCGTTTGCAGGTAAGTCGATCTTACCTGCAAACGCTGATGCTGCTGCAGAATCAACTGTAGCCTCTGGTGCCGATGTGGCCGTCACGATGCAGGACCTGTGAGTGACGTCACAGATCTGCACTGTCAGAAGCTGGGCGTTCTGAAGAGAAGAGGATGTTACTTCTCTTCAGAGCGCCCAGCTAGTAAAAGTATTAAAAACGCCCCGATGTACGCACATAATACACGCCCACTTGGATTTTTACTTTTAAACACACCCACTTGGACTTTTGCAAGCCTCATTTGCATAACTACAAAAATGGTCATAACTTGGCCAAAAATGCTCGTTTTTTAAAAATAAAAACGTTACTGTAATCTACATTGCAGCGCCTATCTGCTGCAATAGCAGATAGGGGTTGCAAAATCTGGTGACAGAGCCTCTTTAACTGTAACAAAAAATTACTCATGCACAGTGTCTCAAAACATTGCACATTTAAGCATAATGGGGATTTTGGGTGTTTTAAAATAACCCCAATTGACCAAATAGATGCACACCTTCCCAATAGGTTCAACTCTTTGTGAAAAAAAGAGAAATCTATTGGACCTACACATTAGATACCTTGGTGCCCCTTGGGTTAAACAAATTGATTGAAATTATCATCTAGCGTATCCAACAGTTTCCCTATGAACAGTTACCCTCCTTTCTTATGTCTACCTCATATTGATATATATCTAGCACCTACAATAGTCTCTTTATGATCTGGAACCCGTGACCCCAATAGGTATACTTACTTACCAATCTAAAGATTATCATTGAATTTACCAATAGAATGGCTATCCATCCAGAATGAATAGCAATCCACACCACATAAACTTACCTCCACTCCTTCTCTTCGCTTTTCCTTATTCTTGAACCCACAAAGCTTCCGTGGTCCCAGCAAGCGTCAGGTTACCCTAGTTAAGCAACAGACTACATTTCATGACAGTAGCTCCCTTAAAAGAGCACTCACCAACCCTCGATAACTCCACCGTAGCCTCCAACTCCCAGGCAACAGACCACTACCATTTCCTGTGGCCGGACCATGCAGCCTGCAACAGGCCAGTTTCTACAGTTTATACACAGGTTTGATTTTTTTTTAAATGTGCTACGCCAGTTATCAACTCTGCCTATTTTATAATTTTATTAACACTGAAATGCCATGACACATCCAAACACCTCTGCATGACTCATCCATGACTCATCCAAACACCTCAGCCCGACTCATCCATGACTCATCCAAACACCTCTGCATGACTCATCCATGACTCATGCAAACACCTCTGCATGACTCATCCATGACTCATCCAAACACCTCTGCATGACACATCCATGACTCATCCAAACACCGCTACATGACACATCCAAAGACCCCTGCACGACTCATCCATGACTCATGCAAACACCTCTGCATGACTCATTCAAACACCACTGCATGACACATCCATGTCACATCCAAATACCTCTACATGACACATCCATGACTCATCCAAACACTACTGCATGACACATCCATGACACATCCAAAGACCTCTGCATGACACATCCATGACTCATGCAAACACCTCTGCATGACTCATCCATGACTCATCCAAACACCGCTACATGACACATCCATGACACATCCAAAGACCTCTGCATGACACATCCATGACTCTTGCAAACACCTCTGCATGACACATCCACAGGGGCAGATTATAATGAGGGCAATATGGGCAAGTGCCCGGGGCCCGAGCCTGGAAGGGGGCCCAGTTCGCCCTGGTTCTCCCTTACCGGCTGTTAAAATTTCAGCCGGTTCAGAGAACCGGAGTGAAGCGGGAGCTCTCACCCAACCAGTGGCGTAGCTACAGGGGCCGCACTACACAGTAAAAAGTTACTATAGTAACGGGAGCCGCGGGCCTGTTACTATAGTAACTACAGTTCTTACCTTTCTGTTTCCGGTGCGCAGCGCAAGACTTCAGCACCATCCTGTATTTCAGAGACAGGACATCCGCCGCGGCTGAGGAGCAGGGTAAGTTTCATATCCCTGTCTGTTTAAAGCTGTTTGGCGGGGTCCGACTCCCAGGACACCCGCCAATCACCTCTTTTGAAGGGGACGCAGCGCTCGTACGAGAGCTGGTGCTTCACCTTCATTCCGGTCACTTGCTCACATTGTGAATCCATGTCGGCGATTCACAGTGTGAGCGAGTAAGTGAAATGAAGGGGAAGCAGCTGTTGTAATAGCTCTGCGGCCCCTTCAAAACAGGTGAGTGGCGGGGATCCTGGGAGACGGACCCCAAGCCATCAGCTATTGATGGCTTATCCTGAGGATAGGCCATCAATGTTTAGGGACTGGACAATCCCTTTTAAGCCTACGATGTTGCAGGCTTAGAGGGCCCATGAGACAGGATCACAGATTGTGTGATGCTGTCTGCTGGGCCCTGTATCTAAGCCAATCACATGGTAGGCTTAGATACATGGCCCATGTGTGATCCTGTCTGATGGGCCCTGTATCTAAGCATCTTACGTAAGCACATGGTAGGCTTAGATACATGGCCCATATGTGACCCTGTCTGATGGGCCCTGTATATAAGCCTACCACATGTACTGTATAAGATTACTGTCTGCTGGACCCTGTATCTTGACAGACAGTATCACACATGGGCCCTGTACCTAAGCCTACCACATGTGTTACTAATCAATTTTGTTGTGTTTGTGTTTTTTTACAGGTTCGGTCGTTGGACTACGTCGGATTTGAGGACTACTTTGATGACAGCGTTTTTATTATCAATAAAATGGTTAATGAGGGTTGGCTGGGTGGTTTTTATTTCAATAAAATATTTTTTCTATGTCTTTGTTTGTTTTTTAAACTTTATTATTATCGCCTTAGTAATGGACGCCGGCTGATTGATAGCGTTCATTACTAAGGCCGAGGCTTAGTGTTAGCCGATACAAAGGCTAACACTAACCCCCATTTTTACCCCGGTACCCACCGCCACCAGGGGTGTCGGGAAAAGCCGGGTATGATCCAGTACCTGACCATCTGTAGTGATGGTCGGGCAATGGGGCGGCCGTAAGCTGGTATTATTAGGCTGGGAAAGGCCAAAAACTGTGGCCCTTCCCCCCCTGGTAATGTTAACCTGCTGCTGCTTTCTTGTATCTGGCTGGTTATGAAAAATGGGGGGCACTACAGATGGTCAGGTACTGGTTCGTACCCGGCTCTTCCCAGTACCACTGGTGGTGGTGGGTACCGGGTTAATGGGGGTTAGTGTTAGCCTCTCTGCCTGCTAACATTAAGCCTCGCCTTAGTAATGGATGTTGTCAATCAGCCAGCAGCTATTAATAAGGCGGTAATAATAAAGTTTAAAAAAATACAAGGACATAGAAAAAACATTTTATTGAAATAAAAAAACACAACCCTCATTAACCATTTTATTGAGAATAAAAAAACGCTACCATTGAAGTAGTCCTCAAATCCGACGTAGTCCAACAACCGAACCTGTAAAATAACACAAACACACAAAAGTAATTAGTAACACATAAAAAAGCAAAACAATTCTTATACTTACCTTTTCTGGGTCCAACGCTGGAACCGCAATGTCAGCGAGCTGGTCCATATATCTAATCCTATCATGTGTGATACTGTCTGTTGAGCTACTGTATCTAATCCTATAATGTGTGATACTGTCTGTTGAGCTACTGTATCTAATCCTATCATGTGTGATACTGTGCTGAGCCACTGTATCTAATCCTATCCATAGTTTGTAGGGTCGTAGTGCAATAGATATGCTGTCTCCTATACACACACACACACACACATATTCAGGAGTACAGTGTATAGTACTATTATATTCAGGGGCGCAGTGTATAGTACTATTATATTCAAGAGCGCAGTGTATACAGTGTAATACATCCCCAGAACCAATGTACTGAGCTTGGTTCTGGGGATGTATATATGTACTGAGCTTGGTTCTGGGGATGTATATATGTACTGAGCTTTGTTCTAGTGCTGTATATATGTACTGAGCTTGGTTCTGGTGCTGTATTTATGTACTGAGCTTGCTTCTGGGGCTGTGTTTATGTACTGAGCTTGGTTCTAGTGATGTATATATGTACTGAGCTTTGTTCTGGTGTTGTATATATGTACTGAGCTTGTTTCTAGTGCTGTATATATGTACTGTGCTTGGTTCTGGTGTTGTATATATGTACTGAGCTTGGTTCTGGGGATGTATTTATGTATTGAGCTTGGTTCAGGGTCTGTATATATTTACCTTCTCTTAAGGTAAAAGTATATGTTACATCTACTTTTACCTTAAGGGAAGGTAAATATATACAGTAAAAACTAAATCCCAAAAACCATGAAGGAATCTTAGTTTTTTTCCAATTCACCCATTATATGGTACTTTACATGGTGCCAAAAAAACCTATAACTCCTCCCGCAAAAAAAAATCTTTCACACACCCCTCGATCGACGTAAAAATAAAAAAGTTATAAAGCTCCTGACCACTTCAGTGTCTCAAAGTATTTTGCTTTCTTTCTTCTATATGGCTCATTCTGCTTTTACAGCTAAATTAAAACCATGCCAGGTCTGTGGCAGCCTAAACAGAAATCTGCAAATATATATACAGGGTCTTCGGAATTCGCGGGGGGCCCAGACCTGAAAAAGTGCCCGGGGCCCATGGTACACTTAATCCACCCCTGAACATCCATGACTCATCCAAACACCTCTACATGACTCCACCATGACTCATCCAAAAACCTCTGCACGACTCATCCACAACTCATCCAAACACCTCTGGATGACACATCCTTGACTTATGTAAACACCTAAACACTGTTAATATATCAGTTGATATACTGAATTGGATGAATGTAGAGATGGTCCAAGCTAAATTAAATAAAATAAATGTGCACAAGGCCCCGGGACCAGATGGGTTACACCCTAGAATTCTTAAAGAGCTTAGTTCAGTTATTTCTGTCCCCCTTTTCATAATATTCAGAGAATCTCTAGTGACTGGTATAGTGCCAAGGGACTGGTGCAGCGCAAATGTGGTGCCTATTTTCAAAAAGGGCTCTAGGTCTTCCCCAGGTAATTATAGATCAGTAAGCTTAACATCCATCGTGGGGAAAATGTTTGAGGGGCTATTGAGGGACTATATACAGTATTATGTGACAAAAATAGTATTATAAGTGACAGCCAGCACGGTTTTACTAAGGACAGAAGTTGTCAAACTAACCTAATCTGTTTTTATGAAGAGGTGAGCAGAAGTCTAGACAGAGGGGCCGCTGTGGATTTAGTGTTTTTGGACTTTGCAAAGGCATTTGACACTGTCCCCCATAGACGCCTAATGGGTAAATTAAGGACTATAGGTTTAGAAAATATAGTTTGTAATTGGATTGAGAATTGGCTCATGGACCGTATCCAGAGAGTTGTGGTCAATGATTCCTTCTCTGAATGGTCACCGGTTATAAGTGGTGTACCCCAGGGTTCAGTGCTGGGACCACTATTATTCAACTTATTTATTAATGATATAGAGGATGGGATTAATAGCACTATTTCTATTTTTGCAGATGACACCAAGCTATGTAATATAGTTCAGTCTATGGAAGATGTTCATGAATTGCAGGCCGATTTAAACAAACTAAGTGTTTGGGCGTCCACTTGGCAGATGAAGTTTAATGTAGATAAATGTAAAGTTATGCATCTGGGTACCAACAACCTGCATGCATCATATGTTCTAGGGGGAGCTACACTGGCGGATTCACTTGTTGAGAAGGATCTGGGTGTACTTGTAAATCATAAACTCAATAACAGCATGCAGTGTCAATCAGCTGCTTCAAAGGCCAGCAGGATATTGTCGTGTATTAAAAGAGGCATGGACTCGCGGGACAGGGATGTAATATTACCACTTTACAAAGCATTAGTGAGGCCTCATCTAGAATATGCAGTTCAGTTCTGGGCTCCAGTTCATAGAAAGGATGCCCTGGAGTTGGAAAAAAATACAAAGAAGAGCAACGAAGCTAATTAGGGGCATGGAGAATTTAAGTTATGAGGAAAGATTGAAAGAATTAAACCTATTTAGCCTTGAAAAAAGACGACTAAGGGGGGACATGATTAACTTATATAAATATATTAATGGCATATACAAAAAATATGGTGAAATCCTGTTCCTTGTAAAACCCCCTCAAAAAACAAGGGGGCACTCCCTCCGTCTGGAGAAAAAAAGGTTCAAGCTGCAGAGGCGACAAGGCTTCTTTACCGTGAGAACTGTGAATCTATGGAATAGCCTACCGCAGGAGTTGGTCACAACAGGGACAGTAGATGGCTTTAAAAAAGGGTTAGATAATTTCCTAGAACAAAAAAATATTAACTGCTATGTGTAGAAATTTTTCCTTCCCTTTTCCCTTCCCTTGGTTGAACTTGATGGACATGTGTCTTTTTTCAGCCGTACTAACTATGTAACTATGTAACTATGTAACCTCTGCATGACACATCCATGACTCATCCAAACACCTCTGCATGATACATCCATGACTTATGCAAACACCTCTGCATGACTCATCCATGTAGGGGGTTTGTAGCACATCAGCAGCCCCCATGCAATTGTGGGGGCTGCTGCTGCTTGTCATGGCACCCGGGGGCCAGACAACGGCCTTCGGGTCTACCATGTACGGAAGCCTATGTGGACCAGCCTCTGGCTGGTCCTCGTACGCTGTCAGAGTGACTGTGTGAAGGATGGAGTGGACAGAAGTTAATGTTTATAATAATTTTCTTTCTTTAATAAAATATAGACTATAGAGTTGTGTACATAATTGTGATGAAGCAATAGTAATAGGATTAGATAAGTATACGTGGCAAGATGGCCCCTGAACAGGGACTACGCACTAATAAAATAACAAGTCACTTCCTGGTATGAACGAACTATGAACTAGGAAGACATATCTAAAGGACCAGATAAGGGTGAACCTATCCATGGATGACACAAGTATCAAGAGGCTTACAGTGATACGTGCTTTTATAAAAGTGTGATAACATGTACCCACCCCCAGGAGAAAGGGGATATATAGAACAAATGTGTCTAATAAATAAGTCAGCGACGCCTGATGCTGAGTGAGGAGCTTTGTACCAGACTCTGTGTGGTGTGATTCCTTTCGTACGAACTCAGCGTATTATCCCTGCCGGTTGAGACTGATTAGTACCCGAACATTTTGGCGCCCAACGTGGGGCCACACTCGAGGGATAAGCCGTGTCCGTGATCTACGACCCCCAGACGCCTCAACATCGAATCACCAGCCACGCTCCCAGGAAGTCTGATCAGCTTCAAATAAAACACGGTAAGGTTAAGTTCATGTTTATGAATATTGGCTCTTATCCGTGTGGGAGAGTGAGCAGGTGATAAGATACCGAGGTATTTGGAGTCGATCCCGGCCACACTCTCAGCGACAGAGAGTTAACCCGCTGTGTGGTTCCAAGAATCATAGTATAGATAGTCGCGTCTCGCCGGCATAGGTGATAAGTATAAGTGTGATAATTTAATTGGTCGCAGGGTATAGGTTGATACCATTAAGACGACAGGTGTAAGTGTAATAATTTAATTGGTCGCAGGGTATAGGTTGATACCATTAAGACGACAGGTGTAAGTGTAATAATTTAATTGGTCGCAGGGTATAGGTTGATACCATTAAGACGACAGGTGTAAGTGTAATAATTTAATTTAATTGGTCGCAGGGTATAGTTTGATACCATTAAGACGACAGAGACAGACAGTCAGTTATAATTGTGTTTAAAAAAAAAAAAAAAAAAAATATAAAAAAAAATTGTGTTTTGTGTTCAGAAACATCGAGAATAAGGTTTCATTCTCAGGACGGTGTTAAATATAGAACAGTATGTTTAATGTGTTTAAAAAAAAAAAAAAGAGACAGGCAAGAAGAATGTAGAAAATAGTAAGAAAGTTATGCACATATGTGGCATATTTATAGATGGAAGAATGGGCTGCAGCTCTTAGGGAAAACAAGGGAAGATTAAGTGACGAAGGAAAGTTAGATGAAGCATTAGCTTGGCAAAGAACAGCCATAGCCATAACTAAAGACAAGTTTACTGAGCAAGAAATACGAGACAGAAAGGGTAAAATCATCAGATATGTGTATTACAAAGTACGTGTCCAGCCACCGCCCTATAATGGCGACGGTGGAATTCTAACTTCGTGGGAGTGTCCCAGTTGTGGTTAACAGAACCCGCCCCAAGCTGAATATTGTGTATCATGTCACTTTCCACGCCCCGATCCTCCCATATATGCCACGCCTTCGGCACCACTCCCCGCCCCAGGAGGCCATCTTGGTACACCTAAACCTGTTGTTCCGTTATATCCGGTACTCACACAAGAAGGTGGATTTTATAAGCCCCCTCCGTAGGGTGTGGCCACGCCCGGCCCAACCAAATCAGTATGAAGTAATCACCTTGTTAATTTTGTCATTTGTAGTGTTTTTTCTATTTACAGAAGTTCCAGTCTAGTTCACTGATGAAACAACACATCATCATAATATAGAGATGGTGGCCGTCAGATTGTACTGTTAAACATTAACGTAGATAATTCCTGTACAATGGTGTGATAAATGATTGCAGATACGTATGTTGTTTTGCCGGCATTGAAAGTGTTAAGATGGTGAGAGAAGAAGTTGTGAGAAGCTGGGAGTTTGTGACCTCCCTCCCCCCTAAAGTGTGCTGTGTTTGGGAGGAGGAGGAGGGGGGCTGACTGGGTGCAGTCTGCAGGGCTGATGAGACCAAGGGATTTCAATATGCACTGCTGAGATATATATATATATCAGTAATGTCTACAAACCTAAATACATTTCTTCTCTTTTGCGCAAGCGCTGTTGGTTATAAAAGTTACGATATTTATGTGTTATGATGTGATCAGATTTCATGTGTTTTGATAATTCAGATGTATTAAACTACAGATACTGTGAGACACGGGGGTTTGAAAATGTATGTGCCCCCACCGTTCCCTATTTATATATACTGTTTATTGGTTTACAGTAATTAATGTTATCAGAGATAATATTTTCTGTTTTATTGAATAACTAACTACAATTGTTTTGTTTTTGATTTCACACATGAGTTATGTCATTGTAAAGATCAAATGTTTGTCAGGAAAAAGTCATTTTTGTTTCAGGCTGTTGTACATTACAGAGGGTTAAATTAGTGTTATGTTGAGATGTAGTTTTGAACTCTGCTACATCACTCTCGCAGAGTCCACAAAGGGGGGAAGAGTGAAGGAACTGATCAGGTACAGTTGTGGTTTATGTGTAAGAGACCATCCACCTCCAGCAAAGTTACACAGGAGGATGTGACATCACTCACACGAGTCTTTATGGATTTAGATGAGGGAGAAGGCAAAACAAAACTTGTCTGGACATTGTTAACTTGATGTAAAGTTTTTGGGAATGTTTTATTTTTATTTGTTTTTGTATTTAATCAAGTATTTGCAGAACCTGATAAAAGTGAGATTCTCAAAGTATTCTGGATTATCAGCTGAATGAGGAGGAGTTGTGTTTGGTAGCGGCTTGTGACACCAATCCATGGAGTACCTCTACGCAAGCATATACTTTGTACTGTACTGAACAAAATGGACATGACACTGCGGTTCTCACACAAAGTCATGGACCACAGCAGAGCCCGATAGTATATTATTCAGCTAGACTAGACCCTGTGGCCCGAGGTTCCCCATCATGTGTGAAAGCTATCATTGCTGTAAATTCAATGTTAAACAAGGCCTCAGATTTGGTCCTGGCATTTCCACCACATGATATATATATTACTGCTATTCTAACTCAAGTACAACCTAAGCATTTGTCCACTGCAAGACATTTGAGATTAATCTGTGCGCTTCTTCTCCCTGAGCAGGTTACTTTACACCGCTGTACTACATTGAACCCAGCTACCTTACTGCCTTTGGAGCAAGGGGGAGAAGACGTAGGTAAAGTATGGTCACAATTTTTGTCTGAAACTGATGAACATGATTGTATGGCCCTTATGGCCCAGGAAACAGTGGTGTTCGCACATGTGAAAGATACCCCACTCCAAAACCCAGACCTAAATACTCTTTGTGGATGGTTCAAGGTATTTTGTAGAAGGATCTTTTCTTACAGGATATGCAGTAACCACCGAAGATGTAGTCCTAGAAGCAGCCTCCTTACCAGCGTCCCGCTCAGCACAAGAAGTGGAGCTTAAGGCCCTGGCAGCAGCATGCCAACATGCAGAAGGAAAGACAGCAAATATATACACTGACTCTCAATTAACAGTAGTAAACATTAAAAGCTCACACTAAGGTGAGTTCACCAGAGACAAAAGGAAATGCTTTGGCAGACCAAGCCGCAAAAGCAAGCAGCACAGAAGCTACCCGTGTTAGCAGCCGTATGTCAGATAAAAGATCCAGAGGAAACAAGACCAGCTGTAAGCCCGGAACTACGGCAAAAACTTCAAGGACAAGCAACAAAAGAAGAAAAAGACAAGTGGACGGCCCAAGGAGCAACGCTACGAAAAGATGGCCTCTGGCAATGCCAGAATAAACTGTGCCTGCCTAAGACAATGTTCCCAATGATGGCCCAAATAACACATGGAGAGACACACCAGTCAAAAACGGCAATGATGGACTTGGTAAACAAGGTGTGGTATGCTCCAGGGTTTAGTGTGATGGCCAGCAGTTTTACACAAGGATGCATGATCTGTGCAACACATAATATTGGAAGAACTGTAAAAGTACCACAGAAGCACACACCCAGACCTATATATCCGTTCCAGAGACTGCAGATAGACTATATTCAACTACCCAAAGTTGGTACCTAGGAGTATGTGCTTGTTTGTATTGATCTCTTTTCAGGATGGCCAGAAGCTTTTCCAGTAACCAAAGCTACAGCCGTAGCCACAGCAAAGAAACTGATCAACGAGGTGGTGTGCAGATATGGAGTTCCAGAGATGATCGAGAGAGACAGAGGAACTCATTTTACGGGTGAAATCATGAACCATGTGTTGTCAGCTCTAGGCATAAGTCAAGCCCTACATACACTATACCATCCACAAAGCAGTGGGAAGGTTGAGAGACTAAATGGGACTCTCAAATTGAAAATCCAAAAAGCAATGGTAGAAAACGGGAAACCATGGACCGAGTGTCTACCATTAGCCTTGTTCTCAGTAAGATACACGCCCACAAAAAGAACAGGTCTCAGCCCATATGAGATCTTATTTGGGTCGGCTCCCAGATTAGGATGTTGTTTTCCACAGGTGCTCCAAATGCAGTATGGTAGACTAACAGATTATGTATCAACACTGAACAAACAATTGACCAAGGTGCATGCACAAGTATTTGCTTCCATTCCAGGTCCTGATTCAGTTGAAGGGACGTATAAGCTAGAACCAGGAGATTGGGTCATTGTCAAAAGACACGTGAGGAAGAGCCTTGAGCCACGGTTTGATGGTCCTTTTCAAGTTTTGCTCGTTACAAGCACCTCAGTGAAGCTCGAAGGAAAGGCAAGCTGGATTCACGCCAGTCATTGTAAAAAGGTTCTTCAGCCAGAAGAATGAAGATCTTTGCGGTCGTTGCGGCGGTTGTTGCGTGTGCTCTTATACAAAAAGGCAGAACTGCTACTCCTGTACACGTAATCAGTACAGAATCACTGGAACAGTTCAGGACAGGGTGGGCGAATGCCACAGTGGATAGAAAGCAGGGTAACTACACCTGTAAGGCCAATGCCCCGTGTTATACTACAAATGTGACTACAACCGAAGGGACTTGGAAAAAAGGGCCACATGGAGGGACTGTGTACCTTCACATAGACAAAACAGCCAACATTAGCATACAAGAAGAGACTGGGACTGTGGTTTTGTTGTTATGAACCAGATTTACAATATCTACAGAAATATACAACCAGTAAAAATAGAAACAAAATGATAAATAAGATTTATGAAAGATGCAACAAGGAGAGGCTCAACTCTACGATTGTAATAAAAGAAACTGATGGGATGATATTATGTATGAATAATAGCCAAATAAGAAATAGAAGATATTTTGTATTCTTGATAACAATTTTAAGAGATATTTAGGAGTATTGAATGGTATACAGTTAGAAACAGTTCGGCGGATCGAAGGGAACTGGAAGGGAGAATGCACCCTGGCGAAAGCGATCATGCCTTTTCATATACTCTCTGAGACCCAAGAGACCATCTCTCAAAATAGTCACATATTTACAAGGGAAAAAAAGAGATCTGAAAGGAAGTTTTGACCCCCATGTGTATATAGATGCTATAGGAGTCCCAAGGGGGGTCCCAGATGAATTCAAGGCCCGGGATCAGGTAGCAGCTTGATTTGAATCATTAATCCCTATGATCACAGCTAACAAAAATGTAGATTGGATAAATTATATCTATTACAACCAGCAACGGTTTGTTAACTATACTAGGGACGCTTTACAAGGTCTAGCTGACCAGTTAGGACCCACATCTACTATGACTTTCCAGAACCGTATGGCCCTTGATATGATACTAGCAGAAAAAGGAGGCGTTTGTGCCATGATAGGTACTACCTGTTGTACTTTTATTCCAGATAACACAGGACCAAACGGCAAAGTAACCATGGCAATCAAACAGATTGTTTCTTTATCCGAGGAATTAAAACGAAATTCAGGTTTCACAGACCCATGGGATCAGTATTTCTCATGGTTAACCGGATGGCAGAAAATTCTGGCCCAAATTGGGATTGTAATCTTAATCTTTCTAGTGCTTTTCGCAGTTATTGCTTGTTGTGTATTACCATGTATAAAGAAATTAATGACTAAAACTATAACTGAAGTAACTCCCACTTTTATGTTTTCTTCAGAAATTGAAGGACTTTTACCAACTCCATCCATGAGAACAACCACCCTTTATCGAGACTATTGTTCTGAAGATGAATAGATAGTGTAGGGTGTGCACCGACTCTTTAAGTCCAGCTACAAAGGGGGGTCTCCTAATAGGGGAGGCTCGTCTCAAACTGGTGAAAAAATCCTTTTACTCCCCTTTCCCAGAGCACGGACACACTTAGGTTAAGAAATGAAGAAAATAATGATAAAAGGGGGGACTGTGAAGGATGGAGTGGACAGAAGTTAATGTTTATAATAATTTTCTTTCTTTAATAAAATATAGACTATAGAGTTGTGTACATAATTGTGATGAAGCAATAGTAATAGGATTAGATAAGTATACGTGGCAAGATGGCCCCTGAACAGGGACTACGCACTAATAAAATAACAAGTCACTTCCTGGTATGAACGAACTATGAACTAGGAAGACATATCTAAAGGACCAGATAAGGGTGAACCTATCCATGGATGACACAAGTATCAAGAGGCTTACAGTGATACGTGCTTTTATAAAAGTGTGATAACATGTACCCACCCCCAGGAGAAAGGGGATATATAGAACAAATGTGTCTAATAAATAAGTCAGCGACGCCTGATGCTGAGTGAGGAGCTTTGTACCAGACTCTGTGTGGTGTGATTCCTTTCGTACGAACTCAGCGTATTATCCCTGCCGGTTGAGACTGATTAGTACCCGAACAACTGTGACGTCACACTGACAGTTGAAATACGTTACACTACCTAGGTAGTGTAATATATTATAGCAGCGATCAAAGCTGCAGGTAAATAAAGAAAGCGTAAAAAGTAAAGAAAAAAGTTAAAAAAAGTTAATAAAAATGTTTTACCAAAGTGTAAAAATAAAAGATTTATTTTTCCTATAATAAGTCTCTTATTATAGGGAAAATATGAAAACGTTAAAAAACAGTACACATATTTGGTATCACCGCGTTGGTAACGACCCAATCCATAAAACTATAATGTTATTTTTACCGCACAGTGAACGCTGCAAAAAAAACAAACTAAAAACTATGCCAGAATCACTATTTTTTGGTCACCACCCCTCCCAAAATATAAAATAAAAGGTGATCAGAAATTCGCATGTACCTGAAAATAGTAACAATAAAAACTACAACCTGTCCCGCAAAAAACAAGCCCTTACACCGCTTTTTTGACTGAAAAATAAAAAAGTTACGGCTCTCAGAATATGGTGACACCGACAATAAATTATTTTATAAAGAAGTGATTTTATTGTGCAAACACTGCAAAACATAAAAAAATTATATACAGTGAAGGAAATAAGTATTTGATCCCTTGCTGATTTTGTAAGTTTGCCCACTGCCAAAGACATGAACAGTCTAGAATTTTTAGGCTAGGTTAATTTTACCAGTGAGAGATAGATTATATTTAAAAAAAAACTGAAAAACACATTGTCAAAATTATATATATTTATTTGCATTGTGCACAGAGAAATAAGTATTTGATCCCTTTGGCAAACAAGACTTAATACTTGGTGGCAAAACCCTTGTTGGCAAGCACAGCAGTCAGACATTTTTTGTAGTTGATGATGAGGTTTGCACACATGTTAGATGGAATTTTGGCCCACTCCTCTTTGCAGATCATCTGTAAATCATTAAGATTTCGAGGCTGTCGCTTGGCAACTCGGATCTTCAGCTGCCTCCATAAGTTTTCGATGGGATTAAGGTCTGGAGACTGGCTAGGCCACTCCATGACCTTAATGTGCTTCTTTTTGAGCCACTCCTTTGTTGCCTTGGCTGTATGTTTCGGGTCATTGTCGTGCTGGAAGACCCAGCCACGAGCCACTTTTAATGTCCTGGTGGAGGGAAGGAGGTTGTCACTCAGGATTTGATGGTACATGGCTCCATCCATTCTCCCATTGATGCGGTGAAGTAGTCCTGTGCCCTTAGCAGAGAAACACCCCCAAAACATAATGTTTCCACCTCCATGCTTGACAGTGGGGACGGTGTTCTTTGGGTCATAGGCAGCATTTCTCTTCCTCCAAACACGGCGAGTTGAGATAATGCCAAAGAGCTAAATTTTAGTCTCATCTGACCACAGCACCTTCTCAGAATCATCCAGATGTTCATTTGCAAACTTCAGACGGGCCTGTACATATGCCTTCTTGAGCAGGGGGACCTTGCGGGCACTGCAGGATTTTATTCCATTAGGGCGTAATGTGTTACCAATGTGTTACCAATGGTTTTCTTGGTGACTGTGGTCCCAGCTGCCTTGAGATCATTAACAAGTTCCCCCCGTGTAGTTTTCAGCTGAGCTCTCACCTTCCTCAGGATCAAGGATACCCCACGAGGTGAGATTTTGCATGGAGCCCCAGATCGATGTCGATTGACAGTCATTTTGTATGTCTTCCATTTTCTTACTATTGCACCAACAGTTGTCTCCTTCTAACCCAGCGTCTTACTTATGGTTTTGTAGCCCATTCCAGCCTTGTGCAGGTCTATGATCTTGTCCCTGACATCCTTAGAAAGCTCTTTGGTCTTACCCATGTTGTAGAGGTTAGAGTCAGACTGATTAATTGAGTCTGTGGACAGGAGTCTTTTATACAGGTGACCATTTAAGACAGCTGTCTTTAATGCAGGCACCAAGTTGATTTGGAGCGTGTAAATGGTCTGGAGGAGGCTGAACTCTTAATGGTTGGTAGGGGATCAAATACTTATTTCTCTGTGCACAATGCAAATAAATATATAGAATTTTGACTATGTGATTTTCTTTATTTTTTTTAATATAATCTATCTCTCACTGGTAAAATTAACCTAGCCTAAAAATTCTAGACTGTTCATGACTTTGACAGTGGGCAAATTTACAAAATCAGCAAGGGATCAAATACTTATTTCCTCCACTGTACATATGGTATCGCCGTAATCGTACCGAACCGCACAATAAAGTAAAATTTACATTTATAGCGCATTATGAACGCCGTAAGAAATAAAATGTAATAAAAAGTGATCAAAAAGTTGCATGTACCAAAAAATGGTACCAATAAAAACTACAGCTCGTCCTGCCAAAAATAAGCCCTCACACCACTTAATTCAAGGAAAATTAAAAAAGTTATGGCGTTTGGAAGGCGGGGAGTGAAAAACTAAAATGAAAAAGCAAAAAAGGATCAGTCCTGCAAAGGTTAATTAATTTCTATTTAAAAAATAAATTATTACCACATGTGGGGTATTGTCATACTCGGGAGAGATTGCATTACAAATTTAGGGCAAACTGTTCTCCTTTAGGCTGGGTTCACACGACCTATTTTCAGGCGTAAAGGAGGCGTATTATGCCTCGATTTACGCCTGAAAATACAGCTCCAATACGTCGGCAAACATCTGCCCATTCATTTGAATGGGTTTGCCGATGTACTGTGCCGACGACCTGTAATTTACAAGTCGTCGTTTGACAGCTGTCAAACGACGACGCGTAAAATGACTGCCTCGTCAAAGAAGTGCAGGACACTTCTTTGGACGTAATTTGAGCCGTTTTTCATTGAATTCAATGAAGAACAGCACTAAATTACGGCCGTCAATGAGGCCTCGCAAAATGCGAGGACGAGCAACTACGTCTGCAATTACGGAGCTGTTTTCTCCTGAAAATAGCTCTGTAATTTCAGGCGTAATGGTCGATATCGTGTGCACATACCTTGTGAAAATGAAAAAATTCAAAATTTTAGTGGACAAAAATGTTTATATTCATTTTCACGGCCTAATTCTACTAAATTCTGCAAAAAACCTGTGTGGTATAAATGCTTACTATACCCCTAGAAAAATTCTTTGAGGGTGTAGTTTTCCAAATGGGGGCACTTTTGGGATGTTTCCACTGTTTTGTTCCCTCCAGGGCATTGCAATCGCGACATTGCACTAAGAACCAATCCTGCAAAATCTGTGCTCCCAAATCCAAATGGCGCTCCCTCCCTTCTGAGCACTGCCGTGGGTCCAAACAGCAGTTTATTACCACATATGGGGTATTTCCGTAATCGGGAGAAGATGGTTTAGAAATGTTGTGGTGCATTTTCTTCTTTATTCCTTGTAAATATTACAAATTTCTATGTTTTTTCAGAAAAAAAGAAGATTTTCATTTTCACAGACTAACTCCAATAAATATAGCAAAATACCTGTGGGGTCAAAGTGCTAATTATACCCCTAGATAAATTCCTTGAGGGGTCTAGTTTCCAAAATGGGGTCACTTTTGGGGAGTTTCCACTGTTTTGGCACCACAAGACCTCTTCAAACCTGACATGGTGCCTAAAATATAATCTAAAAATAAGCAGGCCCCAAAATCCTGTAGGTGCTCCTTTTCGGAGGCCGGTGTTTCGGTCCATTAGGGCACTAGGGCCACATGTGGGATATTCCTAAAAACTGCAGGACCTGGGCAATAAATATTGAGTTGCGTTTCTCTGGTAAAACCTTCTATGTTACACAATTTTTTTTATTACAAATGAATTTCGGCAAAAAAAAAAGAAATTTGTAAATTTCCCCTCTGCTTGGCTTTATTTCCTGTGAAACGCCTAAAGGGTTAAGAAACTTTCTGAATGCTTTTTTAAATACTTTGAGGGGTGCAGTTTTTAAAATGGGGTGATTTATTAGGGGATTCTAATATATAAGGCTTTCAAAGCCACTTCAGAACTAAACTGGTCCCTGTAAAAATAGCCTTTTGAATTTTTCTTGAAAATGTGAGAAATTGCTGCTAAACTTCTAAGCCTTGTAAGTCCTAGAAAAATAAAAGGATGTTCAAAAAACGATGCAAATATAAAGTAGACATGTGGGAAATGGTAACTAGTGACTATTTTGTGTGGTATTACTATCTGTTTTACAAGCAGATATATTTAAATTTAGAAAAATGCAAATTTTTTCAAATTTTCTCTACATTTTGGTGTTTTTCACAAATAAATATTGAATTTAGCGACCAAAAGTACAATATAAGAACAGTATAGGAAAAGGAGGATATTCCCCCTGGCGCAACCTATATGGAAGTTATATCCTACTACTCACTTAGCAGGTGAGTAGAAAAGTAGGACTTTATTTGTTCAGCATACAACAAATGTTTAGAGACCGTACAGATCTCTTCCTCAGGTAATGTACAAGTGATTGTGGTTGATAACGACTCAGTTATGTATCCCGGGAGGGGAGTCGGCTTTGAAATGACCACCGGGTCACGTTGATAGGTCAAGCAATCGGTTAAAAGGTTAGATATATATATATATATATATAAAAACAATACATGACAAGAACTTTAAAATTAGATAATAATATAGTAACATATGGAAGTAAAATATGTATCATATATTAATTATTAAAATAATTTTTATGCTTAAAAAGTCAGTAACTAGAATGTTTCCATATAAAAACGGTATGGGGTCACAATTAATAAAAACATATAAATTCATAAAAATATATAAATTCATAGCGGTGTGATGGTGTGTACAAAAGCAAGCAGTGGTAGCAGAATTAAAACAAGATATAAACAGAAATGGTTGTAGACTAGTGATTGTTGGTTACCGGAAGCGTCTATGGTAACCATAGTTGTAACATGCTATATTCATGGGTAAATCAGGTTTACTTTTTAACCCCTTCCCGCAAATGGGCGTTACTCTACGTCCTTTTTAGCGGCTCGTTCTCTGCAAATGGGCGTACAGTAACACCCTGAGGATGAAGCAGGCACAGGAGCTGTGCGCGCTTCATCCTCAGCGGGTGTCGGCTGTAATATACAGCTGACATCCCGCTGCAACGGCGGTGATCACTGTTATGTCCGATCGCCGCCATTTAACCCCTCAAATGCCACTGTCAATAGTGACAGCGGCATTTAAGTGATTGATACAGAGGGAGGGGGCTCCCTCTGTACCCCGTTGGCCCCCCGTGAAAAATCGCGGGGTTCTGATGGTTGCAATGGCAACCAGGAAGCCTAGCAATGGCTTCCTGGTTGCCAGGAACGGGAGCCTATTAGGTCTTGCCAGAGGCAGGACGTAATAGGCTCAACTGTCAGTTATAAAATGACAGTTATAATACACTGCACTACACAAGTACATACAGAAGTAGTGCAGTGCATTGTACAGGGGATCAGAAGATCAGATCTTCCAGTCCCCTGGTATGTGTAAAATAAAAAGTAAAAAAAAAGGTTCAAAAAAGTTTTAGATAAATAAATAAATAAAAGTTTTACGTAATAAAAACAATAATCGTCTTGTTTCCCTGATCGAGCCCTTTATAATTAGTAAAAAATGGAAATAAAGACAAAAACTAGACATAATAGGTATTGCCGCGTTCGTATCGGCATGACCTATAAAAATATAATATTATTTATCCCGCACGGTGAACACCGTAAAAAAAATACAATAAAAAACAATGCCAGAATTTCCTTTTTTGGTCACGTTGTTTCCAATAAAATTGAATAAAAAGTGATCAAAAAGTCGCATGTACCCAAACATGGTACCAATAAAAACTACAGTGTGTCACGCAAAAAACAAGCCCTAACACAGCTCCGTCGACATAAAAATACAAAAGTTATGGCTCTCAGGAGATAGTGACACTAAAACATTTTATTTATAAAAAGGGTTTTTATTGTGTAAAAGTAGTAAAACATATAAAAACTATATAAATTTGGTATTGCCATAATCATATCAAACCGCAGAATAAAGCAAACATGTTGTTTATACTGCACAGAGAACACCGTTAAAAATTGATTAAAAAAAACAGCGAGAGAATTTCTGTTTTTTGGTCTCCTCATCCCCCCAAAAAATTAATAAAACTGATCACATTATCGTATTTATCCCAAAATTATACTAATAAAAACTACAGCTCATCCCATGAAAATCAAGCGCTCACACAGCTCGTCAACGGAAAAATAAAAAGTTATGACTCTTGGAACGCAATAATGCAAAACGACGGCCCAGACTAATTTATATGTGCAGCAGTTCTTCACCTAAAACCCCACGTCATCATTTGCAGCCCCCGTTGGTAGACCCTGTAAATGCAGCGGAAACTATGACATTTTGGGGTCTGTGCTACATGTGGGACTAGTGAAGTCAAAGATTAGAGAATGCTGGAGTGCGGATATTTTGTACAATACCACAGACACCCTTTAGAAGTACGACTACTACACCCAAAAATCCAGCTTGTGCATGAAGGATTGGTTCAAAGCGTATGTCACTATCCATGGATAATTTTATTATTCATTTACCCCATTATTACATCATTACTCCGCCTAGCTTACAGATACCCTGATGTACTCCGCCCAGTATACATATATCCTGATGCACTCCGCCCAGTTTACATATATCCTGATGCACTCCGCCCAGCTTACATATATCCTGATGCACTCTGCCCAGTTTACATATATCCTGATGCACTCCGCCCAGCTTACATATACCCTGATGTACTCCGCCCAGCTTACATATACCCTGATGTACTCCTCACATATTACATACACCCTGATGTACTCCTCACACATTACATATACCCTGATGTACTCCTCACACATTACATATACCCTGATGTACTCCGCACAGCTTACATATATCCTGATGCACTCTGCCCAGCTTACATATATCCTGATGCACTCCGCCCAGCTTACATATATCCTGATGCACTCTGCCCAGCTTACATATATCCTGATGCACTCCGCCCAGCTTACATCTACCCTGATGTACTCCGCCCAGCTTACATATACCCTGATGTACTCCTCACATATTACATACACCCTGATGTACTCCTCACACATTACATATACCCTGATGTACTCCTCACACATTACATATACCCTGATGTACTCCGCACAGCTTACATATGCCCTGATGTACTCCGCACAGCTAACATATACCCTGATGCACTGCGCCCAGCTTACATATACCCTGATACACTCCACCCAGCTAACATATACCCTGATGCACTCCGCCCAGCTTACATATGCCCCCATATTATAAGCTGAAACACCAGCAAAACACTAAACAAAACTACTACCAAGCAAAATCTGCGCTCCAAAAGCCAAATGGAGCTCCTTCTGGGCCTGGCAGTGTGCCCAAACAGCAGTTTATGACCACATATGGGGTATTACTGTACTCTGGAGAACCGCTTAACAATAATTTATGGGGTGTGTGTCTACGGTGGTACAAGCTGGGCACAACACATTGGGCACTGAAATAGCATATATGTGGAAAATGGCAATTTTAAATCTGCAACATCCACCGTGCACTAATTTCTACAAAACCTTTGGGATTAAAATGCTCACTACAATTCTAGATGAATTCCTTGAGGGGTGTAGTTTCCCAAATGGGGTCACTTATCGGGGGTTTTCACTGTACTGGTACCTCAGCGCAATGCAACATGGAGTCACTCCAAAAACGAAATTGCGCTTTTTCCCTTTTGACTCTTGCTGTGTGTCCAAATAGCAGTTTACAACCCCATATAGGGTACTTCCCTATTCAGGAGAAATTTTGTCACACATTTTGGGGTGTCTTTTCTCCTGTATTGCTTGTGTAAATGAAAAATTATGTGCTAAATCTATAGGTTATTGGAAAAAAAAAATGTTTTCATTTTCACGGCCCAATTCTAATAAAATCTGTAAAACACCTGAGGGATCAAAATGCTCACTACACCTCTAATTTAATTCTTTGAGGGGTATAGTCTCCAAAATGGGATCACACCTGGAGAATTTCTACCATACTGGTACTTCAGGGGCTCTGCAAATGCGACATGGCCCCCAGAAACCAATTCGGCAAAATCTGAGCTGCAAAATCCAAATGGTGCTCCGTCCCCTCTGAGCCCTGCCGTGGGTCCAAACAGCAGTTTATTACCACATATGGGGTATTGCCGTAATCAGGAGAAATTGCTTTACAAATGTTGAGGTGCTTTTTCTCCTTTATTCCTTATAAAAACTAGAAAATTCTATGTTTTTTCAGAAAAAATGTATATTTTCATCTTCACAGACTAATTCTAAGAAATTCAGCAAAAAACCTGTGGGGTCAAAATGCCAACTATACCACTAGAAAAATTCCTTGAGGGGCATAGTTTCCAAAATTGAGTCACTTTTTGGGGGTTTCCCCTGTTTAGGTCCCTCCAGGGCGTTGCAAACACGACACGGCACCGAAAAATATTCCAATAACATCAGTGCTCCAAAATCCAAATGGCGCTCCTTCTCTTCTGAGCACTGCTGTGGGTCCAAGCAGCAGTTTATTACCACATGTGGTGTATTTCCGTAATCGTGAGAAATTGCTTTAAAATTGTTGGGGTGCTTTTTCTCCTTTATTCCTTGCGAAAATTCGAAAATTATAAGTTTTTCCACAATAAAAGTAGCTTTTCATTTTCACAGACTAATTCGAATAAATTTAGCAGAAAACCATAAGCACACTAGGGCCACATGTGGGATATTTCTAAAAACTGCAGAATCTGGGCAATAAGTATTGAGTTGCGTTTCTCTGGTAAAACCTTCTGTGTTACAGATTTTTTTTTATTACAAATGAATTTTGTAAAAAAAATGAAATTTGTAAATTTCACCTCTACTTTCCTTCAATTCCTGTGAAACGCCTAAAGGGTTGAAACACTTTCTGAATGCTGTTTTGAATACTTTGAGGGGTGCAGTTTTCAAAATGGGGTGATTGATGGGGGTTTCTAATATATAAGGCCCTCAAAACCACTTCAGAACTGAACTCGTCCCTGAAAAATAGCCTTTTGAAATGTTCTTAAAAATATGAGAAATTAGTGCTAAAGTTCTAAATCTTGTAACGTTCTAGAAAAATAAAAGGATGTTCAAAAAACTATGCAAACATAAAGTAGACATATGGGAAATGTTAATTAGTAACTATTTTGTGTGGTATTACTATCTGTTTTACAAGCAGATACATTTAAAATTAGAAAAATCATAATTTCTTCAAATGTACTCTAAATTTGGTGTTTTTCACAAATAAGCAATACATTTATCGACCAAATTTTTTCACTAACCTAAAGTACAATATGTCACGAGAAAACAATCTCATAATCGATTGGATAGGTAAAAGCATTCCAGAGTTATTACCACATAAAGTGACACGTCAGATTTGAAAAAAATGGGTCTGCTCCTGAAGGCCAAAAATAGCTTGTTCTTGAAGGGGTTAAATAAAAAAGCTAATTGTTAAAATTGGATTTCTAATTATGAGAGGATAATGTTAGAGAATTGGATCAAATAGTAGTGGTGATCATGAATTTAATTGGTTCTAGTCAAATCCCAGAATAAGTAATAAACTAGTTTTCAGTAGTTAGATAACTGTCTCCAGTATTTCGTTTAATCCTTCAGGAATTAACGTTTTTAATTTGTATATCCAGAAGTTTTCACGGTTACATAGCGACTCAAAACGATTCATACTCAAATAGGCTATTTGTTCTATAGGTATGATCCTGAAACAATCTAAATTATTATTATGTGCAATAGTGCAATGTCTAGAAATACTATGTAATAAAAATTTGTTTTTACAGTTGGATCGGTGTTTATTTACACGGCAATGTAGGTTTTGTGTCGTTCTCCCTACATATTGTAAGCCGCATTCGCAGGTAATTAAGTATATTACATATTATGATTGGCAATTCACGTTGCTCTCAATATTGTATTTTTCACCAAAAGTAACAGATTTGACCTTTTTTTTAGATTTACACAAATTCACAAGGAAAACTTACATTACATAGACATTTTGAATTGTTAGCCACGAAAAACAAGTCCAACAACCCAACCATTGGTTCAAATAAAGTTACTTCCTCGGAAATAGTCCAAATAGACCCATTTAGACATACAGATCTAAAACCTGCGTCTAAATTCTATCCCATAGCTAACCAAGGGAACTTTGTAAATACATTTCACCATTTGGTCGCTAATGATCTGGAAAGTCTTGACACCTATAAGCCCTCTGGGAAAAATAATTTAAACTCAGATGAAAAATGAGCTTTAAAAAAATTTGAGAAATAACAAGAAAATCGTTATCCGTTCAGCAGATAAAGGGGGAGGTACCGTAGTACAAAACACTACAGACTACCAATCTGAGGCTACCAAAATCCTATCAGATATTAATTACTATGTCAAACTAACTCACAATCCACTATCCATAATTAGGAAAAATTGAAACTATTGATCAATCAGGCTTTTTTCAATAAGATTTTAAACAAAAAATAAAAAAATTATTTAATTCCAAAAAATATAAACATGCCTTTTTTTTTTATCATCTTCCGAAGATTCATAAAGATGTAAAAACGCCCCCAGGTAGACCAGTCATTTCAGTGATTCAATCCCCAACCTGTCACCTTTCACATTACCTGGACATAATCTTTCAAAAATATGTAGTGGAGGGGGGCGTGGCCAGGCACTGATGTGAGCGGTCGCACGGAACTTCGGCTCTGACCAGAGACCCCTATTATTTATCCTGCGGAGCAATTACTGTTGCCACCATTTCTTATAACTTGCGGAGAAAGGGTAAGAGACCCCTGAGGAGCAAAATGGGTCCGTCAAAAGCGGCAGGAGCCGCGGAGAAGTTGAAAGAGTTTGCCCGAGGTGCGGTCCAAGATGGCGCCCGCGGCGAGGCCTCACAGCATGGAGCAGAGGGGCCGGCAAAAGTTCCTGGAGGGCAGTCGGAGTTACGCCCTGCGGTTGAGGTAACAGCACAGCCTGGCCTGACATTGCAGCAAGTATCGGAGACGCTGCTGGCGGCGATATTAGAGACCAAGACCTCGGTCACGACAAAAATAGAGGAGGTTAAGGTGGATGTGGGTCTCCTGAGGCAGGATTTGCACAACTTGAGGGACCGAGTCGAGCATGCTGAAACCAGGTTGTCTGACCTGGAGGACCGTACAGCTAATATACCCCGCACTCTACAAGACCTCTCTGGAAAGGTGGATTTATGGCGCCAGAAAGCGGATGATTTGGAGAACAGGCTGAGGAGGAACAACCTTCGCATTATAGGCCTACCAGAACGAGCAGAAGGATCCCGTCCGGACGAGTTTACAGAGAAATGGCTGAAAGATATGTTTCCAGATACCGTGTTTTCGCAGGCTTTTGCAGTAGAAAGAGCGCACAGGGTTCCGGCGAGGCCGCCACCCCCTGGAGCGAACCCTCGACCATTCCTGGCGAGATTGTTAAATTGTAAGGACCGGGATCTGGTCCTGCAGGCAGCCAGACGCAAGGGGGCCATTAAAGTGGACAACGTCACGGTGTCGATTTTCCCTGATTTCTCTCCGGAATTACAACGTCAACGTGCATTGTTTGTGATGATTAAACGAAAGCTGCGAGACCGACAAATTCCATATTCCATGGCTTATCCGGCCCGCTTGAGAGTCGTCGATGGAGATCGAGCAGTATTTTTTGCCAACCCGGAGGAGGCGGATGAATGGTTGCTGAGGAATATGAGGTCGCCTAGAAGATGAAGGATTTCTTGGGGACTGGCATGGTGAATATGTATCCTGAACGGACTTTTGTTGTCCTGCATGTGGGGATAGGTTATACTTGGGAGAGATATTGTTTAAAGTTTCCTATCATAATGCTTTATCTTCCTGTATTATGCCTATAAGGGGGATCGGAGTTCAGGATGGTTCCAGATCATATATTATCCCTGTTAAGATACGTGATTGTAGTAGGTTACCGAAGTGTTAATAGGGGATTCTGACCAACGGGTGGTTGTTCCTCTTATTCTGTGGCACAGTAAAGCACATTACAGGGAGGAACTTGGTGGAGTACGCAGCCTGATTTGTGATTCCACTGTGTATATTCCTTATCGGTGGAAGCTACCCCCTGCATATATAGTATATAGCTATTGAGCTCCTGTTGAGCTTCTGATGGCTAGCTGGGTTTTTATGTGGTTCATGTTTTTGATCTCTGTTTTACACTATGTCAGAAAACGAGTACCTTACATTTTGAGAGCATATCAGGGACTGGCACTACCTAGGGGGAGGGGGGAGAAGGAAGAGCTGTTATCAGTACATAGAGTGTGTTCTAAGTATGGCGTCACTTAAGTTCTTGTCCTGGAATGTGAGGGGCATGGGGACTCCAAGGAAGCGGAATATGATTTTTTCTGTGCTTAAGAATGTGAACCCACATATAATCTGTCTTCAGGAGACGCATCTGACAGCAGACACAGTACAGCTTTTATGTAAGCCCTGGATTCAGTGGAGTAGACACTCCGTTAGAACTTCTGCCTCTAGAGGGGTATCTCTATTAATACATAGAACTCTTAGGTGGGAAGTGATGCATACCAGAATTGATCCTGAGGGGAGATACGTATTTGTGCATGCCAACATTAACTCCACATCTTATGTCGTAATGGGGATATATAACCCACCGCCAGGGTCTCTGGCACTACTTAAGGAGGCGGTTTCCTTTGCTTCCGCATATCAAGAAGCCAGAGTGATCCTCCTAGGAGACCTGAACCTTATAATGGATCAGTCTATTGATCGGCTCCTGTGTAGTGGAGAGGGGGACGTAAGACAAGGGATCTCCCCATTAGCCTCATTAATGGAGGAGATAGGCTGGGTAGATCTGTGGAGAGTTAGTCATATGGGACTTCGTGAATTCACATGTCACACACCACAATTTGATGCATTGTCTCGTATAGATTATATTTTTGGCACGCCCTCTGTATATAACTCTATGGAAAGCATTGAACATCTTCCCAGAGCAATTTCTGATCACAGTCCGATTCTTCTGCAAATGTCATTACCGGAGGTGGGTAGGAGGGGGGCCCTTAAAATTCATCCGTTTTGGCTCCAATTAATCAAACCGAACGATAGAATCCCAGATCAGCTAGATGTCTTTCTTGAAGCACATAGGCAGGAGCAGAATGGGTTACTACGATGGGATACGCTGAAAGCGTATTTGAGAGGCTGCCTGAAATCATCAATATCATTTGTTAAGCGCTCCTCGGCCCAAAGGGAAAGGGATTTGGCGGGAAAATGTGGAGAATTGGAGGCCGCGTTTGTGGGTGATCCCTCCCCACAAAACAGGGAGGCTTGGCTCTCGGTGGGGAGGGATTATCTTCTAGTACTACAGGAGAAGGCGGAACGTAGAATCTTCTTCACTGGCCAATCCTTTTTTGAATTGGGTAACCAATCCGGCAAACTCTTGGCTCATGTGGTGAGACAGAATACCTTGTCTCCTCCAGTGTTGAACATTCGAAACGCTCAGAATGTTTTGGTCCATACCTCCCAGGAGATAGTGGCTCAATTTGCAGACTTCTATAGGGACTTATATACGTCTAGGGCTGGGCATTCAATGGAAGAGTTGGAGAAATATTTGGATGACATGCAGTTTCCACAGTTGTCGGAGGAGGGTTGTGAGTTACTAGAGTCCCCCTTCACAGTAGAGGAGATCTCTGAGTGTATATTGGATATGACTAAAGGTAAGGCCTCGGGCCCGGATGGGATTCCTCTGGAAGTATATGTTCAATATATTGAGGTTATGTCAGCCCAACTTCTCTATTTGAGGCGTGCTTATTGGCGGGGGACCTGGCGGATTCTATGAATGAAGCTACCATAGTAGTTATTCTGAAACCAGGCAAGAACCCAGAGGAGTGTGGTTCTTACCGTCCCATATCACTGCTTAACATAGACTATAAGATACTGACTAAATTATTGGCCAATAGACTAGCGCGGGTCATCAATGATGTCATACACTCTGATCAGACCGGTTTTATACCAGGGAAATCCACTTCGGATAGTATTCGTAGAGCTCAGGTGGTTACTCAGATGGGGTGGTGGGAGCAGCAGGATTGGGCGCTGGCATCCTTGGATGCTGCCAAGGCATTTGACTCTGTAGAGTGGACATACCTATGTGAGGTCCTCAGGAAATTTGGGTTTGGAACTAACTTTATCAAATGGATTGCGACCATATATAAAGAGCCTCGAGCCTCGGTAGTGGTTAATGGGATTTTGTCCCCCTCCTTTTTGCTTCATAGGGGTACGAGACAGGGGTGCCCACTGTCCCCATTATTGTTCGCACTTGCCATAGAGCCCCTGGCTATAGGGATTCAAAAAGATAGGGCCCTTCAGGGAATCCGTATTGGACCACGGGAAGACCGCATAGGATTGTATGCTGACGATATGCTGCTGTTCCTGGCCAACCCGAATGCCTCACTACCCAGGGCTATGAGACTGATGGAGGTGTTTAGCACTTTTTCGGGCCTGCATGTTAACTGGAGTAAGTCCTATCTCATGCTTCTCCATTCTAACAATTGTGGGTGGGGTTCACATTTTCAGGGTCTACAAGTGGTGCATAGTTTTAAATATCTGGGAGTTTGGATATCTAGGGATAGTTCACACTCATACGATATTAATGTGTACCCTCTACTTTCTTATTTGAAAGATAAATTTGCAGTCCGGAATTCACTCCCCTTATTAGTGGCAGGTAGAATTAACCTAATTAAAATGGTAGTGCTACCTAAATTGCTATATGTCTTGGAGCACGCGGACACAATGGTTCCTAAAAAGTTCTTTAATTTGGTCAACTCTTTATTTACTCCATTTATCTGGGGAAAGAATAGACACAAGCTCAGAATAGACACTCTGCAGAGGCCCAAACAGAGGGGGGGAGCGGCCCTACCGGATGTGTTTTTATACTACTTGGCAGGTCAACTTAGATATATTAGGCTGTGGATGTTGGATGATCCATTGCCCAATGCCGAACATCATTTAGCACATTTTCTCAGAGTATCTAACTTATGGCCCGTTCTAGAACCACATGATTTTAGCCCTAAGCATACGTTACCGTTGATTAAATTGGCGAAGCAGGTGTGGGCTCATGCAAAATCATTGCTCAAATTTAAAGATACGGTAGCAGAGTTGCCGTTGTGGTCCAACCATGGATTACCTCACTTTTTGGGATTTCAGGATCATGCATTCTGGGAGGGTTTAGAGGTGACACAAATGAAGCATTTGAGTACTGGAGATGGACACGCGTTATCAGCCAGGGAGATACAAGATACTTTCCAGGTGCCAGAGAGGGATACATTTAGATGTGTACAGCTGCATCACGCTCTCAGGGCCCAATTCAGACACGCTCAGACTTTGATTTCTTCCCTACCCCTTATAGGGGTGCTTCGAACACAAGGCCCGCGGGGCCTGATATCAGTGGTTTACACGTTCCTGCTGTCTCAAAGGTTAGCACATGCGGGATGTGCGGTGGAACTCAGATGGAAGGGGCTGATTCCGAACCTGACTGAGGGGGATTGGCTTGATGCAATGTCTTCACACCTTGCGGTTTCACCAGCGGCTAATAATAAAATGACGCAGCTTTATATCATCCATAGATGTTATATAACTCCTACCAGGCTATTGCATATGGGCAGATCTTCCTCGGCTAGTTGTAAAAGATGCCAGCATGATCGGGCAGACTTTGACCATATGGTATGGCACTGCCCGGTAATATCCAAATTCTGGAGAGAGGTCACAGACTTTCTCTCATCAGTAACAGGTAAACGAGTCCCCTGTGAGCCTGGGCTATGTTTGTTGGGTCTGTTCCCACCAAACTCCTGGTCACACTATGAAGGTATATTTTTACGGGAGACCCTGTTCATGGCCAGAAAGGCTATTGCACTTCGTTGGATGGGAGATCTTCACCCAACGGTTCCACAATGGAAATCACTGATTAACTCAGTAATACCTTACGCTAATCTAGTATACAAACATAGGGGATGTCCGTATAAATTTCTGGAAGTATGGGGTAGTTGGTGCTCATCGCCTCTTGCATCATTTAATGTAGGTGACCTCAGGTCCTCCCTAAACAGCCTTGGGGTTTAATTGAGTAAGCAGGGACGGGGTAGCGGGCCCCAACTGGGGGGGGGAGGTTCGATAGTAGGTTGGACGAGATCAGTCCTGGAGTCCTGGATTGTACAAGTACTTATAACAGGGTTGTATATATTTGCATTGCTTTTGTTTCTATAAATGTAATGGTTATACTCAATAACAGACCGGAAAAGGATGTACCATTTCTTATTCTCATTGTATAACAGAGATCGATGTTGTTGTTTGTATGGTTATGTTACATTGGAATAATGGGTTTCTTGCATGTCACCCAAAATGTTATGTTTATCATACCTTGTGCACTGTGTATGTTCAATAAAATGAGTTTAAAAAAAAAAAAAAATAAATATGTAGTGGAACTCCCGAGTTTTCTGAAGGATTCTACACAATTAATTAAGGATCTTAAATCTATTAACCCCTTCCCGCACCTTGACATTAATGCACGTCGAGGTGAGCATTAACTTTGTGCACCCCGACGTGCAGTTACGTCTGTGCTTTGACAGTTAACCGCCGCGCGGCGCTACACCGCAGCGGCAGTTAACTGTGCAGGGTGTCTGCCCTGCATTCCCTGTTGCCGATCAGTGGCCCATTGCCGCTGATTTAGGCAGTTAACCCCTTCCGATCGCCACATCTAAGGATTTTAGCGGAGATCGGCTGCCCCCACGTGAAATCATGGGAGCTGGCGATGGTACCCATGGCAACCGGACGCCAGACAATGGCACCTGGCTGCCATGTACAGAAGCCTACGAGGACCAGACGGATGGTGGTCATCGTAGGCTTCCTGTCAGTGTGAGGGCTTGTTTAAACGAACGTGTATTACGTTCGTGCAACGCGCGTGATTTTCACGAGTGCTGTACGGAACTACGTTAGTCTATGGGGCAGTGCAGACAGTCTGTGAGTTTTGCGTAGCGTGAGTCCGCTGCGAAAAACTCACGACATGTCCTATATTTGTGCGTTGTTCGCGCATCATGCACCCATTGAAGTCAATGGGTGCGTGAAAACCACGCATGTCACAGGGAAGCACTTCCGTGGGACAAGCGTGATTCGCGCAACAGCACTGAAAAGGATAAATGTAAACAGAAAAGCTTTTCTGTTTACAAACATCCAATCGGAGTGTCATAATGATGGCGGCTGCGCGAAAAACATGCAGCCGCGCATCATATGGTGATGACACACGGTGCTGTTAAGTGCCTTTTGCGTACGCAAAACGCACACGCTCGTGTAAATAAGGCCTGACTGTCACGTCACAATGGCAGTTGGAATGCATTACACTACGTAGGTAGTGTAATGTATTCCAGCAGCGATCAGAGCTGCAAGTCTAAGTGTTCCCTAGTGGGACAAGTAAAGAAAGTAAAAAAAAAGAATAAAAATATTAAAAAAAAGTGTAAAAATAAAAGTTAGAAGTGACATAAACAAGAACTGCTTTTTTTCCTATAATAAGTCTTTTATTATAGGAAAAAAAACGAACACGTAAAAAAAAAGTACACATATTTGGTATCGCCGCGTTTGGAACAACCCCATCTATAAAACTATAATATTATTTTTCCTGCACGGTGAATGCTGCAAATAAAATAAATGAAAAACAATGCCAGAATCACTATTCTTTGGTCACCACCCCTCCCAAAATATACAATAAAAAGTCGCATGTACGCCAAAATGGTACCAATACAAACTACATCCCATCCCGCAAAAAACAAGCCCTTACACAGCTTTGTTGACTGAAAAATAAAAAAGTTATGGCTCTCAGAATATGGTGACACAAAAAATAGTTTATTTTATAAATAAGTTATTTTATTGCGCAAACGCTGCAAAATGTAAAAATAACTATATACATATGGTATTGCCGTAATCGTATCGACCCGCAGAATAAAGTATAATGGTCATTTATAGCCCAGGGTGAAAGCCGTAAAAAATAAATAAAAAACATTGTCAGAATTGATGGTTTTTGGTCACCTTGCTTGAAGAAAAATGTAATAAAAAGTGATAAAAAAAATCGCATGTACCCCAAAATGGTACCAAGGAAAATTACAGATTGTCCCGCAACAAATAAGCCCTCACACGGCTCCGGTGGTGAGAAAATAAAAAAAGTTCTGGCTCCCAGAATATAGCGATGCAAAATGTGCAGAGTTCCAAAAGCGGATAATATCGGGCGCCATTTATCAGTGTGACACTGGCCACATATCTGCGGATTATTATTTATTTACCCCATTATTATACCCTCTTATTATTCCCCTGATGTACTCTGCCCAGCCTACATGTACTCCCACATTATAAAATTAAATACCAGCAAAACGCCAGAGCTACTACCAAGCTAAATCTGTGCTCCAAAAGCCAAATGGCGCTCCCTCCCTTCTGAGCCCTACAGTCTGCCCAAACAGCCGTTTACATCCACCGATATGGCATCGCCCTACCTGGGAGAACCCTGTTAATATTTTATTTGTGGTATTTGTGGCACAAACTGGGCACAACATATAGTGCACTAAAATGGCAATTTACATTTTCACTTTGCACCATCCGCTGCGCATTAAACCTTTCGCGCACCATGACTTAATGTCGTGGTGTGGGGGGTGATGTATGGAGCGTATCACTCACTGAGCCTGTGCCATACGCTGCGGGTGTCAGCTGTGTATTACAGCTGTCACCCGGGACTAACGGACAGAAACAGCGATCGCGCTGTTACAGGAGCATGTAAAAATGACAATATACTGCAATAAATTAGTATTGCAGTGTATTCTACCAGTGATCTAACGATCACTGGTTCAAGTCTCCTATGGGGATTAATAAAATTTGTAAAAACAAAAGTAAATAGTTATTATTAGTGGAAAAAATTAAATAAATATTTAAAGTCCAAAAAAACAACCTTTTCACATTTTTTCTCTAAAGTAATGTAAAAAAAAAAAAAAATACACAAAATTGGTATCGTGCGTCCATAAAAGTCTAAACTATTACAATATACCATTATTTAACTCGCACGATGAAAGCCGTGAAAAATAAAGAATTTGAAACGGCAAATCCGCTGTTTTTATGTCACCTTGGCTCTACCAAAAAATTTAATAAAAAGTGCTAAAAAAGTTGTATGTACCAAAAAATGGTACCAATAAAAAGTACATCTCGTCCCGCAAAAAATAAGCCCTCACACCGCTCTATTGACAGAAAAATAAAAAAGTTATGGCTCTCGGAAAGCGGGGAGGGAAAAATTAAAAAAAAAAGCAAAACATGGGTCAGTCCGGAAAGGGTTAATTACTTTCTAATGAAAAAGCATTTATGACCACATGTGGGGTATAGCCGTACTCGGGAGAAATTGCTTTACAAATATTGGGGTGCTTTTTCTCCATTATCCTTCATGCAATTGAAAAAATTCTACATTTTATTGGAAATAATGTTGATATTAATTTTCACGGCCTAATTCTAATAAATTCTGCAAAAGACGTGTGGGGTCTAAATGCTCACTATACCCCTAGATAGATTCCTTAAGTGGTGTAGTTTCCCAAATGGGGTTACTTTTGGGGGGTGTCCACTGTTTTGGTCCCTCTGGGGCTTTGCAAATTCGACATGACTCCCAAAAACTATTCCAGCTAAATTTGAGCTCCAAAAGCCAAATAACGCTCCTTGCCTTCTAAGCCCCGCTGTGGGTCCAAACAGCACTTTATTACCACATATGGCATATTTACGTAATCGGGAGAAATTGTTTTACAAATGTTGGGGTGCTTTTTCTCCTTTATTCCGTGTAAAAATTAAAAGTGTCTACGTTTTTTCAGCAAAAAAGTAGATTTTTACCTTTACAGACTAATTCCAATGAATTCAGCAAAACAACTGTTTGGTCCAAATGCTAACTTTACCCCTAAAAAAATTCCTTGAGGGGTGTAGTTTCCAAAATGGGGACACTTTGGGGGGTTTCCACTATTTTGGTTCCTCCAATGCATTGTAAACGCGACACGCCACTGAAAACTATTCCAGCAAAATCAGAAATCCAAAATCCAAATGGCGCTCCTTCCCTTCTGAGCCCTGCTGTGGGTCCAAACAGCAGTTTATTACCACATATGGGGTATTGCTATAATCGGTAGAAATTGCTTTACATATGTTGGGGTGTTTTTTACTTTATTCCTTGTAAAAATAAAAAATGTCTATGTTTTTTCAGAAAAAAAGTAGATTTTCATCTTCACATACTAATTCAAATAAATTTAGCAAAACAACTGTGGGTTAAAAATGCTAACTATACCCATAGATAAATTCCTTGAGGGTTGTAGTTTCCAAAATGGGGTCACTTTTGGGGGTCTTTACTGTTTTGGTACCACAAGACCTATTCAAACCTAACATGGTGCCTAAAATATATTCTAAAAAAAAGAGGCCCCAAAATCCTCTAGGTGCTGCTTTCCTTATGAGGCCTATGTTTCAGTCCATTACCGCACTAGGGCCACATGTGGGATATTTCTAAAAACTGCAGAATCTGGGCAATAAATATTGTGTTGTATTTCTTGGGTAAAACCTTCTATGATACAGAAAAAATGTATTACAAATGAATTTTCAAAAAAAAATGAAATTTGTACATTTCACCTCTACTTTGCTTTAATTCCTGTGAAACGCCTAAAGGGTTAAAACACTTTCTGAATGCTGTTTTGAATACTTTGAGGGGTGCAGTTTTCAAAATGGGGAGATTTATGGGGAATTTCTAATATATAAGGCCCTCAAAGCCACTTCAGAACTGAACTGGTCCCTGAAAAAATAGGCTTTTGAAATTTTCTTGAAAATATGAGAAATTGCTGCTAAAGTTCTAAGCCTTGTAACGTCCTAGAAAATAAAAGGACGTTCAAAAAATGATGCAAACATAAGGTAGACATATAGGAAATGTAAACTAGTAAGTATTTTGCGTGGTATTACTATCTGTTTTACAAGTAGATACATTTAAATTTACAAACACCGAAAAAGGCCATACTTACAAATGGACACAGCCAGGTCTGAAACGCTGATGAAGGCGAGTGAGCAGGTGCTTTAAATAATAATAGCCACTCCCACTAGTCTTGAGGGGAGTGGTATGTGGTGCATGGGATGTGTAGTAAGAAATAATAAATGAATAGTGTATGTGCAAGTGTAATAATGTGAGTGAAATATAGGGGGCAGTAATGAGTAAAGTGCCTAAAAAATAAATGAATAATGGGATGCAAGTGTGTGAAACATGGAGGAATAGTGTGTAAGTCATGAGGCGCAACGTAACTAGCCAGGTAGAAGCCTATTTGTGACGCCTTGATAATTCATAGAGCGGGCTACCCTGCTTGCTAGGCCAAACAACAGCACACCATGCTCTCCCAGCATCAAAGACCTGGCTGTGTCCAAAAGAAGCGAATATAAGTAATAATGAAAAATACCTGGGGTATTAGTAATCATTTTGGCCAAAAGGACGCAAGCTCGCAATCCACGACAAGGATCCCCAGACTTGCGAGTCCCTAACTGGAGCGAAAAGCTCCTGATGTACAGACAAAACAGATAAAAACAAGGACATTTATGCACAAACACCGAAAAAGGCCATACTTACAAATGGACACAGCCAGGTCTGAAACGCTGATGAAGGCGAGTGAGCAGGTGCTTTAAATAATAATAGCCACTCCCACTAGTCTTGAGGGGAGTGGTATGTGGTGCATGGGATGTGTAGTAAGAAATAATAAATGAATAGTGTATGTGCAAGTGTAATAATGTGAGTGAAATATAGGGGGCAGTAATGAGTAAAGTGCCTAAAAAATAAATGAATAATGGGATGCAAGTGTGTGAAACATGGAGGAATAGTGTGTAAGTCATGAGGCGCAACGTAACTAGCCAGGTAGAAGCCTATTTGTGACGCCTTGATAATTCATAGAGCGGGCTACCCTGCTTGCTAGGCCAAACAACAGCACACCATGCTCTCCCAGCATCAAAGACCTGGCTGTGTCCAAAAGAAGCGAATATAAGTAATAATGAAAAATACCTGGGGTATTAGTAATCATTTTGGCCAAAAGGACGCAAGCTCGCAATCCACGACAAGGATCCCCAGACTTGCGAGTCCCTAACTGGAGCGAAAAGCTCCTGATGTACAGACAAAACAGATAAAAACAAGGACATTTATGCACAAACACCGAAAAAGGCCATACTTACAAATGGACACAGCCAGGTCTGAAACGCTGATGAAGGCGAGTGAGCAGGTGCTTTAAATAATAATAGCCACTCCCACTAGTCTTGAGGGGAGTGGTATGTGGTGCATGGGATGTGTAGTAAGAAATAATAAATGAATAGTGTATGTGCAAGTGTAATAATGTGAGTGAAATATAGGGGGCAGTAATGAGTAAAGTGCCTAAAAAATAAATGAATAATGGGATGCAAGTGTGTGAAACATGGAGGAATAGTGTGTAAGTCATGAGGCGCAACGTAACTAGCCAGGTAGAAGCCTATTTGTGACGCCTTGATAATTCATAGAGCGGGCTACCCTGCTTGCTAGGCCAAACAACAGCACACCATGCTCTCCCAGCATCAAAGACCTGGCTGTGTCCAAAAGAAGCGAATATAAGTAATAATGAAAAATACCTGGGGTATTAGTAATCATTTTGGCCAAAAGGACGCAAGCTCGCAATCCACGACAAGGATCCCCAGACTTGCGAGTCCCTAACTGGAGCGAAAAGCTCCTGATGTACAGACAAAACAGATAAAAACAAGGACATTTATGCACAAACACCGAAAAAGGCCATACTTACAAATGGACACAGCCAGGTCTGAAACGCTGATGAAGGCGAGTGAGCAGGTGCTTTAAATAATAATAGCCACTCCCACTAGTCTTGAGGGGAGTGGTATGTGGTGCATGGGATGTGTAGTAAGAAATAATAAATGAATAGTGTATGTGCAAGTGTAATAATGTGAGTGAAATATAGGGGGCAGTAATGAGTAAAGTGCCTAAAAAATAAATGAATAATGGGATGCAAGTGTGTGAAACATGGAGGAATAGTGTGTAAGTCATGAGGCGCAACGTAACTAGCCAGGTAGAAGCCTATTTGTGACGCCTTGATAATTCATAGAGCGGGCTACCCTGCTTGCTAGGCCAAACAACAGCACACCATGCTCTCCCAGCATCAAAGACCTGGCTGTGTCCAAAAGAAGCGAATATAAGTAATAATGAAAAATACCTGGGGTATTAGTAATCATTTTGGCCAAAAGGACGCAAGCTCGCAATCCACGACAAGGATCCCCAGACTTGCGAGTCCCTAACTGGAGCGAAAAGCTCCTGATGTACAGACAAAACAGATAAAAACAAGGACATTTATGCACAAACACCGAAAAAGGCCATACTTACAAATGGACACAGCCAGGTCTGAAACGCTGATGAAGGCGAGTGAGCAGGTGCTTTAAATAATAATAGCCACTCCCACTAGTCTTGAGGGGAGTGGTATGTGGTGCATGGGATGTGTAGTAAGAAATAATAAATGAATAGTGTATGTGCAAGTGTAATAATGTGAGTGAAATATAGGGGGCAGTAATGAGTAAAGTGCCTAAAAAATAAATGAATAATGGGATGCAAGTGTGTGAAACATGGAGGAATAGTGTGTAAGTCATGAGGCGCAACGTAACTAGCCAGGTAGAAGCCTATTTGTGACGCCTTGATAATTCATAGAGCGGGCTACCCTGCTTGCTAGGCCAAACAACAGCACACCATGCTCTCCCAGCATCAAAGACCTGGCTGTGTCCAAAAGAAGCGAATATAAGTAATAATGAAAAATACCTGGGGTATTAGTAATCATTTTGGCCAAAAGGACGCAAGCTCGCAATCCACGACAAGGATCCCCAGACTTGCGAGTCCCTAACTGGAGCGAAAAGCTCCTGATGTACAGACAAAACAGATAAAAACAAGGACATTTATGCACAAACACCGAAAAAGGCCATACTTACAAATGGACACAGCCAGGTCTGAAACGCTGATGAAGGCGAGTGAGCAGGTGCTTTAAATAATAATAGCCACTCCCACTAGTCTTGAGGGGAGTGGTATGTGGTGCATGGGATGTGTAGTAAGAAATAATAAATGAATAGTGTATGTGCAAGTGTAATAATGTGAGTGAAATATAGGGGGCAGTAATGAGTAAAGTGCCTAAAAAATAAATGAATAATGGGATGCAAGTGTGTGAAACATGGAGGAATAGTGTGTAAGTCATGAGGCGCAACGTAACTAGCCAGGTAGAAGCCTATTTGTGACGCCTTGATAATTCATAGAGCGGGCTACCCTGCTTGCTAGGCCAAACAACAGCACACCATGCTCTCCCAGCATCAAAGACCTGGCTGTGTCCAAAAGAAGCGAATATAAGTAATAATGAAAAATACCTGGGGTATTAGTAATCATTTTGGCCAAAAGGACGCAAGCTCGCAATCCACGACAAGGATCCCCAGACTTGCGAGTCCCTAACTGGAGCGAAAAGCTCCTGATGTACAGACAAAACAGATAAAAACAAGGACATTTATGCACAAACACCGAAAAAGGCCATACTTACAAATGGACACAGCCAGGTCTGAAACGCTGATGAAGGCGAGTGAGCAGGTGCTTTAAATAATAATAGCCACTCCCACTAGTCTTGAGGGGAGTGGTATGTGGTGCATGGGATGTGTAGTAAGAAATAATAAATGAATAGTGTATGTGCAAGTGTAATAATGTGAGTGAAATATAGGGGGCAGTAATGAGTAAAGTGCCTAAAAAATAAATGAATAATGGGATGCAAGTGTGTGAAACATGGAGGAATAGTGTGTAAGTCATGAGGCGCAACGTAACTAGCCAGGTAGAAGCCTATTTGTGACGCCTTGATAATTCATAGAGCGGGCTACCCTGCTTGCTAGGCCAAACAACAGCACACCATGCTCTCCCAGCATCAAAGACCTGGCTGTGTCCAAAAGAAGCGAATATAAGTAATAATGAAAAATACCTGGGGTATTAGTAATCATTTTGGCCAAAAGGACGCAAGCTCGCAATCCACGACAAGGATCCCCAGACTTGCGAGTCCCTAACTGGAGCGAAAAGCTCCTGATGTACAGACAAAACAGATAAAAACAAGGACATTTATGCACAAACACCGAAAAAGGCCATACTTACAAATGGACACAGCCAGGTCTGAAACGCTGATGAAGGCGAGTGAGCAGGTGCTTTAAATAATAATAGCCACTCCCACTAGTCTTGAGGGGAGTGGTATGTGGTGCATGGGATGTGTAGTAAGAAATAATAAATGAATAGTGTATGTGCAAGTGTAATAATGTGAGTGAAATATAGGGGGCAGTAATGAGTAAAGTGCCTAAAAAATAAATGAATAATGGGATGCAAGTGTGTGAAACATGGAGGAATAGTGTGTAAGTCATGAGGCGCAACGTAACTAGCCAGGTAGAAGCCTATTTGTGACGCCTTGATAATTCATAGAGCGGGCTACCCTGCTTGCTAGGCCAAACAACAGCACACCATGCTCTCCCAGCATCAAAGACCTGGCTGTGTCCAAAAGAAGCGAATATAAGTAATAATGAAAAATACCTGGGGTATTAGTAATCATTTTGGCCAAAAGGACGCAAGCTCGCAATCCACGACAAGGATCCCCAGACTTGCGAGTCCCTAACTGGAGCGAAAAGCTCCTGATGTACAGACAAAACAGATAAAAACAAGGACATTTATGCACAAACACCGAAAAAGGCCATACTTACAAATGGACACAGCCAGGTCTGAAACGCTGATGAAGGCGAGTGAGCAGGTGCTTTAAATAATAATAGCCACTCCCACTAGTCTTGAGGGGAGTGGTATGTGGTGCATGGGATGTGTAGTAAGAAATAATAAATGAATAGTGTATGTGCAAGTGTAATAATGTGAGTGAAATATAGGGGGCAGTAATGAGTAAAGTGCCTAAAAAATAAATGAATAATGGGATGCAAGTGTGTGAAACATGGAGGAATAGTGTGTAAGTCATGAGGCGCAACGTAACTAGCCAGGTAGAAGCCTATTTGTGACGCCTTGATAATTCATAGAGCGGGCTACCCTGCTTGCTAGGCCAAACAACAGCACACCATGCTCTCCCAGCATCAAAGACCTGGCTGTGTCCAAAAGAAGCGAATATAAGTAATAATGAAAAATACCTGGGGTATTAGTAATCATTTTGGCCAAAAGGACGCAAGCTCGCAATCCACGACAAGGATCCCCAGACTTGCGAGTCCCTAACTGGAGCGAAAAGCTCCTGATGTACAGACAAAACAGATAAAAACAAGGACATTTATGCACAAACACCGAAAAAGGCCATACTTACAAATGGACACAGCCAGGTCTGAAACGCTGATGAAGGCGAGTGAGCAGGTGCTTTAAATAATAATAGCCACTCCCACTAGTCTTGAGGGGAGTGGTATGTGGTGCATGGGATGTGTAGTAAGAAATAATAAATGAATAGTGTATGTGCAAGTGTAATAATGTGAGTGAAATATAGGGGGCAGTAATGAGTAAAGTGCCTAAAAAATAAATGAATAATGGGATGCAAGTGTGTGAAACATGGAGGAATAGTGTGTAAGTCATGAGGCGCAACGTAACTAGCCAGGTAGAAGCCTATTTGTGACGCCTTGATAATTCATAGAGCGGGCTACCCTGCTTGCTAGGCCAAACAACAGCACACCATGCTCTCCCAGCATCAAAGACCTGGCTGTGTCCAAAAGAAGCGAATATAAGTAATAATGAAAAATACCTGGGGTATTAGTAATCATTTTGGCCAAAAGGACGCAAGCTCGCAATCCACGACAAGGATCCCCAGACTTGCGAGTCCCTAACTGGAGCGAAAAGCTCCTGATGTACAGACAAAACAGATAAAAACAAGGACATTTATGCACAAACACCGAAAAAGGCCATACTTACAAATGGACACAGCCAGGTCTGAAACGCTGATGAAGGCGAGTGAGCAGGTGCTTTAAATAATAATAGCCACTCCCACTAGTCTTGAGGGGAGTGGTATGTGGTGCATGGGATGTGTAGTAAGAAATAATAAATGAATAGTGTATGTGCAAGTGTAATAATGTGAGTGAAATATAGGGGGCAGTAATGAGTAAAGTGCCTAAAAAATAAATGAATAATGGGATGCAAGTGTGTGAAACATGGAGGAATAGTGTGTAAGTCATGAGGCGCAACGTAACTAGCCAGGTAGAAGCCTATTTGTGACGCCTTGATAATTCATAGAGCGGGCTACCCTGCTTGCTAGGCCAAACAACAGCACACCATGCTCTCCCAGCATCAAAGACCTGGCTGTGTCCAAAAGAAGCGAATATAAGTAATAATGAAAAATACCTGGGGTATTAGTAATCATTTTGGCCAAAAGGACGCAAGCTCGCAATCCACGACAAGGATCCCCAGACTTGCGAGTCCCTAACTGGAGCGAAAAGCTCCTGATGTACAGACAAAACAGATAAAAACAAGGACATTTATGCACAAACACCGAAAAAGGCCATACTTACAAATGGACACAGCCAGGTCTGAAACGCTGATGAAGGCGAGTGAGCAGGTGCTTTAAATAATAATAGCCACTCCCACTAGTCTTGAGGGGAGTGGTATGTGGTGCATGGGATGTGTAGTAAGAAATAATAAATGAATAGTGTATGTGCAAGTGTAATAATGTGAGTGAAATATAGGGGGCAGTAATGAGTAAAGTGCCTAAAAAATAAATGAATAATGGGATGCAAGTGTGTGAAACATGGAGGAATAGTGTGTAAGTCATGAGGCGCAACGTAACTAGCCAGGTAGAAGCCTATTTGTGACGCCTTGATAATTCATAGAGCGGGCTACCCTGCTTGCTAGGCCAAACAACAGCACACCATGCTCTCCCAGCATCAAAGACCTGGCTGTGTCCAAAAGAAGCGAATATAAGTAATAATGAAAAATACCTGGGGTATTAGTAATCATTTTGGCCAAAAGGACGCAAGCTCGCAATCCACGACAAGGATCCCCAGACTTGCGAGTCCCTAACTGGAGCGAAAAGCTCCTGATGTACAGACAAAACAGATAAAAACAAGGACATTTATGCACAAACACCGAAAAAGGCCATACTTACAAATGGACACAGCCAGGTCTGAAACGCTGATGAAGGCGAGTGAGCAGGTGCTTTAAATAATAATAGCCACTCCCACTAGTCTTGAGGGGAGTGGTATGTGGTGCATGGGATGTGTAGTAAGAAATAATAAATGAATAGTGTATGTGCAAGTGTAATAATGTGAGTGAAATATAGGGGGCAGTAATGAGTAAAGTGCCTAAAAAATAAATGAATAATGGGATGCAAGTGTGTGAAACATGGAGGAATAGTGTGTAAGTCATGAGGCGCAACGTAACTAGCCAGGTAGAAGCCTATTTGTGACGCCTTGATAATTCATAGAGCGGGCTACCCTGCTTGCTAGGCCAAACAACAGCACACCATGCTCTCCCAGCATCAAAGACCTGGCTGTGTCCAAAAGAAGCGAATATAAGTAATAATGAAAAATACCTGGGGTATTAGTAATCATTTTGGCCAAAAGGACGCAAGCTCGCAATCCACGACAAGGATCCCCAGACTTGCGAGTCCCTAACTGGAGCGAAAAGCTCCTGATGTACAGACAAAACAGATAAAAACAAGGACATTTATGCACAAACACCGAAAAAGGCCATACTTACAAATGGACACAGCCAGGTCTGAAACGCTGATGAAGGCGAGTGAGCAGGTGCTTTAAATAATAATAGCCACTCCCACTAGTCTTGAGGGGAGTGGTATGTGGTGCATGGGATGTGTAGTAAGAAATAATAAATGAATAGTGTATGTGCAAGTGTAATAATGTGAGTGAAATATAGGGGGCAGTAATGAGTAAAGTGCCTAAAAAATAAATGAATAATGGGATGCAAGTGTGTGAAACATGGAGGAATAGTGTGTAAGTCATGAGGCGCAACGTAACTAGCCAGGTAGAAGCCTATTTGTGACGCCTTGATAATTCATAGAGCGGGCTACCCTGCTTGCTAGGCCAAACAACAGCACACCATGCTCTCCCAGCATCAAAGACCTGGCTGTGTCCAAAAGAAGCGAATATAAGTAATAATGAAAAATACCTGGGGTATTAGTAATCATTTTGGCCAAAAGGACGCAAGCTCGCAATCCACGACAAGGATCCCCAGACTTGCGAGTCCCTAACTGGAGCGAAAAGCTCCTGATGTACAGACAAAACAGATAAAAACAAGGACATTTATGCACAAACACCGAAAAAGGCCATACTTACAAATGGACACAGCCAGGTCTGAAACGCTGATGAAGGCGAGTGAGCAGGTGCTTTAAATAATAATAGCCACTCCCACTAGTCTTGAGGGGAGTGGTATGTGGTGCATGGGATGTGTAGTAAGAAATAATAAATGAATAGTGTGCTGTTGTTTGGCCTAGCAAGCAGGGTAGCCCGCTCTATGAATTATCAAGGCGTCACAAATAGGCTTCTACCTGGCTAGTTACGTTGCGCCTCATGACTTACACACTATTCCTCCATGTTTCACACACTTGCATCCCATTATTCATTTATTTTTTAGGCACTTTACTCATTACTGCCCCCTATATTTCACTCACATTATTACACTTGCACATACACTATTCATTTATTATTTCTTACTACACATCCCATGCACCACATACCACTCCCCTCAAGACTAGTGGGAGTGGCTATTATTATTTAAAGCACCTGCTCACTCGCCTTCATCAGCGTTTCAGACCTGGCTGTGTCCATTTGTAAGTATGGCCTTTTTCGGTGTTTGTGCATAAATGTCCTTGTTTTTATCTGTTTTGTCTGTACATCAGGAGCTTTTCGCTCCAGTTAGGGACTCGCAAGTCTGGGGATCCTTGTCGTGGATTGCGAGCTTGCGTCCTTTTGGCCAAAATGATTACTAATACCCCAGGTATTTTTCATTATTACTTATATTCGCTTCTTTTGGACACAGCCAGGTCTTTGATGCTGGGAGAGCATGGTGTGCTGTTGTTTGGCCTAGCAAGCAGGGTAGCCCGCTCTATGAATTATCAAGGCGTCACAAATAGGCTTCTACCTGGCTAGTTACGTTGCGCCTCATGACTTACACACTATTCCTCCATGTTTCACACACTTGCATCCCATTATTCATTTATTTTTTAGGCACATTTAAATTTAGAAAAATGCTAATTTTTGCTAATTTTCTCTAAATCTTGGTGCTTTTTACAAATAAATATAAAATGTATCAACCAAATTTTTTCCCTAACATAAAGTACAATATGTCACGAGACAACAATTCTAAATCACTTGGATAGGTAAAAGCATTCTGGAGTTATTACCACATAAAATGACACATGTCAAATTTGAAAAATCGGCTTCGTCCTGAAGGCCAAAACAGGCTCAGTCCTGAAGGGGTTAAGGTTACAGACAATTTATTATTGATCACTTTAGATGTCAACTCACTATACAGTAACATCGAGCACGAAATTGGTTTAAAAAAACCTAAAAACAATGTTAAACAGAGACCCAGAATTATTACCACTACAAAATGAATTTCTCTGTAAAAGTATGGAGTTTATTCTAAAAAACTAAATTTTTACTTTCGATCATAATATTTACCACCAAACTAAAGGCACAGGAATGGGACCTAGAGTGGCCCCTAGCTATGCCAATATATTTATGGGCATGTTCGAGGAGACACACATCTGGCAACATTCATGGGCAACTACTCACATTGTATTTTTCAAAAGATACATAGAAGACCTGTTCTTTATCTGGAAAGAAGACACAACCACTGCAACATCTTTTTGTGAATCATTAAACGAAAACCTGTGGGGAATTAATTTTACTTTCAACAACCAGGAAAAGGAGATCCACTTCCTGGATCTAGTAGTTGTTACGACAAAAGAAGGAATCATCACACGGACACATTTTAAAAAAGTATATAGCAATAGTTATCTAGACTTCAAATGTGGTCACCACTCAAAATGGTTACAAAACATACCATATAGTTAGTATATGCGCATAAGAAAGAACTGCACATTAAATACAACACACAAAGCCGCATCCTGTATAAACGGTTCAGAGAAAAAAATTACCCACGTACATTACTGCATGATTCCTACAAAAAAAACAGAAAGTCTGAAACAATCGGATTGTCTAGATACTACCAACAAAAAAGAAAAAATACAAAACCAAAACATAAACAAATTGGAACAATCAAATGCTATAAAGACTAAATATGACAACAAATTCTCCTTTAACTTTGTAACAAAATACAATTGTGCACACAAAAAATTTGAAATATTATGTGCAAACACTGGCACATTTTACAAAGCGATCCTTTTTTAAACAAGAGTTTACCTACTAAGCGCTAATTACTTTTAGGAGAGCAAGAACAATTAGAAACATTTTAGCACCTAGCCGTGTAATTTTTACAAACAAGAACAATGAAATAAAACCCATAATTGATGCAAAAACAAACAAAAAATGCAGCTCTAAATGTAACAAAAAGAGATGCCTTTGTTGTGATATAATCACTAAAACTGATCTCTTTGAATCAAATGTAACTGGAAAAAAATACAATATTGAGAGAAACCTGAATTGCCAATCACAATATGTAATATACTTAATTACCTGCGAAGGCGGCTTACATTATGTAGGGAGAACGACACAAAACCTACATTGCTGTGTAAATAAACACCGATCCAATTGTAAAAACAAATTTTTATTACATAGTATTTCTAGACATTGCACTATTGCACATAATAATCATTTCGATTGTTTCAGGATCATACCTATAGAACAAATAGCCGATTTGAGTATGAATCGTTTTGAGTCGCTATGTAACCGTGAAAACTTCTGGATATACAAATTAAAAACGTTAATTCCTGAAGGATTAAACGAAATACTGGAGACAGTTATCTAACTACTGAAAACGAGTTTATTACTTATTCTGGGATTTGACTAGAACCAATTCATGATCACCACTACTATTTGATCCAATTCTCTAACATTATCCTCTCATAATTAGAAATCCAATTTTAACAATTAGCTTTTTTATTTAAAAAGTAAACCTGATTTACCCATCAATATAGCATGTTACAACTATGGTTACCATAGACGCTTCCGGTAACTAACAATCGCTAGTCTACAACCATTTCTGTTTACATGTTGTTTTAATTCTGCTACCACTGCTTGTTTTTAACACACCATCACACCGCTATGAATTTATATGAATTTATATATTTTTATGAATTTATATGTTTTTATTAATTGTGACCCCATACCGTTTTTATATGGAAACATTCTAGTTACTGACTTTTTCAGCATAAAAATTATTTTAATAATTAATATATGATACATATTTTACTTCCATATGTTACTATATTATTATCTCATTTTAAAGTTCTTGTCATGTATTGTTTATATATATATATATATATATATATATGTGTGTATATATATATATATATATATATATATATAAAACCTTTTAACCGATTGCTTGACCTAACAACGTGACCCGGTAGCCATTTCAAAGCCGACACCCCTCCCGGGATATATAACTGAGTCGTTATCAACCACAATCACTTGTGCATTACCTGAGGAAGAGATCTGTCCGGTCTCGAAACATTTGTTGTATGCTGAACAAATAAAGTCCTACTTTTTTACTCACCTGTCTGCTAAGTGAGTAGTACGATATAACTTCCATATAGGTTGCGCCAGAGGGAATATCCGCCTTTTCCTATACTGTTCTTCTACTGAAACATCGAGACTGTTCTCAGCCCTAGAACCGGATCTCCGGCAGCACCTTCCTTCATACCTTCAATACCACAAAGGATTTTTGAAATATACGTGTGTGGATGTTATGCTCCCAGCATAACGCCTCCAGGTGAGCATAAACCTGTCACCTCCTACGTAACAAGCACCTTACTGTTTCATGCACTATGTGCGCTTTGTTTTTAATTTTTTATCCTATATATAAAGTACAATATGTCACAAGAAAACAATCTCAGAATCGCTTGGATAGGTAAAAGCATTCCGGAGTTATTACCACATAAATTGACACATGTCAGATTTGAAAAAATCGGCTGTGCCACAAGGCCAAAACAGGCTGCGTCCTAAAGGGGTTAAGCAATCCATCAATGCATTATTTGATAGTTAGAAGGAATGGGTTATCCCCTATATGCATGTACATCATAAGTGTAAGGTAATTCCTGCATTTGCTAGTGCAAGTACGTTAATGCAATTGTGTAAGCCCAAAAGCTGTGTCTGCCAAATCGTCAGCAGGAGGGCAGGCGTAATTAAAAGCTACCCTCCTGTAGTAATGGCTGGGATCTGAGAAAACTTTGAGAAGAACCATTTGAACATGACTGCAGCATAAAATCAAGTGAGCAAGTTTTCCATGGGTCAGCTGCAGTATGTATCCGCATTAGAATGTGGAAATTGAATGGTACGAGTGACTTAGAAAGGGGCATGGTCATTGGTGCTAAACTACCCGGGGCCAGTATTTCAAAAAATGCCAACTTCTTGTGTAGCGGTGCAGAGAGTATACTGAGAATGGAGTAATTGAGAAAAAAAATGCAGTGAAAGAGGATCCTGTGGAAGTTAGCAGCTTATCAACGAAAGGGGTCAGTGGAGGATTTCAAGAATCGTTCTGATTAACAGGGGGTGCACAGTTAAGCAATTTGCAGCCAAATACAACGCTGATGCTCAAACTATTGTGTCAGAACGTACAACGTAACCTTTCTTAACAGGGATGGGCTATGAGAATAGATGACCAGGACTAGTGCCATTGCTGTCTAAGAGAAACTGAAAGGCAACAATTAGATCACTGAGCAGGGGAAAATATCGCCTTGTCAGATGAATCCAGATTTCTGTGGCACCATTCTGATCAGAGGGTCAAAATTTGCCACAAGCAGAATAAAACGATAAACACTTCCTGTCAGGGGTCAATACTTGAGGCTGGTGGAATGGAGTAATGGTGTGGAGAATGTTTTCTTGGCACACCCTGGGTGCTCTGATACCTGTGAATGGATGTTTATCTAAGCATTGTGGCCATCCAAGTTGATCCCTTAATGGCAGTTGTCTAGCCTATGGCAGAAGAGCACTTTAGCGGCAACTGCGAAAAGCTATCCTGTCCGCATGTGCTAATATTCCAGCAGAACACTTTCAATACATAGTAGAATTTATGCTAAAATGTATTGCTGCAGTTCTGAAGGCCAAAGGAGGTCCAACTCACTACTAAATGGGTGTCTCTAAAAAGTGGCTGTTTAGTATATGATGGTACATTACCAATACAATAGTTCAAAAGGCTCTTAACCCCTTCCCGCACCTTGGCGTAAATGCACGTCCAGGTGAGCAGTAACTTCGCGCACCTGGGCGTGCTGTTACGTCCGCGCTTTAACAGTTAACCGCCGCGCGGCGCTACACCGCAGCGGCCGTTAACTGTGCAGGGTGTCAGCCCTGCTCTCCCCGTTGCCGATCAGCGGCCTGTCGCAGCTGAAATCGGCAATTAACCCCTTCGATGCGGTGGTCGATTGCGATCACCACATCAAAGAGGTTTACAGCGGATCGGCAGCCCCCCACATGTATTTGCGGGGGCTGGCGATCCTTATCATGGCAACCAGAGGCCAGACAATGACCTCCGGGTTGCCATGTACGGAAGCCTCGGAGGATCAGCATCCGGCCGGTCCTCCGATGCTTCCTGTCAGTGTGACAGTTACGTCACAATGACAGTTAGAACACATTACACTACGTGTGTAGTGTAATGTGTTCTAGCAGCAATCAAAGCTGCAAGTCTCAGTGTCCCCTAGTGGGACAAGTAAAAAAAGATATTTTTTTTTTTTTTAAAGTGTAAAAATAAAAGTTATAAGTGACATAAACAAAGAATGCTTTTTTTCCTATAATAAGTCTTTTATTATAGGAAAAAAATTAACACATTAAAAAAAGTACACATATTTGGTATCGCCGCGTTTGTAACGACCCCAACTATAAAACTGTAATATTATTTTTCGCGCACGGTGAACACCGCAAAAAAAAAGAAACGAAAAACAGTGCCCGAATCACAATTTTTTGGTTACCAACCCTCCAAAATTATACAATAAAAAGTGATCAAAAAGTCGCATGTACGCCAAAATGGTACCAATACAAACTACAACCCGTCCCACAAAAAACAAGCCCTTACACCGCTTTTTTTACTGAAAAATAAAAACGTTATGGCTCTCAGAATATGGTGACACAAAAAATAATTTATTTTATAAATAAGTGATTTTATTGCACAAACGCTGCAAAACATAAAAAAATTATATACATATGGTATCGTCGTAATCGTACTGACCCGCAGAATAAAGTATAATGGTCATTTATAGCCCAGGGTGAAGGCCATAAAAAAATGAATAAAAAACATTGTCAGAATTGATGTTTTTTGGTCACCTTGCTTGCCAAAAAATGGAATAAAACGTGATCAAAAAAATTTCTGGTACCCCAAAATGGTACCAATGAAAACCTACAGAGTGTCTCGCAGCAAATAAACCCTCACACAGCTCCGGTGGTGAAAAAATAAAAAAGTTCTGGCTCCCAGAATATGGCGATGCAAAATGTGCAGAGTGTTCCAAAAGAAGATAAGATCGGGCACAATTTATCAGTGCGACACCGGCCACATATCTGCGGATTATTATTTATTTACTGCATTATTATACCCTCTTATTATACCCTGATGTACTCTGCCCAGCTTACATATACCTTGATGTACCCCGCACAGATATCATATGCCCCCACATTATGAACTGAAACACCAGTAAAACCCCAAACAGAACAACTACCAAGCTACATCAGCACCCCAAAAGCCAAATGGCGTCCCTCCCTTCTGAGCCCTACAGCGTGCCTAAACACCAATTTACGTCCACAGATATGGCATCGCTTTACCCGGGAGAACCCGGTTAATATTTTATGAGGTATTTGTCTTCAGTGGCACAAACTGGGCATAACATATAGTGCACTAAAATGGCATATGAGTGGAAAATTTTAATTTTCACTCCGCACCATGCGCTGCGCATTAACCCCTTCGCGCACCACAACATAGCATGTATTAGTGTGGGGGGTGATGTATGGAGCGTCTCACGTGAAAAAAAAAGAATTTAAAACGGCAAAATCACAGTTTTTTTGGTCACGTTGGCTCTACCTAAAAATATAATAAAAAGTGCTCAAAAAGTTGTATGTACCAAAAAATGGTACCAATAAAAACGACCGCTCGTCCCTAAATAAATAAGCCCTCATACCGCTCTATTGACTGAAAAATAAAAAAGTTGTGGCTCTTGGAACGCGGGGAGGAAAAAACGAAAGAGGAAAAGAAAAAAATGGATCAGTCCAGAAAGGGTTAATTACTTTCTAATGAAAAACCATTTATGACCAGCCGTGGGGTATAGCCGTACTCGGGAGAAATTGCTTTACAAATGTTGGGGTGCTTTTTCCCCCTTTATCCTTTGTGAAATTGAAAAAAATTCAACATTTTAGTGGAAGAAATGTTGATATTCATTTTCACGGCCTAATTCTAATAAATCCTGCAAAAGACTTGTGGGGTCTAAATGCCCACTATATCCCTAGATAGATTCTTTAAGTGGTGTAATTTCCACTTTTGGGGGGTTTCCACTGTTTTGGTCCCTCAGGGGCTTTGCAAATGCGACATGGCACCCAAAAATCATTTCAGCTAAATTTGAGCTCCAAAAGCCAAATAGCGCTCCTTCCCTTCTAAGCCTTGCTGTGGGTCCAAACAGCAGTTTATTACCACATATGGCATATTTCCGTAATCGGGAGAAATTGTTTTACAAATGTTGGGGTGCTTTTTCTCCTTTATTCCTTGTAAAAATAAAAAATGGCTACCTTTACAGCTACCTTTTTACCTTTACAGAATAATTCCAATGAATTCAGCAAAACAACCGTGGGGTCAAAATGCTAACTTTACCCCTAGAAAAATTCCTTGATGAGTGTAGTTTCCAAAATGGGGTCACTTTCCGGGGGTTTCCACTATTTTGTTCCCTCCAGTGCATTTCAAACGCGACATGGCACTGAAAACTATTGCAGCAAAATCAGAATTTCAAAATTCAAATGGTGCTCCTTCCCTTCTGAGTCCTGCTGTGGGTCCAAACAGCATTTTATTACCATATATGAGGTATTGCTATAATCAGGAGAAATTGATTTACATATGTTCGGGTGTTTTTTCTCTTTTATTCCTTGAAAAAAATTACAAATTTCTACGTTTTTTCAGAAAAAAAGTAGATTTTCATCTTCACAAACTAATTCAAATAAATTTTGCAAAATAAACTGTGGGTTCAAAATGCTAACTATACCCCTAGATAAATTCCCTGAAGGGTGTAGTTTCCAAAATGAGGTAACTTTTGGGGGTCTTTATTGTTTTGGTCCCACAAGACCTCTTCAAACCTGACATGGTACCTAAAATATATGTGTAACGACCGGGGGGTAGGGAAACGGACAAGTGAGCCCTAATCTACCCGCCACTCTGTCCCTGCCTACTTGCAACGACCCGCCCTAGGCGACGGGGTACAACTGGGCGGCGGTCCCTGCCCTCAGTAAGTGCACGACAAACACGACAAACATACAAGGGAAGACAAGCAAGGGAAAGGGGCAGTTGCCCACGGCAACACCGTGAGCAACCAGAGTGGTGAACGAGCCGAGTCAAGCCAGGAGTGTGCGAGGTACCAAACGAAGAGCAGAAGAGTAGTCAGTAAGCCAGGGTCTGTATGGAGCAGGAACAAAATAGAAGGAGCTGTAGCTGGGCCAGGAAACCACACGAAAAAGAATCACAAGCAAGGAGGAACAGGAAAGGCAGGTATAAATAGACAGAGGGCGGGAGCTAGCTGGGTCTGGCCAGGTTGCGATAGGCTCTCCCACTCCTAAGCCTGCCAGCCTGAGTGGTGGAAGCTAGAGTCAGTCTCAGGGATGTAGATTCAGGTGCTGACTGATTAATTAAGGGAGTTAACCCCGAAGCTGTGCCTGGCAGATCCTTTACAATATGCTAAAAAAAAGGAGGCCCCAAAATCCACTAGGTGCTCCTTTGCTTCAGAGGCCGGTGTTTCAGTAAATTGGCGCACTAGGGCCACATGTGGGGTATTTCTAAAAACTGCAGAATCTGGGCAATAAATAATAAGTTACATTTCTCGGGTAAAACCTTCAGTGGTACAGAAAAAATGTATTACAAATGAATTTTGTAAAAAAAAAATTAAATTTGTAACTTTCACCTCTACTTTGCTTTAATTCCTGTGAAACGCATAAAGGGTTAATACACTTTCTGAATGCTGTTTTAAATACTTTGAGGGGTGCAGTTTTCAAAATGGGGTGATTTATGGGGACTTTCTAATATATAAGGCCCTCAAAGCCACTTCAGAACCGAACTGGTCCTTGTAAAAATCGCCTTTTGAAATTTTCTTGAAAATATGAGAAATCGCTGCTAAAGTTCTAAGTCTTGTAACGTCCTAGAAAAATAAAAGAATGTTCAAAAAACGATGCCAAATTAAGTAGACATATGGGAAATGTTAACTAGTAACTATTTTGTGTGGTATTACTATCTGTTTTACAAGCAGATACATTTAAATTTAGAAAAATGCTAATTTTTGCAAATTTTCTCCAAATCTTGGTGTTTTTTACAAATAAATATTGAATTTATCAACCAAATTTTTTTCACTAACATAGAGTACAATATGTCACGAGAAAACAATCTCAGAATCGCTTGGATAGGTAAAAGCATTCCGGAGCTATTACCACATAAATTGACACATGTCAGATTTGAAAAATCAGCTTCGTCCTGAAGGCCAAAACAGGCTCAGTCCTGAAGGGGTTAATGGGCTAAAAAAAAAAAGTGTTCAAAATAAATAAAGTAAAAAAGAATTAATAAATATTGATGCAAATAAAAAAAAACAATTAACAAACTTTGTACATTAACTCATGTTCTAAAAGAAATCTACAATTTGCCCTGCGCAAAGCTTTAAAGGGATCCTGTCATCAACATCTTACCTGTTAAACTCACCTGAACCCTCAATGGCCGCAGCTGTCCAGAGTTCATTCCTGTTCTCTTCTTACCTGAAGTCCTCCTCTGTCAGTAAATATAATCGTTTAAACTTTTCCCGCCTTTTATGGTAATTATTTTTCCCTCTGGGATGCAGCTTCTTAACCACGCCCACTGCCACCACCTGTCCGGCCCTGACTGGCTAAGGAGCTATCAATCAAAAAGAAGGAGGTGGAGTCCACTCTGAGACGCTGGAGGAATGAAAATCTTACTCTTTTCAGATGAAGATTTGACTCTTTTCTGCTCATTTGCATACGGTGTGGGACCACTGAAAAACGGAATACTAAAGCTACAGAGCTTACTTAGAACATATTTATAGCTTAGATGACAATGATTTTTCACCCACTTTCACCAGGTATTGCTGGCTTTATAGCTAAAATGCTGGTGACAGGTTCCCTTTAAACAGAAATGTAGTCTTAACAATTTAAAATGTTATAGATTACAAAATTCTGGAACACATAAAAAAAACAATTGCTCGATACCGAAGGAAACAATTAATTCAGTCAATAAGGGGGTATGATGCTTTATTTATGTACATACTGTAGGTCTATTTGGTTACAATTCTTGTATGCTTACTGTAGGAATGTAACATCTGCATACAATGTGTCTTAATAATGATTCTGAAATTTTCAGCTAGGACAAAATTTAATGTGAATCTTTATAACATAGCCTATTAAGTCTCAGCACTTTCTTCTTGGCTGAAAAATAATCATAATGTTAAGGTTACCTTCACAGATGTTGGAGTGAATTACAAAGCACTGGAAGGGAAGGCTATAGGAAAAATATATGCATCGGTTATATTTATTTTTAAATTGAGCTCCTTTATGCATGGAGCTGAGTTAAATTAAAGTTTAAATAAAAAGATAATACGTGGATATTTGTCATACTTTTTAACTCACTAAATCCATCACCTTTATTAAAATTGATAAAACTGAGGTTCTCTGTAACTACATTTTGGGATGAAACTGAGAAACCATTAAAACACTAATTAATCCCATTATTTTGTAACATTTTAGTTAACATCAGAGCTAGCTATATATATATATATATATATATATATACATATATATATATATATATATATATATATATATATACATATATATATATATATATATATATATATATATATATATAGAGAGAGAGAGACAGAGAGAGAGAGAAAGAAACTTTGCAGCACTCCAACATGAAAAAGGTGGTGGTTTATTCAATCCAAAACAACAGCTGTTGTTTTGGATTGAATAAACCACCATCTCTTTCATGTTGGAGTGCTGCAAAGTTTCTTTCTCTATATATTATAATACGTCCGAGGATCGGGACGTTTTACTGGGCACCTGGTCGATTATTCCTGTGTGAGTGCTGCTGCCTTCTTGTTTGCTATATATATATAAAAAAAAATCTGAAGCATATTAGTTGTTTATTTGAAGCCGCACAGAAGCATGATGCAGCCTTTGAATAATTGTATGTATATATATATATATATATATATATATATATATATGCAATGTGGAAGACATACTTGTTTTTTCGTCTCATTCAGGGAATTTGATTAAGACAGCCAGCCCATTAGGGCTGTCAACAACATTCAAGTGGTAATTAGTTTAGCCATTACTGACTTGGGAAAAATGTTAACTGATGAGCTATAAAATCCCACTGCCAAATACAAAGATTACAATACACTGGTGTTTAGTTATCTGGGGTTTAATGAAAAGAAAAATAAATTCAAGTGCAAGGGCACATTGTAAGCAAGGACTTGTTTAACAGTTTTTTTTACACCAGTTTTTACTAGGACCAGTGGCAGGCTGGGGCGGGGGGCAGGAAGGCATGTTGCCCCTTGGGCCAGGCCCCAAGTAGACATTAGGACCACAGCAAAATTCGGCTTGGGGAGCGGTGAACATGGCTGTATTTATTCACCGCCCCTCGGGCCTCTACTCCTCCTTTTCTGCAACCCGACACACATAATAGGGCTATCCTATCAGTAAAGAGAGGTGGAGCCGGATTTTCCAGGGGGCGGGGTGGATTGTCAAGGAACCCCCACCGATCACAAGAACAGGGGTCCCAAAACCCCCGTTCCTCTTCAATGAACCCCCTGAAATTAGGAAGAAACTGAATGGAGCGGCGGTCGAGCATGCATCCACTGCTCCATGCAATGTCTACGAGAATGACGGAAACAGCCGAGCACCTAGAGCGTCCAGTAAGTCGGAGCGGATGCAGGAGCATTTTGTTTTCTTTCCTAAAAAATGATCTGTGACTTGGGGAGGATAGACACTACTGTACTTAATTGTGTCTGCGTTGTGTATGCAGATACAATTGAAAGCGCTGGCGAGCCAAGGGAGCCTTCAGTTTTTAAAAGTAGGTCAATGAACTAAGGTAACATGGGACGACGTTAGGTAAACTAACCAATGACAGCTTAGAACCGTCATTGCTTAGTTTACCGTCATGGAGGACATTGTGGCTCCAGTGCTGGACCCATGAAAGGTAAGTATAATAATTGCTTTGCTTTTTTATGTGTTACTAATGCATTTTGTTGTGTGTCCGTGTTTTTTTTTTTACAGGTCCGGTTGTTGGACTACTTCGGATTTGGGGACTACTTCAATGACAGCATTTTTTATTTTATTTTCAATAAAATGGTTAATGAGGTTTGTGTTTTTTTTTTATTTTAATAAAAATATTTTTTTCCATGTGTTTTTTTAAACTTTTTACTACTGTCTTAGTAATGACCACTGACTAATTGACAGCGTCCATTACTACGGTGGGATTTAGTGTTAGGCGGTGAAAAGACTAACACTAACTTCCCATTATTACCTTGGTATCCACCGGCAATAGCGGATTCCAATAAGTCAATTTAGGGCAGACCTGATGGTTCCGTGGGGCCCATGGCTGGCCAAAGGATAAAGGGCTCAATTGTATCCGCATCCTTTGGCAGCGCTGGCGAGGCAAGGGTACCAATCCCCGCCATTCATTGCTTTTTTGTAATGCAGGTCACGTGGTGGTGTCGTTGTGCCGCCAGCGTCGCTCTCTGGATGTGACCTGGTCAGAAGAGACCAGGTCTGCATTGCTGGAGGAGAGGATGGTGTGGAAAACAGGGACAGGTGAGTGTGACACTATATACAGGGGGCTGTGTGGTGTTATCTACAGGGGGCACTCTGGCGCTATCTACAAGGGGCACTGTGGTGTTATCTGCAGGGGGCACTGTGGCACTATCTGCAGGGGGGCACTGTGGCCCTATCTACAGGGGGCACTGTGACACTATCTACAGGGGGGATGTGGCACTATCTTCAAGGGGTTGTGCTGCACTATCTACAAGGTTTGGTATGGATCTATCTACATGGGGTGTGTAGAGCTGTCTACAGGGAGTAGTGTGGCGCTATCTACCAGGGCAGTGTGGTGCTATCTACTGGGGGTGGCACTACTTCTATAGGCACTAGATGTGGCACTACCTACCTAGGCAGGGTGTGACACTATCTTCATAGACAGTATCTGCAGGAGTCAATATTTAGAGGGGGCATTGTGAAACTACAGGGGACTGTGTGTGGCACTATCTACAGAGCGCTGTGTGTGGCACTATATACAGGAGGCTGTGTGTGGCACTATCTACAGGGGACACTTAGGCACTATCTTCAGGGGCACTGTGGCACTATCTTCAGGGGGTGTGGCACTATATACAGGGGAACTTTGGCACTATCTACTGTGGTCACTGTCACTAACGACAGGGCCAATGTGTGGCACTATTCCACAAAAAGTCTTTGTGTAGTCCAGGACTAATAGGCAAATGGCTGTTACCATTCCCATTTTCAGGAGGATGTAACCCTACACAGTATTAGGCCGGATTTACACGAGTGTGTGTGTTTTGCGCACGCAAAAAACGCTGCGTTTTGCGTGCGCAAAAGGCACTTAACAGCTCCGTGTGTCAGCCCCGTATGATGCGCGGTTGCGTGATTTTCGCGCAGCCACCTTCATTATGACACTCCGTTTGGATGTTTGTAAACAGAAAAGCATGTGGTGCTTTTCTGTTTACATTCGTAGTTTGACAGCTGTTGCGCGAATCGCGCTCGTCCCACGGGTGTGATTCCGTGTGGCATGCGTGATTTTCACGCACCCATTGACTTGAATGGGTACGTGATGCGCGAACAATGCAGAAATATAGGACATGTCGTGAGTTTTACGCAACGGACTCACGTTGCGCAAAAATCACGGACTGTCTGCACGGCCCCATAGACTAACATAGGTCCGTACAACACGCGTGAAAATCACGTATTACACGTTCGTCTAAACAAGCCCTTATACTTTTAGCGATGGTTGGAGACTGTCAGTATGTAGGGACACAGCACTTTGACAAGGGGAATCGTAACACACCTTTTGTCAATTCTCACGCAGAAAACTGGGGTTGACGATAGACACGGCGTGGCAGGGCACAAGTTTTGGGACCGGTTCAGGGCCTATGGTCTACTTAATCCGCTACTGTCCACCATCATCAGGGAAACCAAGAAGAGCCGGGTATGGTCCAGTACCCGACTATCTGTAGTGATGGATGGGCACTGGGGTGGGAGCAGGCTGGTATTATTTGACTGGGAAAGCATAAAAACCGTGGCCCCTCCCACCCTAGTAATGCTAGCCTGCTGCTACCTTGTTGTATCTGGCTGGTAATGAAAAATGGGAGGGACCCCACATCGTTTTTCTTTAAATAATTTGGGGGATTTGTTATCACAGTATTTACATAATCAGGAGCCAACAGTTTTGAGTTCCGGTTAGGGTTGTCAAGATACCAGAATTTGGACTTTGATACCGATAATTTGTGTAGTATTGCGATTACCTTTACCAACAATAAAAAAAACATCAAGCATCCTGCAACCCTAGTTCCTGGTCCCTGTGTTGCTAACGGCTCATTCATATATCTGGGATTGTACAACACATGCTTGTGCGATCCCAACATGAGAACATCCCCTGCAGCCGTTGCCTTTTAAGGGTAGCTGGATATAAAACCAATTACCTCTGCCACCTTTATACATCAGGCAAGAGTAAGCAGGTTGAGGATGGGCCGCTACTCATGGGCCAGTGCTGTGTGCTTGCCCCCCCAGGCTCAAATTTGTCGGCCAGCCCCTGGCTAGGAATATATTTGAATAAGTTTGTGAACTAATAGTGTAAATGTACATAATAGATATTTCAATTGACCAGTTTACACAATTTATATACACTGCAAGTACACGACTATAGCTGAATTAACCACTTCCCGCACCCTGTCGTTAATGCACGTCAAGGTGTGCAGTTAGTTTGCGCACCTTGACGTGCAGTTACGTCTGCACTTTATAAGTTAACCGCTGCGCGGCGCAACACCGCAGCGGCGGTTAACTTTACAGTCTGTCTGCCCTGATGTCCGGGCAGACTACAAGGGACCAATGCAAGCGGTCCCTTGTTGGAGATCGCTCCGATTGGCTAGTCTGTACAGACTTACCAATTGGAGATTGGAACCTTAGAAGAACGACGTCACAGGCTTTGATTTCCTCTGTTGGAGTCAGGAAGTGGAGGAGATCGGAGCCTGTGGACGTCGAGAGAAGAAGCAGTGAACACAAAGTAAAAAAAACAAAACATTAAACCCTTGATCACAGTCTTTAACTGTGAACATCCCCACCCTTCCTCTTCCAGTCTATAAGGGAGCTTTTTGTCAGTGTAGTTTAGTCAGTATTAGTGTCATAAAAAAATAATAATAATTTGTGTATGTTTGTGTTAGGTCAGTGCATCAGTCAATCAGCGTCAGTTAGCATCAGTCAGTGTGTGATTGTCAGTCAGTGTCAGTTAGTCATCGTCTTTATGTCAGTGTACTTTAGTCAGTGTTAGTCAGCGTCAATTTAGTCAGTGTTAGTCAGCGTCAATTTAGTCAGTCAGTCAGCGTCAGTTAGTCATCGTCTTTTTGTCAGTGTTAGTGAGAGTTTTAGTGTCATAAAATAAAAAACAAAAAATATATATTAGTGTACATTAGTGTTAGTATTTAGTGTTTTATCTAAAAAAAAAAAGACAAAAAAAGTTATATTATACATTTGTTGTATACAGCACTTTAGTATACAAGTCCACATATACAGTGAGTAAAAATAAAAAAAATGGCCTGCAAAACATTTACTGCAGTGGAGGCATATGAGATGCTCGCATTGGACACAGATACTGCAAGTGCTGCTGGGTCCGCTTTCGTTCTGTCCTCCTCTTCAAGCGACACCGAGGAACCACCTCGCAGCCGAAGGAGGGTTAGTGTTCAGGTTACACCTGCACCTGATCCCAATTGGTTGCCCCCAACCTCCTATACACCCAAGTACCGGACTGTCATGCTGCTGCAGGGGTCCAAGTCCAGACAGCAGGGCTGTCCGAAATGTAGTTTTTCAAGCTCTTTTTTTCAGACAGCCTTGTGGACAAAATTGTTGAGCAAACAAACCTTTGTGCTAAACAATTTATTGCTGTCAACCCCGGTAGTTTTTATGCCAGGCCATACAGGTGGCATCCCACCGACAAAGCAGAAATACTGCAGTACTGGGGATTGGTCCTAAATATGGGCCTAACGAAGAAGCCATCGGTGAGGGCCTATTGGTCCACTGATATTTTGTACCACTGCCCATGATACCGTACCACAATGCCCAGGTCTCGTTTTGAGGCAATCCAAAAATTCTTACATTTCAATGATAATTCCCAGTGCCCCCCCCCCCCCAGAATGACCCCAATTTCGATTGACTCTATAAAACTAGACCCCATATTTCCAATTTGGCAGAAACATTTTCATCATCCTATACCCCTGGAAGATAAATTGCCATTGACGAGTCCCTGGTGCATTTCAAGGGAAGGGTGAAGTTCAGGCAGTATTTGCCCAACAAACGTGCCAGGCATGGCATCAAGTGTGAGTCGGAGTCGGGCTACACACATTCTTTTTAGAATATATGAGGGAAGGGACAGTCAGATTGAGCCTCCAAACTGTCCACCCGTCCTGATCACAACTGGGAAGATTGTCTGGGACCTCCTGCACCCACAGTTTAATTGGGGGTACCACTTGTACATAGAGAACTGGTACACAAGTGTACCCCTGTTCAAATGCCTGGCGGAGCAAAAAACAGTGGCAAGTTGGGATGGTCCATAAAAACCAATGACAGCTCCCAAAAACCCTTCTCAGTCAACCCCTGCAGCAGGGGGAGAGCAGGGCGCTCCATAGCGAAGGGGTTATTTTTCTAAAATTCAGGGACAAGAAGGATGTGTTGATGCTAACATACTTTCATGATGCCACCTGCTCCCTTGTGCCTGTGCGTGGTGCAACACCCACCCCCATGTCACAGCCTGTCTGCATCCAGGCCTATAACAAATACATGGGGGAGTGGACCTTTCTGACCAGATGCTCAAGCCATACAATGCCATGCAGAAATCAAAAATTTGGTACAAAAAAATGGCGGTTTACTTTGTCCAAATGGCATTGTACAACTCCTTTGTAATATACAGGAGCACTGGTCAGGGGGAGACATACCTGGAGTACCAGGAGAAGGTGATCAAATCCCTTCTCTTTGGGAATGTGGCAGAGGTAGGAGAAAGTTCTACCTTTGCAAGTAGGGATGTCCCCAGGAAAGTTCCAGGGCAGCACTTTCCTGGTGAAGTGCCGCCCACAGAAAAAAAAGGCACCCCCAGAAAAGGTGTCGTATCTGTGCCAAAAGAGGCATAAGAAGAGACACGACATACCAGTGTAACACCTGTCCCACCCGTCCTGGACTATGTATAAAGGAGTGCTTCCAGATATATAACACCTCTCTGGAGTTCTAAATTAAATTTGTATTTGCCACTTTCAATTATAATTATCGTCCCTTTCATTTACAATTACAGTCCCTTACCATAACCATTTCACCATTTAAAAATTGAACATCCCCCCATAACAAAACTAAAAATACTCATTATACCCCTAGATGAATACCTAGGATTTGTAATACCGTGTAGTATCTGCACCATTTATTTAGGCCTATGCAAACATGACATGTGCCCAAAAAGCATCCAAGTAAAATAAGGCCTCAAAATTATTGTGGTGTTCCAATACTTTCTGGCCCTGCCATATGTCCAGCAACAGCAGATTAGGGCCAATTTGGGTATATTTCTAAACTCAGAAGAAATAGCCTAATAAATTAGGTGCTTTTCTTCACTTGCATGCTCTGAACAATCTGTCCTATAAATGAAGCATTTGTGAAAAAAATTTAATTAATTTTGTTCATGCCAGATTTCCACAAGATTCTGCAAAAAAAACTGTGCGGTCAAAAAAGTGTTGACAACCCTAGATAAATTCCTTGTGGGGTGTAGTATTCGAAATGGGGTAATTTCTGGGTGTTTTCCATTGTTATTGGGGCTCAGAGTCTCTTCAAAAATCAAATGGGGCTGTTGAACCAGTCATGCAAAACTTGGGCCCTGAAAATCTAAGGCTGCTCCTTAAATTCCAGGCACTGTCATGTGACCACACAACATATTTGGACCATTTTTGGGGTATCTCAGAACTCGGTACAAATGGGCCAATAAATGTTGAGGTGCCTTTCTTCGCTTGCATGGTCTGTACAATCTGTCCTATAAATTAAACATTGGTGAAAAAATGTAAATAGTTTTTTTAAAGCCAGATTTCCACAAGATTCTGCACATAAAAATGTGTGGTCAAAAAAGTGATCACACACCGAGAAAAATTCTTAGAGGGGTGTAGTTATCAAAATGGGGTAATTTCTGGGTGTTTTCCATCATTATGGGGGCTCAGAGTCTCATGCAAAACTTGGGCCATGAAAACCTAAGGTTGCTCCTTCACTTCCAGGCATTGCCATGTGTCCACACAACATATTTGGTCCACTTTGGAGGTATCTCTGAACTCAGTACAAATGGGCCAATAAATGTTAAGGTGTTTTTCTTCACTTGAAAGCTCTGTGTCTGAAAAACCTGTCCTATAAATGAAGCAGTTGTGAAAAAAATGTAAAAAATGTATTTTTCACGCCAGATATCTACAAGAGTCTGCAAAAAAAAACTGTGGGGTGCAGTTTCCAAAATGGGGTCACTTTTGATAGGTTTCCACTGTTTTGGTCCTTCCAGTGCATTGCAAACATGACATGACACTGAAAACCATTCTAGCAAAATCCGTTCTCCAAAATCCAAATGACGCTCCTTCTCTTCTAAGCCCTGTTGTGGGTCCAAACAGCAGTGTATTACCACAAAAGGGGTATTGCCGTAATCGGGAGAAATTGCTTTACAAATGTAGGGGTGCTTTTTCTCTTTTATTCCTTGTAAAAATTAAAAATGTCTAAGTTTTTTCAGAAAAAAAGTACCGTATATGTCGGCGTATAAGACGACTGGGCGTATAAGACGACCCCCAACTTTTACCCTTAAAATATAGAATTTAAGATATACTCACCATTTCGTGCAGGAGTGCTTCACTATGGCCATCGGCGGCAGGACCCAGGACTCTCTGTCTCTTTGAACTCGCGCATGCGCAGATAGGCTGCTTCATCGCGCAAGATCTGAGAGGCAGGGAATGAGAGGAAAGGGCGGGCCAGAGCATCTTACAGAGATGTTCCCTGGCGGCTAATACCGGCTTCCCTCAGATCCGTGGCGGATTCCGTGCATCCCGGGAGCCTGTGTACCGGACTGCAGGCTCACAAGGTAACACACAACCTGTGTGTAGACAATATGTAGACTAGGGATGTCACGATACCAGAATTTGGACTTCGATACCGATACTTCGTTTAGTATTGCGATTTCGATACCAATTTAGATACTTTTGCCAACAGTAATAAAAAAAAAATTCTTCCGTTTTCTGATGTGAGGCGCGACGTGTGATGAATTTTGAACGCGCCTCACATTAATAGTAATTAATCCCATCATGTTTCTCAGTCATATTGGGTTAATGTGCGAGGTACATGATGGGGTTAATTACTATTAATGTGAGGAACATGGAGGGTAAATTCATCGCACCTCATGCCTCACATTAATAAGTGAATGAAAGCCGTGTTTATTTCATTTTTTTATTTTAATGTTTATTGTAAAAAAGGTGAAAGTGTATTTTTTTTAAAATTTAACAATACTTTGTTTTTACTTTATTTTTAAACTTTAATGTACTGACATATTTCAGATATGTGCCAGTACATTAACCTGTGGACGGATAATACACAGGCAGTTGTTAGGACATACTTGGGTATGTCCTAACAACATGAAATATGGTAAGACAGCCCTGGGGTCCGTCAATAGACCCTGGGCTGTCTGCCCATATATGGTATGGCCCTCGATCGCGTCACAGGAATTCCCTGTGACGCGATCCAGGGGCATCCCCCCTTCTCACTTTCCCCTGAATGCTGCAGTCAGCTGTGATCGCAGCATTCAGGGGAATAACGGCGGAGATGAGAGGTTTCTCTGATCTCCGCCGTTATAGCGCGGGGCTGCGGCTGTGTAATACAGCCATTGCCCCGCTCCTGACAGGAAGTGCGCGCGCGGTCAGCATGAGGTGATGCGGCCGGCGCTGCACTAATGAGCGGCAGTTCAGGCACTGAAGACAGAACATGGGGGTGTTTTGTAGCGCGCCCGCCATGTTCTGTCTCCAGTGCCGCCGCTCATTAGTGCAGCGCTGGCCGCATTGCATCATCCTGACCCCGCGAACTTATCATGACTCAGGAGCGGGGCTGTGGCTGAATTACACAGCCGCAGCCGCGCTCCCATACATTCATGTGTCACTATACTGAGCCGTGCGGCTGCAACGTGCATCCCTAATGTAGACAATATCCGGCATATAAGACGACCCCACACTTTTGACATTTTTTTAAGGGTGTAAAAAGTCGTCTTGTACGCCGATATATACGGTAGATTTTTATCTTCACACACTAATTCAAATAAATTTAGCAAAAAAAACCTGTCAGGTCAAAATGCTAACTATACCCCTAGAAAGATTCCTTGAGGGGTTCAGTTTCCAAAATGCGGTCAATTTTGGGGGGTTTCCACTGTTTTGGTCCCCCCAGTGCATTGCAAATGCGACATGGCACCGAAAACTATTCCAGCAAAATCCGCTCTCCAAAATCCAAATGGCCCTCCCTCTCTTCTGAGCCCTGCTGTGGGTCCAAACAGCAGTGTATTACCAAATATGGGGTATTGCCGTAATTGGGAGAAATTGCTTTACAAATGTAGGGGTGATTTTTCTCCTTTATTCCTTGTAAAAATTAAAACTTTCTACGTTTTTTTCAGAAAACAAGTAGATTTTCATCTTCACACACCAATTCAAATAAATTTAGAAAACAAACCGTCGGGTCAAAATGCTAACTATACCCCTAGAAAGCTTCCTTGAGGGGTGAAGTTTCCAAAATGGGGTCACTTTTGCAGTGTTTTTACTGTTTCAGCAGCACAAGAACTCTTCAAACCTTACATGGTGCCTAAAATATATTCTAAAAAAATTAGGCCCCAAAATCCCCTAGGTGCTCCTTTGATTCTGAGGCCTGTGCTTCAGTCCGTTAGTGCACTAGAGCCACATGTGGGTTATTTCTAAAAAGTGCAGAATCTGGGCAATAAATATTGAGTTGCATTTCTTGGTTAAGACCTTCTGTGTTACAGAAAAAAATGTATTACATATGAATTTTGGCAAAAAAATGAAATATGTAAATTTCAACTCTAGTTTGCTTTAATTCCTCTGAAACGCCTAAAGGGTTAAAACACTTTCTGAATGCTGTTTTGAATACTCTGAGGGGTGCAGTTTTCAAAATGGGGTGATTTATGGGGACTTTCTAATATATAAGGCCCTCAAAGCAACTTCAGAACTGAACTGGTCCCTGAAAAAAATAGCCTTTTGACATTTTCTTGAAAATATGAGAAATTGCTGCTAAAGTTCTAAGCCTTGTAACGTCGTAGAAAAATAAAAGGATGTTCAAAAAACAATGCAAACATAAAGTAGACATATGGGGTATGTGAAATAGTAACTATTTTGTGTGGTATTACTATCTGTCTTCCAAGCAGATAGATTTAAATTTCGAAAAATGGTAATTTTTGCAAATTTTCTCTAAATTTAGATGTTTTTCACAAATAAATATTGAATATATCAACCAAATTTTTTTCATTAACATAAAGTACAATGTGTCACGAGAAAACAATCTCAGAATCGCTTGGATAGGTAAAAGCATTCCCAAGTTATTACCACATAAATGAACACATGTGAGATTTGAAAAATCAGCCTCATCCTCAAAGCCAAAACAGGTTCAGTCCTGAAGGGGTTAAACCAACATTTCTCCTAAGCTTACAAGAACTTGTTCTAAGAAATTAACTAAGCCTTTTTTTAAGCCATCTACTGTTCCTGCTGTGACCAGCTCCTGAGGTAGGCTATTCCATAGAGTCACAGTTTTTATGGTAAAGGAGGCTTGTTGACTCTTTTTTCTCCAGATGTGCTTCCATGTCTTGAGCGGGTTTTTATATGGAACAGGTTTTCATCATATTTTTTTGTATGGGTTATTCATATACTTATACAAGTTAATCATGTCCCCCCTTAGTCGTCTCTTTTCAAGGCTAATTTGGTTTAATTCCTTTAATCTTTCCTTCTAACTAAGATTCTATATGCCTCTTATTCGTTTAGTTGCTGTTCTTTGTATTTTTTTTCATCTCCGGGGCATCTTTTCTATAAAATAGTGCCCATAACTGAACTGCATATTTTAGATGAGGCCGCACTCAGTGGCGGATTAAGTAGACCATAGGCCCTGGGCCGTTACCCAAACTTGGGGCCCCATTCTCCACCGCCACCCTGCCGCGCATTAACTATTGCTAACACTGGAAGAAAGACAAAGAAAATGGATCCAGCGCTGAGTCCTCTGAAGTCTTTAAAAGGAAACTATTTCCAAGTTTTATTAAAGAATTGTCAAAAAATTAAAAACATTAGCATGATAGGAAAATATTCTCAAAAGGAATGAGGATTTATGGCAGTGTAAGCGGTGCCTACGCGTTTCTGACGCTTGCAGCGTCCTTAGTCATGGCTTTTATGAAATCGCTTAGTCAGTCTGAGACTTTATAGCCAGTCTATTTTTAGCAATGGTTAATTGCGGGTCAAAGTAGGGAACTCCCTGGTATACCTTGGAACGCAAATCACTTCCTGGTAGGAAGGAATAGAATAAAGCTAACCGAAGAAATATAGTGTGCTTTACTTGCGGGGTTTTTCCTACGGGATTTTATTAAAAAACAAACTGACTGAGAATATGTTAGGTGTAAGAATAAAGGGTAAAAATGGTTAAAAGATTTTAATCTGAATTGAAGGAGACATTCGGAAGACTGAAAAATATTATTTAAATTAATTATTAAGAAAAACGTAAATGGAAATAATTAATATATAAGAAATCTGTGTGATGTGATTCATTATATCACAAGGAGTTAATATTAAATAAATTTGGCTGGGCATATTATTGTATGTAGAGAAATTCGTTATATTCTGTAATTGTATGGGCTGTCTCTTTGGCCGGAGGAATACAATGTTCCGTTTTGACTCAAACTAGCTGGTGTACTTGAAACGCAAATCTATGATTTTATTTGGGTTGTTCTAAATTGTCAAGATGTTTTTGTCATTAGTCCTGAAAAAATTGGACGTTAAAACTAAATGATGTATTTATTACCGATATGAGTAAATATTTTGGGAATGAAAATATGGATTATCATCAGAAATGTTAACATTTTGTATACATAAATGGAGTCTCAGAATTGATATTATCTGTAGATTGTTAAGTGTGTGGTGAAACCACTCCGTCATAGATTCATTTATTATGTTAAATTAATGGGGGGGAGGAAGGCTATCAGATACCTCAAATCATTGTCACGCTTCACAAAGAGAAGCTGAAGTGACATCACGTGTATGTATCCGGCATCAGGCCAACCAGAAATATGTCTTAGTCCCCTGAATCAACAGGTCCATAACCATATCCCTCGGAGAAAAACCCAGGGACGGCTCTCGATGGCCAATCTCGCAAGGTGAGTATAAATTATTTTTATAATGTATCGAGCGAAGAAAGGTATACTGTGCTGGTTATTTATTGTAATAATATCGGCTATCTCTTAGTCCGGAGGAATATAAGACTCTGCTATGACTAAAACTAATTTGTTGAGATATTTTTGTCAATAGTCCTAAAAGAATTGGGCATTTAAACTAAGTGATGTATGTATTTGCGGTGTAAATGGATATCTTGGAAATGAGAACGTGTATTGTCACCCGTAATATTAAAATCTTGTATACATAAAAGGAGTCTCGTATTGATATTATCTGTAGATTGTTAAATATGTCGATGTTAATTTGTCCGTGGTAAGACCACTACGTAGTAAGTCCATTTATTTTGTTATATTAATGTGGGAGAAGGCTATCAAATATCTCAGATCTTAGTCACACTATACGGGGAGAAGCTAAAGTGACAGCACGCGTGTGAAACCCACGTCTAGGTCAACTGGAAATATGTCCTCGTCCCCTGAATCAACAGGTCCATAACGGTGTCCCTCCAAGAAGAACCCGGGGACAGCTTTCGGGGACTAATCTCGCAATGTAAATATAAATATTTTTTTGTGTTGGACGAAGGGAAAAATACTATACTCGTTATTAATTGTGTGTGAAGGAAGCTTGACATTAGGGAATATTTATGCTATATTGAAGATGTGAACTAGGGGTTTAAATATGAAATTTGAAATTTTTATTGGGGTTCCCGTTCGTTACTCCTTATTTAATTATTGATTTGTGAATAATTATTCCGTCAGTATATATTTGTGGCAAAAATTTGCAACGACTAATATCTTTTGTTTTAGAAGAGAAAGTTGTTAACTTGCTATAATTTGGGTCTGAGAATGAGTGTTTTCGATTTGGTCAATAATGAAACATCAGATCTCTCCTTAGATTAAGACCATTGGGTGTTCGCGTTTGTAGCCTATATATCCAGAAAGCCTCTCTAGTATGTGTCTTGTATTTAATGTCCCCTCCTCTTCTAGGTGTGTGAATTTTCTCAATACCATAACATATAAAGTTGTTAATTGATCTGTTATGATGTTCCACAAAATGCTTCGCTGCATTCGATATATTTAATATGTTTGGGTTGCGGATATAGCCTAAATGTTCGAGTATTCTAATTTTAAGTTTTCGATTGGTGCATCCAATGTATTTGAGATTGCATTGTGTGCATTCTACAATGTAGATGACTGACTCTGAATTACAATTTATATAATTTTTGATGGTGAAAGTGTTAGAGTTTGTGGAGTTCCTAAATACTTTGGTCGGAAATGCATACTGGCAAACTTTGCAAATTTTTTGACCACATTTATAAAACCCTTTTTGTTCAAGCCACGTGGACTTGGGCGAGTTGGAACTGAAGAATGAGGGGGATAGAGAACTGCTGAGGGAGGGAGCTTTGCGTGCCACCACTCTGTAACCCTCGCTTAGAATATCTGCCAGTATCTCATCATCCATTAACATAGGGAGACGTTTGGTGATTATCTTCTTAATGTCGTTAAATTGGTTACTTTGGCCCAGGACCAAGGTCGGTTTGTTTGGTTCTGAAATGGAATGTGCTTGTTTTTGTGATAGAAGGACTTCTCTAGTTTTTTTGGAGGTAATGTTGGTTGCTCTCTCAAGTGACCACTGTGGATATCCTCTTCTATGTAATCTACTGGTGATTTGTTGCTGTTCCAATTTGAATTGGGTGTCAGAACTGCAATTGCGTTTTGCTCTATGGAATTCTCCTACTGGAATGGAAGTAATGGTTGATTTTGCGTGGTTACTGTGAGCATGTAAGATTGTATTGCCCGCTGTGGGTTTCCTAAAAGTTTTGGATTGTATTGGTGCATAATTAATGCCTGTTAATTCTAGATCTAGGAAATTTATGGTATTACTGTTGTGAGAGAATGTAAACCTTAAATTGGAAGAATTGGAATTTAGATACTCAACAAAATCCGGTATGGCAGATACAGTCCCCTTCCAGATGAAGAGGAGATCATCTATGTATCTGCCATACCAGTGAATGCTGTCTCCAAATGGATTTGACATGGAGAAAATTGTGGTTTCCTCCCACCACGCCATCACAAGGTTGGCTAGAGAAGGGGAGAATTTAGCACCCATGGAGACCCCCCTTAACTGCAGATAGAAAGTGCCATCAAAATGAAAATAGTTGTGGGTCATCAAAAAAGATAATACTAGTAGAATGAAAGTCTGGAGCTGGTCGCTATAGTCACTATGCATATTCAAGTGATGTTTAACTGATATGTGGGCAATGTGATGGGGGATGCTGGTGTATAGTGATGTCACGTCGCATGTTAACCATGTATAATTTTCAGACCATGTTTCAGTGTGAAAGGCACGAAGTACATCCGCTGTGTCCTTAAGATAACCTGGTGTATGTTGTGATATAGGCTGTAACAGGGAATCAAGCCACTCGGATGTTTTTTCCAAGAGGGAGCCTATACCTGACACAATAGGTCTCATTGGTGGAGGGAAAACATTTTTGTGAGTTTTAGGGAGTGCGTGCATGATGGGTGTGATTGGATGATTAACATACATATATTCATATTGTTTTAATGTTAGTGAACCAGTTTGAAGTCCTGTGTCTAATAGATGTTTAATTTCTTTTTGAAATTTAGATGTAGGATTGTCCTTCAGAACTTCATAGGTGTCAGGATCTGCCAATAGTTCTTTAATTTGGGTTTTATAATCGTCCTTGTTCATGATGGTGATGCTCCCCCCTTTGTCAGACATTTTGATAACAATATCCTTATTTTCTTGAAGGGTTTTGATTGCCTTTTTGAGGTTATTGGATAGATTCCTTGGTTCTTTTGACTTATCTTGGGTATCTAGTAGGTGTTGTAAGTCCTTTTCTACAATTGCTTGAAAGCGGTCCATGTTGTCAGTCCTTGAATTAGTGGGATAGAATTTGGTGTTTGGCGTCTTGAAATTGTTTGAAATATGACTATCCCTGGATTGTAATTCTGTGTTCAAGTTTTCCAAACAAATGAGGGTCCTGGATTCTTCAAATGAGAGGGTATGATGGATAGGTATATCCTTTGTTCTTTCGGTATTTTGTACTGTCGTGGGTGTCTCTTCTGTTGTGGTGATCATGTCCTTTTGCTCAATTTCATGTGTCTTTGACTCTTCCATATAAAAATGCCTTTTCACAGTTAAGTTTCTGACAAATTTATTAATGTCCATTAGGGTTCCAAAGAGGTCAAAGCTTGAACTGGGAGCAAAATTTAAACCGAGAGATAGTACCTCTGCTTGCTCTTTGGTGAGTACCGTGCTGGAGAGATTAATGATACTCAAATCGGATACAGGTTCTTGCGAGAGCGGAGGCGACGGCTCTGTTCTTGATCCGTGTTTATGTTTACGGCCGCCCCTCCTCCCCCGTTTTTTGATGTATGTTTATTTTTGTCAAAGATGTGCCTGGGTTTATATCCTCTCGTATTTTCGGTGTCAGATCCATCATTATCGCCCTCAGCTGAGTCAAATTCGGTGGAACTGAAACTCACTCGATGTTGGTAGTTCCCGTAATTTTTGCGGCGTTGTCGTTGTTTAAGAATAGGTTTTGTTTTGTTGTATATTTGCGTACGATTCTTCCACTCATATACTTGGTTGTTGGCATAATCATGTAAGTCCCGCTGAAATTTAGTTCTTTTAATATCAGCTATGGACTTATCCACCTTGTCTATGTTTTGCGTGGTACGTATTTCCAGTGCGACAAATTCAGGTGAGCTGGGGAATGAATCCAGTTTTGTTTTGGATCTGGAAATTTCCTCCTTTAATTCCGCAAGCTTGAACTCTTCCTGTTGTATAATAAGTTCCATCAATTTTAGGGAACAATTTGTGAGAGTCTGATTCCACTCTTTGCAAAAATCGTCAGAGTAATTGAATGATGGAATTTTTTTCAGACGTAGGCCTCTGGGTATCATTTCTTTTGTGCGATAATTTTTAAGGGTTGTTAAGTCCCACCATATTTTCGCCTCTTGTATCATGGATTTCTCTAATGAATGGAACATATCCTTCATTTCAAAATCTGTTTCACCACTGTTAGTTATGTTGCTGAACACTCTAGCAGCCATTTCAGATCGAATTTGATATGCATCAGATGCCATTGTATAGCAAAATTAATAGTTACTCGTTGGAAGATGGTTTGTATACAGTTTTTCAATAGTCTTCACTTCAAAGAAATAGGGAGTGCCTCAGCACTATGGATTAAAAACAAAGAAAATCGGCCACTGAGCTAGGTATATTCTGGCAGTATATTGAGAATGAAAACAACTTTACTTCTTTAATCTCTTATTGTATAAGTAAGACTGCCGTCATAAACCTCATGAAAAACCAACGTTTGATATCACAATGTATGGGAATATCTGTAAATTCCTATTCGATAGGAGCACGCAAGAAAAAACCGAAAAAGATAGAAAAAAGTTTGGGAGGATTCCTCCAGCTCACCTTATCGCATCAGTAGACTTGCGCACGGGTCCTCGTGTCGGCACACGTATGGAATGGAAGAAAGACAAAGAAAATGGATCCAGCGCTGAGTCCTCTGAAGTCTTTAAAAGGAAACTATTTCCAAGTTTTATTAAAGAATTGTCAAAAAATTAAAAACATTAGCATGATAGGAAAATATTCTCAAAAGGAATGAGGATTTATGGCAGTGTAAGCGGTGCCTACGCGTTTCTGACGCTTGCAGCGTCCTTAGTCATGGCTTTTATGAAATCGCTTAGTCAGTCTGAGACTTTATAGCCAGTCTATTTTTAGCAATGGTTAATTGCGGGTCAAAGTAGGGAACTCCCTGGTATACCTTGGAACGCAAATCACTTCCTGGTAGGAAGGAATAGAATAAAGCTAACCGAAGAAATATAGTGTGCTTTACTTGCGGGGTTTTTCCTACGGGATTTTATTAAAAAACAAACTGACTGAGAATATGTTAGGTGTAAGAATAAAGGGTAAAAATGGTTAAAAGATTTTAATCTGAATTGAAGGAGACATTCGGAAGACTGAAAAATATTATTTAAATTAATTATTAAGAAAAACGTAAATGGAAATAATTAATATATAAGAAATCTGTGTGATGTGATTCATTCCCTAATGTCAAGCTTCCTTCACACACAATTAATAACGAGTATAGTATTTTTCCCTTCGTCCAACACAAAAAAATATTTATATTTACATTGCGAGATTAGTCCCCGAAAGCTGTCCCCGGGTTCTTCTTGGAGGGACACCGTTATGGACCTGTTGATTCAGGGGACGAGGACATATTTCCAGTTGACCTAGACGTGGGTTTCACACGCGTGCTGTCACTTTAGCTTCTCCCCGTATAGTGTGACTAAGATCTGAGATATTTGATAGCCTTCTCCCACATTAATATAACAAAATAAATGGACTTACTACGTAGTGGTCTTACCACGGACAAATTAACATCGACATATTTAACAATCTACAGATAATATCAATACGAGACTCCTTTTATGTATACAAGATTTTAATATTACGGGTGACAATACACGTTCTCATTTCCAAGATATCCATTTACACCGCAAATACATACATCACTTAGTTTAAATGCCCAATTCTTTTAGGACTATTGACAAAAATATCTCAACAAATTAGTTTTAGTCATAGCAGAGTCTTATATTCCTCCGGACTAAGAGATAGCCGATATTATTACAATAAATAACCAGCACAGTATACCTTTCTTCGCTCGATACATTATAAAAATAATTTATACTCACCTTGCGAGATTGGCCATCGAGAGCCGTCCCTGGGTTTTTCTCCGAGGGATATGGTTATGGACCTGTTGATTCAGGGGACTAAGACATATTTCTGGTTGGCCTGATGCCGGATACATACACGTGATGTCACTTCAGCTTCTCTTTGTGAAGCGTGACAATGATTTGAGGTATCTGATAGCCTTCCTCCCCCCCATTAATTTAACATAATAAATGAATCTATGACGGAGTGGTTTCACCACACACTTAACAATCTACAGATAATATCAATTCTGAGACTCCATTTATGTATACAAAATGTTAACATTTCTGATGATAATCCATATTTTCATTCCCAAAATATTTACTCATATCGGTAATAAATACATCATTTAGTTTTAACGTCCAATTTTTTCAGGACTAATGACAAAAACATCTTGACAATTTAGAACAACCCAAATAAAATCATAGATTTGCGTTTCAAGTACACCAGCTAGTTTGAGTCAAAACGGAACATTGTATTCCTCCGGCCAAAGAGACAGCCCATACAATTACAGAATATAAAGAATTTCTCTACATACAATAATATGCCCAGCCAAATTTATTTAATATTAACTCCTTGTGATATAATGAATCACATCACACAGATTTCTTATATATTAATTATTTCCATTTACGTTTTTCTTAATAATTAATTTAAATAATATTTTTCAGTCTTCCGAATGTCTCCTTCAATTCAGATTAAAATCTTTTAACCATTTTTACCCTTTATTCTTACACCTAACATATTCTCAGTCAGTTTGTTTTTTAATAAAATCCCGTAGGAAAAACCCCGCAAGTAAAGCACACTATATTTCTTCGGTTAGCTTTATTCTATTCCTTCCTACCAGGAAGTGATTTGCGTTCCAAGGTATACCAGGGAGTTCCCTACTTTGACCCGCAATTAACCATTGCTAAAAATAGACTGGCTATAAAGTCTCAGACTGACTAAAAGATTTCATAAAAGCCATGACTAAGGACGCTACAAGCATCAGAAACGCGTAGGCACCGCTTACACTGCCATAAATCCTCATTCCTTTTGAGAATATTTTCCTATCATGCTAATGTTTTTAATTTTTTGACAATTCTTTAATAAAACTTGGAAATAGTTTCCTTTTAAAGACTTCAGAGGACTCAGCGCTGGATCCATTTTCTTTGTCTTTCTTCCATTCCATACGTGTGCCGACACGAGGACCCGTGCGCAAGTCTACTGATGCGATAAGGTGAGCTGGAGGAATCCTCCCAAACTTTTTTCTATTGCTAACACTACCTTTTTGTGAAAATATTAAAAAATGGGTGTTATGATTCCCCTTGTCAAAGGGTTGTGTCCCTACATACTGACCGTATCACACTGTGCAGGGACACATCCTCCTAACTGGGGAATAGTAACACCCATTATCAGTCCTGGACTGCACAAAGACTAGTTGTGAAATACAAGGATTTCCTATAGTAAACATGTCAGGAGAGGTGACAGATTCTCTATAAATCTAGTGACTCACAGGTTACGATGTCTCAGATTCAAGTAGTTTTTTTCCTTTTTTCTTCTCCATCCGGTTCAGACTTCATGATGACCCATTTCTGCAGAATATGTCTTCGGCTCCTCACTTTTCTAACATTTCCACACATATAAATGAAGATAAAATTATCATGGTGCCACACACTGGGCCTCTAAATATAATAGCACCATACACTGCGCCCCTGAATATAATTATGTCACACAGTGTAAAGTAAAGCATCACATACACAGTGCCCCTTGTAGATAGTGCCACACCCCCATGTGATAGCGCCACACACATCCCCCTATAGATAGTACTGCAAACACCCCCTGTAGATAGCACAGAACCCCTATAGATAGCATCACACAAAGCCCCCTATAGATAGCACTACACAGCGCTCCCTCCTTGTATATAGTGTCACATAGCACTCCCCCCTTGTATATAGTGTCACATAGTGACCCTGCTTGTATATAGTGCTACACAGCACTTCCCCCTTGTATATAGTGTCACACAGCTCTCCCCCTTTTATATAGTGTCTCACAGTGCTTCCCCCCTTGTATATAGTGTCGCACAGCGCTTCCCCCTTGTATATAGTGTCACACAGCGCTCCCCCGCTTGAATATAGTGTCACACAGTGCTCCCCCCTTTTATATAGTGTCTCACAGCGCTTCCCCCTTGTATATAGTGTCACACAGCATTCCCTCTTGTATATAGTGCTACACAGTGCTTCCTCCCCCTCGTATATAGTGCTACACAGCATTTCCCTCCTTGTATATAGTGCTACACAGCGCTCCCCTCCTTGTATATAGTGCTACACAGTGCACCCCTTGTATATAGTGCTGCACAGTTCTCCTCCCTTGTATATAGTGTCACACAGTGCTTCCCCCTAGTATATAATGCCACACAGCACCGCCCATTTTATATGGTGTCACACAGTGCTTCACCCCCTTGTATATAATGTCACTCAGCGCTTTCCCCCTTGTATATAGTGTCACACAGAGCTCCCCCTTGTATATAGTGCTACACAGTGCACCTCCTTGTATATAGTGCTACACAGTTCTCCCCCCTTGTATATAGTGTCACACAGCGCTTCCCCCCTCGTATATAGTGCTACAGAGCACTCTCCCTTGTTTATAGTGTCACACAGTGCTTCACCCCTTTGTATATAACGTCACTCAGCGCTTAACCCTTGTATATAGTGTCACACAGAGCTCCCCCTCTTGTATATAGTGCTACACAGCGCTACCTTCCTTGTATAGGGCCACACAGCGCTCCCACTTCTTGTATATAGTGCTACACAGCGCTTCCACCCCTTCTTATATATAGTATCACACAGCACCCCACCCCTTGCATATAGTTCTACACAGCGCTTCCCCCCTTCTTGTATATAGTGCTACACAGAGCTTCCCCCCTTCTTGTATATAGTGCTACACATCGCTTACCCCCCTTTTTGTATATAGTGCTACACAGCGCTTACCCCCTACTTGTATAAAGTACCACACAGTGCTTTCCCCCCTTGTATATAGTGCTGCACAGTGCCCCCCTTCTTGTATATAGTGCTACACAGCACTTCCCCACTTCTTGTATGTAGTGCTGCACAGTGCTTCCCCCCTTCTTGTATATATTGCCAAACAGCGCTCCCCCTTCTTGTATATAGTGCTGCACAGCGCTTCCCCCTTCATGTATATAGTGCTACACAGCACTTTCCCCCTTGTATATAGTGCTACACAGCGCTCCCCCTTCTTGTATATAGTACTGCACAGCACTTCCCTCCCTTCTTGTATATAGTGCTACACAGTGCTACACAGCGCTCCCCTCCCAAAAAGAAACGACAAATAAAATAAAAAATGTTTTAGTTACCTTGCCCCGCATGCGTAGACCAGCGTGATGCAGTGACGTCATCACGCCGGCCTGCGCAGGAAGTCTACGCAGCACCTTACAGGCTGTGGTCGCAAATACTAGTGAATGTGGCTGTCACTAACACCGGGGCCCCCTCCGGTGCTAGCGACGACACTGGACGTGAGAGGGCCCGTGCGGTGATGTGCAGTATGGACCGCCCTAATGATGATCCGCCACTGGCCGCACTAGTGCTCTGTAAAGTGGTAATATTATGTCCCAGTCCTTAAAATCCCTGTTCCTGTACCTAATATTTTTTCACTAGTAAAAACTTTATTTAACTTTTTTTACACAACCTATTAGTCCCCCCATGGGGACTTGAACCAGCGATTGTTGGTCTAATGTATTGCAGTCTATAGTCATTTTTAAACAGATCATCCAATTATATATTTGTACATTCTAATTAGATTGCCCATAAGATATCTGTAGTGTCCAATTATATATTTTGTACATTGTAATTTTTCTAAACTGAATAGCCCTAAGTTTGATAACCTTTTTGGTACTGCAAACCGCCCATTCCCTTAATTACCTTGGTCACCTTTCTTTGCACCCTTTCTAGTTCAGCGATGTCCTTCTTATGCACAGGTGCCCAAAATTGTACACAATATATGGTCTGACTAGTGATTTGTATAGAGGCAAAACTATGTTCTTGTTATGAGCATCTATGCCTCTTTTAATGCATCTCATGATTTTATTTGCCTTGGCTGCTATTGCCGGGCACTCGTTGCTAAAGGTAAAAGTATTGTCCACCAATATCCCTAAATATTTTTCAGTGGTAGTTTTACCCAGTGTTTTTACCATTTAAATTATAATTGTAAATTTTGATTCCTCGGCCCAAGTGAATAATAATTTGCCATTTCTCTGCCCAAACATCCAGCTTCCCCAAATCCCTTTGTAGTATTACATTATCCTCTTCTGTGTTGATTACTTACAGAGCTTAGTATAATCTGCAAATTCTGAAAAGACACTTTGTAAACCCTCTACAAGGTCCTTAATAAATATAATAAAAAAAGAGATCCCAATACTGTCCCCTGTGGAACCCCCTGGTAACTGTGACCCATTCTGAGGATGTACCATTATTAACCACCCTCTGTTTTCTATCACTGAGCCAGTTGTTAACCCAATTAGACATATTTTCCCCCATTCCCAACATTTTAATTTTATATACCAAACTTTTATTCGGTACAGTATCAAACACCTTTGAAAAGTCTAGATACACCACATCCACAGCCTAACCCAGGTCATATCTAGAACTTACCTCCCCATAAAAGCTGATCAGATTGGTTTGACATGACCGATTCCTTTATAAACCCATGCTGATGCTGGGTTAACAGTTTATTTGCATTAAGATACTCGAGAATAGTATCTCTTAGAAAACCCTCAAATATTTTACCCACAATGGAGGTTAAACTTACAGGTCTATTGTTACCGGGCTCACTTTTTTATCTCTTTTTGAATATTGGCACCACATTTGCTATGTGCCAGTCCTGTGGACCAGACCAAGTCATGATAGAATCCTTAAATATCAGAAATAAGTGTCTGTATATCACAGTACTTAATTCCTGCAGAACGAGGGGGTGTATACCATCAGTACCCGGTGATTTGACTGTTTTGGTGTTTTTAAGGCGGCACTGCACTTCTTGCTGGGTTAAGCAAGTGAAATGTAATGGAGAATTTACTTTATCCCTAATCATGACGTCTGATATTGGATTTTCAAGTGTAAATACAGTAGAGAAAAAGGTGTTTAGTTGATTGGACTTTTCCTCATCCTCCTCCAATATTATACCCAGATTATTATTCAGAGGGTCAACACTTTCAATTTTTTATTATTTATGTTTTTGGAAAATATTTTTGGGTTATTTCTACTTTCTTTGGCAATGATTCTCTGTTTCAATCTTTTTTTTTTTCGTCTTTTACACAACTTATTTTTTTCTTTATAATTATTTATCACCTTAACATACCTTGACGTAAGTGCCCTTCAAGGTGCAGGGGAGAAGTATGGAATGTGTTTCTTTTGTTGGACCTGCATGTTTCTGCCTCCCAGTTTATATCAGGGTAGTTAAAATCCCCCATAATAATGACTTCATTATGATTTGCTGCCTCATCTATTTGCTTTATTAGTTGGTTTTTGGCTTCTTCCATTATATTTGGAGACTTATAACAAACCCCTATCAGTATTTATTATTCTCTCTCCCTCCCCTTATTTCAACTCACTCCACATGATCATTTCCCTCATAGACATCATCATGCAGGATGGGTTTTAGGCAGGATTTTTCAGAAAATACTACATTTGAGGTCCTTGCCCTAAACACGTTACCCAAGTCCCTGAAATCAAGTGTTATGATTTATTTATTTTTGTTGCACTATGCTTTTTCTCTATAATTGGAAAGCTTAGGAGTTTACTACACGCTGTGTTATTATTGAGTTTAATGTATAAACAGTATACAGTTAACTCCTATGCTACCTCTAGTGGTGGCTGCAGGCAGTCTGAATGTTATGTTATAAATTAATTTCTATGCGGGGGATTAAGAAAAGAAAAACAAAGCTCTGACTGCTATAAAGATATATCAAGACGTTAATCTTGTGACTTTGCAGTAGCTGTGGTGAAAATAGCATTATAGAGAGTATTTCAGGCCTTACGCACAAAATCCAAACCACAGATTTCATAGAGCCAAATATGTTTCTCTAGATTAACATTCCCAGATCAACCTTATCTATCTTCATAGGATTTGTGGGAAGATCATCATCTCTCCACTTTAGTTGAATCAGTAGTTTTTCAGCTTTAATCAGTAAAGTAGGTAGGTTAGTTTTTGAGGGATGTAAAAAGGCAGAAGGTTTACACACAGTCATAAATTCTGGCGTTACTTTAATTGTAGTTAAACAGATTTATTTTTTTAAGCTGTTCAGCATTCAGCAGCCAAAATTTCTGAATTAACAGACAGTACCACTAAATATGTAATATAATGCTTTTGTGGGACTAACACCGGCAGTAGACATCTGAGCCAGCTAGATGTTTGGATAGGAAAGCTGGATTCCTTTACCACCTTGTCATAAGTTTACATGAGCGTATACACCTAGAGAAACCATTGGAGTTGCACATTATTTTGTTGGTTTCTTCCCTCAAAAAGGTGGCATGTAACTCAGTCTGGCACTCTCTAATAGATATAGGTTTATCAGAAGATAAGTTAAGAAGAAGACCGGAATATAATTATATAATTTAGATAAACGTTTATGAGGCAATTTAGTCAAGTTTCCCAATGTCTGATTGAGGTCGTAAACCTCAATATTCAGAGATGTGCTAAGCATAAGATCCTGTAGATTGGTGGAATAGAAAACCATGGTGACTTTGAGGAATTTGTGTATTGTGGTTGTATCTAATTTTCTCGATAGTGGGGCTGATTCTAATGGTCTTTTCACTTGTAGGGAGTGGATTAAAAACTTTGGCAGAAATGGAGAAAGTGTTTAGTCTTTCTCCGCCTTTGATTGCAAATATTGGCAAATGCGTACAGTCCCTTTTGTAATTGGAATTGTGAGCTGTGGCATCTGCTGGGGAGAGGAAAGTAGGTAATACTGTTATTGAGATTTAAGTAAAGATCATTCAATGTGCACCAATAGGGATTTATTCAATGCAACAATCAGAGAAAGCCATCTTAAAATTGACACTCGGTAGAGCATGTGACTGGACGTTCGGTCGGACGCTCCTCCCTCAGGCCCTCACCTCCTCCTCTGATGCCTCTCTGTATGCACGCTAGTTGGCTCCTATGCTAGAGTGCCTCCTCCTAGACCACCAGCCTCGCTCTACAGGAGGAAGGACCAGGAACGCTGGCGGCGGTGTAGTTTCACTCTTCAACTTCACTGTTGAACGCTAGAACGCTGCATTGGTGCTGTTTTTTCCTCTTCTACTTCATTCCCCCCAGGAAGTTAATGTTCTGCCGCCAGTTTGACTGTGTACGCTGGGCACATGTAATATAGAACCCATGTCTCACTATCTAGAGACTATGTCTTTGCCTCACTACCTGGAGTAGTGGTTTTGCAACCGTTTTTTGTGCCTCTGGGGGAAGTCCTGAGGATCTCACGTGAAGGACACTACTCCTTCCCACCTGGAATGAACCCAAGAGAGAAGTGTGGAAACGACGAAGCACCTGAATGGGTGAGAGATTTCCAGTACTCTGACATAATATACCTGTTGTCTTTCTCTGTAATGCACATTGTGATTTTCTGTGATTTGGCTGGATTTATTAGACTGGATGTAGTGTAGCGCTGGTAGCTGGTCAGTACTGTGCAACTTGCACCCCATTCATTTTTGCTCTTTTCCTTGAAGCTTGTGGGTGACATGGTGCTTCTGCTGTGTATCAGGGGTGTAGTGCTGGGACCCTATTTTCCTGTCTGTGGCATTTTTCTCAGAAAACCTCTGGGGACTAAGCCAATAAAAAAAATAACACCTGATGTGGGTCTTTTAGGGCTTTTTTTTCTTTTCTTTTTTTTCTGGTGTGCAAATAAGCACAGATTTTAAATAGCCTATATGCCTCCAAGAAGAAGAAGAACAGGGAAATTGCTCCCATTAAGAGAAGGCTTAGCGGAGGACAAGGTGTGAGATTTGCCAATGCTATATTGGACAAGTATTTGTCATCCCCAGCCCCCTCCACAGTTAAAACAAAGCAAGGCAATTTGGAGGAATGTGATGACGCAGGGGGTATGGAGATATGGCTGGTACCTCATGAGGATTTGAGCTATGAGCCTCCATATGATTCACCAACTATGAAGGCAAGCCTGCAGACCCTAAAAAAAACTAAATAAGGGGATGGGCCCCGACACAGCTGGTGGTTTTGTTTTGTTTTTCAGGTCGTGAATTATGAAAATTCTGTCATGAAATGTTAGGGGCCTAGGTAATAAATTCAAGAGACTGACAGTTTTTAATCTGATTCAAAATTACTTGCCAGCAATAATCTGCCTGCAGGCGATGCATCTGCTGCCAGAGTCATCCAGGAGCTTTAGTCAGGGATGGCTTTCACATGTTTATCACTCTGGATGAGTCTAGAACATATGTGTTTTATTTGGTAGATTTGAGGGGATGGAGATGGTACTCGGCATGGTCTATGCCCCTCCCCCTTCTCTTGCTTAGTTCTGGGGAAAGTAACCTGGTTCATGGTGAATAAACCTGGTGTTCCAATGCTATTAATCTGGGATTTCAATAAGTCACCTGATAAGCTGAGGGACCGTCACAGGAAAATAATTTCCCTGATTGGAGGGTTCTGGCTATTCCTTTGGCCATTATCTGAAGGAGATGGGCTGGATCAATGCAAGGAGGATTCTCCACCCGGATGCTTCCAAGTTCTCCTGTTATTCTAAGACCTCTGAATCTCTTTTAAAGCTATATCTAGCATTGGTAAATATTGAAATGGTGGTTTTAGTTAAGATGGTAGCGTTTTGAGCTAGAGCATTGTCGGACCACTAACTCCTAGTAGTAGAGATTGAGGATAACAGATTGGGTATTACGAAGAGGTGTTACATCTCCCCATCTTTAATTCTCGCCCCTAAGCATGTTAAAGGAGTATAGCAATTTATGGAGTTTTTTTTTCAGGTAAATAGGGGGTCTGCCTCTAGAGGGGTAATCTGGGTTACATTTAAAGATTTTGTCAGGGGACTTTATAAAGGATGAAACATGGAGAGGAATAGCAGAGGTAGGAAGGTGCTAGACTCTCTGAGACAGGATCTTAGTAGATCTAAAAGAGGAATATACGCAGTATCCGTCTGAGGATAGGCATGTCAAATGGCACGCTTGTCAGGAGTGTTATGAGCAGTTATTGAAACAGGGGACACTTAAAAAGAATCTGGTAAAGTCATGTCTAACAATTCAGAGGCGAAATTCAGAGGTAATTTCAATTAGTGAAAGAACCTGGGAGATTTCTAATGATGCTGTTAAAATAGTGGCAGAATTTGCTTCTTTCTATAGGGAGATATATGCAGCAGCTGTATCATGTCCCATATTGGCTGTTGACTAATTTTTTTATATAGTTGTCTTCCCTACAATCTCAAAGGCCCAGAGGGAAGCACTAGATGCCCCACTGTCAAGGCAGGAATTCAAGTTGGTAATTAAACAACTGGCATGGAATAAATCCCCTGGTCTGGATGGAATTCCTTATTATTATTCTTAATGGGATTCATTTTATGTTATGCATCAGGAGCAGTTCCTGGAGGAGTTACTGCTAACTCTGGAGGAAGCCCTTGGGGCCAGAGCACTGCCAGACTCCATGAATGATGGTTTAATAATTTTGATCCTCAAAAAGAATAACCCTCTATCGCTGATTTCTTACTTAAATTGCGATATGAAACTATTAGGTAAGTTTCTAGCGAACAATTTGGCGGACAATTTGGCGACATTATACATCCAGACCAGAAAGGATTTATTCCTGGCAAAGCAATAGATTATAATTTAAGTATAAGGACGAATACAACCTGGAGGGGGCATTCTCTCAACCGATTCAATTAGGGCATTTGACTCAGTTGAGTGGGACGAAATCCCTTATTACAACGGCCGGTGCAGCGAGCGCCGATCAACAAGACAGGTCGTTGATTGGCGCTTGTCTGCTCTTGTCACAAGGAGCTAGTATGGGGACGAGAGCTCGTTACTCCGATCGCTCGCCCCATAATTTATTATCATGTTGGCAGCTCGTCTCCCTGTTCAGGGAGATGTGCTGCCGACCACGATAATATTTAACTTTTTTGAAACTATATGATTAGAGATGAGCGAACCGGGACAACCGAACCCGGTTTCGGTCCGAACATCTGGAAAAGTTCGGTTCGCAGCGAATCCGAACTTCACCAGGTTCGGCCGAACACGTTTTGACCAAACCCGGCTAAATTTTGGCGCCTGCGTAGTCAGCATTCCCTGACTGACTGGCACCTTATGAGTCACTGATTTTCCGGTACGCGACGTCAGGAGATAGTCACTGTCCAGGGTGCTGAAAGAGTTAAACGATCGGCAGTAACTGATTCAGCACCCTGGACAGTGACTTCCGATCACAATATACATCAACGTGTAAAAAAAAATAGAAGTTCCTACTTACCGATAACTCCCTGCTTCTTCCTCCAGTCCGACCTCCCGGGATGACGATTCAGTCCAAGTGACCGCTGCAGTCAATCACAGGCCAATCACAGGCTGCAGCCAATCACAGGCCAATCCCAGGCTGCAGCGGTCACATGGACTGCCGCGTCATCCAGGGAGGTCGGGCTGGATGTCAAGAGAGGGACGCGTCACCGTTGCCTTGGTGACGCGTCCCTCTCTTGACATCCAGCCCGACCTCCCTGGATGACGCGGCAGTCCATGTGACCGCTGCAGCCTGTGATTGGCTGCAGCGGTCACTTGGACTGAATCGTCATCCAGGGAGGTCGGACTGGATGTCGAGAGGGACGCGTCACCAAGGCAACGGTGACGCATCCCTCTCTTGATGAAAGCTGGGTTGTAAGGCAGATCTGCCTTGTTATGCAGCACAGTAATGGAAGATATAACATTCAATACTTTGGAAACTCTTCTGGGTAAGTGCCTTAGAAAGCTGGGATGCAGTAATGGTGGCCATATTGTCTGTCACCCAGCTTTCCCAGAGACAGATATAACAATGGCTGAATTTTAACCACTATACATAAATGTAGAAGGGACAGTCATATTCTATATAAGCCAATGGGAACTGCGCCTGTGGGTGCCCGAGGGCAAATGTACCATGCAGACAGCCCATGCTGCTGCTATGGGGCCCTTGAGAACAAGGGGCCCAGCGTATCTCTCCTCGCTAAGATCTATCCCCTGGATAGATCTGCAAATGCCCAGAGGGTAATGTCACCCTATTCTACAAGGGATGGAAAGGTCTAACAAGCTCTGGGCCCCCCTGTCCTGGGGTGGAGGATGTAAGGCCTCATGCACACGACCGTAAAAACTCCCGTTATTACGGGTCGTAATTACGACCCGTAATAACTGGGCTCATAGACTTCTATTGGCCACGGGTACCTTCCCGTTTTCTTACGGGAAGGTGCCCATGCCGTTGAAAAAGATAGAACATGTCCTATTTCAGGCCGTAATAACGGCACAGACAGCCCATAGAAGTCTATGGAGCTCCCGTAATGACGGGTGACTACGTGTGTGCACCCGTCATTACGGCAGCGTTGCTAGGCGACGTCAGTAAATAGTCATTGTCCAGGGTGCTGAAAGAGTTAACTGATCGGCAGTAACTCTTTCAGCACCCTGGACAGTGAATTCCGATCAGAATATAGAGCAACCTGTAAAAAAATAAAACAAAAGATGTTTATACTTACCGAGAACTTCCTGCTTCCTACAGTCCGGTCTCCCGGCCGTTGCCTTGGTGACGCGTCCCTCTCGACATCCAGTCAGACCTCCCTGGATGACGATTCAGTCCAAGTGACCGCTGCAGCCAATCACAGGTGTTGCTATCAGTGTGTGAAGAATGGGAGAAGAGGGTTGCATTGACAATCCAACACAATGGACAGCACTTTGAACACATTTTATAAGTGGTCAGAAACTTGTAAATAACTCATGAAAGAATAAAGTAACGTTAAAACCAAGCACACCATTGTTTTTCTTGTGAAATTCTCGATAAGTTTGATGTGCCACATGACCCTCTTCCCATTGAAAAAACTAAAGTTGGATACAAAATGACCGACTTCAAAATGGCCGCCATGGTCAACACCCAGCTTGAAAAGTTTCCCCCCTCCCATATACTAATGTGCCACAAACAGGAAGTTAATATCACCAACCATTCCCATTTTATTTAGGTGTATCCATATAAATGGCCCACCCTGTATAAGTTTAAGGGTGTACAGATTTATGCAACCACATTATTTTTGTTTATTATTTTTATTTTTTTACCCTAAAATATTTCAAGATTTTAGTTTGTTTTTCAATGGAGTTCGAGAGATTATAGGTGACATTAAAGGTGGAAAAAGTTCTGAAATTATTCATCTTGGCTTGGATTTGTAATGTGACAAAAACTGGCATTTTAACAGGGGTGTGTAGACTTTTTATAACTTCTCCAAAAGGAATCTTAATATGAAATGACTTGTTCAATCTCCCCACTATAAATTGCCAGTACCGATGTAGCCTTGGGCATCTCCATATCATATTAATCAAATCAGCATCGGGATCCCTACATCTCATATTTCATAACTTAGCATTGTACTTATGACTGTGGAGGGATCTCATGTAAGATCTCTATGCAATTCATTGCATCAGATATGTCCCCGTGGAGTCCTAGTTTAAAACACACAAGTTTTTGTCTATGCATAGTAACTTCTACAAATTCTTAGGTATATATCAATTAAATTTGCTTATAATATATTCTTCACATTACCACTTATAGCATTTAAAAGTTATTACCATTCGTTTGATTGATTATTTTTGTCTGTAATGACAATAAAATTTCATTCTGAAAAATGGGAATCACATATTCCATTATATCACTGGAGGAGGATGCTATCATTGGGGATGAGCAATTACAATCTTATTGGAAGAATACCAGACATTAAAGCACATGCACTGAGTTTCCCTGGAGCTACTACAAAGACCCTATTAATCCTTGAAAGCCTTCAGATTTACATAAAATTTTGTTGAGAGCAAGAACTATCTCTTTTAACCATTTGTGTCGCTGTGCTGTTAATTCCTCCCCGTAATATACATGACAGGATAGTAAGTAATGTTAGAAAAATAACATTTTACCAATACAGTATTAAAGACAAAAAAGTAAGATAAGTAGATGTGGAAAAACCTGAAAAAACTTGTGTTGCAGTAATTTTTCCAGTAAGCTTAGCACTGTTTGCTGAGTTTTGCACTATCAAGCCATTAGTAGGCTGGTCAATGCATTGCTTTATGAGGCAATTATTTCAGCACACTCTATTCAAAATACACATTAGAACTTAACCTTCTGAATCTTGAAGTAGCATTTTTATCACCCAACATTAGAAAAGTGCTCTAGTCAGCATTTATTGTATTTTTATGATCTAGAATCATTAATAAAGTATTGTGCAGCTCGCTTCATGTCCTCGCTAGTCTCTGAGATAATTTGCAACACAAAAGAAGCTTGCTGTATGTTGTATTGTCTGTTGGCAATCTATAGCCAAAGCAATATAAATGTATTAAAAAAAAAGAAGCAAGAACAGAGGCCATTGTAGGAGAAACGTACTCATACATGCATTGAGTTGTAGTAATGGCACCATTTGATATGCTTAAGTAGGAAGTGAAGTTATTATGGAATTTCCAATTAGAATAACATTCTAATAAACTCCCTCTTCATGTTAGTTTTATGCGGTTTGGATTTTTTTAATCATATGTTTAAAAATTTATGGACAAAATCATTAATGAAAATGAGGCATGAATTGTTAATTGTGCTATTATAGAGACAAGTGTGGCTAGATTTAAACTGATTCCTAAGGAGGATTTAATTTTTATTGCCCCTTTCACTCGGCATTGCTGATATATGATGCAGATATCCTTAATGAACTGAACTATTGGTAGCAATGCATTTTTCTACAAATCCAAATATTTTTTGGGGAAAATTATATATCCATTGTAAACTTAAAGGGAATGTGTTGCCAGAAAAACATGTTTTTTTGTTTTTTAATCAAACATTTAGTGTGTAGGTGATTAAACATTGTTCACATTTTTTATTTTTTTTTCACGAGTCAGGAAATATTATAAATTAATTCTAATTTATAATATTTCCCATTGCTGGTCACTAGATGGAGCTATTCCCAAAATTGCAGCATTGCAAAATTGGGTAAAAAGCCCTCGCTCTAGTGAGCTCTCAGCATCCCCCCTCCTTTATCCTGGCTAGTGCCGGGATAAACGAGGGGTTTGAACGGTCTAACCTCCTACACTGTGTGTCGCCATTTTTTGAGCTAACACACAGTGTAGTAGGTTTACATACAGTAGTAAACGTACACAAACACGAACATACATTGAAATCTCTTACCTGCTCCTGCCGCCGCGGCTCCCTCCGGCCCGTCCGCTCCGTCTGCTGCCGCTGGTCCAAGTGCACAAGTCCGGAAGCCGCGACCGGAAGTAGTAATCTTACTGTCCGGCCGCGACTTCCGGTCCACAGGAAAATGGCGCCGGAGGGCGCCAATTTCAAATTGGACTGTGTGGGAGCGGCGCATGCGCAGTTCCCACACAGACGGCGTACACAGAAGTGGATGGGACGGGAGCCGTTCGCAGTCCCTATGGGACTGTGGCTGCCGTATTCCATGTCTGTATGTGTCGTTAATCGACACATACAGAAATGGAACAAAAAATGGCAGCCCCCATAGGGAAGAAAAAGTGTAAAAATAAGAAAAAGTAAAACACAAACACACAAATAAATATAAACGTTTTTAATAAAGCACTAACATCTTTAACATATGAAAAAAAAAATTGTGATGACACTGTTCCTTTAAAGGGGTTATTCGGGGACCAAAAAATGCATTGCAATAATATATTTATGTGAAACGAAGTAGTTTACTTATATACACTCATTTACAATTCTGTACTAAATGGTGCAGTTTAAACTTCGTGAACTGCTCCCGACGTCCATATTTGGTCAATTCAGGGGTTTCCTAACCCTGAAGTTCCAGAGCAGAGTATCAGCTGATGCTCTGCCTGGGGATTCCAGCACTTCTGCTAACGTCACTAGCACTGTCCATATATGAACAATTATGTCGGCAGCAGTTTGGGAGTCCCCGAGCGGAGCATAAGCTGATGCTCTTCTTGGGAACTCCAGCGATAGGAAACCTCTGAAGTCACTGGCCATATATGGACATTGATGTTTGGAGCAGGGCTGGAGTACCCGAGCAGTGCATCACTTGATGCTCTGCCCGGGGACTCCAGTACTGCCGCCGACATCACTGTCCATATATAGACAGTGACAGTCACATGGGCAGAAGTGCTGAAGTCTCCAGGCAGAGCATCAGCTTAAGCTTTGCTTGGGGACTCCAGTACTGCTGCTGACGTCACTGTCCATATATAAACACAGAGTTTTTTTTAAATGCACCAAAAATGCGTCCCATTGATTTCAATGGGAGGCGGACGCGTTGTCCGCATGTCCACATTGTCCACGTTGTCCGCATGTCGCTCGCTGTAAAAAGAAGCAACATGCCCTATCTTGGGGCATTTACGCCTCTGACCTCCCATTGACATCAATGGGTGGCAGACAAAGCGTATTTTGCGGCGTTTTTGCCCGTGGCACTCAATGGTCGCAAGCGAAAAACGCCCCGAAAAACGCTGCACAGGCAGATCAAAATCTGCCTCAAAATTTAAAACTGAATTTTGAGGCAGAATTTTCTGTCAGCAAAAAACTCTGTGTTTTGGCAATCTGTGTGCCCTATCTATTATGATGTCAGTAGCTGAGCTTGATGGTAATATTGCCAACATGAGTGCTTGCACATGTTTGGTGAGATCCACATTTTGAATATCCTCCGAAATTCCTCTCACCTTCACATTGTTCCGCCTGGAACGATCTTCCAGATCTATTACTTTAGCTTGCAAACTTTCAATTTCTGCTGCCATGTCTGAATGTGAATCCACTAAATTATTATGAGATGTCGCAAACTCTCCCATTTTGTGTTCCATATGATGAGTTCGTTGCCCCAGTCCCTGTAATGTAGCATTAATGGGGGCTAGTAAGGCAGTAAATTCTGCATGCCTAACAGTGACGTGGGCAGAAGTGCTGGAGTTCCTAGGCAGAGAATCAGCTGATTCTCTGCTCGGGGACTCCAGTACTGCTGCCAACGTCACTGTCCATATATGGACCGTGACAGTGACGTGGGCAGAAGTGCCGAAGTCCCTAGGCAGAGCATCAGCTGATGCTCTGCACAGGAACTCCAGCGATAGGAAACCACTGAATGACCATGTATGGACATCGGGAGCAGTTCTGGAGTCCTGAGCTCTAGCTGATGCTCTGCTTGGGACTCAAGCAATAGGCAATGTGACAGCCACTTGTGGTCATGTTCACGAACAGCACATGAGACAAGCCCTCAGTCACATGGGGCCGTGTCCGAGCGTCATCATTATTAGAAAAGCTCCATCATTTCCGGGAATAATTCACGAGGTTTGAAATGCACCATTTAGTACAGAATTGTAAATTAAAGTATATTAGTAATTTACTTCGTTTCACATAAATATATTATTGTAATGCAATTTTTGGTCCCCGGATAACCTCTTTAATATGATTAAACAAACTTCAGACACAATCTGTGAAGTCTTGTAAAAGTCATTTTATTTTAGGAAGCATACATAATCTTTTTTTCTTCAGTATTTAGGCTCATTTTTGTCTTTTGGATTCTTAAAAAAAAAATCTAATTTAGCGTGTCTGTTTGTACACTCTTGATATATGTTGGTCAATGTATTTATTTTGAATAAATTAATCTCCAGGGCCTTAAGTATTCCACTTCAGACAATAAATTTTGTCAAGCTTGCCTCTACTTGAGTTGAAGCAACACATGGAACTTAGAGCAAGCATCTTTCAGTGTGCATGGATGATGTGTGCATGCTTTACAGCAAGCATGCTGTAATAATCGGGGTAAGGAAACAGACAAGTGAGCCCTAATCTACCCGCCACTCAGTCCCTGCCTACTTGCAACGACCCGCCCTAGGCGACGGGGTACAACTGGGCGACGGTCCCTACGCTCAATAAGTGCACGACAGACAAACAGACAAGGGTACACAGAAGCAAGGGAAAAGGGGCAGTTGCCCACGGCAACACCATGAGCAACAAGAGTGGTGAACGAGAAGAGTCAAACCAGGAGTGTACAAAGTACCAAACGCAGAGCAGGAGAGTAGTGAACAAGCCGAGTCAAACCAGGAGTGTACAAGGTACAAAACGCAGAGCAGGAGAGTAGTCAGTAAGCCAGAGTCAATATGAAGCAGGGTCAAATAGATCAAGAAGCTGCAGCAGGGCCAGGAAACCACACGAGAAGAATCACAAGCAAGGAGGAACAGGAAAGGCAGGTATAAATAGACAGAGGGCGGGAGCTAGCTCCGTCTGGCCAGATTGTGATAGGTTCTCCCACTCCTAAGCCTGCCATCCTGAGTGGTGGAAGATGGAGTCAGTCTCACCGACATAGAAGCAGGTGCAGACTGATTACCTATGGGCGTAGATACAGAAGCTGTGCCTGGCAGATCCTTAACAGTACCCCCCCCCTTTTATGAGGGGCCACCGGACCCTTTCTAGATGGACCTGGTTTATTGGGGAAACGAAGGTGGAACCTCCTGACCAATACCCCAGCGTGAACATCCCGGGCGGGTACCCAAGTCCTCTCCTCAGGCCCGTATCCTCTCCAATGGACCAGGTACTGGAGGGAGCCTTGGACCATCTTGCTGTCCACAATCTTGGCCACCTCGAATTCTACCCCCTCAGGGGTGAGAACGGGGACCGGGGAGCAGCGTTTAAGGAGGGAGGCATGAAACACGTCGTGTACTCGAAAAGATGGGGGTAACTCCAGTCGGAAGGAGACAGGATTGAGGACTTCAATGACCTTGTACGGCCCTATAAACCGGGGAGCAAACTTCTTGGACGGGACTTTAAGGCGCAAGTTCTTTGACGATAGCCACACCAGATCCCCGACCATAAACAAGGGGTTAGCAGAACGTCTTCTATCTGCCAGAGTTTTTTGTATGCTCTGGGATGCCTCTAGGTTCTTCTGAACCTGGGCCCAGACTGTGCACAGTTCCTGATGAACGACATCTACCTCGGGATTGCTGGAACTACCAGGTGAAACGGAGGAGAACCGTGGATTAAACCCAAAATTACAGAAAAAGGGGGAGACCCCCGACGAGTTACTGACCCGGTTATTAAGGGAAAATTCGGTGAGGGGAATGAATGAGACCCAATCACATTGACAGTCAGAGATAAAACACCTGACTGAGATGCAGGATGTGTTTGACAAACAAGGTAGCTAACGTCTTAGCATTGGGTAGTTTTTTGAGGGGCACAAAGTGGCACATCTTACTGAAGCGGTCTACTACAACCCACACCCCCGACTTGCCTTGAGATGGAGGCAAATCGGTGATAAAATCCATGGAGATATGGGTCCAAGGTCTCTGGGGAATGGGCAAAGAACGTAGTAAGCCCGCTGGTCGGGACCTGGGAGTCTTGGACCTAGCACAAATCTCACAAGCGGCGACGTAGGCCTTAACGTCTTTAGGCAACCCAGGCCACCAATAGTTTCTGGAAATGAGGTGCTTGGTACCCAGGATGCCTGGATGACCAGATAGTGCGGAGTCATGATTTTCCCTAAGTACCCTTAGCCGGAATTGCAGGGGAACAAACAGCTTGTTCTCAGGAAGGTTCCCAGGAGCTGAACATTGATCAGCAGCAATTTCAGAAACTAAATCAGAATCAATAGAGGAAATGATTATACCTGGAGGCAAAATACAAGCAGGATCTTCCTCCAAAGGAGGGCTGGCCATGAAGCTACGCGACAGTGCATCAGCCTTAATATTTTTAGACCCAGCCCTATAGGTAACCAAAAAGTTGAATCTGGTAAAAAGTAACGCCCATCGAGCTTGTCTCGGGTTTAGCCTCCGCGCAGATTCTAGGAAAACCAGATTCTTGTGGTCGGTAAGGACTGTTACCTGGTGCCTAGCCCCCTCCAGGAAGTGGCGCCACTTTTCAAATGCCCATTTAATGGCTAAGAGTTCGCGGTTGCCAATATCATAATTACTCTCAGTGGGCGAAAACTTCCTGGAGAAGTAGGCACAGGGACGGAGATGGGTGAGGGACTTGGTACCCTGGGACAAGACAGCCCCCACTCCCACCTCGGACGCGTCAACCTCCACGATAAATGGCTCCATTTGGTTGGGCTGAACCAACACCGGGGCCGAGATAAAGCACTTCTTAAGGACCTCAAAAGCCTGGACAGCCTCAGGAGGCCAGCGGAGGAGATCAGCACCCTTGCGAGTGAGATCCGTAAGAGGCTTAGCGATGACCGAGAAGTTAGCAATAAATCTCCTGTTATAATTAGCGAACCCCAAGAAGGACTGTAACACCTTCAGGGAGGCAGGTTGGACCCATTCCGCCACAGCCTGAACCTTGGCGGGGTCCATTCGGAATTCATGAGGAGTGAGGATTTGACCCAAAAATGGTATCTCCTGCACCCCAAACACACATTTTTCGGTCTTCGCAAACAGTTTGTTTTCCCGAAGGACCTGGAGGACCTTCCTGACATGCTCAATGTGGGAGGACCAGTCCTTGAAAAACACAAGTATGTCATCAAGGTACACTACAAGAAATACCCCCAGGTAATCTCTTAAAATCTCATTTATGAAATTCTGGAAGACCGCAGGAGCATTACACAACCCAAAGGGCATGATGAGGTATTCGAAATGACCTTCGGGCGTGTTAAACGCAGTCTTCCACTCATCCCCCTCTTTGATGCGGATAAGGTTATATGCCCCCCGTAGATCAAACTTAGAGAACCATTGGGCTCCCTGAACCTGATTAAAGAGATCAGGAATCAAAGGAAGTGGATACTGGTTCCTTACAGTGACCTTATTCAAGTTACGGTAGTCAATGCATGGCCTAAGACCACCATCCTTCTTCCCTACGAAGAAGAAGCCAGCACCTACCGGAGAAGTAGAGGGGCGAATGTAACCCTTGGCCAGGCATTCCTGGATATACTCTCTCATGGCTTCACGTTCGGGACAAGAGAGATTAAATATCCTACCCTTAGGGAGCTTAGCTCCTGGTACCAAATCGATAGCGCAATCGTATTCTCTATGAGGAGGTAACACTTCGGAGGCCTCCTTGGAGAAAACATCAGCGAAGTCCTGAACAAACTCAGGTAGAGTGTTCACCTCCTCAGGGAGAGAAATAGAATTAACAGAAAAACATGACGTCAAGCATTCATTACCCCATTTGGTAAGATCCCCAGTATTCCAGTCAAACGTGGGATTATGCAACTGCAACCAGGGAAGGCCTAAAACCAAATCGGACGATAATCCCTGCATCAACAGTACAGAGCACTGCTCCAAATGCATGGAGCCAACAAGGAGTTCAAAAACAGGGGTATGCTGTGTAAAATAACCAGTAGCAAGAGGAGTGGAGTCGATACCCACTACCGGGACAGGTTTAGGCAAATCAATCAAAGGCATAGCTAGAGACGTAGCAAATTCCACAGACATGATATTAGCAGACGACCCTGAATCCACGAAGGCACTGCCGGTAGCAGACCTACCACCAAAAGAGACCTGAAAGGGAAGCAAGATTTTATTACGTTTCATATTTACGGGAAATACCTGTGCGCCCAAGTGACCTCCCCGATGATCACTTAGGCGCGGAAGTTTTCCGGCTGCTTATTCTTACGCCTAGGACAGGTGTTCACTTGATGCTTGTCATCCCCACAATAGAAGCAGAGACCATTCTTCCTGCGGAACTCTCTACGTTGTTGGGGGGACACAGAGGCCCCGAGTTGCATAGGTACCTCTGAGTCTTCCGTGGAAGAACGAAGCAACGGAACCTCAGGATGCATCATGGGGGAGTCAGAGGAGAAAACACAAAAACGTTCACGTTGTCGTTCCCTGAGACATCGGTCAAGTTGTACCGCTAAAGCCATAACCTGGTCTAGGGAGTCAGAAGAGGGATAGCTAAGTAGCAGGTCTTTCAGGGCGTTCGACAGACCCAACCTAAACTGGCACCTTAAGGCAGGGTCATTCCACCGAGAACCTACGCACCACTTCCTAAAGTCAGAGCAATACTCCTCCACAGGTCTCTTACCCTGACGTAAGGTCACCAGCTGACTCTCGGCAAAGGCAGTCCTGTCAGTCTCGTCATAAATGAGTCCGAGAGCAGAAAAGAAAAGATCAACGGAGGAAAGTTCAGGGGCGTCAGGAGCTAAGGAGAAGGCCCATTCTTGGGGCCCTTCCTGGAGCCGGGACATAATTATACCCACAGGCTGACTCTCAGAACCTGAGGAGTGGGGCTTTAAGCGAAAATAGAGCTTACAACTCTCCCGAAAGGAGAGAAAAGTCTTCCGGTCCCCTGAGAACCGGTCAGGCAACTTGAGGTGGGGTTCAAGAGGTGAGGTGAGGGGCACTACCATGGTAGCGTCAGGCTGGTTAACCCTCTGAGCCAGGGCCTGGACCTGTAGGGAGAGACCCTGCATTTGCTGAGCAAGGGTCTCAAGGGGGTCCATAGTAGTGTGAGGGACCAGGGTAGACTAGGTATAAGGGCTTGTGATTATGTAATGATGGGGGTAAGGAAACAGACAAGTGAGCCCTAATCTACCCGCCACTCAGTCCCTGCCTACTTGCAACGACCCGCCCTAGGCGTCGGGGTACAACTGGGCGACGGTCCCTACGCTCAGTAAGTGAACGACAGACAAACAGACAAGGGTACACAGAAGCAAGGGAAAAGGGGCAGTTGTCCACGGCAACACCGTGAGCAACAAGAGTGGTGAACGAGCCGAGTCAAACCAGGAGTATACGAAGTACCAAACGCAGAGCAGGAGAGTAGTCAGTAAGCCAGGGTCAAATAGATCAAGAAGCTGCAGCAGGGCCAGGAAACCACACAAGAAGAATCACAAGCAAGGAGGAACAGGAAAGGCCGGTATAAATAGACAGAGGGCGGGAGCTAGCTCCGTCTGGCAAGGCTGTGATAGGCTCTCCCACTCCTAAGCCTGCCATCCTGAGTGGTGGAAGATGGAGTCAGTCTCACCGACATAGAAGCAGGTGCAGACTGATTACCTATGGGCGTAGATACAGAAGCTGTGCCTGGCAGATCCTTAACACATGCAGCATATATTTTTTAAAGCATGTTCACATTTAGAAGAGGTAAATAAAACACCATAGGAATATTTATCAATACTGTCCTAATGTTAGGCAGATTAAAATTAGATCATGCAGGCAGAATCTGCACCAAATTTATCACAGTGACACATGCTGTATGATAAATTTGGCATATTTTCAACTTATGTTAGACACTTTTCTCTTCCTTACACCACCTCTTGGCTGGCATGCTTTACACCAATATTTAGCTAAAAAAAAATGGTGCAGGACATTAATAAATTTGCCACACCTTACAACTCATCTGAGCCACACCCACTTCTCTAGGCACTTGCAAAAAGTGTCTAAAGCACACAATAAATTTGGTGCATGGCATGTGTGACTGAGACACAATTCTGATGCATTTTACTTAGATGATCTCCATCACTGTGCAGATTTTATCAAGCCTGTGAAAAAGTATGTAAAAGTGACATTTCTTAACCAAAACCACAGCCAAAACAAATAACCTCTCACAATGGTGAAGAAATTGTGCTTCTTCACATTGAAAAAATGCTTTAGATGTTTTAGTTCCTATATATAAACTCTTATTCCAAAAATATAGAAAAAAATATATAATAGAAGATATTTTTTTCATCCACTCCTTTTTATGAGATGCAGAGTTATTTTCGTTCCTCTGTATTTCTCATGCCAAAATTGTCCAGTTGCTGTTAGGGAAAAATATTTAAGGGGTGACTGATAGACATGAACCCCTATCCCTAGTTATATCTTATTGCCATGACATATTTATCTGTTTGGAAAGCTGCTGATGTTTTGCTTTTTTTTGTCATGTAGACATATGCTCAGTGTCTGAAGGCTTGCACCGTTCCAATTAGATAGTGCTGCTTATTTTTTTTGTTTTTAGATATATACTTAAGGTCTTTTGACATGGCCCAATTCCTGACCTACAAAAGGAGCTGATCAGTGATACAGCACGTCAAACGGCACTTTTTAGATCCACTTACAAAGAGCAATAGTTGCTCAATATGGGGACAAAAGATAATTGCTACGATCATTCGTCCCCATACATTTCCATTATATCAGCATCACATCTCCCTGTTTACACAGGAAGATGTGCTGCTGACATAGCGATCATTTTTATGGTCGCATAAAAGATGTGATCAGTCGATGAACGAGAGTTTGCCCTGTTTACAGAGGGCAATGATCGTGAACGAGTTTTCACATGTACGCTCATTCGCCTAATCATTGGCTTGTGTAAAAGAGCCTTCAGAGAAATGTTCAGAGAGGATACATTAAAATTGCACATACTGTATGTCTAATTTCTCAAGTATGGTAAATATAGTGTGCAGTCTTTTCCACACTATACATGTGTTCTTGAAATAAATGATATAACATTGAATTAATTGAACTCAGTAATTGGTAACTATTAAGTATGGTTGAAGTTTTGCTTGCAGTGACAGCATGGTTGTATTTTATATCATTTTACCCACACTGAGCTTTCATAGGCAAAGATTTTTCCTGCCAAAATCATAATTAGCAAATGGCTGTTCTTGTTTATCCTGTGCTCATTTAATCAACTGCAGGTGTCAGCTGCAGTAATTTATTTCACATCTTGACTTAGAGGAGGTTAGAGCAATGAAAAAGAGCACAAGGAAAATCTCAGTGCATGTTTATATTGAGAGCATTAGATATCTTATCCTTTTTATATGATTTATATCATTATTTTAGGTTTTGCACTAACCTTTAAAGCCTATTATTAGAACAGTCATTTTATTATTCCCAATGAAAATGAGACAGCAGGCAAATAGGGACAGGTTGAGTGAGTTAAGTTCCCAGTGTGCAGGGGTGCACCAAGCCCTTCTGCTATCTGAGGCGAACAATGAAACTGCACCCCCACACACCCTATAGGGTGAGAGACGACAGCTTGCAAAGAAAAAAATACAATATGATTTGTATGTTTACGTTATGGAAATCTTTTAAATACAAGTATATATGATTTATGAAAATCCTGATCACATGCATAAAATCTGCATATACATATCTACCTGCACTCACTATATTACACTTATTCATTATAGACCTATTTGTAGACATTCATCATCATAGGCATGCCTATTCACAGTGTTCACTGAAAGAAGCACAGTAATAAATATGATACCAGTAAAAAGCTCAGTACATATGTACAGGACCAGAACAAAGCTCCAACCTATATATAGCACCAGAACCAAGCTGAATACGTATATACAGCACCAGAAGCAAGTTCAGTACATAAATACAGCAACAGAACAAAGCTTAGTACATATATGCAGTACCAGAAAAAAGCTCAGTACATATATGCAGCACCAGAACCAAACTCAGATCCTAAATACAGCAGCAGAACCAGGCTCGGAGCATAAATACAATACTAGAACTAAGCTCTGTACATAAATACAGTACCAGACCAAAGCTCAGTACTTATATACAGCAATAGAACCAAGCTCAGTACATAAATACTGCACCAGAACTTTGCTCAGTACATAAATACAGCACTAGAACCAAGCTCAGTACATAAATACGGCGCCAGAACAAAACTCAGTACATATATACAGCACCAGAACAAAACTCAGTACATATATACAGCACCAGAACGAAGGCCAGTATATATATATATATATATATATATATACATATATAAAGAAAGAAGATTTGCAGCACTCCAATGTGAAAAAAGTGGTGGTTTATTCAATCCAAGAACAACAGCAACGTTTCAATCCTACAATAGGATCTTTATCAGGCTTGATAAAGATCCTATTGTAGGATTGAAACGTTGCTGTTGTTCTTGCATTGAATAAACCACCACTTTTTTCACATTGGAGTGCTGCAAATCTTCTTTCTTTATATACCAATACACGTCCGAGGATCGGGACGTTTTGCTGGGCACCTGATCGATTGATTCCGTGTGAGCGCTGCTGCTTTCTTGTTTGCTATATACATATATATATATATATATATATATATATATATATATATATATATATATATATATATATATATATATATATATACACTACCGTTCAAAAGTTTGGGGTCACCCAGACAATTTTGTGTTTTCCATGAAAACTCACACTTATATTTATCAAATGAGTTGCAAAATGACTAGAAAATATAGTCAAGACATTGACAAGGTTAGAAATAATGATTTTTATTTCAAATAATAATTTTCTCCTTCAAACTTTGCTTTCGTCAAAGAATGCTCCATTTGCAGCAATTACAGCATTGCAGACCTTTGGCATTCTAGCTGTTAATTTGCTGAGGTAATCGGGAGAAATTTCACCCCATGCTTCCAGAAGGCCCTCCCACAAGTTGGATTGGCTTGATGGGCACTTCTTGCGTACCATACGGTCAAGCTGCTCCCACAACAGCTCTATGGGGTTGAGATCTGGTGACTGTGCTGGCCACTCCATTACAGATAGAATACCAGCTGCCTGCTTCTTTCCTAAATAGTTCTGTTTGCTTTTGCCCATATTAATCTTTTCCTTTTATTAGCCAGTCTCAGATATGGCTTTTTCTTTGCCACTCTGCCCTGAAGGCCAGCATCCCGGAGTCGCCTCTTCACTCTAGACGTTGACACTGGCGTTTTGCGGGTACTATTTAATGAAGCTGCCAGTTGAGGAGCTATGAGGCGTCTATTTCTCAAACTAGAGACTCTAATGTACTTGTCTTGTTGCTCAGTTGTGCAGCGGGGCCTCCCACTTCCCTTTCTACTCTGGTTAGAGCCTGTGTGTGCTGTCCTCTGATGGGAGTAGTACACACCGTTGTAGGAAATCTTCAGTTTCTTTTCAATTTCTCGCATGGAATAGCCTTCATTTCTAAGAACAAGAATAGACTGTCGAGTTTCACATGAAAGCTCTCTTTTGCTAGCCATTTTGAGAGTTTAATCGAACCCACAAATGTAATGCTCCAGATTCTCACCTAGCTCAAAGGAAGGTTAGTTTTATAGCTCCTCTAAATAGCAAAACTGTTTACAGCGGTGCTAACATAATTGCACAAGGGTTTTCAAGTGTTTTCTAATCATCCATTAGCCTTCTAACACAGTTAGCAAACACAATGTACCATTAGAACACTGGAGTGATGGTTGCTGGAAATGGGCCTCTATATACCTGTGTAGATATTGCATTAAAAACCAGACGTTTGCAGCTAGAATAGTCATTTAGCACATTAACAATGTATAGAGTGTATTTCTGATTAATTTAATGTTATCTTCATTGAAAAAAACTGTGCTTTTCTTTCAAAAATAAGGAAATTTCTAGGTGACCCTAAACTTTTGAACGGTAGTGTGTATGTATATATATATATATATATATATATATATATATATATATATATATATATAGTACCAGAACAAAGCTCAGTACAAATATACAGCACCAAAACAAAGCTCAGTACATTAATACAGTACCACTATAAAGGATCTGCCAGGCACAGCTTCGGGGTTAACTTCCTTAGGTAATCAGTCTTCACCTGAGTCTATCTCTCTGAGACTGACTCCAGCTTCCACCACTCAGGCTGGCAGGCCTATCGCAGCCTGGCCAGACTCAGCTAGCTCCCGCCCTCTGCCTATTTATACCTGCCTTTCCTTTTCCTCCTTGCTTGTGATTCTTTCCGTGTGGTTTCCTGCCCCAGCTACAGCTCCTAACAATTTGATCCTGCTCCATTCTGACCCTGGCTTTCTGACTACTCTTCTGCTCTGCGTTTGGTACCTCGTGCTCTCCTGGTTTGAGTTGGCTCGTTCACCACTCTGTTGCTCACGGTGTCGCCGTGGGCAACCGCCCCTTTCCCTTTGCTTTATATTCCCTTGTATGTTTTGTCTCGTGCACTTACTGAGCGTAGGGACCGCCGCCCAGTTGTACCCCGTCGCCTAGGGCGGGTCGTTGCAAGTAGGCAGGGACAGAGTGGCGGGTAGATTAGGGCTCACTTGTCCGTTTCCCTACCCCTATCATTACATAATCACAAGCCCATATACCTAGTCTACCCTGGTCCCTGACACTACTATGGACCCCCTTGAGACCCTGGCTCAGCAAATGCAGGGTCTCTCCCTACAGGTCCAGGCCCTGGCTCAGATGGTCAACCAGCCTGAGGCTACCTTGGTGGTTCCCCTCACCTCAACTCCTGAACCCCACCTCAAGTTGCCCGACCGGTTCTCAGGGGACCGGAGGGCTTTTCTCTCCTTTCGGGAGAGTTGCAGGCTTTACTTTCGCTTAAAGCACCACTCCTCAGGTTCTGAGAGCCAGCGAGTGGGTATAATTATGTCCCGGCTCCAGGACGGGCCCCAAGAATGGGCCTTCTTCTTGGCTCCTGACGCCCCTGAACTTTCCTCCGTTGATCTTTTCTTTTCTGCTCTTGGACTCATTTATGACGAGACTGACAAGACTGCCTTTGCCGAGAGTCAGCTGGTGACCTTACGTCAGGGTAAGAGACCTGTTGAGGAGTATTGTTCTGACTTTAGGAAGTGGTGCGTAGCTTCTCAGTGGAATGACCCTGCCTTAAGGTGCCAGTTTAGGTTGGGTCTGTCGAATGCCCTGAAAGACCTGCTAGTTAGCTATCCCTCTTCTGACTCCCTAGACCAGGTTATGGCTTTAGCGGTACGACTTGACCGACGTCTCAGGGAACGACAACGCGAACGTTTATGTGTTTTCTCCTCCGACTCCCCCATGATGCCTCCCGAGGTTCCGTTGCTTCGTTCTTCCCCGGAAGACTCAGAGGTACCTATGCAACTCGGGGCCTTCGTGTCCCCCCAACAACGTAGAGATTTCCGCAGGAAGAATGGTCTCTGCTTCTACTGTGGGGATGACAAGCATCAAGTGCACAACTGTCCTTAGCGTAAGAATGCAGCCGGAGAACTTCCGCGCCTAAGTGATCATCGGGGAGGTCACTTGGGCGCACAGGTATTTCCCGTAAATATGAAACGTAATAAGATCTTGCTTCCCTTTCAGGTCTCTTTTGGTGGTAGGTCTGCTACCGGCAGCGCCTTCGTGGATTCAGGGTCCTCAGCTAATATCATGTCTGTGGAATTTGCTATGTCTCTTGCTATGCCTTTAATTGATTTGCCTAAACCTGTCCTGGTAGTGGGTATCGACTCCACTCCTCTTGCTAATGGTTATTTTACACAGCATACCCCTGTTTTTGAACTCCTTGTTGGCTCCATGCATTTGGAGCAGTGCTCTGTACTGTTGATGCAGGGATTATCGTCCGATTTGGTTTTAGGCCTTCCCTGGTTGCAGTTGCATAATCCCACGTTTGACTGGAATACTGGGGAGCTTACCAAATGGGGTAATGAATGTTTGACGTCATGTTTTTCTGTTAATTCTATTTCTCCCCCTGAGGAGGTGAACACGCTACCTGAGTTTGTTCGGGACTTCGCTGATGTTTTCTCTAAGGAGGCCTCCGAAGTGTTACCTCCTCATAGAGAATACGATTGCGCTATCGAATTGGTACCAGGAGCTAAGCTTCCTAAGGGTAGCATATTTAATCTTTCTTGTCCCGAACGTGAAGCCATGAGAGAGTATATCCAGGAATGCCTGGCCAAGGGTTACATTCGCCCCTCTACTTCTCCGGTAGGTGCTGGCTTCTTCTTCGTAGGGAAGAAGGATGGTGGTCTTAGGCCATGCATTGACTACCGTAACCTGAATAAGGTCACTGTAAGGAACCAGTATCCCCTTCCTTTGATTCTTGATCTCTTTAATCCGTTTCAGGGGGCCCAATGGTTCTCTAAGTTTGATTTACGGGGGGCGTATAACCTTATCCGCATCAAAGAGGGGGATGAGTGGAAGACTGCGTTTAACACGCCCGAAGGTCATTTCAAATATCTTGTCATGCCCTTTGGGTTGTGTAATGCGCCGGCGGTCTTCCAGAATTTCATAAATGAGATTTTGAGAGATTACCTGGGTATATTTCTTGTAGTGTACCTTGATGACATACTGGTGTTTTCCAAGGACTGGCCCTCCCACATTGAGCATGTCAGGAAGGTGCTCCAGGTCCTTCGGGAAAACAAAGTGTTTGCAAAAACCGAAAAATGTGTGTTTGGGGTACAGGAGATACCATTTTTGGGTCAAATCCTCACTCCTCATGAATTCCGCATGGACCCCGCCAAGGTTCAGGCTGTGGCAGAATGGGTCCAACCTGTCTCCCTGAAGGCGTTACAGTGTTTTTTGGGGTTCGCTAATTATTACAGGAGATTCATTGCTAACTTCTCGGTCATCGTTAAGCCTCTTACGGACCTCACTCGCAAAGGTGCTGATCTCCTCCACTGGTCTCCAGAGGCTGTCCAGGCTTTTGAGGTCCTTAAGAAGTGCTTTATCTCAGCACCGGTGCTGGTTCAGCCCAACCAAATGGAGCCATTTATCGTGGAAGTTGACGCATCCGAGGTTGGAGTGGGGGCTGTCTTGTCCCAGGGTACCAGGTCCCTCACCCATCTCCGCCCCTGTGCCTACTTCTCCAGGAAGTTTTCGCCAACTGAGAGTAACTATGATATTGGCAACCGCGAACTCTTAGCCATTAAATGGGCATTTGAAGAGTGGCGCCACTTCCTGGAGGGGGCTAGGCACCAGGTAACGGTCCTTACCGACCACAAGAATCTGGTTTTCCAAGAATCTGCCCGGAGGCTAAACCCGAGACAAGCTCGATGGGCGCTATTTTTTACCAGATTCAACTTTTTGGTTACCTATAGGGCTGGGTCTTAAAATATTAAGGCCGATGCACTGTCGCGTAGCTTCATGGCCAGCCCTCCTTCGGAGGAAGATCCTGCTTGTATTTTGCCTCCCGGTATAATCATTTCTTCTATTGATTCTGATTTAGTCTCTGAAATTGCAGCTGATCAAGGTTCAGCCCCCGGGAACCTTCCTGAGGACAAGCTGTTTGTTCCACTGCAATACCTTCTAAGGGTACTTAGGGAAAATTATGACTCCGCACTATCTGGTCATCCAGGCATCCTGGGTACCAAACACCTCATTGCCAGAAACTATTGGTGGCCTGGCTTGCCTAAAGACGTTAAGGCCTACGTCGCCGCTTGTGAGGTTTGTGCTAGGTCCAAGACTCCCAGGTCCCGACCAGCGGGCTTACTACGTTTGTTGCCCATTCCCCAGAGACCTTGGACACATATCTCCATGGATTTTATCACCGATTTGCCTCCATCCCAAGGCAAGTCGGTGGTGTGGGTGGTAGTAGACCGCTTCAGTAAGATGTGCCACTTTGTGCCCCTCAAGAAACTACCCAACGCCAAGACGTTAACTACCTTGTTTGTCAAACACATCCTGCGTCTCCATGGGGTCCCTGTCAATATTGTTTCGGACAGAGGGGTACAATTTGTTTCTTTGTTTTGGAGAGCCTTCTGTAAGAAGTTGGAGATTGATCTGTCCTTCTCCTCTGCTTTCCATCCTGAAACCAATGGCCAAACTGAGAGGACTAATCAATCTCTAGAACAATATTTAAGGTGTTTTATCTCTGACTGTCAATATGATTGGGTCTCATTCATTCCCCTCGCCGAATTTTCCCTTAATAACCGGGTCAGTAACTCGTCTGGGGTCTCCCCCTTTTTCTGTAATTTTGGGTTTAATCCACGGTTCTCCTCCGTTTCACCTGGTATTTCCAACAATCCCGAGGTAGAGGTCGTTCATCGGGAACTGTGCACAGTCTGGGCCGAGGTTCAGAAGAACCTAGAGGTGTCCCAGAGCGTACAAAAAACTCAGGCTGATAGAAAACTTTCTGCTAACCCCTTGTTTATGGTCGGGGATCTGGTGTGGTTATCATCTAGGAACTTGCGTCTTAAGGTCCCGTCCAAGAAGTTTGCTCCCCGGTTTATTGGGCCGTATAAGGTAATTGAAGTCCTCAATCCTGTCTCCTTCCGGCTGGAGTTACCCCCATCTTTTTGTATACACGACGTGTTTCATGCCTTCCTCCTTAAACGCTGCTCCCCGTCCTTGGCTCCCTCGAGGAAACCTCCTGTTCCCGTTCTCACCCCTGAGGGGGTGGAATTCGAGGTGGCCAAGTTTGTGGACAGCAGGATGGTCCAAGGCTCCCTCCAGTACCCGGTCCATTGGAGAGGATACGGGCCTGAGGAGAGGACTTGGGTACACGCCCGGGATGTTCACGCTGGGGTATTGATCAGGAAGTTCCACCTTCGTTTTCCCAGTAAAACAGGTCCGCTTAGAAAGGGTCCGGTGGCCCCTCATAAAAGGGGGTTACTGTAAAGGATCTGCCAGGCACAGCTTCGGGGTTAACTTCCTTAGGTAATCAGTCTTCACCTGAGTCTATCTCTCTGAGACTGACTCCAGCTTCCACCACTCAGGCTGGCAGGCTTAGGAGTGGGAGAGCCTATCGCAGCCTGGCAAGACTCAGCTAGCTCCCGCCCTCTGTCTATTTATACCTGCCTTTCCTTTTCCTCCTTGCTTGTGATTCTTTCCGTGTGATTTCCTGGCCCAGCTACAGCTCCTAACAATTTGATCCTGCTCCATTCTGACCCTGGCTTTCTGACTACTCTTCTGCTCTGCGTTTGGTACCTCGTGCTCTCCTGGTTTGACTTGGCTCGTTCACCACTCTGTCGCTCACGGTGTTGCCGTGGGCAACCGCCCCTTTCCCTTTGCTTTATATTCCCTTGTATGTTTTGTCTCGTGCACTTACTGAGCGTAGGGACCGCCGCCCAGTTGTACCTTGTCGCCTAGGGCGGGTCGTTGCAAGTAGGCAGGGACAGCGTGGCGGGTAGATTAGGGCTCACTTGTCCGTTTCCCTACCCCTATCATTACAACCACAACTAAGCTCAGTACACAAATACAGCACCAGAACCAAGTTCAATACCAATACAGCAACAAAACCAAGCTTAGTACATAAATACGGCACCAGAACAAAGCTCAGTACATAAATACAGCACCAGAATCAAGCTCAGTACATAAATACAACACCAGAATCAAGCTCAGTACATAAATACGGCACCAGAACCCTTCCATGCTGCAGCCATTTTTTTTATTTTATTTAGCTTTTTCCTCCTCACTTTTCAAGAGCCATAACTTTATAATTTTTCCATCGATAAAGCCGCTTGAGGGCTTGATATTTGCGGGTTAATTGGTTGTTTTTCAGGGCCCCATTTAATGGACCATATAATGTACTGTGAAAGTGGAAAAATCTGTTTGTGATGTGGAATGGGAAAAAAAAACAGCAATTCCTTCATTGTTTATTTTGGCTTTGTTTTTACATCACTCACTGTGTGGTAAAATTGACATGTTAACTTTTTTGAGGGGGTCAATATGATTATAACAATACCAAATTTATAATTGTTTTTATGTTTTGGTACTTTACAAAGAAAAACAATAATGATGATAAATACAATTAGTTTTATGTCGCCATATTCTAAGAGGTGTAACTTTTATATTTTTCAATCAATTGAGCATTGTGAGGGCTCATTTTTAACGGCAATAGCTGTAGTTTGGTATTATTTTGGGGTGCATATGACTTTGTGATCACTTTTTATTCCATTTTTGTGGGAGATGAGGTGACAAAACAGTGATTCTGGCGTTTTAATTTATATTTTGACTGTGAGGGTTAATTAATGTTATATTGTTCTGACTTTTACGGATGCAGCAATACATACTATGTTAATATTTTTTCTTTACAAAGCCTTTTGGGGATAAAGAGATTTAAAAAAAAATAATAATATATATATATATATATATATATATATATATATCAGCATAAAATATAGTAACGGCACCAGGACTTCAAGGCAGATGAAAAACAGGGTGGATTTATTCACCTCAAACACAGCAACGTTTCGGTTCAACAGGAACCTTTCTCAAGCCATCACAAACTAACAATGGTGTCAAGTATAAGTAGAGGGAACATACATCAATTAACAAACAAATCATTAAATGTACAATACCCAATAGAAATGTGTACAATACAAAAGCATTATAAACTTTGGTATGAAAGTGAATGTCTTTGAATTTTTAAAAAGAAGGCAATAATACAAAGTGGTACATATATGTAAAGTCATGTGTAAATATCATAAACAGTGATAATGAGAGTAATTAGGGTAATATGGAAGGAGGCAGGGGCCAATTAAATCCAGGTGAAAGTTAATAAACTAAATAGACTTACAGTTAACAACCTGCATGTAATGTCCACATAGCCAGCGTGTTGATTCCGCGCGCATCAAGTGCGCATGCTCCAAGATGGCGTCCAAACCGGATGTAAAGTCCGGTGGAACGCATCAGACAGAGCAGTTGCTACTGCGCACGCGCGAACACGGAACTTGCGTTCCAGTGTCAATGCGCAGGCGTCAGTGTCATCCGGAATACTAGGTAAATGAAGGAACAAATATAGTATATAATATCTATAAAAAGATATCTTTCACATAGTTAGATGAGGGCTGCAATGCATCCACCACCCAAATTGGTGGAATTTGCAGAGCAGCACTCAAAACACAGCAGACCATCTATAGTGGTCTTAATACAACAGCAATCAATCCAATTAGGGGACATCGCAAACCCCCTCCGCAAATGTGGCACTAGTCACTATGGGAGCATTTAAAGGGAACCAAATTGGTTAAGTAAACATCATCCCATCCAGGGATGTAAAAATGTATCGGACAAGAAACTGTCCCGACAAAGGAGACCATAGGATCCACCTATGTTTTGATTGCATGTTTAATGCTGGTATAGTGAACAGTTTATAGAATCATAGAAAAAACAAAAAATGTCAAAAAAGAACTTTTTATTTTTATTTTGTTGATGTATATAACCTGGGTTGCAGTTTAATATTGTAAAGCCGCCCAGTCACACAATAATAGTATCACAAAAAGCCATGTTGGACATTACATAGAAGCTTATACTTGAGTAACTGAAAGCTGGATTGATGATCCCGATGGATGGGCCTCCGCTACCTTCCAATACCATTCAGTGTTTGACAACATGCTGTGTATCTAGAAATACAAGGAAAAGACAAATAAACAAAAAAAGTTACCAAACAATGTTTGTAAAAACAGACAAAGTACAATAAAAAGTGAAATTAAAAGGGAATACATATATATAAATATAGAGTCAAAATTAGACTCCAAAAAGACTTATTTCCATAATATATATAAAAAACACCAACTACACCAAAAGGGACGCAGACCGTTCAGAAAATCCCCCAGGATCACGGGATAGCTACCCCCAATTTATATTATATATGTGGGCCACAGGGATATTCTATGTTCAATCCCTTGGGGGACATGGTATCCAACCTATAGATCCACTCTAGCTCTTTTCTTTTAAGAGCCAGACCTCTATCTCCACCACGTCTCAACTGAGGCACAGAATCAATGATTCTGAATCTCAATTGCGAGAGACCATGACCCTTCTCCACAAAGTGTCTTGACACCGGCAAATCCTGTCTCTTAGTTTTAATATTTGACTTATGATTTCTCAACCTGAGACGCAATTCAGTTGTGGTCTCACCAACATAATGTAGACCACAGGGACAGCTCAGGAGATAAATCACATAGGATGATTGACATGTAAAAAAAACTCTAATATTTATTATTTTATCAGTTTGGGGATGTTTAAAGGAGCCACCCTTAATCATGTTGTCACAGATGTTACACCCAAGGCATGGATAGCAGCCATTTTTTGGGGGTGCTAAGAAAGTCTGACTCTTACGATTGGACCTAATGTCCGCTTTGACAATATTATTTTTAATTGTTTTGCCTCTTCTGTAGGCCATCATAGGCCTCTCCTGAAATTCAACAATATCAGGAAAGGCTCTGCTCAAGACCCTCCAATCCTTCCTCAGGATAGTACCAATTGAAGAGCTGAGATGTGAGAAAGTCAAAATAAAAGGCAAACGAGCCTTCTTTACCTTGGTCAATTTCCCATCTAAGAGGTCCTGTTTATCCAATACGTCCACCTTCCGTCTATTGGACTCCAAAATGTGCTTAGGGTAACCCCGGTCAGAAACATTTTTGCACATTTGATCAAGGCGTGAGGGAAGTCTGTCAGCCTGACTTACCACCCTCTTGACTCTGATCAATTGGCTATAGGGCAATGATTTTAACATCGCCCTTGGATTCTCACTAGTGTAGTATAAAAGATTATTTCTCTCCGTTTGCTTGGAAAACAGATCAGAAATTAGTCTGTTGCCACTAATTGAAATTCGAGTATCCCAAAAATCTATGGCAGCAGTGGAGTAAGACATAGTAAATAGAATTGTAGAATTGAGATTATTGAGAAAGCTAAGAAAATCCTGTAATTGACTGATAGAGCCCGTCCAGATGAGGAAGACATCATCTATGTATCGCCACCACCGCAGAACCTGACTGAATTGGTGGGACACATAGATAAGGTCCTCCTCCATCCGTCGCATAAAAATATTAGCATAAGTGGGGGCCATATTGGACCCCATAGCCGTTCCTCTCTTCTGCAAATAAAAGTTATCTCCTACCAAAAAATAATTCTTTGTAAGAATGAATTCAAGAAGTGATCTGGTGAACTCAATTTTGTCTTCAGAAAAGCCTGAACTTTCTAAATAGGAAAGAGAGGCATCAATGCCCTCTTGATGGACAATTGAGGTATAGAGACTACCCACATCAAGGGTAACCAAGACCGACCGGTCAGGGATCAAAAGATCCTGAATTCTGACCAGGAAGTCCGAGGTATCCCTGATGTGGGAGTCTGCACCAATGGCAAACTGCCTGGGAATCTTATCAACGAACATGGCTGCCGGGACAAATAAAGAGTCACTTCCTGAAACAATAGGACGTCCAGGGGGTCGGATGGGGTCCTTATGAATCTTTGGCAGGAGATAAAGAACAAGAGTAACTGGAAATTTTACTTGTAAAAACTCAAATAGACCTCTATCAATAGTTTTCTTCTTAAATGCTTTGGTAATCAGGGTATCCAATTCACGTAAATATGTGAATTTAGGGTCACCTGATAAAACCGTATATATACTGGTGTCATTAAGCTGGTTTGTCATCTCCTGCAGATAAAGGGAGGTGTCCATCACAACAATGGCACCCCCCTTATCTGCAGGCTTAATGGTCAAACTACTGTTGTCCATTAATTCTTTAAGTGCCACATTCTCAATACGTGTCAAATTTCTATGTATATACTGGCCACTATGCATTCTCTTCAGAGAATCTATCTGACCCCTAACAAGTGAGATATAAGTTTCAACAGCATGGATATTTTGGGGTGGTTGAAATTTACTTTTGTTAAATAGCCCATAATCCCTAAGGTGGAACATCTCACTAGTGGAAGCTACAGACAAATTATTTACACATTTGGATGGATCTGAAAAATATGCCTTAAGTCTTAATGACCTAAAGAAGCTTTCCAAATCAAGATTTAACTTAAACCAATCAATAGGATAACTCAGACAGAAAGACAAGCCACGGTTGAGAACTTTGACCTGTGGAACAGATAACACACATGACGATATATTCACCACTAGGTCTGAAGATTTCTCTTCCTGGTCTGATATTGCCGTGTCCCCCGTGCTGAAGTCACCCGTCCCGTGGATTTGTTGTAAATCATTCTTCCTCCTATGTTTCCTTCCGCCCCTGCGGGTTTGCTTTCTCCTCCCATAGGGGTATCCAAATTGTCGCCTAAAAAAGGCATGGCATATTGGTCGTCAGAGAGTTCTGAATCTGTGATGTATGGCTCAGCTCCCCTCTGTCGTCTTCTTGGTTCTCTTTCGGTCCTCCTGGGACCCCTTGGGTCAGAATCTTCTCCTTGCCAACAGTAAATCTTACCCGTGGCATAATCATCGAGATCACGCTGCCATTTCTGGCGCTTTGTTTTCTCGATATCCCCTCTGAATTTCTGCAGATATAGGGTAGCTTTATCTTTTATGGTTAAAAGATCTTGGGAGGATACCATCTCTTTCAACTGAGCATCCCTTTCACTCAAGCGTATTTTGACCACATCGATCTCTCTTTGTAAAAACTCAAGATTGAGTAGCAGAAGATCCTGAGAATATTTATTCAAAATTGCTTCAAATCTCTCCTTAAACGCTGCATTTGTAGAGAAGAGATTAGGTCTCAAATGTGAACGCATGCCACGTGGTATTCGGAGGCATCTGTAATATTCACCAAGCGTGGAAAGATGTAATTCGAGGGAGATTAATCTCTTGGAATCGGCCTCCCATTTCCTCCTCACATTTTCAACAGTGGGTACACTTAGGAATGCAACATCTCCCGATAGACCCCGAAGGATGCGGTCAGCGTCCTCTCTGGTGTAGGTAAAAACTTGAGGTGTAATCACACCTAAATCCGATTCATCTTCAGTAGATATCATTTTGTAGAGGGTGCACGTGTTGGATTCAACAGACACACAACAAGAGCAAGTAAACACAGCACTCCACGAATATGGAAAATCAGGCCATGTGCTCGTCACCAGAGGATGAATCAATTCCTCTTCTTTTTAGACAGAAACCAGCATACAATATAGTAACGGCACCAGGACTTCAAGGCAGATGAAAAACAGGGTGGATTTATTCACCTCAAACACAGCAACGTTTCGTTTCAACAGGAACCTTTCTCAAGCCATCACAAACTAACAATGGTGTCAAGTATAAGTAGAGGGAACATACATCAATTAGCAAACAAATCATTAAATGTACAATACCCAATAGAAATGTGTACAATACAAAAGCATTATAAACTTTGGTATGAAAGTGAATGTCTTTGAATTTTTAAAAAGAAGGCAATAATACAAAGCGGTACATATATGTAAAGTCATGTGTAAATATCATAAACAGTGATAATGAGAGTAATTAGGGTAATATGGAAGGAGGCAGGGGCCAATTAATTCCAGGTGAAAGTTAATAAACTAAATAGACTTACAGTTAACAACCTGCATGTAATGTCCACATAGCCAGCGTGTTGATTCCGCGCGCATCAAGTGTGCATGCTCCAAGATGGCGTCCAAACCGGATGTAAAGTCCGGTGGAACGCATCAGACAGAGCAGTTGCTACTGCGCACGCGCGAACACAGAACTTGCGTTCCAGTGTCAATGCGCAGGCGTCAGTGTCAGCCGGAATACTAGGTAAATGAAGGAACAAATATAGTATATAATATCTATAAAAAGATATCGTTCACATAGTTAGATGAGGGCTGCAATGCATCCACCACCCAAATTGGTGGAATTTGCAGAGCAGCACTCAAAACACAGCAGACCATCTATAGTGGTCTTAATACAACAGCAATCAATCCAATTAGGGGACATCGCAAACCCCCTCCGCAAATGTGGCACTAGTCACTATGGGAGCATTTAAAGGGACCCCAATTGGTTAAGTAAACATCATCCCATCCAGGGATGTAAAAATGTATCGGACAAGAAACTGTCCCGACAAAGGAGACCATAGGATCCACCTATGTTTTGATTGCATGTTTAATGCTGGTATAGTGAACAGTTTATAGAATCATAGAAAAAACAAAAAATGTCAAAAAAGAACTTTTTATTTTTATTTTGTTGATGTATATAACCTGGGTTGCAGTTTAATATTGTAAAGCCGCCCAGTCACACAATAATAATATCGCAAAACGCCATGTTGGACATTACATAGAAGCTTATACTTGAGTAACTGAAAGCTGGATTGATGATCCCGATGGATGGGCCTCCGCTACCTTCCAATACCATTCAGTGTTTGACAACATGCTGTGTATCTAGAAATACAAGGAAAAGACAAATAAACAAAAAAAGTTACCAAACAATGTTTTTATTGTACTTTGTCTGTTTTTACAAACATTGTTTGGTAACTTTTTTTGTTTATTTGTCGCTGGCTATGTGGACATTACATGCAGGTTGTTAACTGTAAGTCTATTTAGTTTATTAACTTTCACCTGGATTTAATTGGCCCCTGCCTCCTTCTATATTACCCTAATTACTCTCATTATCACTGTTTATGATATTTACACATGACTTTACATATATGTACCACTTTGTATTATTGCCTTCTTTTTAAAAATTCAAAGACATTCACTTTCATACCAAAGTTTATAATGCTTTTGTATTGTACACATTTCTATTGGGTATTGTACATTTAATGATTTGTTTGCTAATTGATGTATGTTCCCTCTACTTATACTTAACACCATTGTTAGTTTGTGATGGCTTGAGAAAGGTTCCTGTCAAACCGAAACTTTGCTGTGTTTGAGGTGGAAAAATCCACCCTGTTTTTCATCTGCCTTGAAGTCCTGGTGCCGTTACTATATTGTATGCTGGTTTCTGTCTAAAAAGAAGAGGAATTGATTCATCCTCTGGTGACGAGCACATGGCCTGATTTTCCAGATTCGTCGAGTGCTGTGTTTACTTGCTCTTGTTGTGTGTGTGTGTGTATATATATGTATATATATATATATATATATATATATATATATATATATATATATATATATATATATCCATATGTAGATAGATATAGATAGATATATTTGTGAATTTGGGGGATGTCATATTTGTATTCATTTTTTTTTTCATGTTGTGAATCAATCTCCAATGCCATCTATAAAAGGGAGTGGTGTTATGAGTTGTGTTTTAAAACTCATGCATCAGGTAAATCTCCCTGACTGTGGTGGATAATCAGGATGTCCTTTTCCAGAGACATAATCAAATTAGTTTGCATGTCAACACAAGGACCAAATGTGTCTCTGTGGGGCTTCCATCACACCTGGGTGCTAATAAAGTCAATGCTTTGGAAGCCAGACAGCCAGACTCCAGTACCCACATGTCTACAGAAATGGCTGTATGAGACAAATCGTCGTAATTAATCTTGTATATAACCCAGCTAGGTGTATATAATCCAGGAACTCAGACGCTCCTTGGGTCTCAAGCGCAGGAATTCCCGGCCCTGAGAAACCCCAGAACTGAATGTTGGTAAAAATTATTCATATTTTAAAGTCATGTTTGGTATGCCAAGGTTGGTAAATATATGCCTGGGAACTTGTCGGACATAGTATAACACTAGGAGATTCATATAGGGAGTTATGACTGATTAGAATTGTGTCCAGCAACTATCCCTGTTTTGCATGTAATTAGCCATCCTCCTCCAACCTGACCCTGAGGAGGAGTGAGGGGTCTTGTTTGGACCCTTTATAATGGCATACCAAGAAATACACGGTGTCAGACCACAGGAGATGCGACCACATTGCAGTTCTGTCCACCTTCAAGCTGTTCTCTTCAGCGGCATCCCCTCTAAACCAATTAAATACGCAGGATGTCTGTTATTCTTTTGATTTATTTCCTTCATTTTGTAACTGTTTTGCTTATATGCATGTTGTTTTTATTACATCATCTTTTATAACCTTTATTTTTGTAAGCACTGTACTTTCGTATATTAAACCTTAAAAGGAATATGTTTGTTCCTTGCTGCTCTAAACCTAAGAACAACCTCAAAGAGGAAAAGCGTAACCTGTTGAATGCTATTTAGATTCAGTGTGTGCCTGTGTAAACGTGTGCATAACCAGGTAGAGGCTCTCGTCGTGGTGGCAGCGTCTTGTGTGGATGTGTGAACTGGTTTCGGGTGCGCTTAACTAGGTGCATGAAAGAGTGAGAGTTGACAAGCGGAGTAGCCCTTTAAAGTAGTATCCGAATCACGTGTGTCGGGAGTGGTGTTCATGAAAAAATAAATAAATAAATAAAAAAAATTATAAAAAATAAATAAAAATTTATATATATATATAATCAAATTGAAAAAAATCTTGGAGCACTCCAATAGACGAAAAAATAGTGGTTTTATTCAGTCAACATGACAGTGACGTTTCAGTCCAACAATAGGACCTTTCTCAATCATAGTAATGCATTAAATGATGGTGCTTTATATAGCAGGTGTGTAATTGATCTTATTATAATACAAGTAAAAGTGCATAGTACAAAATATAGTCATCGAGACGTGATTTACGGTATGCATGTACAAAGTCAATACAAAATTACATGATTAATGCATAATCAAATATTCAGCAGCAGTGTTAGAGATTAGATTAGTAGAACCACTCAAAAAAGTGGACAAGCGGAGTACCCCTTTACAGTAGCATCCAAGTCACGTGTGCTGGGAGTAGTGTTTGAAAAAAAAAAAAAAATTATATATATATATATATATATATATATATATATATATATATATATATAGATCACATAAACAACACAAATGTTTGAACAGCACATTCCAACAAAATTATATAAAATATGCAGGTGCAAGAACACCTGTGACTGCAAAAAAAGCAGAAAAAGAATGGCGACACCACATTGCAAACACCAATGCAAAATAAACCACTAAATAGAAATAAATATGCATTACTGCTAAATCTACTTATAATAGGGAGGTTCTTAGTGCACATTTTGATCAAAAAGTGTTTGCCCACCTGCCACGACAAAGCGACCTCTGTAAGGTGGGGACCTACTTTGCACATACACCCAGAACTGGGACTAAGCCTACATAACAGTGTATCATAGTACATTAAAATTGTGCTAAGAGTCAAGTCATGACATGTAATATCAAAAATTATTAAACCATAATATAACAAAAGTGATCCTTTAAATAAGTGTTATACAATAATTACATTTAAATAAGGATCATTATTAAAATCAAGAAAAGCTGACACACCAATCCAAATATATATTTCCCTTGAGGACTCCATATGTATTGAATAAAGAATATTCTCGGTGTCTCAAGTACTGAGTTGCGCATGCCCAAACAATGTCTGTCCATTGGATATAGCAGCTCTATGTTTACTAGGACACAATACAACAATGCAACGGCTGATGTCATCACGTTAGGGTAAGGAAGTGTACTTGCTGCGCAATCGCTCTTCAATGTAGCATGCACTATTGCACCATTTTTAGCTAGGGAATAGGCTAACGGCACTAAGGATTGTGACCACATTTTTAATCAAACGTGTATAGAATAGTAAAAGATATATTAATTATATAGGTGTTGTAGCCTGATAACAGATTGTTTATCCTGTATTAGTAACGGGGTATATAGTGGTTGTTTAACTCGCAGTTCAAAACCGATCCTTATCGTCATTGCAACCAACGGTGTCATCTTTAATGCCTTACGTCCCTAGAGATGGGATATATCCCACATGGATGTTTATGATATAAGGAGAGGTCACTCCTTAGTTTGAAGCATAGCACCTACCATACTGGTTTATATTTGCCACAGTGCTGCTCCTATCTTTGTTTATTCTTGTATATATATATATGTATATAGACAAATCAAGGGTAGGAGCAGCACTGTGATTCCTTGCCTGTTAAGGCTGGTGCTCAGCTTTCAAACAGCCTTCACAGAGAAGGTGAAACGTTGCAGTGGATGCTGGATGAATAAACCAGAGTTTTTTTGAGTGCTGCTTCTATCTCTCTTCTTTGGATATATATATATATATATATATATATATATATATATATATATATATATATATATATATATATATATATATATATATATATAGTGAAGGAAATAAGTATTTGATCCCTTGCTGATTTTGTAAGTTTGCCCACTGTCAAAGACATGAACAGTATAGAATTTTTAGGCTAGGTTAATTTTACTAGTGAGAGATAGATTATATATAAAAGAAAATCACTTAGTCAAAATTATATACAGTGAAGGAAATAAGTATTTGATCCCTTGCTGATTTTGTAAGTTTGCCCACTGTCAAAGTCATGAACAGTCTAGAATTTTTAGGCTAGGTTAATTTTACCAGTGAGAGATAGATTATATAAAAAAAAAAAAGAAAATCACATTGTCAAAATGATATATATTTATTTGCATTGTGCACAGAGAAATAAGTATTTGATCCCCTACCAACCATTAAGAGTTCAGCCTCCTCCAGACCAGTTACACGCTCCAAATCAACTTGGTGCCTGCATTAAAGACAGCTGTCTTACATGGTCACCTGTATAAAAGACTCCTGTCCACAGACTCAATTAATCAGCCTGACTCCAACCTCTACAACATGGGCAAGACCAAAGAGCTTTCTAAGGATGTCAGGGACAAGATCATAGACCTGCACAAGGCTGGAATGGGCTACAAAACCATAAGTAAGATGCTGGGTGACAAGGAGACAACTGTTGGTGCAATAGTAAGAAAATGGAAGACATACAAAATGACTGTCAATCGACATCAATCTGGGGCTCCATGCAAAATCTCACCTCGTGGGGTATCCTTGATCGTGAGGAAGGTGAGAGCTCAGCCGAAAACTACACGGGGGGAACTTGTTAATGATCTCAAGGCAGCTGGGTCCACAGTCACCAAGAAAACCATTGGTAACACATTACGCCGTAATGGATTAAAATCCTGCAGTGCCCGCAAGGTCTCCCTGCTCAAGAAGGCACATGTACAGGCCCGTCTGAAGTTTGCAAATGAACATCTGGATGATTCTGAGAGTGATTGGGAGAAGATGCTGTGGTCAGATGAGACTAAAATTGAGCTCTTTGGCATTAACTCTACTCGCCGTGTTTGGAGGAAGAGAAATGCTGCCTATGACACAAAGAACACCGTCCCCACTGTCAAGCATGGAGGTGGAAACATTATGTTTTGGGGGTGTTTCTCTGCTAAGGGCACAGGACTACTTCACTGCATCAATGGGAGAATGGATGGAGCCATGTACCGTCAAATCCAGAGTGACAACCTCCTTCCCTCCACCAGGACATTAAAAATGGCTCATGGCTGGGTCTTCCAGCACGACAATGACCGGAAACATACAGCCAAGGCAACAAAGGAGTGGCTCAAAAAGAAGCACATTAAGATCATGGAGTGGCCTAGCCAGTCTCCAGACCTTTATCCCATCGAAAACTTATGGAGGGAGCTGAAGATCCGAGTTGCCAAGCGACAGCCTCGAAATCTTAATGATTTACAGATGATCTGCAAAGAGGAGTGGGCCAAAATTCCATCTAACATGTGTGCAAACCTCATTATCAACTGCACAAAACGTCTGACTGCTGTGCTTTCCAACAAGTGTTTTGCCACCAAGTATTAAGTATCGTTTGCCAAAGGGATCAAATACCTATTTCTCTGTGCACAATGCAAATAAATATATATAATTTTGACAATGTGATTTTCTTTTTTTTTTTTTTATATATATAATCTATCTCTCACTGGTAAAATTAACCTAGCCTAAAAATTCTAGACTGTTCATATCTTTGATAGTGGACAAACTTACAAAATCAGCAAGGGATAAAATACTTATTTCCTTCACTGTATATATATATATATATATATATATATATATATATATATATATATATATATATATATATATATGTACACTACCGTTCAAAAGTTTAGGGTCAATTACAAATTTCCTTATTTTTGAAAGAAAAGCACAGTTTTTTTTCAATGAACATAACATTAAATTAATCAGAAATACACTCTATACATTGTTAATGTGCTAAATGACTATTCTAGCTGCAAACGTCTGGTTTTTAATGCAATATCTACATAGGTGTATAGAGGCCCATTTCCAGCAACCATCACTCCAGTGTTCTAATGGTACATTGTGTTTGCTGCTAACTGTGTTAGAAGGCTAATGCATGATTAGAAAACACTTGAAAACCCTTGTGCAATTATGTTAGCACCGCTGTAAACTGTTTTGCTGTTTAGAGGAGCTATAAAACTGACCTTCCTTTGAGCTAGTTGAGAATCTGGAGCATTACATTTGTGGGTTCGATTAAACTCTCAAAATGGCTAGCAAAAGAGAGCTTTCATGTGAAACTCGACAGTCTATTCTTGTTCTTAGAAATGAAGGTTATTCCATGCGAGAAATTGCCAAGAAACTGAAGATTTCCTACAACGGTGTGTACTACTCCTGTAATGTCGGGGTAGGGAAACAGACAAGTGAGCCCTAATCTACCCGCCACTCAGTCCCTGCCTAGGCGACGGGGTACAACTGGGCGACGGTCCCTACACTCAATAGGTGCACAACAGACAAACAGACAAGGGTTCAAAGAAGCCAGGGAAATGGGGAAGTTGCCCACGGGAACACCGTGAGCAACAAGCGAGGTGAACGAGCCGAGTCAAACCAGGAGATGAGCGAGGTACAAAAACGCAGAGCAGAAGAGTGGTCAGAAAAGCCAAGGTCAATCACAAGCAGAGGATCAGTAGTTCAAGAAGCTGCAGCAGGGCCAGGAAAGCAACAGAGAAGAATCACAAGCAAAGGAGGAACAGGAAAGGCAGGTATAAATAGACAGAGGGCGGGAGCTAGCTTCGTCTGGCCAGGCTGTGATATGCTCTCCCACTCCTAAGCCTGCCATCCTGGGTGGTGGAAGATGGAGTCAGTCTCACAGACATAGAAGCAGGTGCAGACTGATTACCTATGGGCGTCGACACAGATGTTGTGTCTGGCAGATCCTTTACAACTCCCTTCAGAGGACAGCACAAACAGGCTCTAACCAAAGTAGAAAGAGAAGTGGGAGGCCCCGCTGCACAACTGAGCAACAAGACAAGTACATTAGAGTCTCTAGTTTGAGAAATAGACACCTCACAGGTCCTCACCTGGCAGCTTCATTAAATAGTACCCGCAAAACGCCAGTGCCAACGTCTACAGTGAAGAGGCGACTCCGGGATGCTGGCCTTCAGGGCAGAGTGGCAAAGAAAAAGCCACATCTGATACTGGCTAATAAAAGGAAAATATTAATATGGGCAAAAGCACACAGACATTGCACAGAGGAAGATTGGAAAAAAGTGTTATGGACAGACGAATCGAAGTTTGAGGTGTTTGGATAACACAGAAGAACATTTGTGAGACGCAGAACAACTGAAAAGATGCTGGAAGAGTGCCTGACGCCATCTGTCAAGCATGGTGGAGGTAATGTGATGGTCTGGGGTTGCTTTGGTGCTGGTAAAGTGGGAGATTTGTACAAGGTAAAAGGGATTTTGAATAAGGAAGGCTATCACTCCATTTTGCAACGCCATGCCATACCCTGTGGACAGAGCTTGATTGGAGCCAATTTCATCCTACAACAGGACAATGACCCAAAGCACACCTCCAAATTATGCAAGAACTATTTAGGGAAGAAGCAGGCAGCTGGTATTCTATCTGTAATGGAGTGGCCAGTGCAGTCACCAGATCTCAACCCCATAGAGCTGTTGTGGCAGCAGCTTGACTGTATGGTACGCAAGAAGTGCGCATCAAGGCAATCCAACTTGTGGGAGGGCCTTCTGGAAGCATGGGGTGAAATGTCTCCCGATTACCTCAGCAAATTAACAGCTAAAATGCCAAAGGTCTGCAATGCTGTAATTGCTGCAAATGGAGCATTCTTTGACAAAAGCAAAGTTTGAAGGAGAAAATTATTATTTGAAATAAAAATCATTATTTCTAACCTTGTCAATGTCTTGACTATATTTTCTAGTCATTTTGCAACTCATTTGATAAATATAAGTGTGAGTTTTCATGGAAAACACAAAATTGTCTGGGTGATCCCAAACTTTTGAACGGTAGTGTATATATATATATATATATATATATATATATATATATACAGTGAAGGAAATAAGTATTTGATCCCTTGCTGATTTTGTAAGTTTGCCCACTGTCAAAGTCATGAACAGTCTAGAATTTTTAGGCTAGGTTAATTTTATCAGTGAGAGATAGATTATATTTTAAAAAAAACTGAAAATCACATAGTCAAAATTATATATATTTATTTGCATTGTGCACAGAGAAATAAGTATTTGATCCCTTTGGCAAACAAGACTTAATACTTGGTGGCAAAACCCTTGTTGGCAAGCACAGCAGTCAGACGTTTTTTTGTAGTTGATGATGAGGTTTGCACACATGTTAGATGGAATTTTGGCCCACTCCTCTTTGCAGATCATCTGTAAATCATTAAGATTTCGAGGCTGTCGTTTGGCAACTCGGATCTTCAGCTCCCTCCATAAGTTTTCGATGGGATTAAGGTCTGGAGACTGGCTAGGCCACTCCATGACCTTAATGTGCTTCTTTTTGAGCCACTCCTTTGTTGCCTTGGCTGTATGTTTCGTGTCATTGTCATGCTGGAAGACCCAGCCATGAGCCATTTTTAATGTCCTGGTGGAGGGAAGGAGGTTGTCACTCAGGATTTGACGGTACATGGCTCCATCCATTCTCCCATTGATGCAGTGAAGTAGTCATGTGCCCTTAGCAGAGAAACACCCCAAAAACATAATGTTTCCACATCCATGCTTGACAGTGGGGACGGTGTTCTTTGGGTCATAGGCAGCATTTCTCTTCCTCCAAACACGGCGAGTTGAGTTAATGCCAAAGAGCTCAATTTTAGTCTCATCTGACCACAGCACCTTCTCCCAATCACTCTCAAAATCGTCCAGATGTTCATTTGCAAACTTCAGACGGGCTTGTACATGTGCCTTCTTGAGCAGGGGGACCTTGCGGGCACTGCAGGATTTTAATCCATTACAGCGTAATGTGTTACCAATGGTTTTTTTGGTGACTGTGGTCCCAGCTGCCTTGAGATCATTAACAAGTTCCCCCATGTAGTTTTCGGCTGAGCTCTCACCTTCCTCAGGATCAAGGATACCCCACGAGGTGAGATTTTGCATGGAGCCCCAGATCGATGTCGATTGACAGTCATTTTGTATGTCTTCCATTTTCTTACTATTGCACCAACAGTTGTCTCCTTCTCACCCAGCGTCTTACTTATGGTTTTGTAGCCCATTCCAGCCTTGTGCAGGTCTATGATCTTGTCACTGACATCCTTAGAAAGCTCTTTGGTCTTGCCCATGTTGTAGAGGTTAGAGTCAGACTGATTAATTGAGTCTGTGGACAGGAGTCTTTTATACAGGTGACCATGTAAGACAGCTGTCTTTAATGCAGGCACCAAGTTGATTTGGAGCGTGTAACTGGTCTGGAGGAGGCTGAACTCTTAATGGTTGGTAGGGGATCAAATACTTATTTCTCTGTGCACAATGCAAATAAATATATATACTTTTGACTATGTGATTTTCTGGTTTTCTTTTTATATAATCTATCTCTCACTGCTAAAATTAACCTAGCCTAAAAATTCTAGACTGCTCACGTCTTTGACAGTGGGCAAACTTACAAAATCAGCAAGGGATCAAATACTTATTTCCTTCACTGTATATATATATATATACTTTAACTGTATTTCTTTCATTTATTAGTCTCCCCAGGAGACTTGAATTGCTTGCACGATGTACTGCATAACCAATGTATTGCAGTATATTGTGATTTTTGTTTTTTACGTGCTCCTTTTAATTAGAGCACAAAGATGGCAGACCTTAGGCCCCAGGCTGCCATGACAACTATCGGCACCCTATGATCGCATCACGGGGCAGGGGTTAATGGGACGTTGGAGGGGGCCATCCCCTTCCTTCTAATGGCTCACATGCCGCGATCGCGAGTTGTAATTTTTAATGGCACCAAAAAAATATTTGTGAGCTGGAATAGAAAAAAACAGCAAATCCTCAAGTTTTTGGGGGGTTTGGTTTCTACAGCATTCACCATGCAATAAAAACGACATGTTAATTTTATTCTGTGAGTCAATACGTTTACGGCGATACCAAATTTATATAGTTTTTTTTATGTTTAACAACTTTAACAAGAGAAAACTCATTAGAAATAAAATGTGTATTGTGTTGCCATATTTAAAGAGCCATAATTTTTTTCTTTTTTGGTTCGATTTTGGGAAACATAAGACTTTTTGATAACTTTTTATTCCATTTTATTTTTGGGGGAAATTAGGTAACTAAAAAACGCGATTCTGGTGATTTAATTATTATTATTTTATATATATATATATATATATATATATATATATATATATATATATATATATATATAAATTCCCTTTCCTCACGCTTAGCATAACTTATTTGTCCCCAACCTGTGGCTCTCATAGACTGTAGGAGCATGTTGAAAGTTGTAGTTTTGCAATAGCTGGGGTGCCACAGGCTGGGGACAACACTACTTAAACTAACAATTGAGATGGCTTAAACATTTATGCATGTATTATTAGTCTTATTAAGTATGTAAAAATATACATTTGGGATGGTGTTCACTGCATCTATATATTCATTTGATTATAGATAAGGAAATATAAAATTGCTCTGAGGTGTAATAGACTAATTTTTATTTTTTTGCAAAATAGGAGATAAGAGAGCCATGCTTGTACAGTAAATGTTCTAATAGACATTAAAACAGAATTTACAAAATGTGTTAGGCCGTATTCTCACGAACGGGTGTCAAATTGGCTCTGAAACTCGTTTTTTCACGTCCGATTTACATTCGTGCAGGACCCTGTTTCACGGATCCCTCATAGACTTGAGTGTATCAAGGGATTCGGGAAAACAGGCAAAAATAGGATATGTCCTATTTTTTCATGGGCCGTTCACACAGTCCGTTAAAAAAAAACGACCGTGTGAATAGCCCCATAGACAAACATTAATTTTAATGCAGCCGTGTGACGGTCGTTAAAAAAACGGCCATCAAACGGCCGATTATCCCTGTTGTGTGAATAAACCCTTACTCTTTTTTAAAATCATTCTTTATTTACTTTTATAAATAATACAATTATTAATACATTCTATAAATCCAAACGACTTTCAGATTTTTCATATATCCTCTATCTCCCTAACCCCTCAAGTACAATTCTTCATATCTTTTAGTTAATTTTAAGTTCAGCTACACAGGAATATTTGGACACTTAAACTTCTGATTATCAGAAGCCCTAGCTGGGAAATTATTATTTTTTTTCGTTGCTGGAGTGGGCGTATGTTTGTTTTTATATTACATCGAAGACAAAAATGAATTATTCTAGCTATACCTTTAAATGACTATATATATATATATATATATACATATATATATATATATATATATATATATATATATATATATAATATATATATATATAAAAAGATCAGTCAGTGTGATTAGTATAACTTTATAAATAGTTTTTATTAAAAATTATTTGTACTTTTTGAGATACAGCTGCTCTATATTCTCTATACGGAGCAGCTGTATCGTTCACTAAATCCTGCTCCCGTCAGGTCCGCGAGACTGATGGGTTCAGTGAAAGCGGGTCTTGCTTGTCTCTGACACGCGGGATCTACCTGTAATCTGTAATGGCCGCGATCACGGACCACCACCTCCCCATACCTATTGACGGCTGTGACCGCAGATTTTCCTCCTCTGGCTGACGTCTCCTTCCCAGGAGATGTCAGCGAATCCGGCCGCTCTGTCCTGCAATGTCCGTGAGGGGGCGCGCACGCGCTGGTTCGTGGCATTCAAGGGCCAGCACGCACATATTTAATTAATTAATTAATTATTTCCAAGATCATCCTGGACTATAAAAAGGGCCCTGCCCTTTTCACTCCTTTCCTGAGCCTTGTTGTGCTTTTCCCATGCACATATTGCAAATGGTCCCTTAGTGTTATCCTGCTCCCAGTCTTCCCATGCCCTGCTACCTGTATCCTATACCTGTATCCAGTGCTGTTTTGTTCCTGAGCCTGTTTAGTGTTGAAGTGGTGTTGTGCCGCCTGCTGTTATACACCACATCTGGTGTCATCTTTGACTCCTGGTATCATCCGCCACATCTGGCGCAACCTGCCATGACTGCTGGTATACACCACCTCTGGTGTCATCTGCCACTCCTGGTACCATCCGTCACATTTGGCACAACCTGACACATCTTGTAATGAATAGGGGTAGGGAGACGGACAGGTGAGCCCTAATCTACTCACAACTCAGTCCCTGCCTACTTGCACGGCCCATCCTAAGTGACGGCGTACAACTGGGCGACGGTCCCTACGCTCAGTAAGTGCAAGACAGACAATACAAGACAAGGACACACAGAAGCAAGGGGGGGTAGGGGCAGTTGTCCACTGAGACACCTTGAGCAACAGGCAGTGGTGAATGAGCCGAATAAAACCAGGGGAGTACGTAGTAGCAAACTCAGAGCAGAAGAATAGTCAGGCAAGTCAGGGCCAAGTAAGTAACAGCGGTCAATCGGGTGAACAGCAGGAATAGCAGAGCCAGGGAACCAGACAATCACAGGCGAGGATGCTGCAAGTGAGGGTATAAATAGACCAAGGGCGGGAGCTAGAACCGTCAGGCCAGGCTGTGATGGGTTCTCCCTCTCCTCAGCCTGCAAGCCTGAGTGCTAACAGATCGCGTCACTCTAGCAGACCTTGGAGCAGATGAGGGCTAATTAACCCCGGGCGTCGACACAGAACCTGTGTCTGGCAAACCCTTTACACATCTAGTCCCATCCATGCCAGAGCCTCTGCCACTGTCTGGACTATCTCAGGTACCCTTGTGCTACAAACTACTTGTATAGACTTTGCATAGACTGTGACTTGGCCCGCTGCCTCTCCGCTACGGCAGAGCGGCCTAGTGGGTCCACATACCACTAGATCGTGACAGTACACTCAGGCCATGGAACCCACTGGCCAATTTAAGACCGCAGTACAGGTGATACAAACGGATATGCATGACCTATGTGCACGCCAGTATCAGCTCCTCATGGCTGTAAACTTCATCATCACCCGACTGAATCAACCTCCTGCTCCTCTTCCCGATGCTGATGCTGTTCCACTGCCCGTTACTCCTGTCTGTTCCGGATCCACAGTTTCGCTGCCTCTTCCTCCTCGCTATGATGGTGACCCTAGGGCCTGTAGCATTGTAACATTTTAAACTGCGTGCTCACCTTTTCCCCTCTGATGAGGCCAGGGTAGCGTTCATTATTTACCTTCTGACTGGCAAGGCCCTCGCATGGCCAAATACCATCTTACAACGACAGGGACATGAATTTTAGGACCTAGCTTTATTCTTACAAACTTTTCATACTGTTTTCGAGGAAACGGATCGATCCTCTGCAGTGGCAACTCTGCTAACCCTCAAGCAAGGAGGGTCCACAGTAGGAGAGTATGCTATCTCCTTTTGTACCCTGGCCACAGAGTTGGCATGGAAAAATTAGGCGTTGGTGGCAACCTTTTGACAGGGACTGTCCTCGCACATCAAAACCGAGCTAGCAGTCCGCGATCGTCCCTCTACCTCTTATAATGTTGGCTACCCGGGTCGACATGAGGATCCAGGAACATGCTCTGGAGGTTCGGCAGGAGAGACGTTTCCACAGATTGCCATCCTCGTTCCACTATTGCCTCCTCCTGTTGCTCTACCTGAGGAACTTATGCAGGTAGACAGAATCAAACTTCAGGTTTGTGTTTGTATTGGGGCATTATAGGCCAATTCGTGCACCAATGTCCACAAAAGCCAGAAAACTCCAGCACCTAGGGTTGGTTGGGGAGACAATCCTAGTTGGGATGATGCCAAACGTTCATGCCTCTCCCAAGTTATCTATCCCTGTGACCATCGTCTCTGGAGAGACATCACACTCCTCCTCTGCCTATCTGGACTCTGGAGCAGCTGCAAATTTTATCCAGTAAGATCGGATGGATCATCTACATCTGCCCACAGTTCTTCTAGAGAGACCCCTGACTGTTACATCTGTGAATGGACTACCATTGCCCAACCCTATTGCGTCCGTCACCAAACCACTGACGTTACAAATCGGAGTTCTTCACTCGGAACAGTTCACCTTCCTCGTCCTGCATAATGCTATCAATCCTGTTCTGCTGGGCCTGCCTTGGCTTTGTCTACACGCTCCAGTTCTCGACTGGAATTCTGGAGAGGTCCTCCAATGAGGGTCCAGATGCCTTAGCCGCTGCCTGCCACAGATTCACCCTGTTTTGATGGCTACCGGGGTCTGTACCAAATTACGGTAAAGAATAAGTATCCTCTGCCGCTCATCTCAGAACTTTGTGATAGAATTCATGGGGCCAAGGTATTTACTATGCTGGATCTATGCGGAGCATATAACTTGATCCGTATCCGCAAAGGAGACTAATTACGAATACCTTATGATGCCCTTTGGACTGTGTAACGCTCCAGCTGTTTTCCAGGATTTTGTAAATTACATTTTCCGGGATCTGCTGTATGTGTGGTGGTCTATTTGGACGACATCCTGAGCTACTCACCTGATTTGATGACACATTGGAAGCATATTCGCCAAGTTTTGTCGGTTAAGGGAGAATCGCCTATATGCTAAAATTGAGAAATGTGTGCTCGAGAGAAACTCTCTGCCCTTCCTGAGCTACTTTGTATCTGACCGTGGTCTCAAGATGGACCCATAGAAGGTGAGATCCATCTTAGAGTGGCCACGTACACAAGGCCTTCGGTTCATACAAAGATTTGAGGGTTCATAAACTTCTATAGGCAATTTATCCCGAACTTCTCATCTCTGACTCCTCCAATCTCGGCCATCAAGAAGGGAGTGAATTCCAAGGTTTGGTCTCCGGAGGCAAAATCAGCATTTACTAAGCTCAAGAGTGCTTTCACCTCAGCATCTGTTCTCCATCACCCTGATGCTTCTCAGCAGTTCTTTCTGGAAGTGGATGCATCTTCCGTTGGTGCTGGAGCACTACTATGTCAAAAAATCCCTAAGGGCAAGATGGTGGCCTGTGGCTTCTTCTCAAAATTATTCTCTCCGGCAGAACACTACTATTCCATCGGGGATCCGGAGTTGCTGGCTGTCAAGTTGGCATTAGGGCAATGGAGACACATGCTGGAGGGCGCGGTTCAACCTATTATCATTTATACGGACCACAAGAACCTTAAGTACTTACAGTCAGCACAACGACTAAATCCTCGCCAAGCCAGGTGGTCGTTGTTCTTCGCTAGATTTCAATTCTTGCTCCACTTCCGTCCTGCTGATAAGAATGCGAAGGTTGATGCCCTGTCTTGATCATTTGAGACTAATGACTCTGAGGAAATTCCTCAATATATTGTAGATCCGTCTAGGATTATTATCGCTAGCCCATTGCAAATTTGAGACATTCCTACAGCAAAGACTTTTGTCCGCCTTGCAGACAGGAAGATAATTCTCCACTGGGGACACAGCTTCAAACTGGTGGGGCACTCAGGTGTTTGAAAGACTCAGGCAATGGCGTAGCTCTAGGGGTCGCAATTGCAACCGGGCCACCCAGAGCTCACCGCACTGGTCCCACTTCCTGAATGCTGGAGCAAGGAGCTGACAGCTCCGTGCTTCAGCATTCACTCTGCCGTGAGCGGCTCGACGCAGACAGGCGCGATGTAGTGACGTCAACGCGCCTGTCTGTGCCAAGTCACTCACAGCACAGACCAGAGTTGAAGGATCCTCCACACGTCGTGTTATTGTTTTTCAATTAGGCACATATGGGGGCATTATACTGGGTAGGGAAGGGGGGCTGATATGGTGGCTGCTATAGGAGCATTTTACTGTATGGGGCGGCATTATACTGTATGGGGCATTATACTGTGGGGACAGCTATGGGGCATTATACTGTCGGGACAGCTATGGGGGCATTCTACTGTATGGGGGCATTATACTGTAGGGGGAGCTATGGATGGCATTATACTGTGGGGGCATCTATGGGGGCATTATATTGTGGGGGCAACATACTGTGTGGGGACATCTATGGGGGAATTATACTATGGGGACAGCTATGAAGGGCATTATACTGTGGGGAGAGCTATGGATGGCATTATACTGTGGGGACAGCAATGGGGGGAATTATACAGTATGGGGGCATTATACTAAGGGGGCAGCTATGGGGGCATTATACTGTGGGGACAGCTATGGTGGCATTATACTGTGGGGACAGCTATGGGGGCATTATACTGTATGGGGGTATTATACTGTGGGGGCAGCTATGGGGGCATTATATTGTGGGGGAAACTAAGGGGCATTATACTGTGTGGGGACATTTATGGGGGAATTATACTGTGGGGACAGCTATAAAGGGCATTATATTGTGGGGACAGCTATGTGTGCTTTATACTGGGTGGGGGGCATTATACTATAGGGACAGCTGTGGGGCATTAGACTGTGGGGGCAGCTATAGGAGGCATTATACTGTGTAGGGGCAACTATGGAGAGCATTATACTGTATGGGGACAGTTTTGGGGGCATTATACTGTGTGGGGGCAGCTATGGGGGCATTATGCTGCATGGGGGCAGCTATGGGGCATTATGCTGTATGGGGAAATTAGTTTTGGCATTTTACTGCATGTGGCATCTGTGTGGGAATTATACTCTATGGGGCATATGTGTGGGTATTATACTGTATGGGGCAACTGTGTGGGCATTATACTGTATGGGGCATCTGTGTGGGCACTATACTGTATGGGGCATTATACTGTATGGGGCATTATACTGTATGGTGGCAGCTATGGGGGCATTATACTGTGTGGGCTGAACCGGGTGTGTATGAACGGGGATTGGGTGGGATTAGATGCATGGCTTAAAAGGACAAAAAATTCCCGCTGCGCGCCACATCGATTGTCCCTCTTTGTGATACTTGAAAGTATATCACAGTTTATAGGGGGGGCTGTATAGCACTGTATGGGGAGGCTGTATAGCACTGTAAACATGGGGGCTGTATAGCACTGTATGGGGAGGCTGTATAGCAATGTCTACAGGGGGGCTGTATAGCACTCTCTACAGGGGGGCTGTATAGCACTGTCCACAGGGGGACTGTATAGCACTGTCTACAGTGGGGCTGTATAGCACTGTCTACAGGGGGACTGTATAGCACTGTCTACAGGGGGGCTGTGTAGCACTGTTGTTACGTCTATGGCCGCGGCCCGTCTTTCTGACTTACCCTCCGATGGCCGCGGCCATGGATAGGTGAGTCCTCTGCGGCATCTCCCTCGTGTGAGACGCCGGGACTCACTTCCTGGATCTGAGAATGTCTCCCGCAGGGCGCGCGCGCCCGCGTGTGCACGGCCTTAAAGGGCCAGTGCGCGCACAATTGCAGGAAGTCTGCAATAAGTCTAGAATGCTGCTGGACTATAAAAAGGGATCTGCCTTCTTGATCATTGCCTGAGCTTTGTTGTGTACCTAAAGTTTGTCCTGCAAATGGTTTCTTAGTGTTTTCCAGTTCCCAGTGTTACCCGTTCCTGCTGCCTGTACCCTGTATCTTGTGCTACCGTGCCTCTGTGCCATTTAGAGTTGAAGTCAAGTTGTGTCTTCCGCTGCATCTACTGTGTTACACCCCGTCGGGTGTCCGTCTACTGCAGGAGCCTTATCTTCAGCCTGAATCACCGCTACTGTCTACATTACCTCAGGTACCCTTTCTGGACTATAGACTTTGTACTGTACCTATTTGGCCAGCTGCTATCCCGCTACGTGACAACAGGGGGGGCTGTAGAGCAATGTCTACAGGGGGGCTGTATTGCACTGTCTACAGGGGGGTGTATAGCACTGTCTACAGGTGGAGCTGTATATCACTGTCTAAAGGAGGGGGTTGTATGGCAGGGCCCCTATAGCCACACAGCTCTCACCGCATTGGTTCCGCTTCCTGAACAGCTCCGTGCTCCAGCATTCACTCTGCCGTGAGCGCAGGTAAGCGTGATGTAGTGACGCCATCGCTCCTGTCTGTGCCGAGTCACTCACAGCACAGACCGGAGGAGAAGGATCCTCCACCCGTCGTGGGAACGGGGACAGGTAAGTAATTATGTTATTATTTTTCAATTAGGCCCATATGGGGGCATGATACTGGGTTGGGAAGGGGGGCTGATTTGGTGGCTGCTATAGGAGCATTTTACTGTATGGGGTCGGCATTATACTGTTTTGGTGAAGCTATGGGGGCATTATACTGTATGGGGGCATTATACTGTGGAGGCAGCTATGGGGGCATTATACTGTGGGAACAGCTATGCTGGGCATTATACAGTATGGGGGTACTACACTAAGGGGACAGCTATGGGGGAATTATACTGTGGGGACAGCTATGGGGGCATTATACTGTATGGGGGCATTATACTGTGGGGGCAGCTATGGATGGCATTATATTGTGGGGGCAACTATGGGGGGCATTATAATGTGTGGGGACATCTATGGGGGCATTATACTGTGGGGACAACTATGAGTGGCATTAAACTGGGGGCAACTATGGGGGGGCATTTTATTGTGGGGGCAACTATGGGGGGCATTACACTGTGTGTGGGAAGCTATTGGGGCATTATACTGTGTGGGGGCCATTATAATGTGGGGACAGCTTTGGGGCCATTAGACTGTGGGGACAGCTATGGGAGGCATTATACAGTGTGGTGGCAGGTTTCGGGGGGCATTATACTGTGGGGGAAGCTATGGGGTATTATGCTGCATGGGGCAGCTATGGGGCATTATGCTGTATGGGGGAATTTGTTTGGGCATTTTACTGTATGGGGCATCTGTGTGGGCATTATACTGTATGGGGGCATTATACTGTATGGTGGCAGATATAGGGGCATTATACTGTGTGGGCTGAACCGGGTGTATATGAGTGGGGATTGGGTGGCATTAGAGGCATGGCTTAAAATGGAAAAATATTGCTGCTGCGCACCACATCGATTGTCTCTCTTTGTGATACTTGAAAGTATATCACAGTCTACAGGGGGGGCTGTATATCACTGTATGGGGAGGCTGTATAGCACAGTAAACATGGGGGCTGTATAGCACTGTATGGGGAGGCTGCATAGCACTGTCTACATGGGGGGCTGTATAGCACTGTATGGAGAGGCTGTATAGCAATGTCTACAGTGGTCTGTATAGCACTGTCTACAGGGGGGAAGTATAGCACTGTCTACAAGGGGGCTATATAGCACTGTCTACAGGGGGGCTGTATAGCACTGTCTACAGTGGGGCAGTATAACACTGTCTACAGGGGGGGCTGTATTGCACTGTCTACAAGGGGTGCTTTATAGCACTTTGTACAGGGAGGGCTGTATAACACTGTCTACAGGGGGGCTGTATAGCCCTGTCTACAGGTGGGAAGTGTAGAGAACTGTCTACAGTGAGGCAGTATAGCACTGTCTAAAGGGGGCTGTATTGCACTGTCTACAGGGGAGCTGTAGATCACTGTCTAAAGGAAGAGGCTGTATGGCACTATCTACAAGGCCAGACTGTGTGTGGCACCCAGGGGAGGGGGGGCCCAGTCAAACGTTTGCCATGGAGCCCAGAGTTTCCTAGTTATAGCCCTGGACTCAGGACTTCATAGCCCGTCAATACTGGTGGCCCACACTGCCTAAAGGTGTTGCATCCTATGTCTCTTCGTGTACGAACTGTGCCTCGAACAAGTGTACCCGCTCCAAACCTACTGGTCTGCTCCTACCCCTGCCTGTTCCTGAGGCTCCTTGACAGCATATCGCTAGGGACTTTATTACAGACTTTCCCCTCTCAGCTGGATGTACTACGGTCTGGGTAATAGCGGATCGTTTCTCTAAAATTGCACACTTTATTCCGTTGACTGGTCTTCCGTCTGTTCCTCACCTGGAAAATCTGTTCATTCGACACATCTTCCATCTGCACGGACTTCCTCTGCATATGGTCCCGGATGAGGGTGCACAGTTTACGTCCAATTTCTGAAGAGCCCTGTGCAACTTCATAGATGTTAAGCTGGACTTCTCTTCCGCCTATCACCCACAGTCCAATGGTCAAGTGGAGAGGACCAATAACATTTTGGAGATCATTTTGTTTCCGCCCAACATGGCAATTGGGTACAACTTCTGCCTTGGGCGGAATTCTCGTACAACAATCACACAAGTGAATTTACTGCCTCGTCTCCTTTCTATATTGCGTACAGCCAGCATCGAGTCCCTCTTCCTCTGCCAGCCATGTCTCAAGTACCAGCAGCAATTTCTTCATTTGGGACTATTATTCATATGTGGCGGCAAACTAAGTCTGCGATCCTCCAGGCAGTGGACCGCATGAAAAGACATGCCGATAAAAGAAGAAAAGTTCCTCCTCAGTTCTCTCCTGGAGTCAAGGTCCGGCTATCCAAAAGGAACATTCGTTTGAAGGTCCCCTCATACAAATTTGCTCCAAGGTTCCTCGGACCCTTTGAGATCCTAGAACAGATAAACCCTGTCTCCTATAAGATTCGGCTGCCCCCTACCCTCAGAATCCCCAACTCCTATCATGTGTCCCTCCTGAAAGCTGTGGTAGTGAACCGCTACAGTAAAACTCCTAGTCCTGTAGTTACTCCCAGCCGTTCTGATGGTGTGTTTGAGGTAAAGGAGATCCTGGACTGCAAGACGGTAGGTGGAAGGACTTTCTATTTGGTGGACTGGAGAGGGTTTGGTCCTGTGGAGAGGTCCTGGGAACCAGAAGAGAACCTTAATGCCTCTACCATCATTAAAACATTCCTCTCTCACTCTGGATCCATATCCTGCATATGTAATTAATTAATTATTTCCCAGATAACCCTGGATTATAAAAAGGGCCCGCCCTTTTACTCCTTGCCTGAGCGTTGTTGTAGCTTTCCCATTTTCGTATTGCAAATGGTCCCTTAATGTTATCCTGCTCCAAGTGTTCCCATGCCATGCTACCTGTATCCTGTATCCCATGCTGTGTTTTGTTCCTGAGCCTGTCAAGTGTTGAAGTCGTGTTGTGCCACCTGCTGTTATACACCACGCCTGGTGTCATCTGCCACTCCTGGTATCATCCGTCACGTCTGGCCCAACCTGCCACGCCTGCTGGTATATGCCACATCTGGTATCATCTGCCACTCCCGGTACCATCCGCCACATTTGGCGCAACCTGTCACATCTAGTCCCATCCGTGCCAGAGCCTCTGCCACCATCTGGAAAAAAATACCATTCAAAGATTTACATAGCCTTTAATATTTTCAGTAAATTCAAATATTTTAACCCCTTCCCGCTCCTGGACGTACTATTAGGTCATGGTAGCTGTATCGTTCGCACTCCGTGACCTAATAGTACGTCTCGGGAGTAACGGCCGTTTCGGCCGTCCTCCTGACACATACATGAGCTGTGACAGATGCTGTCTCGTACAGCAGCTGTCACAGCTCCTACAGCGGGGACCAATCGCTGTGTCCCCGCTGATTAACCCCTTAAAAGCCGCGTTCAATAGAGATCGCGGCTTTTTAGGGGTTAAGCTGCCATCGCCGGCCTGCTACACGATAGCGGCCGGCGATGGTGACTATGGCAACCGGACACCAAACAATGGCGTCCGGCTATGCCATTGACGGAAGCCTAGTGGGTCCTGACAAAGTCAGAACCCACTATGCTTGCTGTCAGTGAGTAGCTGACAGTTCTAATACACTGCACTACACATGTAGTGCAGTGTATTAGAATAGCGATCAGGGCCTCCTGCCCTCAAGTCCACTAGTGGGACAAAGTAATAAAGTAAAAAAAAAAGTAAAAAAGAGGTGTAAAAATAAGAAAATAAAAGTTTTAAAAGTATTAAAAGTAAAAATCCCCCTAATTACCTTATCAGTCTTTTATTATTAATAAAAATATATAAACAAACAAATAAACTATACATAATTGGTATCGCCGTGTCCGTAACGGCCTGAACTACGAAATTATTTCATTATTTATCCCGCACGGTGAACGCCGTAAAAGAAAATAATAATAAACCGTACCACAATCACAATTGTTTGGTCACTTCAACTCCCAAAAAATTGAATAAAAAGAAATCAAAAAGTCGCATGTACCTAAAATTGGTACTGATCGAAACTACAGTTTGTTACGCAAAAAATAAGTCCTCGCACGGCTTTATTGATAGAAAAATAAACAAGTTCTGGCTCTTAGAATAAGGTAAAACAAAAAGTGAATAATTTTTTGCAAAAAGTATTTTATTGTGCAAACGCCATAAAACATAAAAAAAACTATAAACATCTGGTATCGCCGTAATCGTATTGCCCTGCAGAATAAAGTGAATATGTCATTTATAGCGCACGGTGAACGCTGTAAAAAAAATAGAATAAAAAATATATAGTAGAATTGCTGTTTTTTAGTCACCACGCCACCTAAAAAGAGAATAAAAACTGATCAAAAAGCTGCATGCACCCCAAGAAAACTACAATGAATTCCTCAAGGGGTCTAGATTCCAAAATGGGGTCACTTTTGGGTGGTTTCCACTGTTTTGGCACCACAAAACCTCTTCAAACCGGACATGGTGCCTAATAAAAAAGAGGCCTCAAAATCCACTAGGTGCTCCTTTGCTTCGGAGGCCGGTGCTTCAGTCCATTACCGCAATAGGGCCACATGTGGGATATTTCTCAAAACTGTAGAATCTGGGCAATACCTATTAAGTTGCATTTCTCTGATAAAACTTTTTGTGTTATAAAAAAAATGGTATAAAGAGGATTTTCTGACAAAAAAAAAATTTACATTTCACCTCTACTTTGCTCTAAATTTCTGTAAAACACCTAAAGGGTTCATAAACTTTCTAAATGCTGTTGTGAATACTTTGAGGGGTCTAGTTTCTAAAATTGGGTGTTTGATAGGGGTGTCTAATATATGGGCCCCTCAAAGCAACTTCAGATCTGAACTGTAACCTAAAAATAAAAAAAAATTAGGCAATACTTTGCTTCTTACATTATACTGATAATGAGCCGTGCCCACCCCTTGATGGCCCTAGTTTTGTCCGTTTGTATAAACGGAGACCCCTATTAGACCGTTTCAGTGCCCGGTTTTCCCAAGCATACACCACCGAGAAGTGTTCAATTCTGCGAGTACCTGCCGGGTAAGAGGACAAGGTATGGCGTGAAGATGTATAAGCTATGTGAGAGTGCATCAAGGTATACCTACAGATTTAGGATATATGAAGGGAAGGACAGCAGTGCTCATCCCCCAGAATGCCCCCCCCTTACTGGTAGTTAATGCAAAATTTGTGTGGGATTTGGTGCACCCACTGCCGGACCAGGGTCACCACCTCTACCTGGATAATTTTTATACTAGCGTCCCACTCTTCAACTGCCTCGCTTCCAGTCCTGTGGCATGCCGCACTGCTAGAAGAAATCTGCGAGGCCTCCCTAAGACTCAGAAGGGGTGAGAGCAGGGCACATTCTAGCAATTTTAATTCCCAGCCCAATTCAAATAAGTTCTGTGAAGAAACTATTGGGTCTAAATGGTCAGATTACCCATAAATGAATTCCTTGAGGGGTGTAGTTTCCAAAATTGGGTCACTTCTGGTGGGTTTCCATTGCTTTGATACCTCTGGGGCTCTGCAAATGCGACATGGCACCCGAAAACCAAACCAGCAAAATCTGCACTCCAAAGAACACACAGCGCTCCTACCCTTCTGAGGCCTCCCATGGGCCCTAACGGCAGTTTATCGCCACAAATGGGGTATTGCTGCACTCAGGAAAATTGGGCAACAAAATGGGGTATTTTGTTCCCTGTGAAAATAAGAAATTTTGATCACAAATGACATTTTATTGGAAAAAATGACATTTTTTTTCATTTCACAGCCCAATTCAAATACGTGCTGTGAAAAAACTGTGGGGTAAAAATGGTAACAACAACCATAAATGAATTCCTTGAGGGTGTAGTTTCCAAAATGGGGTCACTATTGGGGGATTCCTACTGTTTTGGCACCTCAATACCTTTTCAAACCTAGCATGCTGCCTAAAATATATTCTAATAAATAAGAGGCCTCAAAATGCACTAGGTGCTTCTTTTCTTCTGGGGCTTGTGTTTTAGTCCACGAGTGCAGTAGAGCCACATGTGGGACATTTCTAAAAACTGCAGAATCTGGACAATACATATTTAGCAGTGTTTCTCTGGTAAAACCTTCTGTGTTACAGAAAAAAAATTGAATAATATTGAAATTCAGCAAGAAAAATGAAATTTGCACATTTCCCCTCCACTTTGCTTTAATTCCTGTGAAATGCCTGATGGGTAAAAAAAACTTTCTAAATGCTGTTTTGAATACTTTGAGGGGTCTAGTTTTTAAAATGGGGTGTTTTATCAGGGTTTCTAATACATAGGCCCCTCAAAGCCACTTCAGAACTGAAGAGGTACCTTAAAAAAAAGGCTTTTGAAATGTTGTTAAAAATATGAGAAATTGCTGTTTATGTTCTAAGCGTTGTAACGTCCAAGAAAAATAAAAGAATGTTCCAAAAACTATGCAAATCTAAAGTAGACATATGGGAAATGTGAACTAGTAACTATTTTGGGTGGTATAACCGTCTGTTTTACAAGCAGATGCATTTCAATTCAAGTTTTCACCAATAAACACTGAATATATCGACCAAATTTTACCACGAACATGAAGCCCAATGTGTCACGAGAAAACAATCTCAGAATCGCTTGGATAGGTTTAAGCATTCCTGTGTTATTACCACATAAAGTGAAATATGTCAGATTTGAAAAATGGGCTCTGAGCCTTAAAGGGGTTGTCCGAGATTTATTTTTTAAGTACATTTAGAAATACATTACACATATTAAAAATGTCATAATATACTTACCCGTGCAATCTTGCTTCTGTTCTCCGCTCTGGCTGCTTCTTCCTTCTGGTCACATGAGCTATGACGTCACCTTTTCAGCCGCCTCCACTATCGTGTCATATCCCGATCACATGGTCTCGCACCAGAGAGACCTCGGATGTTATACAACACGTCACTTGTCACGTGGTGTAGATCGACTTCTTCTGCTTCACATCCAGTAACGCGCATGCGCTGTCACTGCTGTTCTCGCGGTCCCTGCTGTTCTCGAGATAACAGCAGGGGCCGCGCATGCGTGTTACAACAGAACAAGCCGATATACACCGCGTCACAAGTGACTTGTCGTATACCCGGCAAGAATTCAAGATCAACAACGCGGCAGAGCCGGAGCAGAGAGAGACGTCAACAATCAAGTTCCCGACGGCAGGATCTGGAAACGGGGCCACTTTGGAAAACGTAAGTATATTACAAATGTATTTATTTTTATAACTTAAATGATTTAATGGTGTTATTTAAACTATTATGTTATCTCGGACAACCCCTTTAAGGCCAAAACTAGGCTGCGTCCTTAAGGGGGTTAAAAGCCACTGATTTCTATTTATTATTCATATTTTAAGTTATGTTTGCCTTTATATATGTTGTGAATTGTAACAAATTTTCATGCTTTAAAAGGTTTTATCCTGCTCTAAACTTGTAGGGTCACTGCTAGTAATTAGAATTTTTCCCACTAATTGTTACCATTTTATTTATTTGTTAAGTAAAATTGCGGTTTGGGAAAATTTGGATATGTCAGAATGTAATTGCATTTGCATGTGGTTCTTCACATTTTTAATAATACTCATTTTAATTTTTAATATACATTTTCTTTGCAGCTGCATTCATCTAAGTAGAACTCATTACAATTTAGCTAGCTATAGATTAAAATAAAATTCTAATGATTATTAAACCAATATAATTATAAAAGTCCACAGAGGACCAGAAAGAAAGAAATCTACTGTGTGAACTGAAATAATTTTCTTGTAAACTGTCTTTATAGCACAACTGAGAAAATTATATTACAGAGCAAAATTTACAAAACATTAATTTTTTTTTGTATTGAAAAGAAACATTTCTAAAAACACAAGAAATACCATAGTTCATCTATTATTGGCCAAAAGCCAAAATCTGTGGAACTGTTTTAGAAATCTTGACTATGTATCAGTACTTATTGAAGTAGCGTCTTCATAGCAATTGAATGATAGAAAATGTCCCAGTATTTATATCTTGGAGGATAATTTAGTCACTTTAATCCAATCACCAACGTGGCATAAACTTTGTTTGAGTTTAAAATCTTTATCTAGTTGGAAGAATGCAGATTGTAGAAGACAATGCATTTAGATGCATCAGCAAACAGAAAGAGACTAAATGGGCATGTGGCTGCCCTTGTTTGGCTTCTTCCTTAACAATCCATATGGGCAAATGCAGGATTTCCATTTTTTTCCCCCTCCACCCCCAGTTGTACTTACTTTGCAAACTTACTACAGGTCATATTTTTACATGGGGTGGTTTAAGGGATAGGCATAATATTCCTGTAAGATTCCTAGGGTTCCAGAGTGGTATATAGTAGTAAATGCCTGGTACTATACCTCTGTTGGACAAACGGGTGCAGGGGTTGATGGCAAAATCCATGGTGATCTTGAGTGCTAGGAGTTAATATCTAGTATCTCTAAAGTGTAGGGTGTTTAATGGTTATATGGTTTAGGATAGATTTTTCTCATACAGAACTCCCTTCGCACAGCTTCCCTTCTTAACAGTCATACAGTTACATGATAAAATTCTGGCTATCTGCAGCCACCACTAGAAGAAGCACACTGCATACAGATTTATACAGCTCCCATTGAACTCAATAATAAATCAGTATGCAGTGGGATTCCCCTAAGGGCAACATAAATAATTATTTCATTTAATGTTTTTACCTGATCCACTCAGAGGGGGGGGGGGGGTTATGCGTACTAGGAATCCCCCATCTTTGCCATGCTCAAAGTTCATCCTTCAATGAAGAATCTCACACATGAACGGACATCTCTCCATTTAGTCTCCTTCTGAATGCTGCCACCTATGCTTGTAAAATGGGAGTAAGGGTGCCTTCATTTTCCTGATAGAGGTGGGTTCCAAAACTGAAACCCCTATCTATCAGACATTTATGGCATATTTATGGACATGCCATACTGTAAATGCCTAAAGTTGGATCTCTCCGCTTAAAGGGGTATTCCCAACTTGAAGATCATACTTCAATAGGTTCCTTATGTAAATTAATAAAACTTTGCAATTACCTTTATTTTGCTTGTTTTCACAGTTTCTGAGATCCTCTTGGATCGGATGTCCTCTTCTTTGTATATGGTCTGTTTCCAATAGATACGACCACCACCAGGAACCTGCAGCAGTGGCCACTTGCACAGATGTGCCTCTACGTCTTCCAATTTCTCTGGCTGAGTTCACAGGAGCGCATTGGTCTCGCATGCGCAGAAACTCCCCGCCCGGCCACCTCTCTCCTTTACAGTATATGTGAATAGGACAGCTCTCAGGTATGCACAGTAGCCTGAGAGCTGTCCTATTCAACTCTCAGCCCATCCTCCCCCTCCTCTTCGCCTCTGCAATAGAAGTAAATAGGAACGGCTCCCCGGCATGTGAAGTAGCCGCATGTGAAGCAGCTGGAGAGCTGTCCTATTCAGATGTTCACCGCACATCGCTGCTCGGACTACTACAGCAGAGCCCTTATCAGGGCTTACACACTTGTGCTTGCTCTAAAGCTCTGTTATCTCTATATGTAAATATAGAATCCAAATATCAGGCAGCACTCCAAGGTATAAGCAAGGTAGAAAAAGGTGCTTTATTGGTCCATATACACACACAACGTTTCAGCTCAACACAGGAGCCTTTCTCAAGTGAACAGATTCATGTCATGACCACACATTTATAGGAGAACCAATATTATAAAAAAGTAGTGCCAATAAAATGCAACAACACATATAAGGTTGCCAAAAGGTACATAGTGAATTCATATATGCAACATTAAATGAGTGAGGAATGTGTTAAAAAGATACTATCACAACAGGACTGTAATACATAACATAATACATTACAGAAAGTTATATAGTCTAACAATCTTTAAATTGTATATAATTAGATAGGATCGTGCACATGTGTAGATATCACTACACTTGAGGGACTCACCGAGAATAAGGATCCGGCTCCAACGTAAACACAAAACATGTGCTGCAATCACCATTGTGGAGCTGTCAGAAGCATTAGAAGCATTAGTATTCGTGCTGCGCATGTCACGCATGCGCAGTCACGAAGGGGACGCCAATCAGCCATACCCGAAGAGGGCAAATGCCAATCATAGACATGCAAAGAAAATCCACAATGAGAAATGGAACTTTAGGAGTGAAGGGGAAAAAAACCTTTATCACTCCTATTTGATACAGGAAGACAATATGTACTACAATGTCAAATATGTATGTGTGTATATAAAGAGACCTCAGTCTACTACGTAGAGGATTAAATACAGAACCCTAAATCACGGGTATTCTGAAAAGATAAATCAACTCCTGATAGTGTATACATATATATATATATATATATATATATATATATATATATATACACATATAGCGCAAAAATTGCACATATTGCATAGTTGTACATGTCTAACTCAAACTACATGTCAAATATTGGCGCGTCTCAATGTATTTGAAAATACTAATTATAGTTGTCAAGATTTTCAACAGAAAATACAATAAGCATATTTCATTAGTATAAATGAGCCAGTCCCAGTATCGGTGAGTCGATCAATGCCGCGATGTGATATGAAAATACGTGATCTGTGAATAAAGAGAAGTGTATTAAAAAAATGTAATAACATTTTAAAAAGGACATGAAATGGTAATCAATCCTAATACCAAGGAAGATGTGGATTGAAAATCTAATGTAAGAGGTGTAACTGTATGCAAAATTTATTTAACCCCTTCAGGACACAGCCTGTTTTGGCCTTCAGGACCCAGCCGATTTTTTCAAATCTGACATGTGTTACTTCATGTGGTAATAACTCCGGAATGCTTTTACCTATCCGAGCGATTCTGAGATTGTTTTCTTGTGACATGTTGTACTTTATGTTAGTGAAAAAATGTTGTCGATAATTTTGGTATTTATTTCTGAAAAACACCACAATTTAGAAAAAATTAGCAAAAATTTGCATTTTTCTAAATTTAAACGTATCTGCTTGTAAAACAGATAGTAATACCACACAAAATAGTTACTAGTTAACATTTCCCATATGTCTTTATGTTTGCATCGTTTTTTGAACGTCCTTTTATTTTTCTAGGACGTTACAAGGCTTAGAACTTTAGCAGCAATTTCTCATATTTTAAAGAAAATTTCAAAAGGCTATTTTTTCAGGGACCAGTTCAGTCTGAGGTGGCTTTGAGGGCCTTATATATTAGAAAATGCCCAGAAGTCACCCCATTTTGAAAACTGCACCCCTCAAGGTATTCGAATCAGCATTCACAAAGTGTTTTAACCCTTTAGGCGTTTCACAGGAATTAAAGCAAAGTAGAGGTGAAATTTACAAATTTAATTTTTTTTGCCGAAATTAATTACTAATACTTTTTTTTTGTAACACAGAAGGTTTTACAAGAGAAATGCAACTCAATATCTATTGCCCAGATTCTGCAGTTTTTAGAAATATCCCACATGTGGCCCTAGTGTGATAATGGACTGAAGCACAGGCCTCAGAAGCAAAGAAGCACCTAGAGGATTTTGGGCCTCCTTTTTTTTTAGAATATATTTTAGGCACCTTGTCAGGTTTGAAGAGGTCTTGTGGTGCCAAAACAGTGGAAACACCCCAAAAGTTACCCCATTTTGGAAACTACACCCCTCAAGGAATTTATCTAGGTGTATAGTTAGCATTTTGACCGCACAGGTTTTTCGCTAAATTTATTAGAATTAGTCTGTAAAAATGAAAATCTACTTTTTTCTGAAAAAACATAGGAATTTTTAATATTTACAAGAAATAATAAAGAAAATGCACCCCAACATATGTAAAGCAATGTCTCCCGATTACAGTAATATCCCATATGTGGTAATAAACTGCTGATTGGACCCACAGCAAGGCTCAGAAGGGAAGGAGCGCCATTTGGATTTTGGAGCATGGATTTTGCTGGATTGGTTTTAGGTTCCATGTCGTGTTTGCAACCCCCTGGAGGGATCAAAACAGGGGAAACCCTCCAAAAGTGACCCCATTTTGGAAACTACACCTATCAAGGAATTTTTCTAGGGGTATAGTTAGAATTTTGAGCACACAGGTTTTTCGCTAAATATATTGGAATTAGTCGGTAAAAATTAAAATCTACTTTTTTTCTGAAAAAACATAGACATTTTTAATATTTACGAGGAATAATGAAGAAAATCACCCCAACATTTGTAAAGCAATGTCTCCCGATTACGGCAATACCCCATATGTGGTAATAAACTGCTGATTGGACCCACAGCAGGGCTGAGAAGGGAAGGAGTGCCATTTGGATTTTGGAGCACGGATTTTGCTGGATTGGTTTTCGGTGCCATGTCGCGTTTGCAACGCCCTGGAGAGACCAAAACAGGGGAAACCCCCCAAAAGTGACCCCATTTTGGAAACGACACCTCTCAAGGAATTTATCTAGGGGTATAGTTAGCATTTTGACCACACAGGTTTTTTGCAGAATTTAGTGGAATTAGGCAGTGAAAATGAAAATCAACTTTTTTTCTGAATAAGCATAGAAATGTTAAATTTTTACAAGGAATAAAGGAAAAAAGAACCACAACATTTGTAAAGCATTTTCTCCTGCTTACGGCAATACCCCATATGTGGTAATAAACTGATGATTGGACCCATGGCAGCGCTCAGAAGGGAAGTAGCGCCATTTGGATTTTGGAGCACGGATTTTGATGGATTGTTTTTTGGTGACATGCCGCCTTTGCAACGCCCTGGACAGACCAAAACAGTGGAAGCCCCCCAAGTTACCCCATTTTGGAAACCCCCCTCAAGGAATTTTTCTAGGGGTATAGTGAGCATTTAGACTCCACGGGTCTTTTGCAGAATTTATAGGCGGAGAAAATTAATATCACAATTTTTTTCCACTAAAATGTTGCATTTTCTCATTTTCACAAGGGATAAAGTAGAAATAAACAACCAATTTTTGTAAAGCTATTTCTCCCGGGTACAAAAATACCCCACATGTGGTCATACATTTTTTTTCATTAGAAATGAATTAACCCTTTCAGGACTGATCCATTTTTTGCTTTCTTATTTTCGTTTTTCACTACCCGCCTACCAAGAGCCATAACTTTTTTCTTTTTCTGTCAGTAGAGTGATGTGAGGGCTTATTTCTTGCGGGAGGAATTGTTGTTTCTATTGATACCATTTAAAGTGTCATAAAAAGTACTGGGAAACTGAAAAAAAATAGGAAAATATAGTAATATAGGAAAAAAATCTGATTCCATTTTTTGGGGTTTCCGTTTTTACAGCTTTCACCGTGCGGTAAAAACTAAAACTACAGAAATTTTGGCGGTTTAAATTATTTAAGTTTTTTACGGTGTTCACCGTGCGAGTTAAATAATGGTATATTGTAATAGTTTGGCCTTTTACGGACGTAGCGATATCAATTCTGTTTATTTTTTTACATTACTTTTGAAGAAAAATGGGAAAAGGTTTTTTAAAAAATTTTTTTTTTCTTTCTCACTACTAATAACTTTAATTCTTCTACACATTTTATTAGTCGCCTTAGGGGACTTGTACCAGCGATCATTGGATCGCGGGTACAATATGCTGCGATACTAATGTATTGCAGTATATTGTTATTCTTACAGGCTTCTGTAACCGCACGATCGCTGTTCCTGTCCGTTAGTCCTGGGTGTCAGCTCTAATACACAGCCGACGCCCGCAGCGTATGGAGCGGGCTCAGCATGTGAGCCCGCTCCATACATCACCCCCGCACCATGACGTGCTATTAAGTCATAGTGCTCAAAGGGGTTAATGCACAGCGGATGGTGTGAATATTGCAATTTTGCACTGATGTGCCATTTTAGTGTATAATATGTTGTGCCCAGTTTGTGCCACTGAAGACAAATACCACATAAAGCGTTAAGCGGGTTCTCCTGGGTATGGTGATGCCATATATGTTGGCACAAACTGCTGTTTGGGCACGCTGCAGGGATCAGAAGGGAGGGACGCCATTTTGCTTTTTTAGCGCAGATTTTGCTTGGTAGTTTTTCTGTTTTGGGTTTTGCTGGTATTTCAGTTTATAATGTGGGGGCATATGTAATCTGTGCGGAGTCCATCAGGGCATAATAAGAGGGTATAAAAATGCGGTAAATAAATAATAATTCATAGATATGTGGCCGGTGTCGCACTGATAAATGGTATCGGATCTTATCCGCTTTTAGAAAACACTGCACATTTTTCATCGCCATATTTCTGGGAGCTAGAACTTCTTTATTTTTTCACCACTGGAGCTGCGTGAGGGCTTATTTGTTGCGGGACAATCTGTACTTTTCATTGGTACCATTTTGGGATACATGCCATTTTTTTTTATCACTTTTTATTAAAGTTTTTTGCAAGCCGGGTGACCAAAAACAAGCAATTCTGACAATTATATTTTATTCTGTGGGTCGGTATGATTACGGCGATACCATATGTATATAGGTTTTTTTTATGTTTTGCAGCGTTAGCGCAATATAAATCTCTTTTTTATCAAATAATTTATTTTCTGTCACCATATTCTGAGAGCTGTAACTTTTTTAGTTTTCAGTCAAAAAAGTGGTGTAAGGGCTTGTTTTTTGCGGGATGGGTTGAAGTTTTTATCGGTATTATTTTCGGGTACATGCGACTTTTTGATCACTTTTTATTCTCTATTTTGGGAGGGGTGGTGACCAAAAAATAGCGATTCTGGTGTTGTTTTTTATTGATTTTTTTGGGGGTGTTCATCGTGCGGGAAAAATAACATTATAGTTTTATAGCTGGGGTCGTTACGAACGCGCTGATACCAGATATGTGTACTTTTTTTAACGTGTTCATTTTTTTCCTATAATGAAAGATTTATTATAGGAAAAAAATGAAGTGTTTGTTTATATAATTTATAACTTTTATTTTTACACTTTTTTAAAACATTTTTATCATCTTTTTTTTACTTTTTTCACTTGTCCCACTAGGGGACACTTAGACTTGCAGCTTTTATCGCTGCTGGAATGCATTACACTACACACGTAGTATAATGCATTCCAACTGTCATTGTGACGTGACAGTCACACTGACAGGAAGTCTCGGAGGACCGGCCGGAGGCTGCTCCTCCGAGGCTTCCGTACATGGCAACCCGGAGGTCATTGTCTGACCTCCGATTGCCACGACAAGCATCGGTAGCCTCCACGATCACTTCGTGGGGGCTGCCGATGTGCTTCAAACCACTTAAATGCGGCGACGGCAACCGTCGCCGCATTTATGGGGTTAATTGCCGAAATCAGCAGCGATGGTCCGCTGACCGGTAAGGCTGGAGTGTCAGCTGTCAGGGACAGCTGACCTCCTGGTTCCCGGACACTGTCCGTTAGGACAGTGTGCGCAGGGAACTACTCCGCAATAGTACGTCTGGATGCGGGAACTAACCCCTCTGCAGGACGTACTATTGCGGAGCAGTGCGGCAAGAGGTTAATAACGATACCCAGAGGAAACTCAACGTTTAAGCCCCCTGGTTTAAGTGTACCCAATCTGTAAATCCACTGCAACTCGCGGCGTTTCAACAATCTAACTCTATCGCCACCCCTGCGTAGTGGGGGTACATGATCTACTATCCAAAATTTCAAGTCTCTTTCACCGTGTTTAAAATCAGAAAAATGTTTAGAGACCGGAAGGTCAAGTTTCTTTTTTCGTATAGTATAGCGGTGTTGGTTCAGTCTCGTTTTAGCATCAAGTGTCATTTCTCCTACATACAGGAGACAGCAAGGGCATTGGAGTACATAGATAATAAATTCAGTTTTGCATGTCAAAAAGTAATTGATGAAGAATTGTTTACCAGTATCAGGATGCACAAACTGACTGCCCTTGACCAAAAGCGTGCAGTTCGTACAACTGAGACATGGGAAACAGCCCTTCCTTGGGGTAGATAAAAAAAAGTCTGTCGTTTAATTCTTGATGGACCAAAGTCCGATTTGACTAACTTATCTCTCACATTGGGTGGTCTACGGTAAGTGAACAGGGGCGGTCTTCTGAAAGGTTCTACATGTGGGAAACATCGACCCAACATGGGTCAATGCAACCGTATAACATCATATATCCGATTACTCATCTGTGCATGAGTGGTAATATATGGGATACGTTTTTGATCCCTGTGTATCCTGTCCTGTAAAAGATCAGCTCTAGGGATAGAATCTACCCTACGTCTGTGCTGTTCTAATATACGTTTGGGGTATCCTCTGGCTTTGAACTTATCCATCATCTGATCAAGGCCAACAGAAAGTTTGTCAGGTCTATCTATGATTCTCTTGGTTCGCATAAGTTGACTAACCGGCAAATAATTAATCATTTTTCTAGGATGTGAGCTGTCATATCTCAGTAAGCTATTCCTATCTGTAGTTTTAACGAATAAATCAGTGTAGAATGTAGTTCCACTTAGTTCCACTAGCACATCCAAAAATTGCAAAGTACTTTTGGAACTGACCAATGTAAACTTCACTGTCTGATCTATGGTATTCAAGAAATTATGGAAATCCGTAAGCTCAGAGGAACTGCCAGTCCAGACGAGGAAGACATCGTCTATGTACCTCCACCATCGCAGCACATGCCGAAAATGGTGGGACACATAGACGAGATCCTCCTTGAGTGAACGCATATATATGTTGGCATATGTAGGGGCAATGTTGGAGCCCATGGCAGTTCCCTGGCATTGGATAAAAAACTGATCACGAAAAAGGAAATAATTATTTGATAGAATAATTTCCAAAAGTGATAATATAAAGGATCTACATTCAATAGAGTAATCCAATTGTTGTAATAGTATCTCAACGGCTCTCAATCCACGCTCATGCTGTATGGACGTGTAAAGCGAAGTTACATCGAAGGAGGCCAAGATGACCTCCGCTCCTTCATCAAGTTTAATCTCCTGTAATTTATTTTAAAAATCCGCTGTGTCCCGTATATAAGAACGTGCCCCCGTAGCAAATTCCCTTAGACATCTGTCAAGAAAAATCGCTATATTAGAAAAAATAGAGTCAGACCCAGAGACGATCGGTCGCCCTGGCGGGTCTGTCAGAGTTTTATGAATTTTAGGCAATATATATATCACGGGGGTAATGGGATGTTCGACAATCAGAAATTTTTTCAAGTCGTCATCAATGAGGCCCCCATTACTGGCGTCATTGATAGCGTTTTGAATAGTCCTGGAGATATCAAATTTAGGGTCATACGAGATTGGTTTATAGATCGTTGTGTCTGCAAGCTGGCGGTATATTTCCTTCAAATATTGTGAGGTATCCATGATGACAGTAGCCCCGCCTTTATCAGCCGGTTTGATAGTAATACTGTCATCATGGATCAATTCATCAAGGGCCGCAGCCTCATCCTTTGTCAAATTACTATATGTGAATGTTTCATCCTCATATCTAGATTTCAAATTGCATATATCTCTTTTCACAACATTAATAAAGGCATCAACCCCAGACTCAGTGAAAGATGGAACAAAAGCACTCTTATTGTATAGACCGAAATTTTTGAGCTCTAATTCAGTAAGCTTGGTCTTAGGAATGGGTACATTATTGGTAAACCACATTTTGAGTTTAACACTCCTAAAAAAATTATAGAGGTCAGCTTCAACCTGAAACCAATCCGTTTTTTTATTTGGACAGAAAGAGAGACCTTTACTTAATACCCCCAATTGTGTTACAGACAATGTTTTACTAGAAATATTTACCACTAAGTCCGTTTCTTGAGGTTCATTCCCCGGGTTACTGGGGGTCGATTGCTCGATGCCTGGTATCCCCTTTCGACGATGCCGCCTACCGCCCCTTCTGGTGCGTCTCCCACCGGTGTGGTCATCCCCGGAGTCCCACCTAAAAAAGATATGTCTCCAGTGGATCTCATATAGCCAGGGTTCCTTGTGTTGTCAGAATGTCCCTTTTTCTTTCTAGTATCTTTAGCCGCTGTACCCAATCCTTTCAGACCATCTTGTTGCCAATTGTAGACTCGTCCGCGACTATAATCGTCTGCGTCACGATACCATTTTTTTCTTTTTACATCTTCAAGGTCAGATTTGAATTTGGCCAAATATGTATTGATGCCAGTGTTGAGGTCTCTTTATATACACTATCAGGAGTTGATTTATCTTTTCAGAATACCCGTGATTTAGGGTTCTGTTTTTAATCCTCTACGTAGTAGACTGAGGTCTCTTTATATACACACATACATATTTGACATTCTAGTACATATTGTCTTCCTGTATCAAATAGGAGTGATAACGTTTTTTTCCCCTTTACTCCTAAAATTCCATTTCTCATTGTGGATTTTCTTCGCATGTCTATGATTGGAATTTGCCCTCTTCGGGTATGGCTGATTGGCGTTCCCTTCATGACTGCGCATGCGTGACATGCGCAGCACGAATGAGCAGCACGAATACTAATGCTTCTAATGCTTCTGACAGCTCGACAATGGTCATTGCAGCACATGTTTTGTGTTTACGTTGGAGCCGGATCCTTATTCTCGGTGAGTCCCTCAAGTGTAGTGATATCTACACATGTGCACGATCCTATCTAATTATATACAATTTAAAGATTGTTAGACTATATAACTTTCTGTAATGTATTATGTTATGTATTACAGTCCTGTTGTGATAGTATCTTTTTAACACATTCCTCACTCATTTAATGTTGCATATATGAATTCACTATGTACCTTTTGGCAACCTTATATGTGTTGTTGCATTTTATTGGCACTACTTTTTTATAATATTGGTTCTCCTATAAATGTGTGGTCATGACATGAATCTGTTCACTTGAGAAAGGCTCCTGTGTTGAGCTGAAACGTCGTGTGTATATGGACCAATAAAGCACCTTTTTCTACCTTGTTTATACCTTGGAGTGCTGCCTGATTTTTGGATTCTACTACAGCAGGTCTGTTAGCCCTGACCTGGGCAGGTCGGCACCCACCTACGATTTACAAGGCTGTGCGGCTGACATTGTATTTGGACTTTACTATATGTAAATATAGAGATATCAGAATGGACTTTGGAGCAAACACAAATAGTTTGTATTAACTGTGGACATGTTTAGGGGACCGGAACACTGAACTGGAGAAAGATGGGAGAGGACATTGTACTTTTACACAGCACATAGAGAATGATAACGAGGGAGGAACAAGTAAACCTCCTGTTAGACGTTATTTTGGCACTATGTTGTAATCCCAATGCTGCTTGTAATACAATACATAGCAGCGTCAGGAGCGTGCATTCTGATGCAAATGGTGCTGTGATATTTTCACTGCGCCATCTGCTGGTTATGTGAATGGAAAGAGCTTTGTACCGCCCACTTAAGCAGAAATTATAGGGAACGAGGTGCGGGACCATGCAGTCCTGTAGTGTGATTATGGGGTAAGATCAAACAATGGAGGGGTGTAATATATTTATTTTTGATAGATAAAAAGATTTAGGGAATAAAAAAAGTGTGAAGATAGGAATAACCCTTTAAGGACATCAAAATGAAGCAAGTCACCTCTAGCGTGCCAGTGATACCAGAGGCCCTGTTGAATTGTAAATATGTTGCATTGTGAAAGTTTATTATGCTTATTACATTAAAGGGGTTATCCGGGATGTGATTTTTTTAATTTATTGGGGGCTGGAAATTAAATAAATAAACCAAGAAAGCAATACTTAACTATCCTTACCCACCGATGTTCCAGCGCTGATCCCTCGGCAGCTCTCCCGCTGATTGTTTACATGCACGTAGTATGTGACCGCTGCAGCCGGGGTTAAGAGGGTTAAGAGGGTCAGAGGGTTAATCGGGGCTCAGTAGTCATATGTTGTATTTGCATTTTACCAGAAATACGATTCATCACCAGTGAGCCCTGCTGAGCCCTCTGATTGGCTGCAGCGATTACATGCTATGTGCATGTAAACAATCACCGGGAGTGCCACCTGAGCGACAATGCCGGACCGCCGGGGGCAGGGATAGGTTAGTATTGCTTTTTTTATTTTGTTTATTTAATTTCCAGCCTCTAATAAAAACAAAAAACATGTCACAGATAACCTCTTTAAGTTTATTATTATTTTGCCAACGTTTAAACCACCACCCTTACTATAAGCATTTTTATAACATTATATCACTGTTTTTTTTTTATTAGCAAAGGCCTTTAAATCTAATTCAAATCCAATTTACCTGTATAATTCCCAAATCATTTAAATAGGCTCTGTCACCACATTATAAGTGCCCTATCTCCTACATAATGAATAGGGGCTATTAGCCTGTTTACAGCGTAGCCCCTCATGGTAACACGGCGCCCCCCCCCTTTTTTCCTCCGCTTTTCCTTCAAGTCTTTTTATGATCATTGATTAAAGGTAATTTGGTTTAACCCTCTTTATCCCCTATTTCTATTTGGTACCTACCTGTATAAGGTCAAGTTCAGGTCAGTGGTGCCCCCCCCCCCCCCACTTGGTTTTGGCACGCACAGGTTCTGGAAAATTCCCTATGTGGCGGGAAAATCTAGTGTTTTCATTCGTTACCTTTGGTTAAACGGCGGGAGTTTTGAATATATATTCCCAGGTTTTGGAGTGGTCTGCTGCCCGTCCGAGTTGGATGAAGAAGAGGATCATCATCGCCAGGAGAAACTTATCTGCTTCAGGAATGGAAGAACTGCTGAGGGTATTAATTAGGAAGGCAGAGGGCTGTGGTGGCGAAGCTTGGCTCTGAAGGTGTCTTGAAGCTGCTCCGGGCGCAATGGAGGAAGACGGACTTACGTCACCGGATATGACCGCATCAATTGAGCTTCCGCTGGAGCTTGCGACCCTGCCTGTTGCTGACGGAAGTGATGCAGCGGCTGTTCGTTTGAAGGGTGCTGGTCCCAGTGAAAACTCCCCAAGTCCACGGAAGAGGCAGCGCAAGACTAGGCATGTATATTCACCTGTAGAGATGAGCGAACCGGGACAACCGAACCCGGTTTCGGTCCGAACTTCCGGAAAAGTTCGGTTCGCAGCGAATCCGAACTTCACCGGGTTTGGCCGAACCCGTTTTGACCGAACCCGGTCAAAATATTATACAAATCGGCAGCCACTTGTCTCTATCAATCACTGATAGAGAAAAGAGGCTGCTGATTAAAAATAAAATAAAAAGCATTTCATACGTACCTGGTCGTTGTCTTGCGGACGAGTCTCTCTTCTTCCTCCAGTCCGACCTTCTTTTCTGACGCGGCAGCCTGTGATTGGCTGCAGAGGCCTCTGCAGCCCGTGATTGGCTGCAGAGGTCTCTGCAGCCCGTGATTGGCTGCAGAGGCCTCTGCAGCCCGTGATTGGCTGCAGCGCTCACATGGGCTGCATCGTCATCAAGGAATGTCGGGCCGGATGTCGCGAGGGACGCGTCACCAAGGCAACGGCCAGGAGACCGGACTGGAGGAAGCAGGGAGTTCCCGGTAAGTGTGAACGTCTTTTTTTTTTTTACAGGTACTCTATATTGTGATCGGTAGTCACTGTCCAGGGTGCTGAAACAGTTACTGCCGATCAGTTAACTCTTTCAGCACCCTGAAGAGTGACTATTTACTGACGTCGCCTAGCAACGCTGCCGTAATGACGGGTGCACACATGTAGCCACCCGTCATTACGGGGCCTCATGCACACGACCGTAAAAACACCCGTTATTAAGGGTCGTAATTACGACCCGAAATAGCGGGCCCATAGACTTCTGTTAGCCACGGGTACCTTCCCGTTTTCTCACGGGAAGGTGCCCGTGCCGTTAAAAAGATAGAACATGTTCTATTTTTTTATTTTACGGGTCGTGCTCGTAATTACGACTCGTAATTACGAGCACGGCCGGCCGCTTTTACGAGCCGTGCTGTCATTATAAGGGTATGTTCACACGACAGCGTCCGTTACGGCTGAAATTACGGGGATGTTTCCGCCTGAAAACATCCCCGTAATTTCAGCCGTTATGGCATATGCAGGCGCTTGAACGCCGCGTCCATTACGGACGTAATTGGCGCTGCTATTCATTGGAGTCAATGAATAACGGCTCCAATTACGGCCAAAGAAGTGACAGGTCACTTCTTTGACGCGGGCGTCTATTTACGCGCCGTCATTTGACAGCGGCGCGTAAATTACGCCTCGTGTGAACAGACAAACGTCTGCCCATTGCTTTCAATGGGCAGATGTTTGTCCGCGCTATCGAGGCGCTATTTTTGGACGTAATTCGGGGCAAAAACGCCCGAATTACGTCCGTAATTAGTGAGTGTGAACATACCCTGTGTTCACACGCACTAATTACGGATGTAATTCGGGATTTTTTGCCCCGAATTACGCCCGAAAATAGCGCCTCGATAGCGCTTACAAACATCTGCCCATTGAAAGCAATGGGCAGACGTTTGTCTGTTCACACGAGGCGTATATTTACGCGCCGCTGTCAAATGACGGCGCGTAAATAGACGCCCGCGTCAAAGAAGTGACCTGTCACTTCTTTGGCCGTAATTGGAGCCGTTATTCATTGACTCCAATGAATAGCAGCGCCAATTACGTCCGTAATGGACGCCGCATTCAAGCGCCTGCACATGCCGTTACGGCTGAAATTACGGGGATGTTTTCAGACGGAAACATCCCCGTAATTTCAGCCGTTACGGACGCTGTCGTGTGAACATACCCTAAATTTTATAGCAGCACGGCCCGTAAAATAGAAAAATAGAACATGTTCTATTTTTTTAACGGCACGGGCACCTTCCCGTGAGAAAACGGGAAGGTACCCATGGGTAACAGAAGTCTATGAGCCCGTTATTGCGGGTCGTAATTACGACCCACAATAACGGGTGTTTTTACGGTCATGTGCATAATGGGAGCACGGCTTGGAAAAACGACCGGCTGCCTGTGGCCGGCCGTGCTCCTCTCCTGAAATACTCTGTGCTGCCTTAAACTCTGTGGACAGGTCAGGATCCTGTTTCTTTTAAATGCTGCTAGGGAACCCGCTCGATCCACTATATAAGGCTGCGCTACAGTGCAGCATTTAAAAGAAACAGGATCCTGACCTGTCCACAGAGTTTAAGGCAGCACAGAGTATTTCAGGAGATGAGCGTGCAGATTCAGTGCTGCTGTGAACTCTGCTCTTACCATTACGTAGCTCTCAGTCTGTTACCTCTCCTCCACTCCTGTCCTCAATAACACCTTCACATGATTGGCAAGTCACCACCCCGCACAAGATCCGCACGCTCATCTCCTGAAATACTCTGTGCTGCTGTGAACTCTACTCTTACCATTACGTGGTGACTTGCCAATCATGTGAAGGTGTTCTTGAGGACAGGAGTGGAGGAGAGGTAACAGACTGAGAGCTACGTAATGGTAAGAGCAGAGTTCACAGCAGCACTGAATCTGCACGCTCATCTCCTGAAATACTCTGTGCTGCCTTAAACTCTATGGACAGGTCAGGATCCTGTTTCTTTTAAATGCTGCACTATAGCGCAGCCTTATATAGTGGATCGAGCGGGTTCCCAAGCAGCATTTAAAAGAAACAGCGTGTGTGTTTGGGTATGTGTCTTTGTCTGTTTTTGTTTTTATATGTGTGTTTGTGTATATATGGGTGTGTTTGTGTATATGTGTTTGTGTATATATATGGGTGTATGTGTATATGTTTGTGTGTAGATGTTTGTGTGTGTGTGTTTTTGTATATGTGTGTGTTTGTGTATATGTGTGTATATGGGTGTGTTTGTGTATATATGGGTGTGTTTGTGTATATATATGGGTGTATTTGTATATATGTTTGTGTGTAGATGTGTGTTTGTGTATATGTGTGTGTTTGTGTATATGTGTGTGTTTGTGTATGGTTGTTTGTGTGTGCGTGCGTGTATATATGTGTGTAGGTGAGTAGAAGTATTGTTATTGTTCACATTGATAACTGTTTTTTTATGTTGTTGCAGATTTTGATGTACCGATTGGACTACATCTTCGATTCGTTGGACTACTGCGTAGATCTAAGTTTTTTTAAAATTTAATAAAATGGTTAACGAGGGTTTTGTTGGGGATTTCTTATTTCAATAAAAAAGAATTGTCTTTGTGTTTTTTTTTAAACTTTATTAGTGCCTAGATAATGGTAGTTGGCTGATTGACAGCGTCCATTATTAAGGCGGTACTTAGTGTTAGCCGGTGCAGAGGCTAGCACTAACCACCCATTATTACCCCGGTACCCACCACCACCAGGGGTGCCGGGAAGAGCTTGGTACGATCCAGTACCCGACCATCTGTTGTGATGGTCGGGTACTGGGGCGGCCGTAGGCTGGTATTATGAGGCTGGGAAGAGCCAAAAACAGTGGACCTTCCCACCCTTGTAATGCTAGGCTGCTGCTGCTGTGTTGTATCGGGCTGGTTATAAAAATGGGGGGGACCCCACGTCATTTTTTTGGGGGAATTTAACAAATTTAACAATAGACGTTGGGTCCCCCACATTTTTAATAACCAGCCATATACGCAGCAGTCTGGCATTACATGGGTGGGAAGGGCCACTGGTTTTGTCCATTCCCAGGCTAATAACACTGTGTTGTATGTGGCTGGTTATGATAAATTGGGTGGAACCCCATGTCTTTTTTTAAAAAAAATAAAATAATAAAAAAAAAAATGACGTGGGGTCCCCCCCACTTTTATAACCAGCCAGATACAACACAGCAGCAGCAGCCTAGCATTACAAGGGTGGGAAGGTGCACTGTTTTTGGCCCTTCCCAGCCTCATAATACCAGCCTGCGGCCGCCCCAGAGCCCGACCATCACAACAGATGGTCGGGTACTGGATCGTACCTGGCTCTTCCCGGCACCCCTGGTGGTGGTGGGTACCGGGGTAATAATGGTGGTTAGTGTTAGCCTCTGTACCGGCTAAAACTAAGCCTCGCCTTAGTAATGGATGTTGTCACTCAGACAGCGGCCATTACTAAAGTGGTAGTAATAAAATTTGAAAAGAAAAAGACAAAGATATAGATAAAATATTTTATTGAAATAAAGCACCCCCAACACAACCCTCATTAACCATTTTATTGTAGAAAAAAAAACCGTCATCGAAGTAGTCCTCGAAACTGACGTAGTCCAAACACCAAACCTGTAAAAAAAAAAAAATGAAATAAAACATGTCGTAGGCTTAGATTCAGTTTAATGTGTGATACTGACTGTTATACCCTGTATAGAAGCCTGCCGCGAAGTTGACTTAGATACAGGGCGCCAGCAGACAGTATCATACATGGCCATACAGACATGTATACAAACAAACATACATACATGCAAACTATCATACATACATGCATACACACACACATGAAACCATACATACAAACATGCAAAGATACATACATATATACAAGCATGCACAAATATACATGCAAACATAAATACATGCAAACATAATTACATACATGCACATATATATAAACATACATGCAAAAATAAAAACATGCAAACATACATGACAACATACATACATACATACATGCAAACATACATACATACATACAAACAAACATGTATACATACATGACAACATACATACATGACAACATACATACATGCAAATATACATTCATGCAAACATACATAAATGCAAACATACATACATGCAAATATATACATGCAAATATACATACAAACATGCACATATATAGATACATGACAACATACATACATGACGACATACATACATACATACATAAAATGCAAACATACATACATACATTCATGCAAACATACATGCAAATATATACATGCAAATATACACATGCAAATATACACATGCAAATATACACATACATGCAAACATACACACATGCAAACATACATACATGCAAATATACATACAAACATACATGCACATATATACATACATACATGACAACATACATGCATACATACATACATGCAAACATACATTCATGCAAACATACATTCATGCAAACATACATACATACATGCAAACATACATTCATGCAAACATACATACATGCAAACATACATACATGCAAATATATACATGCAAATATACATACACACATGCACATATATACATACATGCCAACATACATGCACATATATACATACATACATGACAACATACATACATACATACATGCCAACATACATACATGCCAAAAAAAATAATAATAATACGTTCATACTTACTTTCCTCCTGTCCGGGCTCCAGCGATGACGTTTCATCCATGTCGCCGCTGCAGCCTGTGATTGGCTGCAGAGGCGGTCACGTGGGATGAAGCGTCATCCTGCCGTGCGCGACCGCCACTACAGCCTGTGATTGGCTGCAGCGGCGAAAGGGATGAAACGTCATCGCTGGAGGCCGGACAGGAGGAAAGTAAGTACGAACGTATAATTTTTATTTTTTTATTACATTTAAATTGTATTTTCCGCGCGCCGAGCATGTACTGTAAAGGTTGCTGAAAGAGTTAGTGCAGCCCATTAACTCTATCAGCACCCGAGACAGTAGCATGCTCGGCGCACGTAAGTGACAGGTTCGGTCCGAACAAGTTCGGTCCGAATCGAACTTTTTTGTGAAATTCGGCGAACTAGCCGAACCGAACTTTTGAAAAGTTCGCTCATCTCTATTCACCTGCTAGGAGAGGGAGACTTGGGAGCACCGGAAAATCCTCTCCAGGCCGAAGTAACCGGAGACTTGCATCAGCAGATAAGAAGTCTGAGGAGCAACTCCAGACTGGCGTTCCTGTCCAGGAGGGTGAGACTTCAAGCGCTGCTCAGTCTGCCAACGTTAATGTTATTGATCCTAATGCTGATATTTTAGTTAATATTTTTAGAATGTTATCAGATTTCACTAGTAAATCTGTGAGGAGCATTAGTTCCCCAGGAGATGTTTGGACACCTAATATATTTCCAATGGTGGATTTGACTAAACCACTATTGGAAAAAGGTGTAGGTGTTTCAGAAGCCTGTGTTAAAGAGGCTATTGCTTGTGAGGTGTCTCCGTTAGGTTATCATTTGCCATTATCTATTAAGGAAAAGATCTGGCGTAATGAATATATTGATTTATTGTCTTTGTTACCTTCTTTTAAAGAAGTGGTTTTGAAAGATAGGAAAACTGAGGATAAGGAGGATGAAAGTAGAAAGAGATTTGCTTCTAGGTCTTTTTACAATTGGTTGCAGGCTTATTGCATTTATGCTGCTGTATTGGGGGAGAAATTCACACAAAAGTGTTGCAGTTTATTCCAGCACATCGATATTGTTTTGGAAGCATACCGTAATTTTGGAGGTTTTGCCTGGTTCAACTAAGACGACCTCTTTAGACAAAAATTGTCTGTGCATCCAGGTCTTAAATGGGGTGTTAAAGACGTAGGCCTCTGGATTAATTTAATGCTTCCTCAGAGAACAGGTGTTAATCCAAGGAAAAATTCCCCTAATGCACAGACTACATTGAGAAAAGGAGTTTGCTTTGCTTACAACGAATCTCAATGTAAATGGTTAAACAATTGTATATATCGTCATGAATGTTCATTTTGTTCCGGCCCGCACCCAAATTTTCGATGTATCAAGAGATCTAACCAAGGAAATCAACATAGTAAGGAATCAGTTCTTAAAGGCACAGACGCCTGTGAACTGGCAAAGAATGGTAATGTGATTAGAAATGAATCCCAGACAGGGAGAAGGATCTAATGCTCCTGAACAGGTTTAAAGAAGGTTTTTATGTTCCTGAGTACAAGGGTGCAGGTTGCTTATGGGTTGATAACCTTAAATCAGTAGAGAAGCATAAAGAAATTGTCATTCTAAAATTAAATAAAGAATTAGTTGAAGGAAGAATTGCTGGTCCATTTTTCTCTCCCCCCTTTACTAACTTTAGACTATCACCTTTGGGGATTGTCCCAAAGAAGGAGCCGAATGAATTTAGGTTGATTCATCATCTTTCCTTTCCTGATAAGGCTTCTCTTAACCCCTTCCCGCAATTTCACGTAACTGTACGTGATGGGATGCGGTCTGTTCCCGCATTTCTATGTACAGTTACGTGAATGCTTGAAACTGTCGCCGCACCGGGATGTGCAGCAGCAGTTTAAAACAGATGGCTGTCCGAGACATGATGGCTGTCTGAGGATGGCTGAGATGGCTGTCTGAGGATGCCGGCCGAGGACCAATCACAGCTGTCCTCGGCCGGCGATCGCTGTGATTGGTCCATCAGTGCAGATGGACCAATCACAGCTTAGAATGAGTACTTTGACAGCTAGAACTCATTCAATTTCAGGAAATACGGCTGTCCAAGACAGCCTAGTAACAGAGGATGCCGGCCGAGGACCAATCACAGCTGTCCTCGGCCGTCGATCGCTGTGACTGGTCCATCAGTGCTGATGGACCAATCACAGTTTATTATGACAGTTGGAGAGGGGAATTTAGTGTAGTCTCCGTCTCTGACCGCTTCACTTCTGTCAGGAAAGCGATCAATGAAGGAGCTATTGCTAGATAGATTATAAATTAATAAGTAACCATATAAATTAACCCTCTGGATCACCCAGCAGCCAATCTACTGTGCCCTATACCTGTCCTGTGCTCTATACAGGTGTCTTGTGCCCTATACAGATGTCCTTTGCCCTATACAGGTGTCCTGTGTTCTATACAGGTGTCCTGTGCTCTATAAAGGTGTCCTTGCCCTTTACAGGTGTCCTGTGACATATATAGGTGTCCTGTGCCCTATATAGGTGTCCATCACCAGCCATCTGTACCACAGTACCCTTGGTGCCCTATAATAAGACTGGTAGACTCGTGTGCCACATCCAGCCTCGTGCGCCGCATCCAGCCCCCCCTGTGCCGCATTCAGGCTCCTGTGCACCAAGACGTCTGTTACTGCCCAGCGTTTAAAATAAAAAAATTAGTCCCGTCATTGACTCTCCACCCTCCTGTGCCTGATTGGCACCAATCAGCCTCATCAGCACTCTGCCACCAGTATCACCGGTGATCCCTGCAAATCACTGCCCACCTGTAATTAACCTGTGATACCTGCAAATCACTGCCCAGTGACGTGTGTGAAAAGTGAGGTGTAAAATAAATTCACCCCTTCATTGTCTCATCGCTACCGTCCTGTATTCTGCGCCTAATCGGGACATACCAAACTCCATCCACCTGCGTTTGATACCTGTTACCCGGGAGTTTTTATAGATAGATTTAAAAAAATACCTTGGTTTTAGGGAATTAGTTATTCTATAAAATAAAAAATATATTTAAAAAAAAACACAAAAAAAAAACGAAAAAAAAAAAAAACACAACAAAAGTTTTATGTTACTTTCAACGCCAGTGACACTTTGTTACTAAGTTTACAGAAGAAAATAAAAGACTAAGCGTCTGTATACTGCCAAAGAGGCATGTGCCATGCTCTTTGAGGACTCTGATTCTGGTAGTGGGGATGAGGTGACATTTTTAGTGTCCTCTTTGTCTGGTGACTCATCTACTGATGAACCGCCACGTAGGCGTCCAAGTGTAAGCATCAGTAGTGCACAATCGCAGCCCAGTACAGCTGACTCCACATGGATCCCCGCAGATAATTTTGTGCCCCAGGTGCCTGAATTCACTGCGACTCCAGGCATCAATGTAGATACCGCAGGTTTCAGTGAAATGAACTATTTCCAACTGTTCTTCACTGATGACCTTGCAAATTTGATTGTGGCACAAACGAACATATATGCCCAGCAATTTATTTCCCGCAATCCAAATAGTTTTTATGCCAGGGTCCAAAAATGGACCCCCACAAACCCCACTGAAATCCGCAAGTCCTGGGGACTTCTATTGAGTATGGGCATTAACAAAAAACCCACGATACGTTCCTATTGGAACAGGGACATCCTTTATCATTCCCCTCTTTATTCTCTTGCCATGCCCAGGACCCGTTTTAAAAAAAAAAAAAAAAAATTTATTTTTTTTTTATTATTATTTTTCAACATAACATAAACATAACAAAATAAAAAGACAGGTTAATTTAACATACATATCCAAATACCATTAAGTATTAAATTGTCTTTTCCACTATTCAACCAATACAGTAAAAACATTACAGAAAGAGAAAGGAAAAAAAAAAAGAAAGAAGAATGAGTGCATAATACAAAAAAGGCAGTTACGATTTTTTTTCGAAAGCAATTTGACTAACTTTTTTTTTTTGCGACATGAGTAACAATACGGGACTTTATCTTTGTAATCTACTATAGATCCAGTTCGTTAACATTATTAAATCCTTGTTGCTATGTCATAATGTCCTTACACCAATCAATTAGGAAAGCTTCTAATGCTTATAACTAGAGATGAGCGAATTTATGAAAAGTTTGGTTCGGCTAGTTCGCCGAATTTCACGAAAAAGTTTGATTCGGACTGAACTAGTTCTGACCGAACCTGTAATTTCCGTGCGCCGAGCATGGTACTGTCCAGGGTGCTGAAAGAGTTAATGGGCTGCACTAACTCTTTCAGCAACCTTGACAGTACCATGCTCGGCACGCAGAAAATAAAATTTTTATGTAATAAAAAAATTAAAAAAATACGTTCATACTTACATTCCTCCTGTCCGGCCTCCAGCGATGACGTTTCATCCATGTCGCCGCTCGCTGCAGCCAATCACATGCTGTAGTGGCGGTCACGCACGTCACGTGACCGCCTCTGCAGCCAATCACAGGTTGCCGCGGCCTCTGCAGCCAATCACAGGCTGCCGTGGCCTCTGCAGCCAATCACAGGCTGCCGCGGCCTCTGCAGCCAATCACAGGCTGCAGCGGCCTCTGCAGCCAATCACACGCTCCTCTCCTGAAATACTCTGTGCTGCCTTAAACTCTGTGGACAGGTTAGGATCCTGTTTCTTTTAAATGCTGCTGGGGAACCCGCTCGATCCACTATATAAGGCTGCGCTACAGTGCTTGGGAATAAGTGACTGGGGCAGAAGAGGATGGAGGCGCAGTCTTATATAGTGGATCGAGCGGGTTCCCCAGCAGCATTTAAAAGAAACAGGATCCTGACCTGTCCACAGAGTTTAAGGCAGCACAGAGTATTTCAGGAGATGAGCGTGCGGATCTTGTGCGGGGTGGTGACTTGCCAATCATGTGAAGGTGTTATTGAGGACAGGAGTGGAGGAGAGGTAACAGACTGAGAGCTACGTAATGGTAAGAGCAGAGTTCACAGCAGCACAGAATATTTCAGGAGAGGAGCGTGCAGATTCAGTGCTGCTGTGAACTCTGCTCTTACCATTACGTAGCTCTCAGTCTGTTACCTCTCCTCCACTCCTGCCCTCAATAACACCTTCACATGATTGACAAGTCACCACCCCGCAACAGATCCGCACGCTCATCTCCTGAAATACTATGTGCTGCCTTAAACTCCGTGGACAGGTCAGGATCCTGTTTCTTTTAAATGCTGCTGGGGAACCCGCTCGATCCTCCATCCTCTTCTGCCCCAGTCACTTATTCCCAAGCACTGTAGCGCAGCCTTATATAGTGGATCAAGCGGGTTCCCCAGCAGCATTTATAAGAAACAGGATCCTGACCTGTCCACAGAGTTTAAGGCAGCACAGAGTATTTCAGGAGATGAGCACGGCCGGGCACGGCCGGCCACGGGCAGCCGGTCGTTTTTCCGAGCCGTGCTCCCATTATAAAGTATAGGAGCACGGCCCCTAAAATAAAAATATAGAACATGTTCTATATTTTTAACGGCACGGGCACCTTCCCGTGAGAAAAGGGGAAGGTACCCTTGGCTAACAGAAGTCTATGGGCCCGCTATTTCGGGTCGTAATTACGACCCGTAATAACGGGTGTTTTTACGGTCGTGTGCATGAGGCCCCGTAATTACGGGTGGCTAGATGTGTGCACCCGTCATTACGGCAGTGTTGCTAGACGACGTCAGTAAATAGTCACTGTCCAGGGTGCTGAAAGAGTTAACTGATCGGCAGTAACTGTTTCAGCACCCTGGACAGTGAATTCCGATCAGAATATAGAGTAAACTGTAAAAAAAAAAAGACGTTCATACTTACCGAGAACTTTCAGCTTCCTCCAGTCCTGTCTCCCGGACGTTGCCTTGGTAACGCGTCCCTCTCGACATCCGGCCCGACATTCCTGGATGACGTTACAGCCCATGTGACCGCTGCAGCCAATCACAGGCTGCCGCGGCCTCTGCAGCCAATCACAGGCTGCAGCGGCCTCTGCAGCCAATCACAGGCTGCCGCGTCAGGAAAGAAGGTCGGACTGGAGGAAGAAGAGGGACTCGTCACCAAGACAACGACCGGGTATGTATGAAATGCTTTTTATTTTATTTTTAATCAGCAGCCTCTTTTCTCTATCAGTGATTTATAGAGACAAGTTGCTGCCGGTTTGTATAATATTTTTGACCGGGTTCGGTGAAAACGTGTTCGGCCGAACCCGGTGAAGTTCGGATTCGCTGCGAACCGAACTTTTCCCGATGTTTGGACCGAAACCGGGTTCGGTTGTCCCGGTTCGCTCATCTCTACTTATAACCTAAGAAGGAAATAATCTTGAGGTATTATAGTCTGACCATAACATCCAGTTGCTTAAATATTTCCCATATGAATTAGAGAGAACCGCTACCATTTTTTCCATGGTATAATCAAATTGGACAAGATTTATTAACTCAGTGATAGTAATAAGGTCTGAAGATTTCCAAGACCTGGCTATCAACAATCTAGCTGCAAGAATAACATGCCCCGTTATGCACCTTAGGTCTCTAGGGATGTCAATCAAACCAATAAAGCACAACGCCAATGCAGGGGAAGGGCGTATTGTATGACGTAGAATGGTGGACAAAATACAAAGGTAGCTTTCCAGAAGCTAAAAACTGCAGGGCAGTTCCACCACACATGCATATAGTCACCTAACATGCCACAATTTCTCCAACAGAGGGGAGAGTAAGAAGGATTACATTTAGTCAACAGTGTTGGGGTTCTATACCATCTAAGCAGTATTTTGTGTGCTACTTCTCTATGACTCTCACCTTTAGACATTTTAGAGACCCAATTCATCGCCTGGTGCCATACTGCTAAGGTGATAACCACATTCAGATCCACCTCCCATTTAAGCAAATACCCTGGTTTCGTTAATCTCTGAGAATTAGAAATGGTAGAATAAAACCATGAAATGCACTTCATTTTAGGCGCAGCGGAGTTGAAAGCCACAAATGCACTTTTTGGGAATATTCGTTCATCCAAGTTCCTACTGCTTAAAATATGATGTATCTGAAAGTATTTGTACAGATCATGAGTAGATATGCCGTATGATTCAACCAATTTGTTAAAGGGCAACATTCCCTTTAATTCGTAAAGAGAACCTATCGTAACTATCCCAGCTGCTTCCCATTTTAATACATTTAAATCCGGCATGAAGGAGGAGAGGTACCGAAGGGGTAATAGCCGAAGGGGGTGGCAGTCAGCCTTAGAGGTATGTGAAATCAAATATTGCCAAGAGGCTATAGAGGCACCAATAGAAAGCATATTTATATTCCTATGAGGGCGCTTAGGGCGGTCTAGTGACAAAAGAGAAATTAGGTGAGTCCCCAGAGTAGCCCTCTTAATTTCTACCCATTTAAGATCATTATGCCTACCCCACCAATGGTAAATCTGACTGAGAACCGTAGAGTGAAAATATTGCCCAATATCAGGTACCCCCATCTCCCCTGTGGACCAAGAGCGGGACATGGTGGAAAATCGAATCCTAGGTTTTTTGCCAGCCCAAATGAAGTCCGTAATAAACTTTTGAAGTTTCAAAAGGTAATTAATAGGAAGTGGAATAGTTACTGTACGGAATACATACAGTATTATAGGCAGGATCATCATCTTAACGATAGCAATTTTCCCGGCCCAAGAGATCATTGGTTTGGAGAAGCTGTCCGCTAGTTTTGATACCTTAAGTAAAAGCGGAAGGTAATTCTTTGAAAATAATGTCGAACTCGAACTTGTAATAAAGGTACCTAGGTATGTAATACTCTCTTCCTTCCACTCAAAGGGAAAGCGTATAATTAAAGAGGTTTTCATTACCTGATCTAATCCAATCCCCATCATTTTAGACTTGTTTGAGTTAACTTTATAATATGAAATTTTACTAAATTTGGAAAGGGTGTCTTGAATAGCGGGTAAAGAGTTAAAGGGATTGGAGACCATCAAAAGTACATCGTCCGCATACAGACCGATTTTATGGGCTTTATTGCCCACTTTGATGCCCTGAATTTTTATATTAAGTCTTATTGCTTCTGCTAAAGGTTCCATTGCTAGGGCAAACACGATTGGAGAAAGTGGACAGCCTTGACGGGTGCCGTTCGTTATTAAGAAAGGGTCAGAGAGAAAACCAGCGGAAAGAACTCTAGCTGAGGGGGACGAATATAGTGCCAGTATTGACGATTTTATTTGTCCCTTAAGACCAAAATGTTCAAAAGTTGGGACAAGTAACCCCAGTGTATTCTATTGAACGCCTTCTCCGCATCTAAGGAAAGAAGCAGAGAGGGTGTTCTCAAGGTTTCCGCGCATTGGATTAGATTCATAAACCGCCGGCTTCCATCAGAGACCTGACGACCCGCCACAAACCCAACTTGGTCAGGGTTACTCAAATGAGGGATAATATGATATAATCTGCATTTTTGCATATAGTTTAATGTCTGTATTTCAAAGAGAAATTGGTCTAAAATTTACTGGGGACGTAGGATCCTTATCTGGCTTCAGGAGGGTAACTACCGTGGCCAAAAGCATTTCCATAGGGAAAGCGCCCTCCTGTGCTGCTTTATTAAATATCTGCACTAAATAGGGAGCTAAAATCTGTGAATATTCTCTGTAGTAATTATTTGTATATCCATCTGGGCCCGGGGCTTTATGAAGTTTAAGCAATGATATTGCTTTAAGTACCTCGGGCTCAGAGAAAGGAGCCGATATGGCTGCAAATTGAGATTGGGAAACCTGAGGCAGTGGAACTGTAAGGAGAAAATCTGCAATATCCAACTGTGAAGGCTGATAAGTATTATCATCCGTATGAAAGTTATAGAGATTATTATAATAAGTTCGAAATTGACCAGCTATCAGCCTAGGATCTATTATTTTATTACCTTGGTTATCAATAAGGTGAGTAAGACGAGAACATGGGGTAAGCTGTTTTATCCTTTTGGCCAAAAAAACGCCAGCTTTGTTGTTATGTACTGTACGTAAGTGTTCATTTGTAAACGTTTAAGATGAATATCATGTTCGGTTGCCAGCAGTGACTGCAATGACAAACGCAAGGATCTCAGTTCAGAAGAGTATGCCGGTGTAGGTGTAGCCTTGTTTTTACCATTTATAACTGTTATCTGCTTACTAATATTAAAAATCGCATTTTCTCTTTTTCTTTTAGCCTGAGAGCAAGCTTTAATTAACAGCCCTCTCATAAATGCTTTATGCACATTCCAAACCGTAAAAGGACAAGGAACTGAGCCTACATTTACTTCAAAGAAGAAAGACAATTCTTTAGGCAGTATTGTAGCATGGTCAGGGTGGTGTAGTATATAGTCATTCAAACGCTACTGTGACGGATAGGAAAGCAAGATTTTTTCTTCTATATAAAGCAAAATTGGTGCATGATCAGACCAGGTTATCTGTCCGATTTCCGAGGCTTTGGATTGTAAAAGTGCCTTATTGTTTACCAAGAACAGATCAATCCTGGAGTAAGAACCATGTGGGGGAGAAAAGAAAGTATAATCCCTCTCCCCTCCATGTTGACATCTCCACACATCAAACAAACCTTCCTCCGCCAGGGTCAGTGCAAAGGGAGACACTTGTCTATTTTTAGTGGTGCAATCTATATCCGAGTCGATAATCATATTAAAGTCTCCACCTACAATCAGCATACCTTGTGAAACGGCTTTAATTTTGGATAATATAGAGACCAGGTATTTATATTGGTGTTTGTTTGGAAAGTAAACATTAATAATAGTATACAATATATTATTGATTTCACATACTACTCCCAAATATCTTCCTTGAGGATCGCTTATAAGTGATTTAAAAATTAAGGCAACTGTATTTTTAATAGCAATCATGACCCCTTTACGTTTAGTCAAACATGAAGAAGTGAAGATATGTGGGAAGTATTTATTTGAACATTTTGGGGTTCTTTCCGCCTGAAAATGAGTTTCTTGTACCAATAAAACGTCACATTTTAGAGCCTTAGCTTCACGCCACAACAGACTTCTCTTAAAGGGGCTATTAAGAGCCCTTACATTAATTGAACACATTTTTAATACCATGTTTACAAGTTAAAAAACAAATACAAATAAGCGCCAAATAATCCCAACCTTACCCTGAGGATCTAGCTACGGAACCCTTTTTTTTTTTTTGAAGGACCTTAAATGTAGTAAATTTCTGAGGCACAAAATTCAAAGCTGCCCCTTTATGTAAGTAATTTGTGTACAAGAAAGTACATGCTAAAAAGAAAGAGAAAGGAAGAAGAAAAGGAAAAAATAAAAATAAGTTGAGAACAATCATAGTGCGAATTTCGCACTGCATTCTCATGGGGAAGAGAAAAATGCAATTGGAAAAACACAAATTGCTCCAATAGTAATTTCAAATTTAGATTAACCAACTTCAAGATTTATCAGCACCATCTTAGCTTTAGGTAGCGAAAAAAACGTACAAAAAAAATATCAAGTCATATTATGTCGAATATTCACTGTCTTCCATTCCAGAGGGAGTGTGGAGGGTGTGTTGGCCCTCCCAGCTCTATGAACATTACCAGGAAATGGGATGTTCCACTTCTGTAACAGTGCTATTCCTTCTTCTACAGACACGGTGATAACAAAAGTCCCATTATGTGTTATCAACAATTTTGTCGGAAAACCCCATTTGTACTTGATACCCTCGTCACGCAGGATTTTCGTAACTTGGGAAAAGTTCCTATGGGCTTGAGGAGTGCCAGCTGATAGGTCCGGAAATAGAGAAATATTATTGAAGGGAGTCGGAAGGGAGCCGATTCTTCTAGCCTCAAACATTATTCTTTCTTGATATTGAAGAAATGTACTCTGACCAACGTGTCTCGGGACGCCTTTTCTGGTGCTGCTTTAGATTTGGGTAATCTGTGAGCCCGAACTATTATCAGATCCAGTTCTGAAAGTGATGGTATTATGGCAAGGAATAGTTTGCTCAAATAGGAAGCCAATTCTGTAGCTGATATCTCCTCTGCTATGCCTCGTATTTTAATATTGTTACGCCTTGATCGATCCTCAGCATCTGTAACTTTATGTTTAAGCCAAACAACCTCATTTTCCAAGGCGTTGTGGGCATCCACCAACTCGTTATGGGCGGTTGTAAAATCTCCCATCTTGCGTTCTATTAGATCAGTGCGCTCACCTAGAGCGTTAACATTAGACTGTAATTTGCTCACCAGGGATGACACACTTTTGTCTATGCCCTTTTGTAACAAGATTAGCATTCCTTTTAATGTGTCTACAGTAATGGGAGCGTCAGAGGAGGGAAACTGGTTAATATCACAAGATTCATCCGATATTGATTGTGGCAGGGAAAATTCTTCCACCCTTGAAGACTTTTTGCGGGCAGGACTTTTAGTTGCTGGAGAAACCAAGGGGGAGAACATATCCCCACATGAGGCCCTGTCCCCATTTGTTGTTGAGGGAGAACCAGAGGCCCCATCTTCAAGTGAGGCTTCATCTTGTGTAAGAGCTCGTGTAGATATGCTTACGGGCTGGCTCACCTCCTCTTGTAAAACGCCAGTGATTCCTGGCACTGAATCAGCTTCTTGAGAGAGGGCTGAGTTCGCAAAGTATTCTGTCAGCTTCCTAGGAGCAGTTCTACCCTTACATTTAGTCATCTTGACTGCTCTTATATTAACAGAAAAGCTGGGCTAGAAAAACACAAATCCAACCAGTGAAACCTTCCAGAACTCTAATCTCCAGACACATATAATTCAATACGATGGGGCACGGTTAAGTACAAATCGTCACAGTTCGTCGCGGCTAAGCACAGTTTAAACGGACAATTTGCAAGATACAGTCACTTAATTAGACCTTAGAGCATATTACCAGATCTCTTGAATTCATTCCTTCTGGAGTGGAACATTACAGGAATGCAGGGCACAGCACAACAAGGCACAGCACGGCACCACAAGGCACAGCACGGCACCACAAGGCACAGCACGGCACCACAAGGCACAGTACGGCACCACAAGGCACAGCACGGCACCACAAGGCACAGCATGGCACCAAAAGGCACAGTACGGCACCACAAGGCACAGCACGGCACCACAAGGCACAGCACGGCACCACAAGGCACAGCACAGCACCACAAGGCACAGCACGGCACAGCAAAACTCAGCAAGACTCAGCAAGACTCAGCAAGGCACAGCAAGGCACAGCAAGACAACACAGCACAACTGTAGGTAAGAACCCTTCTGGTGCCGAGACACACCAAGACACGTGGTATCGAAAGTCCAGCCTCCCTGTCAGTAAGCAGCTGATCGCTGGAGCCGGATCTTGCGCCGACTTCCTTAGCGACAATACTCTCCACACCTGGGAGACCCAGCAGCGAGGACCCAGCAGTGAGCCCCAGCAGATCCCAGCACAGCACAGCAGCAACACTCAGCACAGTTGGAAGCTCTCAGCTGGAATCTCTCAGCCCGTCAATCCCGGCAGACTCAGCAGGCTCAGCAGCAGTGTATGCAGCATGTACAGCAAGAAGAGACCGGCTGACGTCCGACAGGTCAAATCAATCCTCCAAATCCTCCAAACCTCCAAGAGACAGATGGGCAAATGGACATATGGTAAGTTGCTGCCTTGTAGGTCTTCACATCGGTTTTGCTTATTCCTCCCCAGTGAAGAGCTATCAATTCAGGTCGGATAACATCATTTTGTGCCGCTTGGAGCAGAGGAAGTTGCAGCTAACTCATTCAGCAGCTATGACCTCGGCGGCTAGGCTCCACCCTGTTTTGAAATTTTATTAAAATTCATTCACTACAACAATAACGATGAGTGCCTACCCCCAAACGACCCCAATTATGATAGACTCTATAAAGTTAGGCCAGTAGTTGACCACTACAACTTAAAATTCAGTCATGTCTATACGCCCCAAAAATGCCTAGCAGTGGACGAATCCCTAGTCCACTTTAAAGGCAGATTACACTTCCGCCAGTACCTGCCCAATAAAAGGGCTAGGTATGGGGGCGGAGCTTGCCGCTGACTGGAATGGCGGTGTAGTGAACTCTCTCCTGCTTCAGCAGTAGCATAACAGCGGCTCACGGCGACATACGACCTGCTACTTCAGTCTCACTTACCTGGACGGATCCCTGTTTCGGCCGACCCAGATGTGGACCATGACCAGGAGGCGACAGTCCAAACCGGAGCACAAAAAGCTTCCTGATTATTTCCACGCAACGAGCCGGTCACAAGATGGCGCCGAGTCCCTGCCTAAGCTGGACGCGTGGCAGCTTCACACGCAGCCATCGGCTGCCTCAGGTCAGTCTGCAGAGGGAGACTCACAGGGCAGGATGGAAAAGGTAAACGGGGAGCGACTAGATCGGTCTCATCCTCACCCAATAGTAAAGGCCCTGCTGTCAAAAAGGCGCTATACCCTCAAAGTCTGTCATCACAGAAGACTCATCTCATGGCTTCTGCTCTGTCTGGGATGTCTGAGATTCCAGACGATGCTCCTCTGACCACTGCCGTCATGAAAGGATTAATGCATACATTGCAGACTTCCATTTCTGGGGTGCTGGATCGTGTACTGGCGCAAATCCATACGTCTGTGGATGAGCTAGGATTCCACACAGATCATTTAGAACGAAGTATGGGAGATCATGCCAGGGCCCACAATGATCTTATTGATGCACATGCTGAGCTTACTGATTAGGTGAAGTGGCTAAAAGATAAGCTCATGGATCAAGAAGACAGGTCAAGGCGGAATAATCTAAAAATTAGAGGGATTCCTGAAGAAATGTCACCCTCTGATTTATCCAATTTTCTGCAAGTCATATTCAAAGCCCTGGTTCCAATGTTTGCCCCACTGGATCTAACTCTGGATAGATCGCATAGGATCCCTAAATCTAGGGCTGCTCCGGAAAACGCTCCCAGAGATGTTCTTTCGAGGGTACACTTTTACCAAGCCAAATACCGTATCCTTCAGGAATCTAGGAAATTGGGGAAACTCCCACCTCCATATGCTCACTTTTCAATATATCCGGATCTGTCAGCTTCAACCTTGATGCTACGGAAGCAATTTCAACCGATCACTTTGGCTCTCAGGCAGCAAAATCTGAAATACAAGTGGGGATTACCGATCAAGTTATTGCTTTTCAGGAATGGCTCCACACATGTGATTCCTACTCCTTCTGATGGGATTGCTCTGCTCCGCCAGTGGAACATTTCCGTCCAGTCCACATGACATGCGTTAACTAGTAAGCCACCGAGACGTCTCCATACGGAATGGGAAGTGGTACAGGGTCATTCCGCCACCTGATCTTTAGGCTGGTAGTATGGTCATGTAATATTGCTACCTGTTGTGGTTATCTTTTTTCTCTCTCCCCCATGGAGGTCTGTACGGCACAGTCTAGGTGCCATGTTTTCTTTTTTTACACTGTTGTTCTCCTGTTTATATTTCTGTATATGGTAATATTGCTTTGTCCACTTCATGGTCCACAAGATCTTACATCTCTGTTAAGATTTCATGTTTCATGCCCAGCCAGGCATAGTATGTTCTTTTATGCTGCCTCATGCCTTTTACTATATCCTCTTTAAATGTAAAGGGGCTCAATAGCCCTTTTAAAAGGAGACAGAGGCTTTGGCCCTTCGTAGTGACGTTCTCTTCGCCCAGGAGACCCATTTCTCCTCCCTTCACCCTCTGAAATGTACACATTTTAAATTTCCTCACATATTAATTCCAGCAAATCTAAGGGTGTCTTGATCGCAATAAAAGATTCAGTTGCCTTTCATATGCATGACGTTCTGTCGGATCCTCAAGGTAGATTTGTGATACTCATATGTGACATAAATAATATTACTTTCACGTTAGTTAACATATATCTCCCTAACTCACATCAACTTAAGGCTTTCACAAAATCCTCCGAAAGGTTAATAAAGTGGTGAAGGGTATGTTGATCATAGGGGGGGACTTCAATGATGTTATGTATCCCTCAATTGATTCCTCCAATGTCCATAGACCCCGCTCCAATTTACATCACACGGTACACTTGGAAGAGTTATATGATGTATGGCGCTGTCACCACGGTAATGAACGTGATTTTACGTATTTCTCTGCACCACACAAAGTATACACTCGCATAGATATGTTTCTGGTGAGTAAACTCCGTCTCCGCTGCATCTCCTCATCCACTATCGGGGACATATCGTGGTCTGATCATGCCCCTATTTCTATAATGGTCCTGGATCAATTACCATCGGCCCCCTTTCTCCTCCTGGAGATTGAATGATCTAGTTTGAGATCACCCTCTCACTAAAGACTTGATGGATACCCACGTCCAAACATATTTTGAGGTTAATGCCCCTTCTTCAAACAATTGCTTCTCTTTATGGAATGCTCATAAGGCCTACATGCGGGGGATGGGGATTCAGGCTGCTTCCAGATTAAAAAAACATAGGGAAAAAACCATTAAGGATTTTCTCACTCAATTACATAACTTGGAATCCCTTAATAAATCTAAAGTGACTCCGGACACGTCGCAAAAAATTAAAGTTCTTAGGGACCAACTGCAGGCAGTGCTTATGTCCGGGCATATGGCCTTATTTAAAAAACTGCAATTTGGCTTCTACTTTCATGGTAATAGACCAGGGGCACTCCTAGCCAAAATGCTTAAAAAGAAGAGTGCTAAACAGAGAACAGCATTTCTCATAGACAAAAATGGTAATAAGGTTACCCACCCTCAAGAAATTAGTGACCAATTTCTGAGTTTTTATCATAATTTATATAATCTCAGAGAAGATAAAGCCACTTACCAACCATCAGTATCGGACATTAATAACTTTCTAGGCGGCCTGAATCTTCCTTCCCTGTCTGAGGAAGATAGTTTCAATTTACAATCCCCTTTTACGGTACTTGAAGTTTCACAAGCTATTAAAAGTCTAAAACCAGGTAAAGCCCCAGGACCAGACGGGTTTACTAATCAGTATTATACATGGTATGTCACGATTCTAGCCCCTAATTTGATCAAAGTGTTTAATGGAGCTGCAGCAGTGGGGTCCTTTCCACCGAAAATGCTTTCTGCCACCGTAGTCACTCTGCCGAAGCCTGGGAAAAAACCTGATTCTCCTGCTAACTTTCGCCCAATATCCCTCTTAAACACAGATGTTAAAATTTATGCTAAGATATTGGCTGGTAGGTTGGCTAACTTACTCCCTGAATTGATACACGAGGACCAGGTGGGATTTATTGCTGGTCGGCAGGCGCCAGATGGTACCAGAAGGCTTATAAACTTGATTCATTGGGCAAGGACCCGTCGAGTGCCTTCCGTGCTTCTCGCTTTGGATGCGGAGAAGGCATTCGATCGGGTCCATTGGGGATACCTGGAGGCAGTTCTGTGCAAATTTGGATTTGATGGGTGGATAAAATCTGCTATCATGGCATTGTACTCCAATCCGTCAGCTAGAGTATTAGCCTCTGGGTTTATGTCTGCCTCGTTTCCTATCTCCAATGGCACTCGTCATTTCATATTTGGGCATACAACTCACTAATTCTACGAATCTCCTCTTCAAACATAATTTTACCCCTCTTTTAACTAGTATTCCCCAACTGTTATCTACCTACTGTGGAGTTTGCACATCTTGGGCGGGGAAAATAGCGATCATTAAAATGATGATCTTGTCTATTATTCTGTATACGTTCCGTGCACTGATAATCCCTCTTCCTGGTTCCTTTTTGAGCAGTCTCCAAAGAATACTCAACAACTTTATATGGACACACAAAAAGCCTAGAGTGCGGATGCACACATTATTTAGACACTGGAGACAGGGAGGTATGGGAATGCCGGATGTTCAAAAATATTTCTGGGCAGTTTCACTAGACCAATTGAAGTCTTGGTGTGCACGCTTCCCCTCAAAGAGGTGGATACATATTGAACAGGCACTGGTAGATCGTCCACTTATCTCATTGTTAGGGGTTTGTCCAAACTCTTCTCCTAATACCTATAACTGTGTGTCTCCAACTGTCTCGGCTTCTCTGAAGGCTTGGAAATCCTACGCCACTCGGCTTCCCTCCGTGGCTCTTACTCAACTTAAAAGTCTGCCCTTCCGATATTTACTTACTTCCTTACCAGAGATATCTTTGGATAATTGGATAACTTCAGGGATCTCCCATATTCACATGTTATTTACTGACCGTACATTTTTGGCCTTTACAGAATTAGTGAAGGTTTATGGTATCCCCAATAGGGACTTCTATAAGTATTTATGTATTTGTCATTTATTTACGTCCTTAGATGTACATGCCTCAGTATTCCCTTGCATGGCTCGCCAGCAATACTTTGATCCTGAGGGTAAGAAACGGGGTATTTCAGGATTTTATGGAAATCTGTGCGGTCATCTCCTTCCCAACAAACCTTCCTATTGTGCTAAATGGGAAGAAGATTTTAACTCTTCCTTTTCTCTGATAGAATGGCAGAAAGCCTTTGCATGGCCCAAAAAAATATCTAATGGGGTTAAACATTGGGAAGCTTCCCAAAAACTGTTATTACACTGGTACTTAACACCTTCAAATTTTGCGAAATCTGACAACTCTTATCCAGCGGTGTGCTGGAAGGGCTGTGGATGCAAAGGGTCGTACTTCCACATGTGGTGGCAGTGTCCGAAAGTCTATGCATTTTGGAGGCAGGTATTTGATATAATTTCCCAAATTTCGTCCTGTGTGATTAAGCCTGATCCGGCTCTGGCTTTATGTTTTCTCAATATGCACATTATCCCGCGTCCCTCTCAAATGGTGTCCAGTCATATCATTATAGCGACACGTTTGCTTTTAGCTAAATACTGGAAATTGCCCACCCAATACTCCATTCCTGAATTGATCAATCAGGTTAATGTTTCCTATACCATGGAACGCATGTATGCTCTGAGATCCCATAGACTTCCTTACATTCTCACTCTATGGGAACCATGGACCAGGTATCTGTCCACCTCCTCACAGGGAGTTCAGTTGCTTGCTCTTCTTCCACCTGTCATTTGACAGTAGTTAGACAAGGTACAGATATTTAGATTTCTAAATTAGGTTACCAGACTCATGGCACTAGTATTACCATATGTTCTTCACTGTATAACATGCTTTACCGTCCAGGTAATATTTGTGGTATTGGTGTAACTCTTTGACATGTCATTATAATACTACGGATAATATGATGGGATTTATTACTTCTTCCCCACATGTGTGGGGGTGTACTTCTATATATGTGGCCCGGAACCTTCTCAGACATTGCCTTCCCCTCAGGACCACTTATAAATGTACAGTTTGGATATCCTAATGCACCAATATGCTATATTTATACAACTGTATATCGGAGGAGATCTATGATTGCTGTGTTATTGTATATACTTCTTCCTGTATGCTTTACTGTGATAGGTGGTCTGGACTATTATAATATCATAAGTGGTTTATGTGTTTGGAGGTTCTTGTGTGGACCTAAAGTCTGCTATCATTTTTTGTTCTTTTTTTCCTTTTTCCTTGTACTTCTGAAAAGTTAATAAAAATGTAAACTTAAAAAAAAAAAAAAAAATTGCTAGGTATCGCGTGAAGCTGTATAAGGCCTGCGAAAGTGTGTCTGGGTATACACTGCGCTTTCGTGTATATGAAGGGAAGGATTCAAAGATCGAGCCACTAAACTGTCCCCCTGTCCTGAGAATAAGTGGGAGGATAGTATGGGATTTGCCCCACCCAATACTAGACCAAGGATACCTCTTGTATGTGGACAATTTTTACAATAGCATCCCCCTCCAGAAGTGCCTTTCTGCCAGGGGCACACTAGCATGTGGCACAATTCGGCAAAATCAAAAGGGTCTCCCCAAGCCCTTTATAGAGCAGACACTGCGCCGTGGGGAAAGCAGGGCTGTTTGCTCCGAAAATGTGATGTTTGTCAAATATAAAGACAAGCGTGATGTCTTTATTTTGACCACACTGCATGCTGATCGATCCACCCCAGTTCCAGTCAGAGGACAAACAGAGCAGACCACCAAGCCTGTGTGCATCCAGGACTATAACCAATTCATGGGAGGGGTGGATCCAGGTACTGCAGCCCTACAGTGCCCCAAGAAAATCTAAGGTGTGGTATAAAAAAAATTGGCGGTATACCTCACCCGAGTGGCACTCTATAACGCCTTTGTTCTCTACAGAACAGCAGACAATACGGAGACTTTCCTGGGATTCCAAGAAACATTTTTTTTTTTTCAATATTTTTGGAGAACAGGAAGCATAGGGCAGCAGTGAAGGTAGCAGCACTTCTGGGATCTCCAGAATAATACATGGCCAGCATTTCCCCCACAGAAAAAACCCAAAAAGCCCAGAAAAGGTGTCGAGTTTGCTCAAGCAGAGGGATTAGGAAAGAAACCACTCACTACTGTATGACCTGTCCCTCTAAACCAGGCCTCAGCATCGGAGAATGCTTCCGTTTTTATCACACCTCTGTTGATATTCGTTAAATCTAATTTTTACTACTTCAATGACATCATATCCATTCCATTCATTTCTTAAATACCCCCTGGGCATTTATTTTCCAAATTAATTTGATATCTCAATAATACCACACCCACCTTCCCCCCCCCCCCCAAAAAAAAAATCCCATTATAACCCTAGATGAATACTGTGCTTTGAAGGGTGCAATTTTATTAAATGAGGCATTTCTTGAACTTACTTTATGTTCTGGAGCCTCTGCAAACATAAGGTGTTGCTTAAAAATCATCCACGTAAAAAGTAGGCCCTAGAAACCTACTGGAACTGTGTAAAAATCATATATGGAGTATTATTCAGCACAAGATCCAAAAACAAAATGGTAGGCCTTCCCTTCTGAGCCCTACAGTGTGCCCAGGCAGCAGTTAATGGCCACATATGGAGTATTGGCCTTATCTGGAGAAACATTTGAACATTATTTTATTTTTCTAGGACGTTCCAACGTTTAGAACTTTAGCAGCAATTTCTCACATTTTCAAGAAAATTTCAAAAGGCTTTTTTTACAGGGACCAGTTCAGTTCTGAAGTGGCTTTGAGGGCCTTATGTACTAGATAGACCCCATAAATCACCCCATATTAAAAACTGCACCCCTCAAAGTATTAAAAATAGCATTCAGAAAGTTTCTTAACCCATTAGGCGCTTCACAGGAATTAAAGCAAAGTAGAGGTGAAATTTACAAATTTTATTTTTTTTGCTGAAATTCATTTGTAATAAAAAAAATTCTGTAACACAGAAGGTTTTACCCGAGAAATGCAACTCAATATTTATTGCCCAGATTCTTCAGTTTTTAGAAATATCCCACACGTGGCTCTAGTGTGATAATCGACTGAAACACAGGCCTCAGAAGCAAAGTAGCACCTAGTGGATTTTGGGGCCTCCTTTTTTTAGAATATATTTTAGGCACCATGTCAGGTTTGAAGAGGCCTTGTGGTACCAAAACAGTGGAAATCTCCCAAAAGTGAGACGGTTTTGGAAACTACACACCTCAAGGAATTTATCTAGGGGTATAGTTAGCATCTTGACCCCACAGGTCTTCTGCTATATTTATTGGAGTTTGTCTGTGAAAGTGAAAATCTACTTTTTTTCTGAAAAAATATTTAAAAAAAATAATATTTGCAAGGAATAAAGATTAAAAAGCACCCCAGAACTTGTAAAGCTACTTCTCCCGATTACGCCAATACCCCATATGTGGTACTAAACTGCTGTTTAAACCCACAGCAGAGCTCAGAAGGGAAGGAGCGCCATTTGGATTTTGAAGCGCAGATTTTGCTGGATTGGTTTTCAGTGCCATGTCGCGTTTGCAACGACCTGGAGTAAGCAAAACAGTGGAATCCCCCCAAAACTGACCCCATTTTGAAGACTAAACCCCTCAAGGAATTGTTCTAGGGGTATAGTTAGCATTTTGACCCCACAGTTTTTTTGCTGAATTTAGTGGAATTAGGCCGTGAAAATGAAAATCTACTTTTTTCTGAAAAAACATAGAAATGTTTAATTTTTACAATGAATAAAGGAGAAAAATTACCCCAAAATTTGTAAAGCAATTTGTCCTGATTACAGCAATACGCCATATGTGGTAATAAACTGCTGTTTGGACCCATGGCAGGACTCAGGAGGGAAGGAACAATATTTGGCGTTTGGAGCTCAAATTTAGCTGGACTGGTTTTCGGGTGTCATGTCGCATATGCAAAGCCCCTGAGGTACCAAAACAGTGGAAACCTCCCAAAAGTCCCTTTAGGGGACTGGAACGAGCGATCATTAGGTCGCTGGTACAATACACTGCAATACTAATGTATTGCAGTATAATGTCATTTTACAGGCTCCTGTAACAGCGCGATCGCTGTTCCTGTCCGTTAGTCCCGGGTGTCAGCTGTAATACACAGCTGACAGCTGCAGAATATGGAGCGGGTGCAGCGCGTGAGCCCGCTCCATATATAACCCCTCGCACCATGACATTCTATTAAGTCGTGGTGCGCCAAGGCGTTAATGCGCAGCGGATGGTGCAAAGTGAAAATTTAAATTTTCCACTGATATGCCATTTTAATGCACAATATATTGTGCCCAGTTTGTGCCACTAAAGACAAATACCTCATACAATGTTGAGCGGGTTCTCCCGGATATAAAATGTCATATATGTGGACGTAAGCTGGTGTTTGGGCACGCTGTGGGGCTCAGAAGGGAGGGAACAACACCATTTGGCTTTTGGAGCGCAGATTTTGCTTGGTAACTGTTCTGTTTGGGGTTTTGCTGGTATTTCAGTTATGATGTGGGGGTATATGTAAGCTGTGCGGGGTACATCAGGGCATAATAAGAGGGTATAATAATGGGGTACATAAATAATAATTTGCAGATATGTGGCCTGTGTCACACTGATAAATGGTGCCTGATCCTATCCGCTTTTGGAACACTCTGCAAATTTTGCATCGCCATATTCTGAGAGCCAGAACTTTTTTCTTTTTTCTCCAACGGATCTGTGTGAGGGCTTATTTGTTGCGGGACAATCTGTACTTTTCATTAGTATCATTTTAGGGTACATGTGATTTTTTTTTATCACTTTTTATTAGATTTTTTTGGAAGCAAAGTGACAAAGAAACATAAATTCTGACAATGTTTTTTGTATTTTTTTTTTTACAGTATTCACCGTGCGGTATAAATGAAATTTTACTTTATTCTGCGGGTCGGTACGATTACGATGATACCATATGTATATAGGTTTTTTATGTTTTGTGGCGATTGCGCAATAAAATCACTTTGATAAAATTATTTATTTTTCTGTGTCACCATATTCTGAGAGCCATAATTTTATATTTTTCCGTCAAAAAAGCGGTGTAAGGGCTTGTTTTTTGCGGGACGGGTTGTAGTTTTTATTGGTACTATTTTGGGGTACATGCGACTTTTTGATCACTTTTTATTCTATATTTTGGGAGGGTTGATGACCAAAAAAAAGTGATTCTGACATTGTTTTTTAATTATTTTTTTTGCGGTGTTCACCGTGCGGGAAAAATAATATTACAGTTTTATAGGTTGGGTCGTTACGAACGCGGTGATACCAAATATGTGTACTTTTTTAACATTTTCATTTTCCTATAATAAAAGACTTATTATAGGAAAAAAAGCATTATTTATTTTTGTAACTTTTATAACTTGTTTTTACACTTTTATAAAACTTTTTTATTACTTTATTTTTTACTTTTTACTTGTTTTACTTGAAGCCTGGCAGCACTGATCGCTGCTATAATACATTACACTACCTAGGTAGTGTAACGTATTATAAACTGTCAGTGTGACGCTGAGAGTCACACTGACAGGAAGCTTATGAGAACCAGCATCCGGCTGGTTCTCATAGGCTGCTGTGCATGGCAGACCCGGGGGCTGTTATATGGCCCCCGGTTCTGCCTTATAACCGACTGCAGCACCTGCAATCGGTCCCCGGGAAAGTTTGTTGTAGCAACAAACTTTCCAGTTTGTTATAGCAACAAACTTTCCAGTTCGTTGCTACAACACACTTTCCCTGCGATCAAATGACCGGGACCTGAACTAATCAGGTCCCGAATCATATCTCCGGGAACAGAGGTAGGTGATAACAGCGCGATCCGGGTGTCAGCGCTACTCTGAGACACCCGGATCGTGCTTTTAACACCCACCGTGAATTCACGTCGGCACTGCACAGAGCCCAGCAAGTGCCGACGTCAATATACAGTGGGCGGTCGGGAAGCGGTTAATACTAAATCGAATAATATAGCTGATTCCCTTTCTCGTGCACAGTGGGAAATATTTTACCAGCTGGCCCCTCATGCGGATCGAGTGGGAGTTCGATGTCCGGATCACTTATGGCAATTGATCTGGGATTAGTTTTGAAACATATTAAGAATTCTCTGTCCCAGCGTACTTGGTCCAGTTATTGTGCCTCTTGGAGAAAATGGTGTATGTTTTGTGACATTTTAAAGGTAGGGCATTTAAATATTTTTTTAGAGGTAATGTTATCTTTTGTCTGTTCTTTATTTCATTTAGGTTTAGGTTTTTCATTGATTCATAAAACGTTAGCTGGAGTTTCTTTCTTTTTAAAACTAGGTAGTTGTCGTTCGTTTAATGATTATTTTCAGGTGAAACAATTGTTAAAAGGTTATTGTAGATCCTTCTCTTCTGTTGATAAGAGGAGGCCAATTAATATTGATATTTTAGAGAAACTTTTGTCTATCCTTCCAAAAATTTGTTTTTCAAATTATGAGTGTATTTTATTTCGGACGTCATTTGTTCTTGCCTTTTTTGCAGCCCTGAGAATTGGTGAATTTACAGCAGTTAATAGGTCATCTGAATCCATTCTGTTAATCAGTGATGTTCGGCTAGAGAATTGTTCGGTATGGATATTTGTCAGCTAGGCAAAGGCAAATGGTTGAAACTTAGAAAGCTGGTGGGTTCTAGTTTATGTCCTGTGTTGGCAATTGCAAATTATTTGGAAGCAAGGCCTACTGTTTTGGATTCATTTTTACTTTACGCTAACTCTTCTCCTTTAACAAGATTTCAATTTAATTCAGTTCTTAAAAAATGCTTGAAATGTATTAATTTAGAAGGTTTTGGTTTTTCGTCTAATTCATTCCGCCTCGGTGCTGCAACAGAGGCGGCCAGCATGGGTCTGGATGAAACAATTATTAAAACGCTAGGAAGATGGGATTCCGATAGATTTCGATTATATGTTAGACCAAATCTTGCTCTGTTTTAATTTTTAAATTCCTTTTTTCAGGTAAGCCAGTTTCCATTTGGATATGTGGCCATTCTTTCATTTTCTGGGCATGGAAGAGAGCAGCTGAACGAAATTCAATTAATTTATTTATGGATCCTAACCTAGTGAAAGTCTTCTAGTTTGGTCATAGGGGTTTAAGATGGAAATACCTAGTACAATATTTAAAGGAGATGAAATTAACTTTTCAGGATCCTGATGCTGTGATTGTTCATGCAGGTGGTAACGACTTGGGCAAAGTTAAAACTTTAGATCTTATTTTTGAAATGAAACGAGATTTGTGTTTCATTAAATCCATGTTTCCAAATGCTATCATTATCTTCCCTGAAATTGTTCCTCGTTTTTTATGGAGCAGTTCGGATTTTTCCTTCATGGAAAAAAATCAGAAATAGGATCAATAGAAATATGGAATTTTTTTTACCTTCCATTGGAAGTTGGTCATTTAGGCATCAGGATCTTGAAGGTTTTGTTAAAGGTCTGTATAGAAATGACTTTGTTCACTTACCAGACGTTGGTTTTGACATCTTTAATTTAGGTCTAAACTCTATGGTTGAGAGAGCCGTAGTGTTTTTTTTTGGGTGGGGGGCCTTGTCAGATTAAATCCGACATGGCTTGTGGGGTTTAGTCGCCCAGTTTATGGGTGGAAAAGGTCATGAATTATTGGTATAATATATATTGGTTTTTAATATTTATTACAATATTTGGTATTTATTACAAGTTTAATATTTATTTATTTTATTAATTATGTAACCACTTAATAAATACTGCGGCCATTTTATTCCATCTGAATTGTCTCTTGGTCTTTATTTATCAGTTAAGTTTTTAGTATGTGTGTTTTGAAGGTTGGGTGGAGCTTGTGTTACCATGAATAGGGACTATTAGCCTGTTTGCAGCGTAGCCCCTCATGGTAACCCCTTTTTCCTCCTCTTTTCCTTCAAGTCTTTTTATGGTCATTGAATAAAGGTCATTTGGTATAACCCTCTTTATCCCCTATTTCTATTTGGCACCTACCTGTATAAGGTCAAGTTCAGGTCAGTGGTGCCCCCCCCCCCCACTTGGTCTAGGCACGCAGAGGTTCTGGAAAATTCCTTATGTGGCGGGAAAATCCGGTGTTTTCATTGGTTATCTTTGGTAAAATGGTGGGAATTTTGAATATATATTCCCAGGTTTTGGGGTGGTCTGCTGCCCATCCGAGTTGGATGAAGAAGAGGATCATCATCGCCCCGCCACCCTCCCCTTTTTATGTTGCGGTATCTTGTTAGTAGGGGTTTAGTTGCCCAGTTTATGGGTGGACAAGGTCATGAATTATTAGTATCATATTTATTGTTTTTTAATATTTATTAAAATATTTGGTATTTATTACAAGTTTAATATTTATTTATTCTATTTATTATGTAACTCCTTATTAAATACTGCGGCCATTTTATTCCATCTGAATTGTCACTTGGTCTTTATTTATCAGTTAAGTTTTTAGTATGTGTGTTATGAAGGTTGGGTGGCGCTTGTGTTACCATGTGATCGGCGCTGTGATGTAGATAACAACAGTGGTTTTTAGTTTGAAAAACGATCATTTTTGACCAAGTTATAAACAATTTTAGATTTATGCTAATTAGTTTCTTAATAAACAACTGGGCATGTTTCTACTTTTTACCAACTGGGCGTTGTACATAGGAGTGTATGACGCTGACCAATAAGTGACCGATCAGTGACCAATCAGCATCATACTAATTGTTCCAGCCTTTTGTTCCAGTGTGATTGAGCAGTGAAAGAAGCTGGGCTGGAACAATAAGTGTATGACGCTGATTGGTCACTGATTGGTCAGCGTCATACACTTCTCTTCACAACGCCCAGTTGGTAAAAAGTAAAAACATGCCCAGTTGTTTATTGAGAAACTAATTAGCATAAATCTAAAATTGTTTATAACTTGCTCAAAAATGATTGTTTTTCAAAATAAAAACCACTGCTGTTATCTACATTACAGCATCGATCAGATTATGTAGGAGATAGGGCATTTATTATCTGGTGACAGAGCCTCTTTAAGGACATACACTACGTATATGGGATATAAAGTATTGGGACACCTACACATTACACCTACAGAAGCTTTCATGACATCCCATTCTAAATCCATAGGCATTAATATGGAGTTGGTCCCACTTTGCAGCTACAATAGCTTCCACTCATCTGGGAAGGCTTTCTACACAATTTTGAAATGTATCTGTGTGAATTTGTGCCCATTCATCCAGAGGAGCATTTGTGAGGTCAGACACTTATGTTGGACGAGAGGTCCTGGCTTCCAATTTCCGTTCTAGCTTATCCCAAAGGTTTTTCGATGGGGTTGAGGTCAGGGCTCTGTGTAAGCCAGTCAAGTTCTTTCTCACCAAACTCACCCAACAATGTATTTTTGGCCTTGTTTTGTGCACTGAGGCACAGTCATGCTGGAACAGAAAAGGGTTTTTTCCCAAACAGTTTTTATAAAGTTGGAAGCATACAATTATCCAAAATGTCTTGGTATGCTGAAGCATTAAATCCTTCCTGCACCTTGACAAAACTGCATGTCCAGGCGAGCAGTTACTTTGTGCACATTGACGTGCAGTTATGTCTGCATTTTAAAAGTAAACCGCCGCACAGCGCTACACCGAAGTGGCGGGTAAATGTGCAGGGTGTCTACCCTGGTCTCCGTGTTGCCAAAGAGCAGTCCATCGCTGCTTTCAGCAATTAACCCCTTAATCTATTGCACCGCCCACATTGGCACCCGCACGATGCGATCTCGGGGGGTGTTGACGGTTGGCATGGCAACAGGAGGACAGACAATTGACTCTGTGTCTAACTGAGCAGTTATCAGTTCTGCAGGTCCTCAATTCCCTTACTGGGACCAAAAAAAGTTTACAAAAAGTTTTAAAAAAATTTGTAAAAAAGTTGAAAAAACAAAGTTATATGTTACAAAAACATAAACTCCTCTTTTTCTTATAATAAGCCATTTATTATAGAAAAAATAATGAATATGTTAAAAAAAGATACACATATTTTAAATCAACCCGGTTCGTAACCTCCCAAGCTATAAAACCATAAAGTTATTTTTCCCGCAAGGTGAACACCACAAAAAAATTCAATAAAAGCAATCCCAGAATCACTATTTTTGGTCACCACCCCTCCCAAAATATAGAATAAAAAATGATCAAAAATCGCATGAACCCCAAAATAGTACCAATAAAATCTACAACCCATCCTTCAAAAATAAAACAAGCCCTTACACAGCTTTTTTAACTGAAAAATAAAAAGTTATGTCTATCAAAATATGGTGACACAAAATATAAACTATTTTATCAAAAAGTGATTTTATTATGCAAACACTGCAAAACATAAATAAAAAAATATATACATATGGTAAAGTAAAATTGTCATTTATAGCCCACGGGGAACACTGAAAATAAAAACAAAAACATCAGAATTGATGTTTTTGGTCACCTTGCTTGCCAAAAAATGAAATAAAAAGTGATCAGAAAAATCGCATGTATCCCAAAATGGTACAAATGAAAACCACAGATTGTCCCACAACAAATAAGCCCTCACACAGCTCCGTTGGAGAAAAAATAAAAACATTCTGGTGACGCAAAATGTGCAGAGCGTTTCAAAATCAGATAAGATTGGGCACAATTTATTAGTGTGACACCGGCCACACATCTGCAGATTATTATTTATTTACCCCATTATTATCCCCTTAATGACCAGCTTATTTTAGACCTTAATGACCAGGCCATTTTTTAAGTTTTTCCATCGTCGCATTCCAAGAGCTATAACCTTTTTATTTTTGCGTCGACATAGCTGTATATGGTCTTGTTTTTTGCAGGACAAGTTGTATTTTTTAATAGCACCATTTTGGGGGACATATTATTTATTGATTAACTTTTGTTAACTTTTATTTGGGGGAGAAATAGAAAAAAACCTGAAATTTCGCCACTCTTTTTCGCGTCTTAAATCTATGCCGTTTACCGTGTGATATAAATAACACAATAACTTTATTCAGCAGGTTGTTACGATTGCAACGATACCAAATTTGTATAGTTTTTGTATGTTTTACTACTTTTACCCAGTAAAAACGCTTTTTTTTCAAAATTATTTGTTTTTGTGTCTCCATATTTGAAGAGCCGTAACGTTTTTATTTTTTCGCCGATGCAGTTGTATGAGGGCTTTTTTTTTGCATGAAGACTTGTAGTTTTTATTGGTACCATTTTGGAGTAGATGCGACTTTTTGATCACTTTTTATCACATTTTTTTTAAAGTCAGTATTCACAGAAAACAGCAATTTTTCCATAGTTTTTTATTACATTTTTTACGGCGTTCACCGTGCGGGTTAAATAATGTAATAGATTTATAGTCGGGGTCGTTATGGACGCGGCAATACTAAATATGTGTAACTTTTTAACTTTATTTTGTTTTTTTAATAGTAAAGCAATTTGTAAGGGGAAAAGCTGGGTTTTTCATTTTTTTTTCAAATTTTTTTTTAAATTAACTTTATTAAACTTTTTTTTCACTTTTTTACTAGTCCCACTAGGGGATAGAGATGAGCGAACTTTTCAAAAGTTCGGTTCGGCTAGTTCGCCGAATTTCACAAAAAAGTTCGATTCGGACCGAACCTGTCACTTCCGTGCGCCGAGCATGCTACTGTCCAGGGTGCTGATAGAGTTAATAGGCTGCACTAACTCTTTCAGCAACCTTGACAGTACATGCTCGGCGCGCGGAAAATACAATTTAAATGTAATAAAAGTATAAAAGTATAAAATGGTGAATTCTTAGGTAATTGAAATTGTTGGGCTAATCTCGTAAATGATATCATATGAGAACCTTCCATAAGTTGGGACAAGTCCTTCACCCCCTTCATTTTCCAGAGCTTAATATTTAGGTTAGGAATAGCTACTGCTAGTAAGTCTATTGGGGAATTCGACCTAGATAAGGGACTGTGAGAGTGAGAGTAACCATGAAATTTCGACCAACTGTGAATAGATGCCCTTGTCAGTGGCGTAACGCCAGAAGGAATCGGCAGTTTCCAACACGAGGCCAACAATAACATTTTCAACGATATACGATGCGCCCCCCAGGCTTCTATATGTACCCAGTGTTTACTAGTATCCGCTACCCTTCACACTTGTAATTGTGACACTTGAGAGGCTATATAGTAATGATAAATGTCAGGCACTCCCAATCCACCCGCAGTCCGGTCTTTGGACAATAATTTATATGAATTTCTGGGAGGTTGCCCTGCCCATATGAAATGGGAGATTATCTTTGAATCGAGGTGAAATAGGACATGGGAATGTGGATAGGAAGGGTGCGAAACAAGTATAACAGTTTCGGCAGCAGTAACATCTTAAAGGCCGCAATCCTCCCAATCCAAGATACCTGTGATTTAGTCATCCGCTGTGTTTCTGATTGTATGGTTAGTAATAAAGATTCATAATTTTGCTTAAAGAGCGTTTTATGTGTACCGGTTATCGTAATCCCCAAATAGTTAATGCCGTCCATTTGCCAATCAAAAGGAAATTTAGTTTTTAAGAAATATAACGATTGCCTTGAGATATTTAGTGGGAGAGCCTGTGATTTTTGGGTATTCAATTTATAGTATGACATATTCCCGAACTTCTTAATAATATCCATAACCTGATCAAGAGAAGTCTCCGGGTCGGATAGTCTCAAAATAATGTCATCCGCATATAGCGAAACAGTATGTGTGCGGTCCCCTATTGTAATGCCCTGAACCTCTGAATGTTCTCTCAGTGCTTGGGCCAATGGTTCTATCGATAATAAAAAAATCAGCGGCGATAGAGGGCACCCCTGTCTAGTCCCATTAGTGATGAGAAATTCATCAGAGAGTGCTCCATTTGTAAATATTTTCACAGATGGTGCGGAGTATAATGCCGAGACCACATTCAAAATACTTCCCCCGAACTCCATGTGTCGGAGAACCGAGAATGCATACGACCAGCTAATCCGGTCAAATGCCTTCTCGGCATCTAGTTACAACAGTACTGACGGCAGTCCACGGGATTCTAAAATATGTAATATATTCAACACTCTCCTTGTGTTCTCAAATGCCTGCCGGCCTTTGACAAATCCCACTTGATCATCTCTCACCAAATTTGGCAAAATAGGAGCCAGGCGGTTTGCCAACAATTTAGCATATATTTTTATATCGGAGTTGAGTAATGATATAGGCCTAAAGTTCTGAGGTACATCGGGATCTTTCCCTGGCTTGGGTAGCGTTACTATTAAGGCCGATTGGTTTTCTTTCGGAAATATTCCAGTCGCTATTGCTTTTTCAAAGACCGTGTGTATGTGAGGTGTCAATATAGAAGCAAATATTTTATAATAGTCGTTCGATAGCCCATCCGGTCCAGGTGATTTACCCATAGGTAAGGATGCTATCACTTTAGATTTTTCCGCCTGGGTAACGGGTGAGTTCAAAGTGTCTATGTCTGCGTCTGAGAGTTTTGGGAGCGATAAAGAATTCAGAAATACGTTAATGTCCTTTTCCACTAACGGAGGAGAAAAGGGATCAGATTGTAAATTGTAAAGTGTGCTGTAGTATTCTCTGAATCTGTTGGCTATGTCTTTGGGATTATATAGTTTCCCAGTATCAGTTGCATTCCTCAGGAAAGGAATTCTAGATTTTGTGTGTTGCACCTTAAGACGTGAGGCTAAAAGTTTTGTTGCTTTATCATTTTGAGAATAGTATTTAGCCTTTACTTTCTTTAGGTGTTTCTGGTAAGTGTGGAGGAGACATCCACGCAGTTGTCGTCTTAACGCTGTAAGTTGCATAATTTGTTGTTCAGATTGTTGGGCTTTGTTAATGATTTCCAACTTTTTAATCTCTTCGAGTAATGATGAGATTAGGGCATGTCTTTCTTTTTTATCCCTATGACCTAGTTTGATGAATGTACCCCTTATGAAAGCTTTGTGAGCGTTCCAAAGAATATTAGGGTCTGAAACTGAGTTAACATTAGATGTAAAATATTCGTTCAGATCTGCCTCAAAACATCTGTTTATATTTGGAGTGTGACATAAGATAAATGTTGTTCCGCCATAAATAAGAAGATCCTGCGTTATATTTCTCTTCCAAAGTTAATGTAATTGCTGCATGATCAGACCAAGTTATGGTTTCAATAGTCGAGGATTGAGCCAACATTAGACCTTCCCTATCAACCAGGAACATGTCAATTCTTGAATACGATCCATGGGCAGCCGAGAAAAATTAGTAATCTCTCTCCGTGCTATGATGTGATCTCCACACATCATACAACTCCATCTGCCACAGTACTTTGCCCAATGTCTGACCACTTCCTCTGGCAGAGGAAGTTGCATCCACAGATGAATCAGCGATTAAATTAAAGTCTCCACACACTATAAGTCTCCCCTGTTGCATTTTGGACACAATCCACATTACTCTATGAAAAAAACAAATTTGTCCCTTATTTGGAGCATACACCGAAACTATAGTATCGATGACATTATTAATTGAGCATACTAATACAATAAAACGCCCCTTCACATCTATTTTCTCCGCAATATGTTGAAAGGCCAGAGAGTTTTTTAGGGCTATCATGACACCTCTAGATTTGGACGTATAGTGGGCATTGTAATGGCAGGGGGTAGGGAGACGGACAAGTGAGCCCTAATCTACCCGCCACTCTGTCCCTGCCTACTTGCAACGACCCGCCCTAGGCGACGGGGTACAACTGGGCGGCGGTCCCTGCGCTCAGTAAGTGCACGACAAACACGACAAACATACAAGGAACACAAGCAAGGAAAAGGGGCCGTTGCCCACGGCAACACCGTGAGCAACCAGAGTGGTGAACGAGCCGAGTCAAGCCAGGAGTGTGCGAGGTACAAAACGAAAAGCAGAAGAGTAGTCGGTAAGCCAGGGTCGGTATGGAGCAGGATCAAAAATAGCAGGAGCTGTAGCTGGGCCAGGAACCACAAGGAAGGAAACAAAAGCAATAACAAGCACCGAGGGACAGGAAGTGCAGGCTTAAATAGACCGAGGGCGGGAGCTAGCTGAGTCTGGCCAGGTTACGATAGGCTCTCCCACTCCTAAGCCTGCCAGCCTGAATGGTGGAAGCAGGAGTCAGTCTCAGGGATGTATTCTCAGGTGCTGACTGATTAGTTCTGGGAGTTAACCCCGCAGTGCCTGGCAGATCCTTTACAGTACCCCCCCCTTTTATGAGGGGCCACCGGACCCTTTCTAAGTAGACCTGGCTTACTGGGGAAACGCAGGTGGAACCTCCTGACCAATACCCCAGCGTGAACATCCCGGGCGGGTACCCAAGTCCTCTCCTCGGGCCCGTATCCTCTCCAATGGACCAGGTACTGGAGGGAGCCTTGGACCATCTTGCTGTCCACAATCCTGGCCACCTCGAATTCCACCCCCTCCGGGGTGAGGATGGGAACAGGAGGTCTCCTCGAGGGAGCCAAGGACGGGGAGCAGCGTTTGAGGAGGGAGGCATGAAACACGTCGTGTATCCGAAAAGACGGGGGTAACTCCAGCCGGAAGGAGACAGGATTGAGGACCTCAATGACCTTATACGGCCCAATAAACCGGGGAGCAAACTTCTTGGACGGAACCTTGAGACGCAAGTTCCTAGACGACAACCACACCAGATCCCCGACCATAAACAGGGGGTTAGCAGAACGTTTTTTATCAGCCTGAGTTTTTTGTACGCTCTGGGACACCTCTAGGTTTTTCTGAACCTGGGCCCAGACTGTGCACAGTTCCCGATGAACGACCTCTACCTCAGGATTGTTGGAACTACCAGGTGAAACGGAGGAGAACCGTGGATTAAACCCAAAATTACAAAAAAAAGGAGAGACCCCAGACGAGTTACTGACCCGGTTATTAAGGGAAAATTCGGCGAGGGGAATGAAAGAGACCCAATCAAATTGACAGTCAGAGACAAAACACCTTAAGTATTGTTCTAGAGACTGATTAGTCCTCTCCGTTTGGCCATTGGTTTCAGGATGGAAGGCAGAGGAGAAGGACAGATCAATCCCCAACTTCATACAGAAGGCTCTCCAAAACAATGAAACAAATTGTACCCCTCTGTCCGAAACAATATTGACAGGGACCCCATGGAGACGCAGGATGTGTTTGACAAACAAGGTAGCCAACGTTTTGGCGTTGGGTAGTTTCTTGAGGGGCACAAAGTGGCACATCTTACTGAAGCGGTCCACCACCACCCACACCACCGACTTGCCTTGGGATGGAGGCAAATCGGTGATAAAATCCATGGAGATATGTGTCCAAGGTCTCTGGGGAATGGGCAACGAACGCAGTAAGCCCGCTGGTCGGGACCTGGGAGTCTTGGACCTAGCACAAACCTCACAAGCGGCGACGTAGGCCTTAACGTCTTTAGGCAACCCAGGCCACCAATAATTTCTGGTAATGAGGTGTTTGGTACCCAGGATGCCTGGATGGCCAGATAGTGCGGAGTCATGATTTTCCCTAAGTACCCTTAGCCGGAATTGCAGGGGAACAAACAGCTTGTTCTCAGGAAGGTTCCCGGGAGCTGCACCTTGATCAGCAGCAATTTCAGAGACTAAATCAGAATCGATCGAGGAAATGATTATACCTGGAGGCAAAATACAAGCAGGATCTTCCTCCGAAGGAGGGCTGGCCATAAAGCTACGCGACAGTGCATCAGCCTTAATATTTTTAGACCCAGCCCTATAGGTAACCAAAAAATTGAATCTGGTAAAAAATAACGCCCATCGAGCTTGTCTCGGGTTTAGCCTCCGGGCAGATTCTAGGAACACCAGATTCTTGTGGTCGGTAAGGACCGTTACCTGGTGCCTAGCCCCCTCCAGGAAGTGGCGCCACTCTTCAAATGCCCATTTAATGGCTAAGAGTTCGCGGTTGCCAATATCATAGTTACTTTCAGTTGGCGAAAACTTCCTGGAGAAGTAGGCACAGGGGCGGAGATGGGTGAGGGACCTGGTACCCTGGGACAAGACAGCCCCCACTCCCACCTCAGATGCGTCAACTTCCACGATAAATGGCTCCATTTGGTTGGGCTGAACCAGCACCGGGGCCGAGACAAAGCACTTCTTAAGGACCTCAAAAGCCTGGACAGCCTCAGGAGGCCAGTGGAGGAGATCAGCACCTTTGCGAGTGAGGTCCGTAAGGGGCTTAGCGATGACCGAGAAGTTAGCAATAAATCTCCTGTAATAATTAGCAAACCCCAAAAAACACTGTAACGCCTTCAGGGAGGCAGGTTGGACCCATTCCGCCACAGCCTGAACCTTGGCTGGGTCCATGCGGAATTCATGAGGAGTGAGGATTTGACCCAAAAATGGAATCTCCTGTACCCCAAACACACATTTTTCGGTTTTGGCAAACAGTTTATTTTCCCGAAGGACCTGGAGCACCTTCCTGACATGCTCCACGTGGGAGGACCAGTCCTTGGAAAACACCAGTATGTCATCAAGGTACACTACCAGAAAAATCCCCAGGTAATTTCTCAAAATCTCATTTATGAAATTCTGGAAGACCGCAGGGGCATTACACAACCCAAAGGGCATGACGAGGTATTCGAAATGGCCTTCGGGCGTGTTAAACGCAGTCTTCCACTCATCCCCCTCTTTGATGCGAATAAGGTTATACGCCCCCCGTAGATCCAATTTAGAAAACCATTGGGCCCCCTGAACCTGATTAAAGAGATCAGGAATCAAAGGAAGGGGATACTAGATCCTTACCGTGACCTTATTCAGGCTACGGTAGTCAATGCATGGCCTAAGACCACCATCCTTCTTCCCCACGAAGAAGAAGCCAGCACCTACCGGAGAAGAAGAGGGACGAATGTAACCCTTGGCCAGGGATTCCTGGATATACACTCTCATAGCTTCACGTTCGGGACAAGAAAGATTAAATATCCTACCCTTAGGAAGCTTAGCTCCTGGTACCAATTCGATAGCGCAATCGTATTCTCTATGAGGAGGTAACACTTCGGAGGCCTCCCTAGAGAAAACATCAGCGAAGTCCTGAACAAACTCGGGTAGCGTATTCGCCTCCTTAGGGGGAGAAATAGAATTAACAGAAAAACATGACGTACAACATTCATTACCCCATTTGGTTAGCTCCCCAGTATTCCAGTCAAACGTAGGATTATGCAACTGCAACCAGGGAAGACCTAGCACCAAATCGTACGATAATCCCTGCATCAACAGTACAGAGCATTGCTCCAAATGCATGGAGCCAACAAGGAGTTCAAAAACAGGGGTATGCTGTGTAAAATAACCATTAGCAAGAGGAGTGGCGTCGATACCCACTACCGGGACAGGTTTAGGCAAATCAATAAGAGGCATAGCAAGGGACATAGCAAATTCCACAGACATGATATTAGTAGAGGACCCTGAATCCACGAAAGCACTGCCGGTAGCAGACCTACCACCAAAAGAGACCTGAAAGGGAAGCAAGATCTTAGTACGTTTCATATTTACGGGAAATACCTGTGCGCCCAAGTGACCTCCCCGATGATCACTTAGACGCGGAAGTTCTCTGGCTGCAATCTTATGCTTAGGACAGTTGTTCACTTGATGCTTGTCTTCCCCACAGTAGAAGCAGAGACCATTCTTCCTGCGGAATTCTCTACGTTGTTGGGGGCCCCGAGTTGCATAGGTATCTCTGAGTCTTTCGGGGATGAACGAAGCAACGGAGCTTCGGGAGGCATCATGGGGGAGTCGGAGGAGAAAACACATAAACGTTCACGTTGTCGTTCCCTGAGACGTCGGTCAAGTCGTATCGCTAAAGCCATAACCTGGTCTAGGGAGTCAGAAGAGGGATAGCTAACTAGCAGGTCTTTCAGGGCATTCGACAGACCCAACCTAAACTGGCACCTTAAGGCAGGGTCATTCCACCGAGAAGCTACGCACCACTTCCGAAAGTCAGAGCAATACTCCTCAACAGGTCTCTTACCCTGACTTAAGGTCACCAGCTGACTCTCGGCAAAGGCAGTCCTGTCAGTCTCGTCATAAATAAGTCCGAGAGCAGAAAAGAAAAGATCAACGGAGGAAAGTTCAGGGGCGTCAGGAGCCAAGGAGAAGGCCCACTCTTGGGGCCCTTCCTGGAGCCGGGACATAATTATACCCACCCGCTGGCTCTCAGAACCTGAGGAATGAGGCTTTAAACGAAAGTAAAGCCTACAGCTCTCCCGAAAGGAGAGAAAAGTCCTCCGGTCCCCTGAGAACCGGTCGGGCAACTTGAGGTGGGGTTCAAGAGGTGCGGTGCGGGGAACTACCAGGGTAGCATCAGGCTGGTTGACCCTCTGAGCCAGGGCCTGGACCTGTAGGGAGAGACCCTGCATTTGCTGAGCCAGGGTCTCACGGGGATCCATAGTGGTGTCAGGGACCAGGGGTAGACTAGGTATGGGCTTGTTATTATGTAACGGCAGGGGGTAGGGAGACGGACAAGTGAGCCCTAATCTACCCGCCACTCTGTCCCTGCCTACTTGCAACGACCCGCCCTAGGCGACGGGGTACAACTGGGCGGCGGTCCCTGCGCTCAGTAAGTGCACGACAAACACGACAAACATACAAGGAACACAAGCAAGGAAAAGGGGCCGTTGCCCACGGCAACACCGTGAGCAACCAGAGTGGTGAACGAGCCGAGTCAAGCCAGGAGTGTGCGAGGTACAAAACGAAAAGCAGAAGAGTAGTCGGTAAGCCAGGGTCGGTATGGAGCAGGATCAAAAATAGCAGGAGCTGTAGCTGGGCCAGGAACCACAAGGAAGGAAACAAAAGCAATAACAAGCACCGAGGGACAGGAAGTGCAGGCTTAAATAGACCGAGGGCGGGAGCTAGCTGAGTCTGGCCAGGTTACGATAGGCTCTCCCACTCCTAAGCCTGCCAGCCTGAATGGTGGAAGCAGGAGTCAGTCTCAGGGATGTATTCTCAGGTGCTGACTGATTAGTTCTGGGAGTTAACCCCGCAGTGCCTGGCAGATCCTTTACAGGCATGATATATGATCGGAAAGATGGGATGTTTTAATCGGAACGCATCTTTTGATATGATATGCGTTTCCTGAGCACATACAACATCACATGATAGGGTTTTAGCTTCTGACCATAGTAATGACCTCTTTTGTGGGCTATTCAAGCCCTTGACATTTAAAGACATAAGTTTCAGTACCATATTTCTACATTATACATGCAGCTTTGGAGTTCCGCTGTTTTACCCCTATATGTCACCATTTTACCCACCAAGTATTGTATCAACGGCAGAAATGTCATATGTCGCCTTAGAAGGAGATTTTGCGCCCAATTTCTCTTCGCCGCCCATGCAGGGTCACCTATTTTACTTACGTTGGCAACAGCACAATTTTTTATATTTTTTACATTTTATAATATTTATTCTCATATCATCTATTGTATTACTAGTTATTCTAATGTTAAAATCCATAGATTTTTGACCCCATATACTTTTAATCATTTGCCTACCTTGTTCTGGATTCTTTATCTGGTCCGTTGTTTCTTTTTGTTGATTCTCTTGTGTGTGTCCCATTTCTCTGGTCCATCGCCTGGTGCTGTTTTTCTCCCTTGATGAAAAACTTCATTATCATCGTTTTATCTTATAAATATGCTTTTGTCCAAATAGATTTTAGCTTTAAATGAGTCTTTTACCCATCTTGAATAATGAACTGTTGGTTTGTTCACTACTCGTCTCTCTCCCCTTTGTCTAAGCTCTGTGCGTTCCATTATGCGCTCCAGAGCTCATGTCTCGGCCACCGTACCTTCTTGGTCTCCTAGCAACCGGGGAAGCCCAACCAGTGTCTTAGGATTACAATCACCGTAATAAGCTCTGTGCGTTCCATTATGCGCTTCAGCGCTTATGTCTCGGCCACCGTACTCTTTGGGTCTCCTAGCAACCGGGGAAGCTTAACCAGCGTCGTAGGTTTACAATTACCGTAATATTTTCATACTTGTTTTTTGTGTTATCATCACGGACTAATACTTAGAATTTGCACTCATTGCCACGGTTAGTACTGTTGCTAAAGATATGAAGTGTATTTTTATATGTGCTTGAAAACGGGGTGGTTTGGTTTAGCGCCGATCAACTTTCTTTTAATGTATTTCTAGTGTCATTGTGTGAAGGACTGTATTATATGTATCTCCAAACATTATTGTATTGTATAGTCAGCGTGTTTAAAGTTTGGACATGTTTGTTTATTCATAATGTGTCTGAACTTTGACCTGTGGTTTTGGCGGGGCTATGTTCCCTCTTCCTGTTTTCTCTTGTATCTGTTTGTATATAAATGTGCTTGAACCACACATGTTATGTTGGCCTGATGAAGACACCAGTCCGGTGTTGAAACGCGTAGCCTCTGTCATTAAAACTTTGCCGTGATGTCCGTCTAAAGGTCCTTATTTCCTGACTACAATCGCAGCGCCGGTGGTCCGTGTTTTTTACTTTCTACTTCCAATTTGGACAACAAACTGTGTTTGTTTGTGTTTTTGGACCTGGCAGCAGCCTCTATGCTCTTGTGAGATCTCTATGCTCGTGTGACACCTCACAGTGTCCATTGGTTAAGGTGAGCTTATATTTAACCAATTTTGCTCCTTTACCCTATCCAACTTTTACTTTGCACGATGTGGCGCCGTGTTTCTTTTTCTTTGTTTTAGTCTAGAAGGAGATTTGACCAGAATAATACACCACAAACGCAAAGATACAGACATAAAATCAAAAATATAACACAAGCAACAAACTTTTTCAGTTGCATTCCAAAAAAACATTTGGACAAAAGGAGATAGCATATCAGCTATCTAAGGTACGAGGGCAAATAAACTAGAGTCCCTGTTTACCGACTCTGGATGGATGAGCAGATCGAAGCACCCATGCGATACTCTGTAGACCTCAGAGTTTATCCCTCCTCCGGGATCCCACAACTTGCCAGTCATCCGATACATGTCGAGGTGGTTGTTGTTTCATCAGATTGGGCAATGGAAGCCGCAAATCCCATTGTTTCAACAGTTGAAGTCCATCTTCCACATTCTTAATGGCATAAAAGGTGTTATCTTTTGTAATAAGCAGGCGAACCGGAAATCCCCATTTGTAGAGAATCTTATTTTCCCTTAAGATAGTAGTTATAGGGTTAAGTTGCCTTCTTAGTTGAAGTGTTGCTGCAGACAGGTCTGTGTATAGTGCTGAGTGATGATACGGTTTTGGTAATTGACCAGCTTTACGTGTCGATTCCATTAAATTTTCTTTCATGTGATAGAAATGTATGCGCGCCAACACATCTCTCGGTACAGTATCCGCCAAGTGTTTAGGGCGGGGAACTCTGTGAGCCCTATCAATGGTCAGATCTGCCTCAGTGGATGTTGGTATCATGGCCTTCATAAATGCCTGTAAATATGGTACCAGAGTCGAAGGAGTTATACTTTCAGGTATGCCCCTGAATTTTATATTGTTCCTTCTTGACCTATCTTCCATGTCTGCCAATTTAGTACGGAGGTATTGCATTTCAGACTCCATCTTGTAATGTGCATCTATGAGATCGTTATGTGAGCGGGCAAATTCCCCCATTTTAGATTCCACTACATGAACTCTCTGGTCCACTTCTTGAATATCAGCGTTTATAGGAGTAATCATTCGCCCAATATCTGCTTGCAGGGATTGGCGTAAGGCTTGTAACATCTCTTTCATTATGGAGTTGGTCACTGTCTTATCAGACGTGGGCATCTCCTCAAATAAGTCGGAGGGGTCTCGGGGTATGGTGACCATCATAACATCATCTCTTACCTCAGACATAGATGCAGTCGACGGAGGTAGTTGCTGACTCTGTCTTGGCTGGCTTTGAGGAGACGGCGACATCTGTGATGATGTGGATGCCTCCCTCGTGGAATCCGAGTGAGTAAGTCTTGCTCACTGTCCTCGGAAGTCCTGGCCACATAGCTGGATTGAAAGAAGTGAGTCATTCCCCGTCTGCAGAGGTGTCTGCGACCGAGGAGAGCCCGGTATACTCCTTCGCTGTGGCAGTGCCAAGGAAATGCACTCCACTGATCTAGGCGGCATGTCTGAGGTAGAGGAACTAGCCGGCAAATGTGTATCGGCGCCATCTTGGCCATGCTCCGGAGTGCGGGAAAGTTAGAAATCCATAAGTTTCTCCGTTTTTTTCATCGGTTTCTTCCTTCTGGGCATGTTCCGTTAAGTAATCCCTTAGTCAGGACTACTTTCGAAGTCCAAGGCTGTATATTAGTCGCTGAAATCGGGCAACAGGAGCAGGAGCTAAGTACTCACACGTCCATCCAGTTCAGCAGCCAGGCCATGCCCCCAATCAGAATTGTATTTTAAACACTTTCACACCAGGGTGTTTATTTTTTTTAATTTATTTTTTTGTATCTTTTTAAACATATCCAATAAAGGTTACTATTTAGATTAAGGGTCACGTCCTGCCACTATTGTATATTATATGTTGTAATCACACTAAAAACTGCCAACTGTTTTACTTGATCTTTTATACCCCTAATATTACACAAAAAAATAAAATCTTAATAGTCATTAAAAAAACAACCAAAACAAACCCACCTCCTCCAGGAAACCCCCCCCCCCCCCAAAAGGCATAACACAATGCAGACTAGCTTTGCTCCTTAACTTAAGCAGACTCACTTCCCAGCAGTTGTTAAATAATCTCGTCTGCATTAAGGCTTAACATAGAGTATAAATATCACATGCCAGGTTGACTTCAATGCATTTTCAGTGCAAAAAAACCAACAAAAAAACTGAGAGCTAATCATCAGTGCGTGCAAACAACAGGTTAAATGGATAACAGCTGATAGCAGGTGAACAGAGGAGCACCAGCAGAGGGAGATTCACAATGAAATATCGATAGCATAAATAACACTACTTCTTTTAAACGGTCATCATCCCCAGCAGATGCTGTCAAATAGAAGCATTTCATAAAAATTTCATTAGCTGATTAAACCTTTGGCATTCCGCTTAGCTGCAACCACTAGTTTCCCCCACAGCTTTCCACAACTTCTCACCACCATGCCATGACTCTACATTCCTTTACCTGTTTAATGCTGCAATTGTCTCCTGCCATAAAGAGTCCATCCGCACACTTATCCTCTTCCAGCCAGAAACTGCATTCCCTCTTCAATTACACTGACTGCATATACTGGGACCAGCTACAGCTGAGAGCACATAGACTGCCGAGAGGTTCTCAAATCAGAGAGAGGGGGTGGAGCAACACGGCACACATCCGCTCACATGACTTCCTCTCCATCTGGCTATTCACCCCCAAGTTATTACCACATAAAGTAAGACAAGTCAGATTTAAAAAAATTGGCTTCGTCCTCAAGGCCAAAAAAGGCTCAGTCCTTTCATTGGACCTAAGGGGCCTAGGCCAACCTCTGAAAAACAACCCCTTGTGCACTATCCCTCCTCCACCAAACTTTACAGGTGGCACAAAGAAGTCAGGCAGGTAACGTACTCCTGTCATTCGCTAAACCCAAACTCGTCCATCAGATTGCCAGACAGAGAAGCGTGATTCGTCACTACACAGAACACGTTTCCACTGCTCCAGAGTCCAGTGGCAGCGGGCGTTACACCACTCCATCTGACGCTTGGCATTTTGCTTGGTGATGTAAGGCTTGCATGCAGCTGCTCGGCCATGAAAACCCATGTCATGAAGTTCCCGGTGCACAGTCTTTGGAGGTTTGGACTTTTATGCAATATGCATCTCAGCACTCAGCAAATCCACTCTGCAACTTTACAAAGTCTGCCACTTCGCAGCTGACTTGATGTGGTTCCTAAACACTTCCACTTTGCAACAATACCACTCACAGTTTAGCGTGGAATAGAAGGGAAGAAATCTCATGAACTGACATGTTGCAACGGTGAAATTCTCTTACAGTACCACGCTCAAATTCAGTGAGCTCTTTAGAACAACCCATTCTTTTCACAAATGTTTGTAAAGGCAGACTGCATGGCTAGGTGCTTGATTTTTCTTTTATATACTCAAAATACCCACATTTGTCAAAAATAAGCAGTTTTGTTTTATTTAACAAAGGTTAACAAAGGTTAAAATATATAAAGTGTTTATATCCCATTCCAGGACCCAAATTAGTTGTATGTTTTAACCTTTCATTAAAAAAAAAAAAAAGCAAAAAGCAAAATGCTTATTTTGCCAAATCTGGGTAACATGAATATATATATATACAAGGATCACCAGAAGAGCTAAAAGTCAAGTAGTGTGTTTTTCATTTTGCAGGTTGTAGATTGACCTTCTGGAACATAGTTTTATGGAAATCTACTAGACCCTTTGAACGCAATAATGTTAGCAATGGCCATCCCACACTTGCTATGGAGACATACAGGGCCACGTATTCACTTGCAGTGAGTGAAATCTATAAAACCTTGTACAATCATCAAAAAATTAGCAAACAACTCTCACAATGTTTGATTATGCTGAATAGTTTATATATAATATAAATGTAGGGTGGGTAGAAATTACAAATCATTTTTAACACTTTTTAGAAGTCCCCTAATATCAACTTGAAGATACACAGTCTTGTACTTGGATAGTATGACAATAGCTACCAGGAAATGTATATCTTCTAAATGGAAGACACAGAGGCCCACATTTATTAATAATGGTTTATTTTGCACCAATGAAATCGGAGAGATTAAATTGGTGAGAATTGCGCCTCGTAATATATCTGGTGCATTTGAAATGTCTGGCTATTTCCATCTCTTTTTATGTCTGCTATGAGCAGCTGTACATGTGCGCTACTTTTACTGGTTACATGTTCAATTCAATGGAGTGTCTGAAATATACCTGAAATACTAGTTAAAGGGGTTGGCTCAGCAAGGCAACTATTGTACATATGCCCTATTAGGGAATATGGACATCGTACAGTGGGTTCCCCAACCTGAGACCCCCATCTATAAGCTAAAGCTAACAGACGCTAAACAAGAGCTGCTATCATCTTGGTGGAACTGGATCGTCTGCCCATTCATTTTAATGTAATACAACTTTTCCCCTGTAACAGTCAAACAAGCGCAGGTGAACACCACAGCTGCTCTTCTTTAGAGAAAGTGATGTCTTCATGAGACAATGCCTTTGATGTTTACATAAAACTTCATGGAGAACTTTGACATAAAAATGATATACAATGTGGTGACACAGAAAATCCTGCAATGAAAATGGAACAATGTGGATAGTGGAGCACACATTTACATCTGATTTACTGCTATCAAGAACATTGGACATAATTAGCTTTGAATTGATCATTTCAATTCTGTCAGGGCTGAATTTAAAATTACTCGTGGGTTTCATGCACGTATATTATTTTATATACATATTTTATACAGAAATTTAATATAGAAAATTAACAATACGTCAATCATTTAACACAGTGTATATTAATAAGGTTATTTTAAGAGATTATTATAAACTATATTTAAATCTAAATGGTAACAGGTACACCTACAAGCAGTGTATATCACAGGTGGACTAATAATATATAACTAGTTTCACATAATAAAATCCATAAAATTGCTGAGATTAGTGTACAGTTAAAGAAGAAGAGCAACCCAATACATTCCATAAACTTTAAATAGGTTGTGTCATAAAGACAATCCTTGTCCATATGCCCTTTAAGGGGATAGGCACATCAAAGAGGAGGGAGACTAAAACCCTGTGGAGTAACTACCGTGCCCATGCCCGGTGGCGCCGTTAGCAGCCGCTATGGCTGCTACAGCGGTAGCGACTCCACATTCAATAGTATCTAATAGGTATCTCCCTGCACTGCCATTTATTAGGCTACAGACCACATTTGGCCTGCAGCCTATCAGGCGCATAGACAGTATTCCTGCGCAGGCTGGCATGATGACATCACTGGATCACACTGGCCTTCGCAAGGATCCCATCGGCGTGTAGGATTCTATGGAGCAGCTCCGTTAGTCGCAGGAATGGGACCTTGGTGAGTAAATTTGCGAGTTTACTCCACGTGCTTAGCAATCCAGTTTTCCAGTTTAAGTGTCGTTAAATGCAGTCTGGCTGCTCAGTTGGCAGCGTTTGGCAGACACAAGAATATGAAGATTGGGCAGCTCCTTTTTAGATAATGCTACAGTGCCCTCTGTAGATAATGCCACAGTGCCCTTTGTAGATAATGCCACACACCTACCCATAGATAATGCTACAGTGCTTTCTGTAGATAATGCCACAAACCCACCCGTAGATAATGCCACAATGTCCTCTGTAGATAATGACACCCACCCACCCATATAAAATAACACAGTGCCCTCTGTAGATAATGCCACAGTGCCCTCTGTAGATAATGCAACAGTGCCCTCTGTAGATAATGCCACACACCCACCCATAGATAATTCCACAGTGCCTTCTGTAGATAATGCCACACACCCACCCGTAGATAATGCCACACACCCACCCATATAAAATGATAGTGCCCTCTGTAGATAATGCCACCCTACCCTCTGTAGATAATGCCACAGTGCCCTCTGTAGATAATGTCACACACACACACACACACACACACACACACACACACACACCCATAGCTAATAACACAGTGTCCTCTGTAGATAATGACACAGTGCCCTCTGTAGATAGTGCCACACACACACACACACACACACACACACACCCCTGGGGCTCCATTGGGCCTCCATTGGGGCTCCCTCAAGGAGTGGAATACCCAGCCAGAGCATTGCCGACGCTTAGGCTGGGGATTTCTCTACTGGAGGAACCCCTGAAATCACTGTTCCTGGACAGTGACATCAGGGGATCCTCATGGACCAGAATGTGATGTCAGGGGCAACGGAGTCCTAGAGCAGAATACTAGTATAGGTTTTGCTCTGGAACTCTGGGGAAGCCCCTGACATCACTGTCCATAGATGGACAGTGATGTCAGGGGCAACTCCAGACCCGGATTAGCAGATTAGAGCCACTTCTAGCACTCTGACTGGGACTCCAGCTCTGCTCCTGACATCACTGTCCATATAATAAGGATGCGGTGATACCAGTTATTTTAACTTTTATTTTTTTTAACATTGATTTAGGGAACAAAATTGAAAAGGGGGGGGTTTTGGACTTTTAATACTTTTAAATACCCTGTGGAGTAACTACCGTGCCCATGCCCGGTGGCGCCGTTAGCAGCCGCTACGGCTGCTACTGCGGCAGCGACTCCACATTCAATAGTATCTAATAGGTATCCCCCTGCTCTGCCATTTATTAGGCTACAGACCACATTTGGCCTGCAGCCTATCAGGCGCGTAGACAGTATTCCTGCGCAGGCCGGCATGATGACATCACTGGATCACACTGGCCTTCGCAAGGATCCCACCAGCGTGTAGGATTCTATGGAGCAGCTCCGTTCGTCGCAAGAATGGGACCTTGGTGAGTAAATTTGCGAGTTTACTCCACGTGCTTAGCAATCCAGTTTTCCAGTTTAAGTATCGTTAAATGCAGTCTGGCTGCTCAGTTGGCAGCGTTTGGCAGACACAAGAATATGAAGATTGGGCAGCCCCTTTTTAGATAATGCTACAGTGCCCTCTGTAGATAATGCCACAGTGCCCTTTGTAGATAATGCCACACACCTACCCATAGATAATGTAACAGTGCCTTCTGTAGATAATGCCACAAACCCAACCACAGATAATGCCACAATGTCCTCTGTAGATAATGACACCCACCCACCCATATAAAATAACACAGTGCCCTCTGTAGATAATGCCACACTGCCCTCTGTAGATAATGCCACACACACACACACACACACACACACACACACACACACACACACACACACCCATAGCTAATGACACAGTGCCCTCTGTAGATAATGACACAATGCCCTCTGTAGATAGTGCCACACACACACACACACACACACACACACACACACACACACACACACCCCTGGGGCTCCATTGGGCCTCCATTGGTGCTCCCTCAAGGAGTGGAATCCCCAGCCAGAGCATTGCCGACGCTTAGGCTGGGGATTTCTCTACTGGAGGAGCCCCTGACATCACTGTTCATGGACAGTGACGTCAGGGGATCCTCCTGGACCAGAATGTGATGTCAGGGGCAACGGAGTCCTAGAGCAGAGTACTAGTATAGGTTTTGCTCTGGAACTCTGGGGAAGCCCCTGACATCACTGTCCATTGATGGACAGTGATGTCAGGGGCGACTCCAGACCCGGATTAGCAGATTAGAGCCACTTCTAGCACTCTGACTGGGACTCCAGCTCTGCTCCTGACATCACTGTCCATATATTAAGGATGCGGTGATACCAGTTATGTTAACTTTTGTTTTTTTGAACAAAGATTTAGGGAACAAAATTGAAACGGGGGGGGGGGGGGGGGTTTGAACTTTTAATACTTCATTTTTTTTGGAACATAAAAAAACCCCTTTATTTAACAGTTTTTTTACTTTTTTATATTAGTCCCCCTAGGGGACTTGAAGCCACGATTCACTGCAATGATCATCCACTGCATGATAAACTGCAATACTAATGTATTGCAGTATATTGTGATTCTGACAGTCTCCTCTGAAGCCCTGCCGGAGGCAGAGCTTCAAAGGAGTACAAAGATGGCAGACCTGGGGGCTTTCATTAGTCCCCCATGCTGCTATAACAACCATTGTTAACAGCCGATCGTGCCGCAGGGACGGACGGACACGATGGCTTATTTTAGGGGGCGCTTTAAATGCCATGGTCGCAATTGACTGCGACATTTAAGCTGTTAAACGGGCAGTGAGGTGTTGGCTGCGTAACACAGTCGTCACCCGCTGTGTATGTGCCGCAGCGGGGAGGCAGCTGGCCAAACAACAGGACACCCCAGAAATACAATGTCCCGCACAAGGGTACCTGAATAGTCCAGATGGTGGCTGCAGCTCTGGCACAGATGAGATGGGTGCAGCAGATGGCGCAAAACGTGGCGGATGACACAGGAGCCGCAAGTTGCGCCAGACGTGGCGGACTCCTCCGGGCGTGGCAGAAGACACAGGACGTGGCGGATTCCTCCAGACGTGGAAGATGCAACAGGACGTGGCGGATTCCTCCGGACGTGGCAGATGACACAGGACGTGGCGGACTCCTCCGGACGTGGCAGATGACACAGGACGTGGCACGACCCGATACTAAGGCACAGCACGGGAAACAGGAACGGGTAACAAGGCACGGGTAACAATTGGAGTGGGAAACATTAAGAGACAATTTGCAAGACAGACTGGGAAAACTAACAATGCTCAGGCAAGGATTAGAAGGCCAGGGGCCTTCTTATAGACCAGGAAATCATGGCAGTTGATGATGATGACGATTTCCTATTTGCGCACGCTGGCCCTTTAAGGCCGGGCGCGAGCGTGCGCGCGCACCCTACGGGACACAGCCGAACGGAGCGGAAGTGAGCGCTCTCCTCGGAGGGAGGCTGGGACCAGCGCTCACGGATCCATGGCTGCGGGCGTCGGGAGGTGAGTGAACCCGACGGTCCGTACAGTTACGCGATATTGCGTTAAGGGTTTCTAAATCAGCAGCACGTCCCAAATTCCATGCAGATTTTTTTTCTGCTGCACGTGCATGGGGTTTTGACAAACTCCATTCACATGAGTTAGGGTTTATTCAGACTAACGTGTTAATCGTCCTTGTGAAGGATGTTTTTTTTAATGGCCATCACATGGCTGCATGTATTTATATGGGGTTATTCACATGGTCGTTGCTTTAACGGACCATGTGAAGGGCCTGTAAAAAAAAAATAGAATATGTCCTATTTTTGTACATTTTCACTGATCCCTCAATAGACACAAGTCTACATTTGAATGTATCTGCTTGTAAAACAGATAGTAATACCACTCAAAATAGTTGTTAATTAACATTTCCCATATGTCTACTTTAGATTGGCATAATTTTTTGAATATCGTTTTATTTTCCAGGATGTTACAGGGCTTAGAACATTAGCAGAAATTTCTCACATTTTCAAGAAAATGTCAAAAGGCTATTTTTACAGGTACCAGTTCAGTTGTGAAGTGGCTTTGAGGGACCTATTTAATACAAACCCGCATAAGTCGCCCCATTTTAAAAACTGCACCCCTCAAAGTAAATTAGAGGTGAAACTTACAAATGTTATTTTTTTTGCAGAAATTCATATTTAATCAATTTTTTTCTGTAACACAGAAGGCTTTACTAGAGAAACACAACTCTATATTTATTTCCAATATTCTGCAGTATTTAGAAATATCCCACATGTGGCCCAAGTGTGCTAATGGACTGAAACACAGGCCTCAGAAGCAAAGGAGCACCTATTGGATTTTGGGACCTTTTTTATTTATATAGAATATGTTTTAGGCAACATGCCAAGTTTGAAGAGATCTTGTCATGCCAAAACAAAGGAAACACCACAAATAAGACCCCATTTAGAAAACTACACCCCACAAGGAATTTATCTCCTAACATTCATTTGTAAAGCAATTTCTCTGGAGTACGGAAATATGTGGGCATAAACTGCTGTTTAGGCACACTGCAGGGCTCAGAAGAGAATGAGCGCCATTTGGCTTTTATAGTACAGATTTTGCTGGATTGGTTTCTTGGCACCATGTTGCTTTTGCAAAGCTCATAAGGTACCAGAACACTGGAAGCTACCCAAAAGTTACTCCATTTACTAAACTACACCCCTTTAGGAATTAATCTAGGACTGTAGTAAGCATTTTGACCCCACAGGTGTTTCATATAATTTATTAGAATTGGTCAGTGAAAATAAAAAAAATCATTTTTCTTCAATAAGAAGTAGCTATAGCTCAACATTTTTCATTTTCTCAACAAATAGAGGAACAAAAGAACCCCAACATTTGTAAAGCACCTTCTCTGGAGTACGGAAATACCCCATTGTGGTCATAAACTGCTATTTGGGCACCCGGCCAGGCTCAGAATAGAAGGAACGCAATTTGGCTTTTATAGTACAGATTTTGCTGGATTGGTTTCTCTGCACCATATTCAAATTTGCAAAGCCCCTAAGGTACCAGTACAGTGGAAACTACCCAAAAGTTACTCAATTTACGAAACTACACCCATGAAAGAATTCATCTAGGGGTGTAGTGAGAATTTCGACCCCACAGGTGTTTCATAGATTTTATTAGAATTGGGCAGTGACATTAAAAAAATAAATTATGTTTTCTTCAATAAGATGTAGTTTTAGCTCAAAATGTTTCATTTTCTCAAGCAATAAGGGGAAAAAAAGAACCCCCAGCATTAGTAAAGCAACTTCTCTGAAATATGGAAATACCCCATATGTGGTCATAAACGACTGTTTAGGTACACGGCAGGGCTCAGAAGAGAAAGAGCGCCATTTGGCTTTTGGAGCACAGATTTTGCTGGATTGGTTTCTTGGCACCATGTCCCATTTGCAAAGCCCCTGTGGAACCAAAACAGTAGAAACTACCCAAACGTGACTCCATTTGGGATACTACACCCCCTGAGAACTTAGTCTAGGGGTATAGTGAGTATTTTGACCCCACAGGTGTTTCAAAGATTTCATTAGAATTTGAAATAAAAATTAAATATTTTTCCAATAAGAGGTAGCTTTAGACAAAATTTTTCATTTTCTCAACAAAAAAAGGAGAAAAATCACAACACCCCTCAAGGCATTTATTAAGGGGTGTAGTAAGCATTTTTACCTCACAGATCTTTTCCATAAATGAATGTGCTGTGGATGGTGCAAAGTAAACATTTTCATTTTTCCCTAGATATGCCATTTCAGTGGCAAATATGTCGTGCCCAGCTTGTGCCACTGAAGACACACCCCAAAATTGGTAAAAATGTTCTCCCGGGTATGGTGAGGCCATATATGTGAAAGTAAAAAGCTGTTTGGGCACACTGTAGGGCTCAGAAGGGATAGAGCGCCATTTGGCTTTTGGAGCGTGGATTCTGCTTGGTAGTAGTTTTGTTTGAGTATTGATGGTGTTTTCAATTATAACATGGGGATGCATGTAAGCTGGGCAGAGTACATCAGGGCATAGTCAGGTGGTATAATAATGGGATTGCTGCATCTAAGGGGTTAATGGCAGGGACCGGAGAAAGCTACGGTCCCTGCCATTACAGGAGGGTGCCAGCTGTAACATACAGCTGACATCCACCACTGATGACGCCGCTTTAGCTCCTGAGCCGGCGTCATCTTGCCATCGGCTACAGAAACCTTTTAGGTCCCACCTCCAGGCGGTGGCCTGTAAGGCTTCCATACTAGGCAGACCGGGATAGTATTAGGCCTCCGATTGCCATTGCAACCACCGGCAACCCGGAAATTTCGTTGCTGGGGTGGCGATGAACTGCAAACATCTTAAATGCATCAGAGCTAACTTCGGTCCCTGCAATGGCAGGGTGTGAGATACAGCGGACACCCGGTGTAAAGGATTTACTAGACACAGCTTCTGTGTCAACGCCCATGATTAATCAGTCTGCATCTGCTCCTAGGTCTGATAGAGTGACTCGATCTGCTACCATTCAGGCTGGTAGGCTGAGGAGTGGGAGAACCTATCACAGCCTGGCCAGACGGAGCTAGCTTCCGCCCTCGGTCTATTTATACCTTAATTTCCTGCTTTTCCTTTGCCTGTGATTCTGTCTGGTTTACTGGCTCTGCTGTTCCTGCTAAGACTATTGACCTCTGCTTCAATTTGACCCTGGCTTTACTGACTACTCTCCTGCTCTGAGTTTGGTACCTCGTACACTCCTGGTTTGACTCGGCTAGATCACTACTCTGGTTGCTCACGGTGTTGCCCAGGGCAACTGCCCCATTTCCCTTAGCTTTTGTGTACCTTCGTCTGTTTGTCTGTCGTGCACTTATTGAGCGTAGGGACCGTCGCCCAGTTGTACGCCGTCGCCTAGGACGGGCCGTGCAAGTAGGCAGGGACTGAGTGGCAGGTAGATTAGGGCTCTGTCTGTCTCCCTACCCCGACATTACATAATCACAGGCCCATATACCTTTTCTACCCTGGTTCCCACACTATTGTGGACCCCCTTGAGGCCCTGGCTCAGCAAATGCAGGGTCTCTCCCTACAGGTCCAAGCCCTGGCTCAGAGGTGCAACCAGCGTGATGCTACCCAGGTAGTGCCCTCCACCTCACCTCTTGAGCCCCACCTCAAGTTGCCTGACCGGTTCTCAGGGGACCGAAATACTTTTTTCTCCTTTCAGGAGAGTTGTAGGCGCTATTTCCGTCTAACGCCCCATTCCTCAGGTTCTGAGAGCAAGCGACTGGGTATAATTATGTCCCGGCTCCAGGACGGCCCCCAAGAATGGGCCTTCTCCTTGGCTCCTGACACCCCTGAACTTTCCTCTGTTGACCTTTTTTTTCTGCTCTCGGGCTAATCTATAACGAGACTGACAAGACTGCCTTTGCCGAGAGTCAGCTGGTGACCTTACGTCAGGGTCAGAGACCCGTTGAGGAGTACTGTTCTGACTTTAGGAAGTGGTGTGTAGCTTCTCAGTGGAATGACCCTGCCTTGAGGTGCCAGTTTAGATTGGGTCTGTCGAACGCCTTGAAAGACCTGTTAGTTAGCTATCCCTCTTCTGACTCTCTAGATCAGGTTAGGACTTTAGCGGTACGTCTGGACCGACATCTAAGGGAACGACGACTTGAAAGTTTTGGTGCCTTCTCCTCTGACTCCCCTATGATGGCTCCCGAGGTTCCGTTGCTTCGTTCTTCCACGAAAAACTCGGATGAACCAATGCAACTCTGGGCCTCCGTGTCTCCCCAACAACAAAGAGAGATCTGCAGGAAGAATGGCCTCTGCTTCTACTGTGGGGATGACAAGCATCAAGTGAACGACTGTCCTAGGCGTAAGAATACTCCAGCCGGAAAACTTCCGCGCCTAAGTGACCATCGGGGAGGTCGCTTGGGTGCACAGGTATTTCCCATAAATATAAAACCTAATAAGATCTTGCTTCCCTTTCAGGTCTCTTTGGAGGGTAGGTCTGCCACCGGCAGTGCCTTCGTGGATTCAGGGTCTTCTGCTAATATTATGTCTGTGGAATTTGCTATGTCTTTAGCTATGCCATTGATTGATTTGCCTAAACCTGTCCCGGTAGTGGGTATCGACTCCACTCCACTTGCTAATAGTTATTTTACACAGCATACCCCTGTTTTTTAACTCATTTTTGGCTCCATTCATTTGGAGCAGTGCGATGTACTGGTGATGCAGGGATTATCGTCCGATTTGGTTTTAGGCCTTCCCTGGTTGCAGATGCATGATCCCACGTTTAACTGGAATACTGGGGATCTTACCAAATGGGGTAATGAATGCATGACGTCCTGTTTTTCTGTTAATTTTATTTCTCTCCCTGAGGAGGTGAACACTCTACCTGAGTTTATTCAGGACTTCGCTGATGTTTTTTCAAAAAAGGCCACCGAAGTGTTACCTCCTCATAGAGAATACGTTTGCGCAATCGATTTGGTACCAAGAGCTAAGCTCCCTAAGGGTAGGATTTTTAATCACTCTTGTCCCGAACGTGAGGCCATGAGAGAATATATCCAGGAAAGCCTGGCCAAGGGTTACATTCGCCCCTCTACTTCTCCGGTAGGTGCTGGCTTCTTCTTCGTAGGGAAGAAGGATGGTGGTCTTAGGCCGTGCATCGACTACCGAAACTTGAATAAGGTCACTGTATGGAACCAGTATCCCCTTCCTTTGATTCCTGATCTCTTCAATCAGGTTCAGGGGGCCCAATGGTTCTCCAAGTTTGATCTTCGGGGGTCTTATAACCTTATCCGAATCAGAGAAGGGGATGAGTGGTAGACTGCGTTTAACACGACCGAAAGTCATTTCGAATACCTCGTCATGCCCTTTGGGTTGTGTAATGCTCCCGCGGTCTTCCAGAATTTCAAAAATGATTTTTTAAGAGACTACCTGGGGGTATTTCTTGTAGTGTACCTTGATGACATACTTGTGTTTTCCAAGGACTGGTTCTCCCACATTGAGCATGTCAGGAAGGTGCTCCAGGCCCTTCGGGGAAACAAACTCTTTGCTAAATCCCAAAAATGTGTGCTTGGGGTGCAGGAGATACAATTTTTGGGTCAAATCCTCACTCCTAATGAATTCCGCATGGACCCTGCCAAGGTTCAAGCTGTGGCTGAATGGGTCCAACCTGCCTCCCTGAAGGCGTTACAGTGCTTCCTGGGGTTTGCTAATTATTACAGGAGATTTATTGCTAACTTCTCGGTCATCGCCAAGTCTCTTACGGATCTTACTCGCAAAGGTGCTGATCTCCTCCGCTGGCCTCTGGAGGCGGTTCAGACTTTTGAGATCCTTAAGAAGTGCTTTATCTCTGCCCCAGTGCTGATTCAGCCTAACCAAATGGAGCCATTCATCGTAGAGGTTGACGCCTCCGAGGTGGGAGGCGTCACCCATCTCCGTCCCTGTGCCTACTTCTCCAGGAAGTTCTCGCCCACTTAGAGTAACTATGACGGGGCAACCGCAAACTCTTGGCCATCAAATGGGCATTTGAAGAGTGGCGCCACTTCTTGGAGGGGGCTAGGCACCAGGTAACTGTCCTAAGCCGACCACAAGAATCTGGTTTTCCTAGAATCTGCCCGGAGGCAAAACCCGAGACAAGCCCGATGGGCGTTGTTTTTAACTAGATTACACTTTGTGGTCACCTATAGGGCTGGGTCTAAAAATATTAAAGCTGATGCACTGTCGCGTAGCTTCATGGCCAGCCCTCCTTCGGAGGAAGATCCTGCTTGTGTTTTGCCCCCAGGTATAATCATATCCTCTGTTGATTCTGACTTAGTCTCCGAAATTGTGGCTGATCAAGGTTCAGCTCCCGGGTACCTTCCTGAGAACAAGCTGTTTGTTCCCCTGCAATTCCGGCTAAGGGTACTCAGGGAAAATCATGACTCTGCACCCAGGCATCCTGGGTACCAAGCACCTCATTGCTAGAAACTATTGGTGGCCTGGGTTGCCTAAAGACGTTAAGGCCTACGTCGCCGCTTGTGAAATTTGTGCTAGGTCCAAGACTCCCAGGTCCCGACCAGCGGGCTTACTATGTTCTTTGGCCATTCCCCAGAGACCTTGGACCCATGTCTCCATGGATTTTATCACCGATCTGCCTCCATCTCAAGGCAAGTCGGTCGTGTGGGTTGTAGTAGACCTCTTCAGTAAGATGTGCCACTTTGTGCCCCTCAAGAAACTACCCAATGCCAAGACGTTAGATACCTTGTTTGTCAAACACATCCTGAGTCTCCATGGGGTTCCTGTCAATATTGTTTCTGACAGAGGGGTACAATTTGTTTCATTGTTTTGGAGAGCTTTCTGTAAAAAGATGGAGATTGAAATGTCCTTCTCCTCGGCCTTCCATCCTGAAACTAATGGCCAAACAGAGAGGACTAATCAGTCTCTAGGACAATATTTAAGGTGTTTTATCTCCAACTGCCAATATGATTGGGTCTCCTTCATTCCTGTCGCCGAATTTTCCCTTAATAACCGGGTCAGTAACTCGTCAGGTTTCTCCCCCTTTTTCTGTAATTTTGGGTTTAATCCATGGTTCTCCTCCGTTTTACCTGGTGGTTCCAACAATCCCCAGGTAGATGTAGTTCATCGGGAACTGTGCACAGTCTGGGCCCAGGTTCAGAAGAGCCTAGAGGCGTCCCAGAGCATACAAAAGACTCAGGCAGATAGAAGACGTTCTGCTAACCCCTTGTTTGTGGTCGGGGATCTGGTGTGGCTATCTTCATAAAATGTGCGTCTTAAAGAGGCTCTGTCACCAGATTTTGCAACCCCTATCGCCTATTGCAGCAGATCGGCGCTGCAATGGAGATAAGAGTAACGTTTTTGTTTTTTTCTTAAAAACGAGCATTTTTGGCCAAGTACAAAAGTACAACTGGGCGTGTTTAAAGTAAAAGTACAACTGGGCGTGTATTGTGTTCGTTACATCTGGGCGTTTTTACTTCTTTTACTAGCTAGGCGTTGTGTATAGAAGTATCATCCACTTCTCTTCACAACGCCCAGCTTCTGGCAGTGCAAAGACATAGCGTGTTCTCGAGAGATCACGCTGTGACGTCATTCACTTCCTGCCCCAGGTCCTACATCGTGTCGGACGAGCGAGGACACATCGGCACCAGAGGCTACAGTTGATTCTGCAGCAGCATCAGCGTTTGCAGGTAAGTAGCTACATCGACTTACCTGCAAACGCCGATGCTGCTGCAGAATCAAATGTAGCCTCTGGTGCCGATGTGTCCTCGCTGGTCCGACACGATGCAGGACCTGGGGCAGGAAGTGAGTGACGTCACAGCGTGATCTCTCGAGAACACGCTGTGTGTCTGCACTGCCAGAAGCTGGGCGTTGTGAAGAGAAGTGGATGATATTTCTATACACAACGCCCAGCTAGTAAAAGAAGTAAAAGCGCCCAGATGTAACGAACACAATACACGCCCAGTTGTACTTTTACTTTAAACACGCCCAGTTGTACTTTAGAAAGCCTCATTTACATAAATATAAAAATGGTCATAACTTGGCCAAAACTGCTCGTTTAAAAAAAAACGAAAACGTTACTCTTATCTCCATTGCAGCGCCGATCTGCTGCAATAGGAGATAGGGGTTGCAAAATCTGGTGACAGAGCCTCTTTAAAGTTCCGTCCAAAAAATTTGCTCCCTGGTATATAGGGCCGTACAAGGTCATTGAGGTCCTTAACCCTGTCTCCTTCCGGCTGGAGTTACCCCCGTCTTTTCAAATACACGACGGTTTTCATGCCTCCCTCCTGAAAAGCTGCTCCCCGTCCTTGGCTATATCGAGGAAACCTCCGGTCCCTGTTCTCACCCCTGAGGGGGTAGAATTCGAGGTGGCCAAGATTGTGGATAGCAGGATGGTCAAAGACTCCCTCCAGTACCTGGTCCATTGGAGAGGATACGGGCCTGAGGAGAGGACTTGGGTACCCGCCCGGGATGTTCACGCTGGGGTATTGCTCAGGAGGTTCCATCTTCGGTTCCCCAATAAGCCAGGTCCACCTAAGAAGGGTCCAGTGGCCCCTCATAAAATCGGGGGTACTGTAAAGGACTTACCAGACACCGCTTCTGTGTCGACACCCGTGATTAATCAGTCTGCATCTGCTCCTAGGTCTGATAGAGTGACTCGATCTGCTACCACTCAGGCTGGTAGGCTGAGGAGTGGGAGAACCTATCACAGCCTGGCCAGATGGAGCTAGCTCCCGCCCTCGGTCTATTTATACCTTAATTTCCTGCTTTTCCTTTGCCTGTGATTCTGTCTAGTTTCCTGGCTCTGCTGTTCCTGCTAAGACTATTGACCTCTGCTTCAATTTGACCCTGGCTTTACTGACTACTCTCCTGCTCTGCGTTTGGTACCTCGTACACTCCTGGTTTGACTCGGCTCGATCACTACTCTGGTTGCTCACGGTGTTGCCGTGGGCAACTGCCCCATTTTTCTTAGCTACTGTGCACCCTCGTCTGTTTGTCTATCATGCACTTATTGAGCGTAGGGACCGTTGCCCAGTTGTACGCCGTCGCCTAGGTATCAAGTAGGCAGGGACTGAGAGGCGGGTAGATTAGGGCTCACCTGTCTGTCTCCCTACCCCAACATTACACCCGGAGATGATGGCACCGAGTTAGCTTCTGAACCAGTGTCATCCATTTGTCGTAAATGTACGACAAATTGCAGGAAGCACTATCATTCCATGACCTATACATATGACAAATGTCGGTAATGGGTTAAAGAGGTTCTGTCACCAGTTTATTAATTCCCTATATCCTAACTAATCTAATAGGCACTTTGCTGCTAATAACTGCAGTGTGATATGTTTTTTAAAAAAAAACAATTATTATTTTAAAAGTTATGAGCATTTTTCTAAATATGCTAATGTGGTTCTAATAGCCAAATAGGAGGTTACTCTTTCTTTTCACTCTGGGCGGTGTAATGTTTTCTATATGACGCTGCCCAATTAGCATACAGCTTCTCCCCCTTCCCTGCCCAGCAACACAGCCTGATCATATAGTATACAGTTTCCATTCCTGACTTTGTATTAAACTGGCACTATCTCCAGTTGTGTCACAGCTAGAACTGCGTTATATGAAAGATTAAAATATCCTCTTTCATATGCCACTAGAACTCCTGTTCTAGTTGGTCCACAGCCCGAGACCTGGCTGTTTGAACTGATCCACTCATTCATCCACCATTTATCCACGGGTTTTAAGGAAATTGGGCTCAGTATTTGACAGACGATTGTATCTCATCTTTTAAGACTATCTTGTTTCAGGCCAGCGTCACAGGAATGGAGGACGTCTGATGTTGTACCAATATTTAAGAAGGGTAAAAAGTGGAACCGAGTAACTACCGTCCACTAAGTTTGACATCTGTGGTATGCAAAATATTTGAGAGTATTCTAAGAAATGAACTGTAACTATATAGCGGAGAATAGTCTAATAACTGATAACCAGCATGGATTCATAAAAAATAGGTCATGCTTAAAGAGGCTCTGTCACCAGATTTTGCAACCCCTATCTCCTATTGCAGCAGATCGGTGCTGCAATGTAGATAAGAGTAACGTGTTTTTTTTTTTTTTTAAAACAAGCATTTTTGGCCAAGTTATGACCATTTTTATATTTATGTTAATGAGGCTTTCTAAAGTACAACTGGGCGTGTTTAAAGTAAAAGTACAACTGGGCGTGTATTGTGTTCGTTACATCTGGGCGTTTTTACTTCTTTTACTAGCTGGGCGTTGTGTATAGAAGTATCATCCACTTCTCTTCACAACGCCCAGCTTCTGGCAGTGCACAGACACAGCGTGTTCTCGAGAGATCACGCTGTGACATCACTCACTTCCTGCCCCAGATCCTGCATCGTGTCGGACGAGCGAGGACACATCGGCACCAGAGGCTACAGTTGATTCTGCAGCAGCATCAGCGTTTGCAGGTAAGTAGCTACACACGCTGTGTGTCTGCACGCTGTGTGTCTGGAACAATGAGAAGTGTAGGACACTGATTAGTCACTGATTGGTCAGCCTCATACCCTTCTCTGTACAACACCCAGTTGGTAAAAAGTAAAAACACGCCCAGTTGTCCATTGAGAAACTCATTAGCATAAATCTAAACTAGCTCATAACTTGCTCAAAAATGATTGTTTTTCAAAATAAAAACCACTACTGTTATCTACATTACAGCACCAATCAGATTATGTAGGAGATAGGGCACTTATAATCTGGTGACAGAGCTTATTTAAAGGGAATGTGTTGCCAGCAAAACATGTTTTATTTTTTTTAGTTAAACAATTAGTGTGTAGGTGATTAAACATTGTTCTAATTTTTTTTTATTTTTTTTCACGAGTCAGGAAATATTATAAATTGGATTCAATTTATAATATTTCCCAGCACTGGTCACTAGATTGAGCCATTCCCAAAATTGCAGCATTGCATGTGGTAAAGCAACCACATTGCTTTATGCTGCAAAATTGGGTAAAAATAACTCGCTCTAGTGAGCTCTCAGAATCCCCCCCTCCTTTATCCTGGCTGGTGCCGGGAGAAACGAGGGGTTTGAACGGTCTAACCTCCTACACTGTGTGTCGCCATTTTTTGAGCTAACACACAGTGTAGTAGGTTTACATACAGTAGTAAACACACACTGAAACACGAACATACATAGAAATAACTTACCTGCTCCAGTCGCCGCCGCTCCCTCCGGTCCATCCGCTCAGTCTGCTGCCGCTGCTCCATGTGCACAAGTCCGGAAGCCGCGACCGGAAGTAGTAATCTTACTGTCCGGCCGCGACTTCCGGTCCACAGGAAAATGGCGCCGGACGGCGCGCATTTCAAATTGAACTGTGTGGGAGCGGCGCATGCGCCGTTCCCACACAGCGGCGTACACGATAGTGGATGGAACGGGCCCCGTTCGCAGTCCCTATGGGACTGGAGCTGCCATATTCCATGTCTGTATGTGTCGTTAATCGACACATACAGAAATGGAAAAAAAATGGCAGCCCCCATAGGGAAGAAAAAGTGTAAAAATAAAAAAAAGTAACACATAAACACACAAATTAATCCCAACGTTTTTAATAAAGCACTAACATCTTTAACATATTAAATTTTTTTTTTGGGTGACACTGTTCCTTTAACTAACATACTTGGTTTCTATGAGGAGGTAAGTGAAAATCTGGATGTTGGTCATGCGGCTGATGATATATCTTTGGATTTTGCAAAAGCATTTGATACTGTTCCACACAACAGTCTTGTTTTGAAGCGACAGACACAGGGACTGGGCCACCATATATGCAAGTGGGTAAATAATTGGTTAAGGGACAAAGAGTCGTTATAAATGGAACTTACTCAAAATGGGTTTAAGTCAGCTGTGGGGTACCACAAGGGCCGGTGTTGGGCCCAATTCTTTTTATTCTATTTACTAATATCCTTGTGGATGGGATTGATGGCAAGGTATGAGTTTTTTCTCATGATAAAAAACTTTGTAGGATACTTAAAACTCAACTTGACTATAAAATATTACAGAAAGACCTAGATAAGCTGGCAGTATGGGCAAAAACATGGCAGATTAAATTTAATGTTAATAAATGTAAAGTTATGCAATAATAGTATTAGTGGAGATTGGTTCAGAGTGCACTAGACCAGAGGAGGTGCACGAATAGGGTCCCAACCCAATCGTATTAGAAAAAGTATTCGGCACACAAAGTCGTGGGTTTTAAATTCTTTGAATTTATTGCATTAGATGCCAGGGGTTTGGTGCGTGTAACGTTTCGGTCAAGGGACCTTCGTCAGGCACTCGTTCCCACTGGTCACTGGTGTGTCCAGATGTTCGGCGCTGTCATCGGTATGGCGGGTTTCCGCTTATTTTGGCGCTCCAAATAAGCGGAAACCTGCCATACCGATGACAGCGCCGAACATCTGGACACACCAGTGACCAGTGGGAACGAGTGCCTGACGAAGGTCCCTTGACCGAAACGTTGCAGGCACCAAACCCCTGGCATCTAATGCAATAAATTCAAAGAATTTAAAACCCACGACTTTGTGCAATAATAGTATTAATTTATACACATTAAATGGAATAAAACTGGGGATAACGAAACAAGAGAAGGACCTGGGTATTCTGGCTATAAATAAGCTAAGCAGCACTCAATGTCAAGAAGGAACTGCAAAAGCAAATAGGATTTTAGGGTGTATAAAAAGAGAGAAAAAACCTGTGATTCAAATGTAATATTACCACTCTATAAGTCCCTTGTAAGGCCACATCTTGAATATGGAATTCAGTTTTGGGCTCCAAATTGTAAAAAGGATATAGGAAAACTGGAAAGGCAACTAGATTATTAAATGTGATGGGAGGTGTCGCTTATAATAGAGGGCTAGAAAAATTGGGCTTGTTCAGCTTGGAAAAAAGACATCTTAGAGGTTATTTTATTAACATGTATATGTGTGGTTAATGTAGAGAACTAACACATGACCTTTAGCTTCCATGGACTCTACAAATGACCAAGGGACATCCATTGCGTGTGGAAGAAAGACGTTTCAGGCATCAATATAGAAAAGGGTTCGTTACAGTTAGAGTGGCCAAGCTATGGAATGCCCTACCCGAAGAGGTAGAATAGGCAGATATTGTGTCAGCATTTAACCCCTTCCCAACATTTGACGTATCCATACGCCAAAGTCGGGTAGGGGAAGTATGGAACGGGCTCACAGAGTGAACCCGCTCCATACGATGCAGGTGTCGGCTGTTTGTTACAGCCGACACTTCAGAGTAACGAGTGGCATCGCGCTCGACCGCGATCCCACTCCGGCAGGGCTTAATAGTTGCCTGTCAGAATCACGATATACTGCAATACATTAGTATTGCAGTATGTCGTGCAAGCGATCTAACGATCGCTGGTTGAAGTCTCCTAGGGGGACTAATAAAAAAAGTAAAAATGAGTTAAATAAAGGTTTTTTTTTGTGTTAAAAAAATAATTACAAATTAAAAGTTCAAGAAACCCCCCTTTTCCCATTTTCCCCCTAGAGCATAGTAAAAAAATGAAATAAACATAATTGGTATTACCGCATCCGTAAAAGTCAGAACTATTACAATATATCATTATTTAACCCGCACGGTGAACGCCGTAAAATAAAAATTGTAAACGCCAGAATCTCTATTTTTTGGTCACCTAATCTCCCACAAAAAATGATCAAACCATCGCATGCACACCAAAATGGTATTATTAAAAACTATAGCTTATCCCGCAAAAAATAAGCCCTCATACCACTTAATCGACGGAAAAATAAAAAAGTTATGGCTCTCGGAATTTGGCGACACAAAATAAATTTTCTTTTTTACACTTAGGTTTTTACTTGTAAAAGTAGTAAAATATAGAAAAAACTATATATATTTGGTATTGCCGTAATCGTATTGACTCACAGAATTGCTGTTTTTTTCATTTTCGACCCCACAAATATTTTTTTTTCCGTTTCCTAGTACATTATATGGCAAAATAAATGATGCTACAAAAAACTACAACGCATCCCGCAAAAATCGAGCCCTCATAGTACTATATTGACAGAAAAATAAAGACGTTATGGCTTTTGGAATGTGGGGAGGAAAAAAATAAAAAGAAAGTCTGAAAAAGGGCTGCGGCCAGAAGGTGTTAAAAAAAGGCTAGATGCTTATTTATTTACGAATGGCATTAAGGGTTATAATTAATCAAGCAATAAATGAAGGGTAATTTATTGAGAAAGGTTGAATTTGATGAACATGTGTCTTTTTTCAACCTATGTAACTATGTAACCATGTAACAGACCAATTTTCATTTTTTCATTTTTGTTTCTTACTCCCCGTCTTCCAAAAGCCATGACTTTTTTGTTTTTACATTGACATAGACGTATAAGGGCTTGCTTTTTGCGGGACGAGTTGTAGTTTTTTTATGCCACCATTTAATGTACCGTTTAATGTATAGGGAAACTGAAAAAAACTTTTTGTGGGGTAAAATGTGCATAAAATAGGAATTGTTTTTTGGGTATCATTTTCAAAGCGTTCATCGTGTGATAAAAACGACAGTCAACTTTATTCTACGGGTTGATACAAATTAGGGCAGTACCAAATTTATATATTTTTTTTATGTTTACCCCTTTTACAAAGAAAAAACTATTTATTTTTTGTCACCACATTCTGAGAGCCATAACTCTTTTATTTTTTTTGTCAACTGAGTGGTATGAGGGCTTTTTTTTGTGAGGTGAGCTGTAGTTTTTAGTGTAATATTATAAAAAAATTGATTTTTTATTTTTTTTTAAACTTTTAATATTTGTATTTTGCAAATATTTTTTCATTTTTTAAAATCCCCCTAAGGGACTTCAACCAGTGATCATTGAATCGCTTGTACTATATACTGCAATACATTACTGTATTGTGGCTTTGACAGGCTTCTTTTAATGCCTGCCTCCAGTGGCGTAACTACCGCCGTAGCAATAGTAGCGGCTGCTACGGGGCCCGCGGCATGAGGGGGCCCGTGTCGCCCGCCGGCACGGGCCCCCACCATGGCCGCAGGCTCCGCTAGCAGCCGCTATGGCTGCTACAGCGCGATGCCACTGAACAGTACGGCAGAGCAGGGAGGTATCTCTCCGCTCTGCCATTAAACAAAAGACATGTATCCCCTATCCACAGGATAGGGGATACATGTGTGATCGCTGGCAGCGATAGGGAGAACGGGGGACCGAAAATCCCCTGAAGTTTTCCATCACAAACCTCGGACTTCCGGGGTCTGTGTCGGCAGCTCCGGAGAAATGAATGGAGCGCCGGTCCCGCTTGTGCGCATGCGTGACCAGTGCTCCTTTCATTTTTAGTGAGCTGCGCAGACGTCGGAAGTCAGAGGTTAGTCATGGAGAACTTCAGGGGGACTTTCAGTCCCCCGTTCTCCTTATCGCTGCCAGCGATCGCACATGTATCCCCTCTCCTGTGGAGAGGGGATACATGTCTTTTATTAGGACACACTGTAGGTCGCATTTTTTTGGGAGGGGGGACGCTGTATGGCGTTTCATACAGGGGGGGGGGCTGTATGGCGTTCCCTACAGGGGGGCTGTATGGCGTTCCCTACAGGGGACGACGACGCTGTATGGCGTTCCCTACAGGGGGGGACGCTGTATGGCGTTTCCTACAGGGGGGCAGGGCCGCCATCAGGGGGGTATTAGGGGTAGTGGTGTGAGGGGCCCGGCCAAACCTAATTGAAAGGGGGGCCCGGCAACTGCCGCGACATTCTTTTGGTAGGAAAAAACGGGCCCCTGCAATGGGGCCCGTTTTTTTCACCAAAAGAATGTCGTGAGCTGCTGCTGCTGCTGCGGGCCCCCTCCCCTCCCCTCCCCATGGGGGGCTGTCAAACCGTCCGCCCGCGCGCGCACCCGATCGCGCGCACAAGGAAACTCCCGCGCGTGCGCACTCGCGAGCGCGGACCCACGAACTGCACCCACGCACTGGAGACCGCTCGCGCACCCGCGATCGGCCGCGCGCGCACCCGCGAACGAAGCGCGCGCAGCCGCGGACACACATGGACAAAACTTACCTGGACGTCTGGACCGTGTAATACGTCCGTGCAACGTGCAAGATTTTCACACGCCTCGCACGGACCTATGTTACTCTATGGGGCCGTTCAGACTGTCAGTGATTTTCACGCAGCGTGTGTCCGTGTGTCCGCTGCGTAAAACTCACGACATGTCCTATATTTGTGCATTGTTCGCGCATCACGCACCCATTGAAGTCAATGGGTACGTGAAAATCACGCCCAGCACTTCCGCAGCCGTATAAACTATGAATGAAAACAGAAAAGCACCGCGTGCTACAAACAGAGTGTCATAATGATGGCGGCTGCGCGAAAATCACGCAGCCGCGCATCATACGCTGCTGACACACGGAGCTGTTATGGAACTTTTGCATGCGCAAAACGCCACGTTTTTTGCACGTGCAAAAAGCACATGCTTGCGTAAATCCGGCCTTAGGGTAGGAACACACTAGGCATGAACGCTGCGGATTTTATGCAACACATTTTATTGTAGAGAATCCGCAGCGTATTACAGTCGCAGCAGAGTGGGTGGGATTTGAACAAATCTCATCCACACGCTGCAAAAATAATGGACCTGCAGTGTGGCTTTTTGGCTTTTTAAGCCGCAGCGTGTCAATTTATTCTGTGGAATCGCAGCTCCTTTGTTGCGGAAATGCTGCGGTTCTGCCGCAAAAATCACACATGAGAAAAAAAAAAGGTACTTTTTTAAATTTATAAAAAAGTCTAGACTTGCCCCGGCCGTAGTCCTGGTGACGCGATCCTCTATTCTTAGCGCAGCCCCGCCTCCTGTCATGACGTTTCATCCCATGTGACTGCTGCAGCAGTCACATGGTCTGCAGCGTCATCCCAGGAGGCGGGGCTACGTTCAGAAGAGAGAGATGCGTCACCAGGACTACGGCCGGGGCAAGTCTAAACTTTTTTTTCCCTACAGGATTCCCGCAGCGGACACGCCTCCCGAAACCTGCGCCACTATTTGGTGCGGTTTTGCTGGCAGAATTCCCTGCGGCTACCGGGGCGGATAAGCTGTGTAGTCTTACTCAGCATATCCGCCTAGTGTGTTCCTTATGATGTCGCTCCTGGAGCTGCTGCCGGTCTCTAAATAGGCAGTTGGTTCAGTAGAATTTGGAATTATTTTTTTTTGTGAACCAGCTTAAAAAAATACAAAACTTTTGTGTTAGGGCCTGTTCACATCACCGTTCGCTTCCGCTCCGGGGTTCCGTCTGAGGTTTCTGTCGGGTGAACCCCGCAACGGAAAGTGAAAGTGACAGCACAGCTTCCGTTTCAGTCACCATTGATCTCAATGGTGACGGAAACATCGCTAATGGTTTCCGTTCATCACCATTCCGGCTGGTTTTCGGACGGAATCAATAGCGCAGTCGACTGCGCTAATGGTGATGGAAACGGAAGCTGTGCTATCACTTTCACTTTCCGTTGCGGGGTTCACCCGACAGAAACCTCAGACGGAACCCCGGAGCGGAAGCGAACGGTGATGTGAACAGGCCCTAACACAAAAGTTTTGTATTTTTTTAAGCTGGTTCACAAAAAAAAATAATTCCAAATTCTACTGAACCAACTGCCTATTTAGAGACCGGCAGCAGCTCCAGGAGCGACATCATAAGGGACACACTAGGCGGATATGCGGAGTAAAACTACACAGCTTATCCGCCCCGGTAGCCGCAGGGAATTCTGCCAGCAAAACCGCACCAAATAGTGGCGCAGGTTTCGTGAGGCGTGTCCGCTGCGGGAATCCTGCAGGGAAAAAAACGTTTAGACTTGCCCCGGCCGTAGTTTAGGTGACGCATCTCTCTCTTCTGAACGTAGCCCCGCCTCCTGGGATGACGCTGTAGACCATGTGACTGCTGCAGCAGTCACATGGGATGAAACGTCATGACAGGAGGCCGGGCTGCGCTAAGAATAGAGGATCGCGTCACCAGGACTATGGCCGGGGCAAGTCTAAACTTTTTTATAAATTTAAAAAAGTGCCTTTTTTTTTCTTCTCATGTGTGATTTTTGCGGCAGAACCGCAGCATTTCCGCAACAGAGGAGCAGCGATTCCACAGAATAAATTGACATGCTGCGGCTTAAAAAGCCAAAAAGCCACACTGCAGGTCCATTATTTTTGCAGCGTGTGGATGAGATTTGTTCATATCTCATCCACTCGGCTGCGACTGTGATACGCTGCGGATTATCCACAATAAAATGTGTTGCATAAAATCTGCAGCGTTCATGCCTAGTGTGTTCCTACCCTAAGGCCGGATTTACACAAGCGTGTGCTTTTTGCGCGCGCAAAAACGTGGCATTTTGCGATTGCAAAAGGTCCATAACAGCTCCGTGTGGCAGCAGCGTATGATGCGCGGCTGCGTGATTTTCGCGCAGCCGCCATCATTATGACACTCTGTTTGTATGTTTGTAGCACGTGGTGCTTTTCTGCTTTCATTCATAGTTTATACGGCTGCGGAAGTGCTGGGCGGGATTTTCACGCACCCATTGACTTCAATGGGTGCGTGATGCTCGAACAATGCACAAATATCGGACATGTGAGTTTTACGCAGCGGACACACGGACACACGCTGCATGAAAATCACTGACAGTCCGCACGGCCCCATAGAGTAACATAGGTCCGTGCGAGGCGCGTGAAAATCACACACGTTACACGGATGTATTACACGTTCGTCTGAATAAGCCCTAACAATAAGGCCCAGTTCACAGAGTTTTTGGGCCTTGATATTGACTCGGACACTGCATCAGAATCAGCACCAAACAACTTCCAAAACCGCCTCCCATTGATTTAATCTGAAATCAATGGGAGCCAGTCGCGGAAAAAAGAAAAAGCAGCACGTCCTTTCTTGCCGCGGTTCCGCCTCTGACCTGCCATCGAAATCAATGGGGGGCAGAAAATGCATTTTTCGCTGCGTTTTCTGTCTGCTGTCCTCAATCGCCGCGGGCAAAAACGCGGCAAGATAGTGTGGGCAGGTCAAAATCTGCCTCAAAATTCGGTGCGCGGTTCCAGGCGGTCACCGGTGCGCATGCGCGGGAGTTTGTGGGTGCGCGTGATCGGTCACACGGGCGGCGGTGTTTGACGGCCCCCATGCTACCCAGGGCCACCATCAGGGGGGGGTATTAGGGGTACTGATGTGAGAGGCCCGGCCAAACCTAATTGAAGGGGGGCCCGCAGCTCATGACATTCTTTTGGTGAAAAAAACGGGCCCCATTGCAGGGGCCTGTTTTTTTTCTACTAAAGGCAAGTCGCGGCAGTTTGCCGGGCCCCCCTTTCAATTAGGTTTGGCCGGGCCTCTCACATCAGTACCCATAATACCCCCCCTGATGGCGGCCCTGGGTACCATGATATAGTGCTGGACGGAGTACCGTTAACAGGCGGTGCCACGGTAGGGGGGCCCAGAAAATTTAGCTGTAGGGGGCCCTGAAATTCCTGATGGCGGCCCTGCAGGGGGGCACGCTGTATGGCGTTCCCTACAGGGGGGGACGCTGTATGGCGTTCCCTACAGGCCCCCCTGTAGGGAACGCTATACAGATTCCCTGTAGGTAACGCCATACAGTCTCCCCTGTAGATAACACCAGACAGCCCCCTCTGTAGGGAATGCCATACAGCCCCCCCCTGTAGATAACGCCATACAGTCCCCCCTGTAGATAGCGCCATACAGTCCCCCTGTAGATAACGCCATACAACCCCCCTGTAGATAGCGCCATACAGTCCACCCTGTAGATAGCGCCATACAGCCCACCTGTAGATAGCACCATACAGCCCCCCTGTAGATAGCGCCATACAGCCCCCCTGTAGATAGCGCCATACAGCCCCCCTGTAGATAGCGCCATACAGCCCCCCCTGTAGATAGCGCCATACAGCCCCCCCCCCTGTAGATAGCGCCATACAGCCCCCCCCTGTAGATAGCGCCATACAGCCCCCCCCTTGTAGATAGCGCCATACAGCCCCCCCTGTAGATAGCGCCATACAGCCCCCCCCCCTGTAGATAGCACCATACAGCCCCCCCCTGTAGATAGTGCCATACAGCCCCCCGTGTAGATAGTGCCATACAGCCCCCCCCCCCTGTAGGGTATGCCATACAGCCCCCTCTGTAGATATCTACAAAGGGGGCTGTATGGCGTTATCTACAGGGGGGCTGTATGGCGTTATCAAGAGGGGGGGTTTGTAAAAAATACACGATCTACAAGGGGGGGGGGGGTTGTGTGACACCCGGGGGAGGGGGGGCCCAAGTCAAAAGTTTGCTATGGGGCCCAGTCTTTCCTAGTTACGCCCCTGCCTGCCTCTCAATAGACACATTACAATATCCTTCTTCAGCCAACCCCCAACACCTCAGATACAGACACTGAGGCCTTATGCATACTGCCGTGATTACGGCTTGGACGGCCGCGAAATGTCATCGGTGGACCAATCGCAATTCACAGACCATTCACTCGTTGATTTCAATGAGCCTGCCTGGACTGCAAATCCGGACTGTATAATGACTTCTCCTAGTTTTTTGGGGTCCAGGCTCCCGGCCAAAGCACGTGGGCATGAGGCCTAACCTGTGTGCATGACGCCTAAGCTGTTGTCTGCCATTGACTTTACCAGAGTCCAGCAGTAAGGAGTTTTTTTAAATTTAGTGTCAAATGATTTTAAACTCCTTAAAAAACTTTCACATTTAACCTTACTTCTGTAGAAAGGACAGCTATTAAAAACCTGTCCAAATACTGTGACATTGTCATTAGAGCCAATAACAAGGGCATTGGCTTTGCCTTACAAAACAGACCAGATTACATAGCGGAAGCCACTCACATCCTATCTGACACAGACTTTATCAAATTCTACCTTCTTTTTTTTTTTTTTTAAAGGTTTTATTACGACTTTTACATATTTTTACATACTATATATAAACATGAAATCTCATATAAAAAGCAGTGTTACATACATAGATTTCAATCTATAGAAAATATCCCACCCACCCATACCCTCCCTCCCCATAAGCACACATCTATCTATCTATCTAACTATCTATCTATATATATATATATATATATATATATATATATATATATATATATACTAGTCATTCTCAATGAATTAGAAAATCATCAAAAGGTTAATTTCAGTAATTCAATTCAAAAAGTGAAACTCATATATTATATATATATTCATTACACACAGAGTGATCTATTTCCAGCATTTCTTTCTTTTAATGTTGATGATTATGGCGAACAGTTAATGAAACCCAAAATTTTGTGTGTCAGAAAATTAGAATATTATATAAGCCCAATTTCAAAAATGATTTTTAATACCGAAATGTAGGCCTACTGAAAAGTAATACAGTATATGCACTCAATACTTGGTCGGGGCTCCTCTTGCATGAATTACTACATCAATGCAGCGTGGCATGGAGGTCATCGGCCTGTGGCACTGTTGAGGTGTTATAGAAGCCCAGGTTGCTTTCATAGTGGTCTTCAGCTCGTCTGCATTGTTGGGTCTGGTGTCGCTCATCTTCCTCTTGACAATACCCCATAGATTCTCTATGGGGTTTAGGTCAGGCGAGTTTGCTGGCCAATCAAGCACAGTGATACTGTGGTTATTAACCTCTTCACGCGCTGCTCCGCAACTGTACGTCTTGCAGAGAGCTTGCTTCCCGCATCAGGATGTACAGTTGCGGAGTAGTTCCAGGCGCACACTGTCCTAATGGACAGTGTCCAGGCACCGGGAGATCAGCTGTCCCCGACAGCTGACACTCCAGTCTTGCCGGTCAGCGGACCATCGCCGCTGATTTTGGCAATTAACCCCATAAATGCGGCGACAGATTGTGTTCGCCACATTTAAGGGGATTGAAACACAACGGCACCCCCACAAAGTGATTATGGGGGCTGCCAATGCTTGTCATGGCAATCAGAGTATAACGGTTCTCACCGGTTTGTTCGTGGTTCCTCGGTGTTGTCTGGGAGATGGTGCTTAGAACCCAAGCAACGCTTGGCACAGCGGGTAGAGGCAGTCGGATGGATAGGCAGAAGTCAGGACAGGCGGCAGACGTCGTAACGGGTATTGCAGCAATAGGTCAAGGCAGGCGGCAGACGTCGTAACGGGAATGGCAGCAATAGGTCAAGGCAGGCGGCAGACAAGGATAGTCAAGTTCAAGCAGAGGTCACTAACGGGAAATTCAGACAAAGGCAGAAGGAACGGAAAACAGGGAACCAGGGCACAGGGAACTCACGGGGAACTTGGTTGAACAAGCAGGGATGCAAGGGAGGAGGAACCTTAAATAGGAAGTTCTTAGGAATAAAGGCGCACGCTGGCCCTTTAAGACAGGACGAGTCAGCGCGCGCGCCCTCTAGTGACTGCAGCCGCACATCGAGGATGACGACCGCGGAGGGAGGTAAGGGATGCACTCACCTGACGCCGTCCAGGGCCAGCAGAGCGTCCGGACCGGGTAAGTGGAGCTCGGGATGAGCAGAGCAGAGGCCGTGGGGACGGCGGGGAACGGCGCAGCAGCCATTACACAGAGGCCAGACTGTAACCCAGCAAAAGGATTGTATGGCATTGAGAAATGGGAGGTTGTGGCCGGCCACTAGAGGGCGCTGTGAGGTTAGTACATCGACAGTGTTTAGTGTGTGGAGTGATATACAAGAGAGGTCTAGTGAGGAAGTGTCTGGAGAGAGGTCTGAGAAGCGCTGGACAGGAAGAGACAGAGACTGGACTGAGAGAGCTGTAGCAAGTAAGGAAGACATTGTGACTCAGATAACTGTAAAAGATAAAGAGCGTTCTGGCCAGCAGCAGAGCATAAGTAATGTGAAGTATCAGACACGCATTTACTGGAGTTCCAAGTTAAGGAGATCCGGCTGAAGTTAAGAAGAGAGTGTTTAGAGCAAGAAGCTGAAGACGCCATTTTGAGCATAAGGTAACATAGAGCCATTAAGTGCCGGATCATCAGAGAGTGCATTGTATTACATTGCCGGACCTCAAAGATCACATTACACTAAACCTGGAAGCTAAGAGACTTTATTATCCTAAGGCCTAAGGATAAAGAGAACATATTTTAATCATTACGGATTATAAGAGACTGTGTTATATTGAAGTGCCGGATAAAAGCAGAGACTGTATTGTTTACCAAGCACCAGTTATATTTTGCCTAGAGCTCAAGTTTTTGACTGTTGTCATATTTTCTGCATGTTCAGTAAAGACAAAACGAATATAATCCCGGTGTCAGTAATTATTGTCCTTAAAGTCATATTACAAGACAATGACCTCCGGGATGCCATGTACGGAAGCCTCAGAGGAGCAGCCTCCGGCCGGTCCTCCGAGGCTTCCTGTCAGTGTGACTGTCACGTCACAATGACAGTTAGAATACATTACACTATGTAGGTAGTGTAATGTACTCTAGCAGCGATCAAAGCTGCAAGTCTAAATGTCCCCTAGTGGGACAAGTGAAAAAAGTAAAAAAAAGTAATACAAATGTTTTAAAAAAAGTGTAAAAATAAAAGTTACATAAACAAACACTGCTTTTTTTCCCTATAATAAGACTTTTATTATAGGAAAAAAATGAACACGTTAAAAAAAGTACACATATCTGATATCACCGCCAGTGGCGTAACTACGGCCATAACAGCCGTAGCGACTGCTATGGGGCCCGTGGCATGAGGGGGCCCATGTCGCCCGCCGGCACGGGCACTCACCATGGCCGCAGGCTTCGCTAGCAGCCGCTATGGCTGCTACAGCGGGATGCCACTGAACACTACGGCAGAGCAGGGAGGTATCTCTCCGCTCTGCCATTAAACAAAAGACATGTATCCCCTATCCACAGGACAGGGGATACATGTGTGATCGCTGGCAGCGATAGGGAGAATGGGGGACTGAAAGTCCCCTGAAGTTCTCCATCACAAACCTCGGACTTACGGGGTCTGTGTCGGCAGCTCCGTAGAAATGAATGGAGCGCCGGTCGCGCTTGTGCGCATGCGTGACCAGCGCTCCTTTCACTTTTATTGAGCTGCCGACACAGACACCGGAAGTCAGAGGTTAGTCATGGAGAACTTCAGGGGACTTTCAGTCCCCCGTTCTCCCTATCGCTGCCAGCGATCACACATGTATCCCCTATCCTGTGGCTAGGGGATGCATGTTATTTGTAGGACACACTATAGGTCGCATTTTTTTTGGGGGGGGGGCTCTATGGCGTTCCCTACAGGGGGGGGCGCTGTATGGTATTCCCTGCAGGGGGGGGGCGCTGTATGGCGTTCCCTGCAGGGGGGGCGCTGTATGGCATTCCCTGCAGGGGGGCGCTGTATGGCTTTCCCTGCAGGGGGGGGGCGCTGTATAGCGTTCCCTGCAGGGGGGGCGCTGTATGGCGTTCCCTGCACGGGGGTGCTGTATGGCGTTCCCTGCAGGGGGGGCGCTGTATGGCGTTCCCTACAGGGGGGGCTGTATGGCTTTCCCTACAGGGGGGGCTGTATGGCGTTCCCTACAGGGGGGGCTGTATGGCGTTCCCTACAGGGGGGGCTGTATGGCGTTCCCTACAGGGGGGGCTGTATGGCGTTCTCTACAGGGGGGCTGTATGGCGTTCTCTACAGTGGGGGCTGTATGGCGTTAGCGCCATACAGCCCCCTCTGTAGATAACGTCATACAGTCCACACTGTAGATAACGCCATACAGTCCCCCCTGTAGATAACGCCACACAGCCCCCTGTAGATAACGCCACACAGCCCCCCCTGTAGATAACGCCACACAGCCCCCCCTGTTGATAATGCCACACAGTCCCCCTGTAGATAACGCCACACTGTCCCCCTGTAGATAACGCCACACAGTCCCCCTGTAGATAACGCCATACAGCACCCCCTGTAGATAACGCCACACAGTCCCCCCTGTAGATAACGCCACACAGTCCCCCTGTAGATAACGCCACACAGTCCCCCTGTAGATAACGCCATACAGCACCCCCTGTAGATAACGCCACACAGTCCCCCCTGTAGATAACGCCACACAGTCCCCCTCTGTAGATAACACCATACAGTCCCCCCTGTAGATAACACCATACAGTCCCCCTCTGTAGATAACGCCAATACAGTCCCCCTCTGTAGATAACACCATAAAGCCCCCCTCTGTAGATAACGCCATACAGTCCCCGTCTGTAAATAACGCCACACAGTCCCCCTCTGTAGATAACGCCATACAGTCCCCCTCTGTAGATAACGCCGTACAGTCCCCCTCTGTAGATAACGCCGTACAGTCCACCTCTGTAGATAATGCCATACAGTCCCCCTCTGTAGATAACGCCATACAGTCCCCCTCTGTAGATAACGCCTTACAGCCCCCCTCTGTAGATAACACCATAAAGCCCCCCTCTGTAGATAACGCCATACAGTCCCCCTCTGTATATAACGGCATACAGTCCCCCCTGTAGATAACGCCATACCGTCTACAAGGGGAGCTGTATGGCGTTATCTACAGGGGGGGCGCTGTATGGCGTTATCTACAGGGGAACTGTATGGCGTTATCTACAGGGGGGGCTGTAAAAAAGGCACTATCTACAAGGGGGGGGGGTTGTGTGACACCCAGGGGAGGGGGGGGCCCAGTCAAAAGTTTGCTATGGGGCCCAGTCTTTCCTAGTTACGCCACTGATCACCGCGTTCGTAACGACTCCAACTATAAAACTATATTGTTATTTTTCCTACACGATGAACACCCCAAAACAAAATCAATAAAAAACTACACCAGAATCGCTATTTTTTGGTCACCACAACTCCCAAAATAGAGAATAAAAGGTGATCAAAAAGTCGCATGTAACGATAAAAACTACAACCCGTCCCACAAAAAACAAGTGCTTACTCAGTTTTTTTGACTGAAAAATAAAAAAGTTATGGCTCTCAGAATATGGTGACACAGAAAATTTATTTTATAAAAAAGTGATTTTATTGCGCAAACGCTGCAAAACATAAAAAAACCTATATACATATGGTATCACCGTAATCGTACCGACCCGCAGAATAAAGTACAATTCTCATTTATAGCGCACGTTGAACGCTGAAAAAAATAAACTAATAAACATTGTCAGAATTGCTCTTTTATGGTCACCCGGCTTGCAATTTTTTTTTTTATAAAAAGTGATAAAAAAAATGTACCCCAAAATGGTACCAATGAAAATTACAGATTTTCTTGCAACAAATAAGCCCTCACACAGCTCCGGTGGTGAAAAAATAAAATATTTCTGCCTCTCAGAATATGGCGATGCAAAATGTGCAGAGTGTTCCAAAATCGGATAAGATCGGGCACCATTTATCAGTGCGACACTGGCCACATATCTATGTATTATTATTTATTTACCCCATTATTATACCCTCTTATTATGCGCTGATGTACCCTGCACAGATTACATATATCCTGATGTTCTACACACAGATTACCTATGTCCCCACATTATAAACTGAAATACCAGCAAAACCCTAAACAGAACAACTGCCAAGCAAAATCTGAGCTCCAAAAGCAAAATGGCGTCCCTCCCTTCTGAGCCCTGCAGCGTGCCCAAACAGCAGTTTGCGCCCACATATATGGCATCGCCATACCCAAGAGAACCCGCTTAACGCTTTATGAGGTATTTGTCTTCAGTGGCACATACTGGGCACAACATATTATGCACTAAAATGGCATATCAGTGGAAAATTGCAGTATTCACACCATCCGCTGTGCATTAACCCCTTTGCCCACTATGACTTAATAGCACGTCATGGTGCGGGGGTTGATGTATGGAGCGGGCTCACATGCTGAGCCCGCTCCATTCGCTGCGGGTGTCGGCTGTGTATTACAGCTGACACCCAGGACTAACAAACAGGAACAGCGATCGTGCGGTTACAGAAGCCTGTAAAAATAACAATATACTGCAAAACATTAGTATTTTAGTATATAGTACCAGCAATCCAATGATCGCTGGTTCAAGTCCCCTAAGGGGACTAATAAAATGTGTAGAAGAATTAAAGTTATTAGTAGTGAGAAAGAAAAAAGTTTAAAGTTAAAAAAAAAAACCTTTTCCCATTTTTCTTCTAAAGTAATGTAAAAAAAGAAACAAAATTGGTATCGCTACGTCCGTAAAAAGGCCGAACTATTACAATATACCATTATTTAACTCAGACGGTGAACACCATAAAAAACTTAAACCGCCAAAATCGCTGGAGTTTTCGTTTTTACCGCACGGCGAAAGCTGTAAAAACGAAAACCCCAAAAAATGGAATCAGATTTTTTTTCTATATTACTATATTTTCCTATTTTTTTCAGTTTCCCAGTACATTCTACAATTCCTCTCACAAGAAATAAGCTCTCACATCACTCTACTGACGGTAAAAGAAAAAAGTTATGGTTCTTAGAAGGCAGGTAGTGAAAAACAAAAATAAGAAAGCAAAAAATGGATCAGTCCTGAAAGGGTTAATTCATTTCTAATGAAAAAATCTTTTGACCACATGTGGGGTATTTCCGTACTCGGGAGAAATTGCTTTACAGATTTTTTTTTCTCCTTTATCCCTTGTGAAAATGAGAAAATTCAACATTTTAGTGGAAAAAAATTGTGATATTCATTTTCACGGCCTAATTCTAATAAATTCTGCAAAAGACCCGTGGGGTCTAAATGCTCACTATACCTCTAGAAAAATTCCTTGACCAGTGTTTCCAAAATGGGGTAACTTGTGGGGTTTCCACTGTTTTGGTCCCTCCAGGGCATTGCAAACGCGGCATGGCACCGAAAAACAATCCAGCAAAATCCGTGCTCCAAAATCCAAATGGCACTCCTTCCCTTCTGAGTGCTGCCATGGGTCCAATCAGCAGTTTATTACCACATATGTGGTATTTCCGTAATCGGGAGACATTGCTACAAATGTTCGGGTGCATTTTCTTCATTATTCCTTGTAAATATTAAAAATGTCTATGTTTTTTCAGAAAAAAAGTCGATTTTTATTTTTACAGACTAAATCCAATACATTTAGCGAAAAACCTGTGTGGTCAAAATGCTAACTATACCCCTAAATAAATTCCTTGAGAGGTGTAGTTTCCAAAATGGGGTGACTTTTTGGGGGTTTCCCCTGTTTTGGTCCCTCCAGGGTGTTGCAAACGCGACATGGCACCGAAAACCAATCCACCAAAATCCGTGCTCCAAAATCCAATCAGCAATTTATTATCACATATGGGATATTTCCGTAATCGGGAGACATTGCTTTACAAATGTTGGGTGAATTTTCTTTATTATTCCTTGTAAATATTAAATATTTCTATGTTTTTTCAGAAAAAAAGTAGATTTTCATTTTTACAGACTAATTCTAATAAATTTAGCAAAAAACTTGTGTGGTCAAAATGCTAACTATACCCCTAGATAAATTCCTTGAGGGGTGTAGTTTCCAAAATGGGGTAACTTTTGGGGTGTTTCCACTGTTTTGGCACCACAAGACCTCTTCAAACCTGACAAGGTGCCTAAAATATATTCAAAAAAAAAGGAGGCCCAAAATACACTGGGTGCTCCTTTGATTCTGAGGCCTGTGTTTCAGTCCATTACCACACTAGGGCCACATGTGGGATATTTCTAAAAACTGCAGAATCTGGGCAATAAATATTGAGTTGCATTTCTCTGGTAAAACCTGCTGTGTTACAAAACAAAATGTATTAGAAATTAATTTCGGCAAAAAAATTAAATTTGTAAATGTCTCCTCTACTTTGCTTTAATTCCTGTGAAACGCCTAAAGGGTTAAAACAATTTGTGAATGCTGATTCGAATACCTTGAGGGGTGCCGTTTTCAAAATGGGGTGACTTCTGGGGATTTTCTACTATAGAAGGCCCTCAAAGACACTTCAGAACTGAACTTGTCCCTGAAAAAATGGCCTTTTGAAATTTTCTTTAAAATGTGAGAAATTGCTGCTAAAGTTCTAAGTTTGTAACGTCCTAGAAAATTAAAAGGACGTTCAAAAAATGTTGCAAACATAAAGTAGACATATGGGAAATGTTAACTGGTAACTGTTTAGTGTGGTATTACTATCTGTTTTACAAGCAGATACGTTTAAATTTAGAAAAATGCTATTTTTTGCAAATTTTTTCTACATTTTGGTGTTTTTCAGAAATAAATACCAAAATTAGCGGCCAAATTTTTTCACTAACATAAAGTACAACATGTCACGAGAAAACAATCTCAGAATCGCTTGGATAGGTAAAAGCTTTTTTAACGTTATTACCACATAAATTAACACATGTCCGATTTGAAAAAATTGGCTGTGTCCTGAAGGCCAAAACAGGCTGGGTCCTGAAAGGGTTAAACCAGGTATTGGTACGTTTGGCAGTGTGGGCAGGTGCCAAGTCCTGCTGGAAAATGAAATCAGAATCTCCATAAAGCTTGTCAGCAGAGGGAAGCATGAAGTGTTCTAAAATTTCCTGACTCTGGACTTGATATAACACAGTGGACCAACACCAGCAGAGGACATGGCTCCCCAAATCATCACTGACTGTGGAAACTTTACACTGGACGGCAAACAACTTGAAATGAGTGCCTCTCCACTCTTCCTCCAGACTCTGGGACCATGATTTCCAAATGAAATGCAAGATTTACTTTCATCTGAAAACAGGACTTTGGACCACTGAGCAACAGTGTTGGTCCACTGTGTTATATCATGTCCAGAGTCAAAGCAGCCGTCTACCAGGAAATTTTAGAGCACTTCATGCTTTCCACTGCTGACAAGCTTTATGGAGGTGCTGATTTCATTTTCCAGTGGATAGATTTTACTATTCATATATTTACTTAATTCTATCTAAAGGGTTGTATTTAAATTTGTACAGTATAATGTCCTTTTCTAACTCTATCTTCTAACCTACCTCAGAATAGCTAGCATCCTATAACACACTTAATTAAGCGATGGAAAAGTGGCTTCTTACCAAAAAAGAAAAATATTTTCTTGCTATCAATGAACCTCCCCTTCTTTTATTATCTACTGAAGGTCCATAAATCAATACACAACCCACCTGGTTGTCCCATCATCTCAGGTATCAGTTATCTTACCAGCAGCCTATGACACACTTCATTGATCTTCACCTACAAAAATTATTACTAACCCTTCCATCCATACCTTGAGAACTATACACAGCTCATTATAGATCTTGACAACCTCAACACTTCATTTGATATCTCCACTGTACCCTTCTTTACAGCAGACGTCTCAGTCCTTTATTTCAACATTCCACACAAGAAAGGAATACTCACATTGAAACACTTCTTCTCTCAGGATCCCACCATGCCATCTGCTCAAACAGACTTTCTGCTCTAGGGCATTTCATTCATTCTCACCATAATATCTTTAGATTTAATTTTGTTATTTACAAACAAGAGGTTGAGAAAAGGAATCGCGATTCATACCATCATATGCAAACCTTTATATGGATCACTTTGAAGGCTCCTATACAGTATATGGCTTAAAGCATACCTAACTTTTCAGGTGACTTTTCAGAATAAGCTCTCATATGTGACATGAGGAATAACACTATTTCTGGCCATTATATAAATTGGATTCTGCATTTGTTAGCATTTTTCACTTCTGCAGACTCCCTCTCTAATTCTCACTTGTCTCTGAGCTACTGGGCAGAGTCTAACAACTATCATGTCTCCTGTACACTGCACATATAGAAGAATCCTGCTTTCCCATCTCTAGCATATATATATATATATATATATATATATATATATATATATATATATATATATTTGTATATATACATATATATATATATATATATATATATATATATATATATATATATATAGAGAAGCTGCAGCAGCATGGAGGAGATTATACAGCAGTAATGAGCAGTGTAGCTGAGAATACAGAACTGGGGTGAGACATAACACTTACCAGGAAGCTGCAGTGTCTCTGCTCCCCCTCTCCATAAAATTGCATAGGCAGCATGTCTGTATCTTTTTCTCTCTGTGCTCTCCCCTGCTTCCACCTCTCTTCTCCATAGACAAATTTGGGTAGGCAGTGAGGAGGCATACCCCACTTTCTACAGCCCATCTCCTCTGCTCTGTAACGAGGGGCAGTATTTGCTTGACAACTTGGGGTGGAAAGCAGATTACAAGGAGAGACACCTAGTGACAGTACTTTACACAGAATTTGCATGGATAAAACAAATAAATGCTAACACTAATTAAATTACAAAGTTGATCCATATCAGGTATACTATTAGATTAACATAAGTTGATTGAAAACATAGTGTCCATTTAAGGTCTTACCATCCAGTGCAATAACCAGACATGCGTTCTGTGGTTGAGTTCATTAAGGCCTTGTCCACACGACGTGCAAGCGACGCATTTTTTACGCGTTTTACTCTCCGAAAAACGCTTCAAAAATGCATGATTTAAGCTTCCCATTGACATTAATGGGAAAGCGCATTGTAGTGCTTACGGATGTAGCCTTCTTTTACCTTGACTCTCATAACTCGCTGCAGCGTGATGTCACACAACAAAAGCCATTGAAAAAGTCAAGATAAAGGATCTTTTTGCGGGACAAGTTGTATTTTTTAATAGCACCATTTTGGGGGACATATTATTTATTGATTAACTTTTATTAACTTTTATTTGGGGGAAAATAGAAAAACACCTGACATTTTGCCACTCTTTTTCACGTCTTAAATCTACGCCGTTTACCGTGTGATATAAATAACACAATAACTTTATTCAGTGAATTGTTACGATTGCAACGATACCAAATTTGTATCGTTTTTTGTATGTTTTACTACTTTTACACAGTAAAAACGCTTTTTTTTCAAAATTATTTGTTTTTGTGTCTCCATATTTGAAGAGCCGTAACGTTTTTATTTTTTCGCCGATGCGGTTGTATGAGGGTTTTTTTTTTTGCAGGAAGACTTGTAGTTTTTATTGGTACCATTTTGGAGTAGATGCGACTTTTTGATCACTTTTTATCACAATTTTTTAAAGTCAGTATTCACAGAAAACAGCAATTTTTCCATAGTTTTTTATAAAAAAATTTACGGCGTTCACCGTGCGGGTTAAATAATGTAATAGATTTACAGTCGGGGTCGATACGGACGCGGCGATACCAAATATGTGTAACTTTTTAACTTTTGTTTTTTTAATAGTAAAGCATTTTGTAAGGGGAAAAGCTGGGTTTTTTCATTTTTTTTCACATTTTTTTTAAAATTAACTTTATTAAACTTTTTTTTTCACTTTTTTACTAGTCCCACTAGGGGACTATAATATGCGATTCTGTGATCGCATTTATAATACACTGCAATACTTTTGTATTGCAGTGTATTACTACTGCCTGTCCGTTTAAAACGGACAGGCATCTGCTAGGTCATGCCTGCGGCATGATCTAGCAGGCATTCACTCCAGGCAGACCTGGGGGCCTTTATTAGACCCCCGGCTGCCATCAGAGACACAGACACTCGGCGATCGTATCGCCGGGTGTCGGTGGGGAGAGAGGGAGCTCCCTCCCTCTCTCCAAAACAACTCAGATGCAGTGCTCGCTATTGAGCACCGCATCTGAGGGGTTAAATGGGTGAGATCGATACTAATATCGATCTCACCCGGCAGAGCAGGGACGCTCCCAGCCCTCAGCTGCCTCTGGCAGCTGAGATCAGGGAGATTTGACAGCTCCCTGCTCTGTTTACTTATTCCGATGCCGCGACGTAAAAAGTCTATGGCATCGGAATAAGGCCCGTTAGTGACCGACGTAGAAACACGATGGGCCGGTCACTAACGGGTTAACCGCTTCCTGACCAGAGGCTTTACCTCCCCCTCTTGACCAGACTAATTTAAGTTGTAGTCATGTGCCAATAAAAAAGAAATTGTTCTCTTTCAACCTACATGTATTTGGTCTTGTTTTTCTCAGAACATGTTGGGCTTCCATATTGTGTGAAAAAAATAATAGATATTTAACTTTTTTTTAAATGTAAAAAGGAAAAAACGGAAATAAATTGAAAAAAAGGTGAATATGTGATTTTAGGTAATGTTTTCTTTACATCTGGTCCATGTCGATTGGTAAACACACCTAAATACATATTTGCCAACTTCTACCGACTTTAGCGATACTAAATGTGTGCACATTTCTTACACGCCGGGCACAAGGCAGAGCTTACTATGAAGGGTGCGCAAACTGGCTTTTGGAGAGCAAATTTTCGATAGCTGGTTTGCTGACACCATACGACCATTACAGATGTTGTGAAGTGCCAAAACACCATAAACACCCCAAAAATAACTCTTTTTAGGAAATTAGACTCCTCAAGGTATTCGTTTAGTGACATATAAAAGATTTTTCATTGACTTTGATGGGGAAAATTAAAACTGTCATTTTTTTCCAAAAATATGAATTCAGGTGACCTTTTCTGACATCTGGCGCATGCCACTGGGTAAACACTCCTGAATACTTATTTGGCAACTTCTGCCGACTTCAGTGATACCAAATATGTGTGTTAGGAAACTTCCTTTCTTTAACCCTTTAACGACCTACGATGAAAATACACGTTATAGAGTTGTGGGGGGGCCGATGTTTGGAGCGGGCTCACGCGCTGAGCCGGCTCCATACACCGGAGCTGTTAGCCGTGTATTACAACTGACATGCTGCTCTAACGTCCAGGAACAGCGATAGTGCTGTTTCTGGCCGTTTAACAAGTTAAATGCCGTGGTCAATAGCGACCACGGCATTTAAACCAATAGGAGGAGGGAGTGGCCAACTCCGACAGCCCAAGGGCCCCCCCGCAGCGCGATCGGGGGGCGCTGATGGTTGTCATAGCAGCTCAGGTCTGCCTTCGGTCTGCCTCCGACATTGGCTTAGCAGGAGCCTGTAAAAATGACAGGGGGACTAATAAAATGTGTAAAAAAAAAAGTTAAATGTTACAAAATTTGAAAAATAATATATAAAATTGGTATCACCGCGTCCGTAAAAGTCAGAACTATTACAATACACCATTATTTAACTCACATGGGAACGGCGTGAAAAAAAAAAATTAAACACCCGAATCATTGTTTTTTGGTCAACTTAGCGCTAAAAAAATGAACTAAAAAGTGATCAAAAAATCGTATGCCCTCACACCTCTAAATCGATGGAAAAATAAAAAAGTTATAACTCCCAGAATGTGTTGAAACAGAACAATTTAATTTGTTAACAAATAGTTTTTTCTTTGTAAAATATAAAAAAGCCTATATAAATTTGGTATCACCGTAATCGTATTGAGACGCAGAATAAAGTTAAGTTGTCATTTTTAGCGCACGGTGAAAGCCGTAAAACAAAACCCAAAAAACAATGAAGGAATTTAGTTTTTTTCCAATTCCAGCCCACGAATATTTTTTTCTCCGTTTCTCAGTGCATTATACGGTACTTTCAATGGTGCCAATAGAAACTACAGCGCCTCTCACAAAAAAAAGCCCTCACACCGCTTTATTGATGGAGAAATCAAAGGCTTGCGTTCTTGTAAGGTGCTGACTTACAGGGCAAGTCATTCTGCCCTGCCAATCAGTGCCTTTCATAGACGCAAGTGGCACGATGCCATCATCGCACTGCTTGCATCTATGAAAGGCGCTAATTGGCAGGGCCCTATGACTTGCCCTGTCAATTAGCGCCTTTCAACCATGCAAGCGGTGCAAAGAGGTAATTTCGCCACTTGAGTCATTGAAAGGCGCTGAATGGCTGGGCACGGAACGTACATGGCCGTTCATCGCCTACAGTGCAGGAGGGGTGGCGGCAGCTGGTTTCAGTGGCGCTGCCTCATCAGGTGCTCTCCTGGTACCCCCCCCCCCCGCCTTCCCTCTTAGTTGCGCCCGGGGCAATGCCCTGCCTGCCCCTCCTAGTTACGCCCTGCCTTAGGCTGGGATCTCCTGTTGCAGTCAAGATCCATTTTTTGCCACAAACTTTAGCAAAATTGTGTCATTTAAGTGAGATTTTTGTAAAATTGCAGCAAAATGGTGGGGTTTTGATAAGAATCACAGAAGAAAAACCATTTGAATTGGGACATGAGTTCCTAACTGTAAATTTAACTAACCTTGTGAAGAAAGTACACGTTTTAGGTCTCCTGCACACATAGTGTAATTGCTGAGAATTTTCTGGCCAGAATCCATAGCATATTACAGTAGCAGCAAAAAAGATGAGATTTTAAAAATCTCATCCACATGCTTCTGAAAATTTCTGTGCAAATTTTTTGAATTTATGCTGTGGAATCAGTACATATTTGTTGCAGACTTTCACCATTGAATTCAATAGGGAAGTGAAACTCCGCAACAAATAGAAATTCTTGCGATTTTTTTTCTGCGGAAAAGCTTTAAATTCGTAGCAAAAATTGCAAGTCTGACATTCCACTTAAAAACGAAAAATAAACCGATTCTTACTGCTCCTGGTGTTCCCATAGCGAGCTCCCCCATCTGGTGCTGTCGGTCTCCTAGGATGTTGCGTTATCTCATGTGATCGCTGCAGCCAATCACAGGCTGCAACGGTCACATGGTAGAAAATATCATCCCAGGAGGCAGAGAGATACTGACACCAGCCCTGGGAGGAGTGACGCGTCGCTATGAGAGACCAGAGGTAGGTAAGTATTGACTATTCGTTTTCTCGCCTCATCTGGTGTCTGCAGCGGAAATTTCAGCCAAAAGTTTGTACCAAATAAAACAAGATTTATTATGGATTTTTAGCTGGAATTCACTGCGGCATCTGGGTCATATTTGTTGTGGCGTGTTCTGCAGCAAATCTGACCCGTGTGCAAGGGGCCTAATTGAGTAATTTATTATATGTTATATTTCCACAGGGAACATTCCTTGAATTATGACTTACAATTCGTCCAAGAAGAATTATATTGAACTGCAGCATCAATTTGTTCCTATTTAATCAATGTACAGTGTTAATATAAAGTACCTACTATTTCATGTTATATTGTTTAAATAATATCAGATAAAATAGGTAACTAACAAAAAATACTCACAAGTATTTGAATAAAAAGCTGCATTTGAAGTTCTAAAAGAGTAATTGCTATGCATTTTTGTGTTCATCTTTTTATTGCAGTACAAATACACCTGTATCTCAAAGCTCCTAGCAAAATGATACCATGGAGATGAAAGAACACTCCACACAACTCTATGACAAAGTTATAGCAAAGTAGCATTCAGATGATGGATATAAGAAAATTTCTTAAAGGGTAACTAAACATTTCACAAACTTATGACATGTCATAGTGACATGACAGAAGTTTTGATTGGTGTGGGTCCGAGCACTGAGACCCTCACCAATCTCTAAAACGAAGCGGCAGAAGCGCTCGTTTCTGTTCCACTTTTTCCGGAAAAAGCCAAACAGACACAAAGCGGCTGAGCGCTCACACGAGCACTTCTGCCGCTTTGTTTTAGCGATTGGTGGGCGTCTCAGTGCTTGGATTCCCACCAATCAAAACTTCTGACATGTCACTATAACATGTCAAAATTTTCTCAAATGTTTAGTTATCCTTTAACCCCTTAAGGGCGCAGCCTACTTTGGGCCTTAAGGCTCAGAGCCCATTTTTCAAATCTGACATATTTCACTTTATGTAGTAATAATTTCGAAATGCTTTTACCTATCCAAGTGATTCTGAGATTGTTTTCTTGTGACACATTATGTTAGTCATAAAACTTGGTCGATACATTGAGTGTTTATTTGTGAAAAATAGCAACATTTTGAGAAAATGTAGACAAGTTAGCATATTTTTTAATCTAAATGTATCTGCTTGTAAGGCAGATGGTTATACCACACAAAATAGTTACTAATTAACATTTCCCACATGTCTACTTTATGTTGGCATCATTTTTTGACAATTTTTTTATTTTTCTAGGATGTTACAAGGCTTAGAACATAACCAGCAATTTCTAATATTTTCAAGAAAATTTCAAGAGCCTTTTTTTTTAGGTACCAGTTCAGTTCCAAAGTGGCTTTGAGGTGCCTATGTATTAGAAACCCCCCTCTTCATCAGCACGTGGGATCGATGACCGCTAGAATGCGGCCGGCAGCAGCTCTGGATAGATTTTTCTAACTGATGTTCGGCTTGTTCGGCCATGGGCCCCCTGGGAGCCTTGGGCCCCGGGCGGCCACCCGAACCGCTCATATGAGTATCCGCAACTAGCTACATTTGAAACCCCCGAGAAGTGACCCCATTTTAAAAACTACACCCCTTAAGACATTTATCTATAGGTGTAGGGAGCATTTTGACCCCACAGGTACTGTGTAAAATATAATGTGCAGCAGATGGTGCAGAGTGAGATTTGCAATTTTCTATACATATATGCCATTTCAGTGTCCGATATATTGTGCCCAGCATGTGCCAGCGGAGATATACACCCCATAAACTGTAATGTGGTTTCTCCCGGGTATGGCAATTCCCTACATGTGGCTATCAGCTGCCTGGGCACACGGAAGGGCTCAGAAGGAAAGGACCACCATTTGGCCTACTGGAGCTTTTCTGGTGCTAAGTCATGTATGCAGAAGCCCCTGAGGTACCAGTACAGATGAAACCCCCGAGAAGTGACCTCATTTTAAAAACTACACCACATAAGACATTCATCTAGAGGTGTAGTGAGCATTTTGACCCCACAGGTACTGTGTAAAAGATAATGCGCAGCAGATGGTGCAGAGTGAGATTTGCAGAATTATATATATATATATATATATATATATATATATATATATATGCCATTTCAGTGTCCGATATATTGTGCCCAGCATGTGCCAGCGGAGATATACACCCCATAAACTGTAATGTTGGTTCTCCCGGGTACGGCAATACCCTGTTACCTTCTGCCTGGGCACAAGGCAGGGCTCAGAAGGGAAATATGAGGGGGATAAGCTGTGCGGAGTGCATCAGGGTAAATTAAAAATCAATGGCTGTATGATAAATTCTAAAACAATCTTTCATACAGAGCCCTGTTTTATTCGGGACACGTGTCACATTGGTATATTGTGTCCTTCCTTATCCCCCACTTTGAACAGACTCTGCACCTCTTTTGACTTTTTCCCTTCTTGCCAGTTTGGGGAACTTCTCCTGGAAAATGTTGCCCTTGTACTATGTATATGGCCTCGCTTCCAGAAGTACTGGGGGTGCCCCCCCCTTCTTGGTCCCTAAAGATTAGGTTCTTGATAACCACCTCTTGAAATTCCAGGAAAGTTCCCCTCTGGCTTGTACATCGACATAGCACGTACGCATTGTACAATGTCATCTGTATGATGTGCATGGCCAGCTTCTTATACCACACTGCATGAAATTGAAGCCACCTTCATGGAATTCAAGCATGGAATTGGAGCCTCCTTTAAAATGCATCAGGGACTCATCAACAGAAATACACTTCTCGGGGGTGTATGCTTGGGCAAACCGGGCACTGAAATGGTCTAATAGGGGTCTCAGTTTATACAAAAGTTCAAAACTGCATTATCAGCATAATGTAAGAAGCAAAGTATTGCCTCATAACGCATCCTGGACATGGCCATGCGGTATATCTGGGTGTGGTATAACATGTCTGTACTCCAGTAGGTCCTAATGGATGGCTTTTTCAGAAGCCCCTTGTTCAGGAGCAGTCCCCAGAACTTGATCAACTCTGCTGTGTCTACAGGACTCCACCTGCGGGATTGGGTATAAAATTATGTGTTGTTATATACTGTTGGGCATATAAATTTGTCTTGGACACCATAAGCTCTATAAATTCACCCGTGAAAAAGAACTTGAAAAAGTCCATCTCACTGAGCCTTGCCATATTAAATTTTATCCCTGGGCTGCCTGCGTATTCAGGAATTTGGGGCTCGTAATTGTCTGGTGTGGTGGTCAAAATGGGGTCACTTCGCTCGGAGGTTTCAACTGTTGCGGGGTCACTTCTCTCAGGGGTTTCAACTATGGTGGAGGTCCTGGGGCGTCTCCTAAGGGATACCTCCTCTTCATCACTGGATGAGGAGGTTGATAAATAAAAGGGAGTCTCACCAACTTACGAGTCTGTGTCAGAGGCAAGAAACACATAGGTCTCTTCGGCAGAAAATGACCTTTGGGACATATTTTATTATTTATGTGTCACACGTGTAAATTGTGTGCTTAGACATGTGTATACAGCAAAATGTGTTCTCTTGCACAGGCAGAGCATGTGTGCTTGACAAGAGCAAAATAAAAGTATACTTTTATTAGTACTTTTATTAGTACTAGTAGGAGCAATAGACTGCTACCTAAAACTTTATTTTTTTCATTTTTATAGAACGATTCCCTAACACTAACACACCCTAATACTAGCTGAGATGCTGCAGATAATTAAAGAGGCTCTGTCCCCACATTACTAGTGCCTTATCTCTTACATAATGTGATTGGCGCTGTAATGTAGATAACAACAGTGTTTTTTATTTTGAAAAACAATAAATTTTGAGCAAGTTATGCACAATTTTAGATTTATGTTAATTCATTTCTTAACCTCTTGCCGCGCTGCTCCGCAATAGTACGTCCTGCAGAGGGGTTAGTTCCCGCATCCAGAAGTACTATTGCGGAGTAGTTCCCTAACGGACAGTGTCCGGGAACCGGAAGGTCAGCTGTGCCTGACAGCTGACACTCCAGCCTTGCCGGTCAGCGGACCGTCGCCGCTGATTTCGGCAATTAACCCCATAAATGCGGCGACAGATTGCCGTCGCCACATTTAAGTGGTTTGAAGCACATCAGCAGCTCCCACGAAGTGATCGTGGGGGCTACCGATGCTTGTCGTGGCAATCAGAGGTCAGACAATGACCTCCGGGTTGCCATGTACTGAAGCCTCGGAGGAACAGCCTCCTGCCGCTCCTCCGAGACTTCCTGTCAGTGTGACTGTCACGTCACAATGACAGTTGGAGTGCATTACACTACATGTGTAGTGTAATGCATTCCAGCAGCGATCAGAGCTGCAAGTCTAAGTGTCCCCTAGTGGGACAAGTGAAAAAAGTAAAAAACAGATAATAAAAATGTTTTAAAAAAGTGTAAAAATAAAAGTTATAAGTTATATAACCAAACACTTCATTTTTTTCCTATAATAAGTCTTTCATTATAGGAAAAAAATGAACACGTTAAAAAAAGTACACATATCTGGTATCACCGCGTTCGTAACGACCCCAACTGTAAAACTATAATGTTATTTTTCCCGCACGATGAACACCCCAAAAAAATCAATAAAAAACGACACCAGAATCGCTATTTTTTGGTCACCACCCCTCCCAAAATAGAGAATAAAAAGTGATAAAAAAGTCGCATGTACCCGAAAATAATACCGATAAAAACTACAACCCATCCCGCAAAAAACAAGCCCTTACACCGCTTTTTTGACTGAAAAATAAAAAAGTTACGGCTCTCAGAATATGGTGACAGAAAATAAATTATTTTATAAAAAAGAGATTTTATTGCGCAAACTCTGCAAAAAATAAAAAAAACCTGCATACATATGGTATCGCCGTAATCGTACCGACCCGAAGAATAAAATATAATGGTCATTTATAGTGCACAGTGAACGCCGCAAAAAATAAACTAAAAAACATTGTCAGAATTGCTTGTTTTTGGTCACCCAGCTTGCAAAAAACTTTAATAAAAAGTGATCAAAAAAATTGCATGTATCCCAAAATGGTACCAATGAAAAGTACAGATTGTCCCGCAACAAATAAGCCCTCACGCAGCTCCGGGGGTGCAAAAATAAAGAAGTTCTGGCTCTCAGAATATGGCGATGCAAAATGTGCAGTGTTTTCTAAAAGCGGGTAACATCCGACACCTTTTTCAGTGCGACACCGGCCACACATCTATGAATTATTATTTATTTACCGCATTTTTATACCCTCTTATTATGCCCTGATGTTCTCCGCACAGATTACAGATGCCCCCACATTATAAACTGAAATACCAGCGAAACCCAAAACAGAAAAACTACCAAGCAAAATCTGCGCTCCAAAAGCAAAATGGCGCTCCCTCCCTTCTGAGCCTTGCAGCGTCCCCAAACAGCAGTTTGCGCCACATATATGGCATCGCCATACCCGGGAGAACCCGCTTAACGTTTTATGAGGTATTTGTCTTCAGTGGCACAAACTGGGCACAACATATTATGCACTAAAATGGCACATCAGTGCAAAATTGCAATATTCACACCATCCGCTGTGCATTAACCCCTTTGAGCACTATGACTTAATAGCACGTCATGGTGCGGGGGTGATGTATGGAGCGGGCTCACGTGCTGAGCCCGCACCATACGCTGCGGGCATCGGCTGTGTATTAGAGCTGACACCCAGGACTAACGGACAGGAACAGCGATCGTGCGGTTACAGAAGCCTGTAAGAATAACAATATACTGCAATACATTAGTATCGCAGCATATTGCACCCGCGATCCAATGATCACTGGTACAAGTCCCCTAAGGGGACTAATAAAATCTGTAGAAGAATTAAAGTTATTAGTAGTGAGAAAGAAAAAAAAGTTTAAAAAAAAAACTTTTCCCATTTTTCTTCAAAAGTAATGTATAAAAATAAACAGAATTGATATCGCTACGTCCGTAAAAGGCCAAACTATTACAATATACCATTATTTAACTCGCACGGTGAACACCGTAAAAAACGTAAATAATTTAAACCACCAAAATCGCTGTAGTTTTCGTTTTTAGCGCACGGAGAAAGCTGTAAAAACGAAAACCCCAAAAAATGGAATCAGATTTTTTTCCTATATTACTATATTTTTCCTATTTTCCTATATTAACGAAAATAAGAAAGCAAAAAATGGATCAGTCCTGAAAGGGTTAATTCATTTCTAATGAAGAAATGTATGACCCCATGTGGGGTATTTCCGTACCCGGGAGAAATTGCTTTATAAAAATTGGTTGTTTATTTCTCCTTTATCCCTTGTGAAAATGAGAAAATTCAACATTTTAGTGGAAAAAAATTGTGATATTAATTTTCTCCGCCTAATTCTAATAAATTCTGCAAAAGACCCATGGAGTCTAAATGCTCACTATACCCCTAGAAAAATTCCTTGAGTAGGGTTTCCAAAATGGGGTAACTTGGGGGGCTTCCACTGTTTTGGTCTCTCCAGGGCGTTGCAAAGGCGGCATAACACCGAAAAACAATCCATCAAAATCCGTGCTCCAAAATCCAAATGGCGCTACTTCCCTTCTGAGCGCTGCCATGGGTCCAATCAACAGTTTATTACCCTATATGGGGTATTGCCGTAATCAGGAGAAAATGTTGTGGTTCTTTCTTTCCTTTATTCCTTGTAAAAATGTAACATTTCTATGCTTTTTCAGAAAAAAAAGTTGATTTTCATTTTCACTGCCTAATTCCACTAAATTCTGCAAAAAACCTGTATGGTCAAAATGTTAACTATACCCCTAGATAAATTCCTTGAGAGGTGTCGTTTCCAAAATGGGGTCACTTTTGGGGGGTTTCCCCTGTTTTGGTCTCTTCATGGCGTTGCAAACGCGACATGGCACCGAAAGCCAATCCAGCAAAATCCGTGCTCCAAAATCCAAATGGCACTCCTTCCCTTCTGAGCCCTGCTGTGGGTCCAATCAGCAGTTTATTACCACATATGGGATATTGCTGTAATCAGGAGACATTGCTTTACAAATGTTGGGGTGATGTTCTTCATTATTCCTCGTAAATATTTAAAATGTCTATGTTTTTTTCAGAAAAAAAGTAGATTTTAATTTTTACAGACTAATTCCAATATATTTAGCGAAAAACCTGTGTGGTCAAAATGCTAACTATACCCCTAGAATAATTTCTTGATAGGTGTAGTTTCCAAAATGGGGTCACTTTTGGAGGGTTTCCCCTGTTTTGGTCCCTCCAGAGGGTTGCAAACGCGACATGGAACCGAAAACCAATCCAGCAAAATCCATGCTCCAAAATCCAAATGGCGCTCCTTCCCTTCTGAGCCTTGCTGTGGGTCCAATCAGCAGTTTATTACCACAAATGGGATATTACCGTAATCGGGAGACATTGCTTTACATAAGTTGAGGTGCATTTTCTTTTTATTTCTTGTAAATATTAAACATTTCTATGTTTTTTCAGAAAAAAGTAGATTTTCATTTTTACAGACTAATTCGAATAAATTTAGCGAAAAACCTGTGCGGTCAAAATGCTAACTATACACCTAGATAAATTCCTTGAGGGGTGTAGTTTCCAAAATGGGGTAACTTTAGGGGTGTTTCCACTGTTTTGGCACCGCAAGACCTCTTCAAACCTGACAAGGTGCCTAAAATATATTCTAAAAAAAAGGAGGCCCAAAATCCTCTAGGTGCTCCTTTGCTTCTGAGGCCGGTGCTTCAGTCCATTATCACACTAGGGCCACATGTGGGATATTTCTGAAAACTGAAAAATCTGGGCAATAAATATTGAGTTGCATTTCTCTGGTAAAACCTTCTGTGTTACAAAATTTTTTTTTATTAGAAATTAATTTCTGCAAAAAAAATAACATTTGTAAATTTCACCTCTACTTTGCTTTATTTCCTGTGAAACGTCTAAAGGGTTAAAACACTTTGTGAATGCTGATTAGAATACCTTGAGGGGTGCAGTTTTAAAAATGGGGTGACTTCTGGGGATTTTCTAATATATAAGGCCCTCAAAGCCACCTCAGACTGAACTGGTCCCTGAAAAAATAGCCTTTTGAAATTCTCTTTAAAATAAGAGAAATTGCTGCTAAAGTTCTAAGCCTTGTAACGTCCTAGAAAAATAAAAGGACGTTCAAAAAACGATGCAAACATAAAGTAGACATATGGGAAATGTTAACTAGTAACTATTTTGTGTGGTATTACTATCTGTTTTACAAGCAGATACGTTTAAATTTAGAAAAATGCAAATTTTTGCAAATGTTTTCTAAATTGTGGTGTTTTTCAGAAATAAATACCAAAATTATCGACAAAATTTTTTCACTAACATAAAGTACAACATGTCATGAGAAAACAATCTCAGAATTGCTTGGATAGGTAAAAGCATTCCAACGGTATTACCACATAAATTTACACATGTCAGATTTGAAAAAATCGGCTGGGTCCTGCAGGCCAAAACAGGCTGGGTCCTGAAGGGGTTAATAGACAACTGGGCGTGTTTTTACTTTTTTACCAACTGGGCGTTGTAAAGAGAAGTGTATGACGCTGACCAATCAGCACCATACACTTCTCTCCATTCATTTTTAGCAGTACTCGCAACACAGATTGATCTCGCGATCACTTTACCGAAGTGTCTTGGGAGTGAATAGACATCACCTCCAGCCAGGACGCGATGTCACTCCCAAGACACTTCGGTAAAGTTCACATGGAAGTATGTGCCGATCAGATTATGTGAAGATAGGGCACTTATAATCTGGTGACAGAGCCTCTTTAAGTATCTAAACTTTTTTTTAATATATATAATTTTATATATATATATTTTTTTTTTCTGTTTTTATAGAACGAGTGGACTTCCCTGACACTAAACCTAACTAGATTTTATGAGAACTTCCCTGACACTAAACCTAACTACGGCGACGATTCCCTGACACTAAACCTAACTAGATTATTCTGAGCTTTCCTGACGCTAAGCCTATCTAAGGTAACGGGTGCCTGACACTTAACCTATCTAGATTATTCCGAGCTTTCCTGACGCTAACAACTGATTTTATGTGAACTTTTATGTGAAGCTTGAAAAAGGTCCTGTGAGAGGACTGAAATGTAGCTAATCCTTTGGAAGATGGAACAATAAACCACATTTTTGTTTGACATCAACCTATTGGAGTGCTGAGATCATTTCTTCACATATATATGCATAGATATAGATATATATATATATATATATATATATATATATATATATATATATATATATATACATATGAATTTGGTATTGCCGTAATCATATTGATTCACAGAATAAAGTTAACATGTTATTTTTACTCAACGGTAAAAGCCTTAAAACAAAACACCAAAAATATTTTTTTCCCATGCCAGCCCAGACAGTATTTTTTCCAGTTTCCCTGTACATTATATGTTACAGTAAATAGTACTGTCAGAAGAACTATAACAAGTCCCGCAAAATACAAGCACTCGTGTGGCTATATCAGTGGAAAAATAAGAAAGTTATGGCACTTTGGAATGTAGGGAGGAAAAAACAAAAATGAAAAAAGGAAAAATGGCTGCAGCGGCAATGGGTTAAAACAAAGTCTATAATTAGGAGACAAAACAGAATCAAAGGAAATAAGGATATTAAGGGTAGGTTTACACGTATCGTAAATACTGTGGATTTTCAGCAACGTATTTAATTGCGGAAAATCCGGAGAGTAATACAGTAGCAGCAGAGTGGATGGGATTTGAACAAATCTCATCCACACGCTGTGTAAAACATCCGCTGAAAAAACGTTCATAAATTGACATGCGGTGTGGTTTTTTAATACACAGCATGTCAATCTAGACTGCGGAATCATTGGTTTTCTGTTGTGGGTTTTAAAACTCACAACAAATAGCAGATGTTGTGATACTTGTGGGCTGAAAAGCTGCGATTCTGCTTCAAAATTAGCAATTCAGAAAAAAGAAATGTTATACTTACCCCTAGTTATGGCGACACGACCCTTTGATGTCCTGCAGCCCGGCCTTCCAGGGTGATGTATCCTCCCATGTGACTGCTGCAGCTAATCACAGGCTGCACTTGTCACATGTGATGAAACTTCATCCTAGAGGGCTGGGTTGCAGGACATTAAAGGGACGCATCACCATGACTATGGGTAAGTATAACTTTTTTTTAAAAAACCTGCTGTTTTCCACAGCAGACATTCCACCGAAAAACTGCACCACAATTTGGTGCGGTTCTTTGGTCAGAATTCGCTGCGGGTTTCAGGGCGGATACGCTGTGTACTTTTACGAAGTGTATCCGCCCTGTGTGAGCGTAACCTAAAGGTGCTATTTCAACACAGATAACCCCCCAATCCTGTGACATTTAACATAGAATTGAATGATAAAGCTAAACAGAAGAAAAATATACTCACAGTTATTGCCAGTTGTCTTTCACTCTGTATGATTAATGCACATCTCCATTGTCAGTTGCTTGAACTGCTAATGTCATTAAAGAGGTTGTCTACTTTAACCCCCTCCCCCTGTATGCATTCTGGGCCCTAATGACCAAGCAATATTTTTAGATTTTCCATCGTCACATTCGAAGAGCTATAACTTTTTTATTTTCACGTGGACATGGCTATATGAAGACGTATGTTTTTTGCGGGATGAGTTGTATGGCACCATTTTGGGGTATGTAGACGTTTCAGAACGTCCTGCAGAGTTAGCAGGTTTGATCACAATGATCACATTGCTCCTGACAGAAGTGTTTACACGTTGACTGTGAGGAGCTCCGTGATACAGCTCTCTAGAAACAGCTGATATTACGGAGCTTTCACTCGGAGACCACTCAGTGTGGTCTCCGGTCATGTGATCGCTGCGATCACATTGCTCCTCCCAGCAGCGCTTGTGCGCCGACGGTAAGGCGCTCAGCTATGTGAACGCTGTGACAGCTTGTCACAATGATCACATGCGTGCCGACGGTAAGGATCTCAATGATACAGATGTCTAGACAGCTGAATCACCGAACTTTGGAGTGGTCTCTGGTCAGATGATCGCTGTGACAGCCTGTCACAGCGATCACCAGTTGAATCTTCTCCCTCTCTGGCAGACTGCCAGAGAGGGAGAAGAATAATGTAATGTAAAAAAAAAACACCCACACACTTTTTTTTTTCAATAAAACTTTTCTCTATAAATAAATTTGTCTATCTGCTACACGGCGACTTTGGCCACGCATGACACAGGTCGACCAGCCATAGATCGCTATGTCCCATAGCCTACATTGCATGTAATAAAAGTCAATGTGGTTGTATCGCAACGCTCAAGTTGCCACGTCATAACAGTTACAAGAAATCCAAACTGTCGTGACGCAGTTACTTGCAGGTCACAACGAGACCACATTGACTTTCATTACTTGCGGTGTAGGCTATAGGACATAGCGATCTTTGATCGGACAACCTGTACACGTAGTATTTTGCAAGCAGAAAAAGTCTGCCTCAAAATTCCTTCAGGAATTTTGAGGCAGATTTTGACCTACCTGCACCTTTTTGACGTGTTTCTTGCCTGAGGCCATTGAGGAACGTGGGCGTAAAAGACTTTTTCTACCTCCCAGCCGCCCGGGAAAAAACTAAATTTTGGCTGTATATTGGTGCTGATTCTAACGCGGTTTTCACGTCAAAATCAGCACCAAAAAACTCTGTGGGAATTGGGCCTTAGGGTGACATTAGATGTGGTGGATTCACTGCAAATTTTACCTGCGGATTTGCACATGCAAAGTCTGCAGCGGATTACAGTACAAGGCAAGTAGATGAGATTTTACAAAACTCATCTGCATGCTGCAGATATTTTACACGACAGATTTTCAAATCTTTGATATATTGTTAAATTAATACCTTGGGGTCTGCTTTCCATAAAATAATAATTTTTGGGGTGTCAAAGGGGTTTTCCAGTCCACAAAAATTGATGGCCTATCCTCAGGATAAGGCCCTATTCACATGACAGGGTTTCCCGGGTGTGTGATGGCCGTTCAAAAAACGTCCGTCACACGGCCACAGTAGGAAAAATAGACCCCAAATGAGGCTATTCACACGACCAATTTTTTTAAACCAGGCCGTCAAAAAATGGCACATGCCCTGTTTTCGGCTATTCTCTTGGCCCCCATAGAAGTCCATGGGGTCGGGTAATACACGGCCATCATTTGAATGACTTCTGAGTGACGGCCGTGTCTTTCGTCGCTCTCTCTCTCTCTCCTCCTCACAGTGTGAAATGCATGTGAGGAGGCGGAGGAGGGTATTTTGTTGCTCCCTGTAGGAGCGGAATCCCCAATCTCCGGCCACAGCTTCGGCAACACTGTGACTGGGGATTGGGGATTCCGCTCCAGGAGAAGTCCCTCACTTCACTGTCCATATATGGACACAGTGACGTCAAGGACTTCTGAAGCGGAATCCCCAGCGCTGTGGCCAGGGTTTACGCTCCAGGAGAAGTCCCTGCCTTCACTGTCCATATATGGACACAGTGATGACAGGAACTTCTAATCGGAATCCTCACCGCTGTGGCCAGGGATTCTGATCCAGGAGAAGTCCCTACCTTCACTGTCCATATATGAACACAGTGACCTCAGGGACTTCTGAAGCCGATTCCCCACAGCTGTGGCCGGGGATTCTGATCCAGGAGAAGTCCCTCACTTCACTGTCCATATATGGACAGTGAAGTGAGGGACTTCTCCTGGAGCCGTCCCTTACAGGAAGGTAGGGGGTGGTGCCATTTATGGGGGATGACTATGTACAAGGGGGCTGTGTAGCACTACCTACAGGGGGGCTGTGTGGCATTACCCACAGGGGTGCTGTGTGGCATAACCTAAAAGGGGGCTGTGTGGCATTACCTACAGGGGGCAGTATGGCATTGCTTACAGTCGGGCAGTGTGGCATTACCTACAGGGGGGCAGTGTGGCATTGCTTACAGGGGGGCAGTGTGGCATTACCTACAGGGGGCTGTGTGGCATTACCTACAGGGGGGCAGTGTGACATTTCTTACATGGGGCAGTGTGGCATTACCTACAGGGGGCTGTGTGGCATTACCTACAGGGGGCTGTGTGGCATTACCTACAGGGGGCTGTGTGGCATTACCTACAGGGGGCTGTGTGGCATTACCTACAGGGGGGCTGTGTGGCACTACTTAAAGGGGGCTGTGTGGCACTAACTACAGGGGGAGCTGTGCGGCACTACCTACAAAGGGGGCTATGTAGCACTACCTACAGTGGGGCTGTGGTCTACAGAGGGCAGTGTGTGGTATTATCTACAGAGGGAAGTGTGTGGCAAAAAATGTACAAATGAAATTCATCTGATTTTAAAACGGACATGGAAAAAAACGGATGCAAAACTGGTCAAAATCAGCAGTTGAAAATAGAAACATGGCCCAGAACGGATGCAAAACAGATGCCAAAACGGACGTTTTTATCGGGCGACACTCGGACCCTGTCGTGTGAATAGAGCCTTAGCCATCAATATCTGATTGGTGGTGGTCCGTCTCCCCGCAGCCCCGCCGATCAGCTGTTTTGAAAGCGCCACAATGCTCATACCATCGTCGCTTCCCCTACATTTCCTTTACTGCTCACACTGTGAATCGCGGACACACATGTAGCGGCGGTTCACAGTATTACAGTATACACTTGAATGGTAGAAGGCTGTAATACTGTGAACCGCCGCTACAAGTGTATCTGCGATTCACAGTGTGAGCAGTAAAGGAAATTAAGTGGAAGCAGCGCTCGTATAAGCACTGTGGCCTCTTCAAAACAGCCAATCGACAGGGGTGCCGGGTGTCGGTCCCTGACCGATCAGATATTGATGGCCTATCCTGAGGATAATGGTCGTATGTTGTCAGCAAACAAGCTTTGGAAATTTTTTCTTGAAAAGCCAGTTTGCGCACCATTCTTTGTAAGCGCCACCTTGCACCCAACGTGTAAGAAATGCACACATATTTAGTATTGTTGAAGTCGGTAGAAGTTGCCAAATATGTATTCAGGTGTTTTTACCCAGTGGCATGCACCAGATGTAAAAAAAAATTCACCTAAAATCACACATTCACATTTTTTTCAACTTTATTTTCCATTTTACCTTCCATATTTTTTTTAAAAAGTTAAATATATGCATTACTTTTTTTACACAATATTGAAGCCCAATATGTTCTGAAAAAAACAAGACCAAATACATGTCGGTTGGAAAAATAATAGAACAACAATTTTCTTTTAAATTGGCACATGGCTAAAACGTAAAAATGGGCTTGGTCAGGAAGAGGGGTAAAGCTCCTGGTCAGGAAGTGATTAATTCCAGTGGATAAAATTCTGTCCATGGTCATGTGATGGACACACGGGTGCATGGCTCGTTACAGTATGTGCATCAGAGTTGTGTCTTCTAACAATCCAAGCACCTGGATGTCCATCACATGACCATGGACAGAATTTTGTCCACTGGAATTAAGCAATGAATGTTCCTACTAAATAACAACAAGCAGAACTCTTGAAAACCGTGAAGAATTTAATACAGAAAATGTATTGGAAAATTGCATAACCTTTAATTATACAATTTTCTTTATTATATTACTGAAACCGGACAGCCCCTTTAACCCCTTCCAGACATTTGGCGTAAATTTCCATCATAGCTAGGTAGGGTAAGTATGAGAGTCCGAGCCCTCTCCATACATCTGTGGGGTTAAATGCTTGCGATCAGAAATTTTTCTGATCGCAAGCATTGCCGCTGGGTCCCTGCTGTGCAACACAGCAGAGACCCGGCGGCTATGGCACCCGCTCTGCTTCTAAGCGGGTGCCATTTTTAAAAACCCTTTCCCGAAGTAAATAGTCATATTAGTGACGGGAAAGGGTTAAGTTAAAAAAATGTTTTCCCATTTTCCCCCTAAACCATTGTTATAAAAAAAAAAAAAATCATAATTGGTATGGCCGCGTCTGTAAAAGTCTGAACTTTTACAAAATAACATTTAAAACACATGGTGAACGAGATAAAAAAAACAAAAAAAAAACACCACAATCGCTGTTTTTTGGCAACCTTATCTCCCACAAAAAATGAAATAAAAAGTGATTACAAACTTGCATGTACCCTGTAATGGTACCATTAAAACAAACAGCTCGACCCGCAAAAACATAACCCCTGATGCCTCTCAACTGACAGAAAATTAAAAAAGTAATGGATGTGGTCACAATTCGTTTTTTCCTTATAAAAGTAGTAAAATATATTTAAAAAAAACTATATACATTTGATATTGCTGTAATCGTATTGACCCACAGAATAAAGTTAACATATTGTTTTATTTGCTCCGTGAACGCCATAAAAACGAAGCCCAAAAAGCAATTGAGGAATCTGTTTTTTTCATATTTCACCGCTAAATAGTTTTATTCCGTTTCCTAATACATTATATGGTGCAATAAATGGTGCCATGAAAAACTACAACTTCTACCACAAAATCCAAGTCCTCATATGGCTATATTGACGAAAATAAAAAAAAGTTATGGCATTTGGAAGGTAGTGAGGAAAAAATTAAAATGAAAATCTGAAAAATGGCTGCGGCGGGAATGGGTGAAGGCTTGAAAGTCATTGTTTCTTCAACTGCGTTTTCTCAGAGCAACATGTCTATTGAAGAATCTGTATTTTCCTGTATTACCACCGCTACAGTTGAAGTACGAAGACATGGATACTTTTCTGTCAGGGTCTGTTCACATTAGCGTTTGCTTTCCGTTGAGGGGTTCCGCCTGAGGTTTCCGTCGTGGAACCCCGCAACGGAAAGTCAAACGGAAACCTTAGCTTCCGTTTGCTTCACCATTGATATCAATGGTGACGGAAACATTGCTAGTGGATTCCGTTTGTCACCGTTGCGACAGGTTTCCGGAACGGTGACAAACGGAAACCATTAGCAATGTTTCCGTCACCATTGATATTAATGGTGATGCAAACGGAAGCTGTGGTTTCTGTTTGACCTTCCGTTTCGGGGTTCCATGACAGAAATCTCAGACGGAACCCCTCAATGGAAAGCGAATGCTGATGTGAACAGGCCCTTTTATGTTAGCTGAGCTTTTCAAAGTGAAACTTTACTTTCTCAGATATGCAGCACGCTCTGGTGCTTTACGGAAAAAGCAAACTAGATTACGGGAACACATTTTTATTACTACATTATTCCCAAATGTCCTGTTCTAACAAGAGTTTCAAGTCAATAAGCAAAGCTGTCCTTGTGCACTATGATGAAGAGCTGTATAAGCAAATACAAACATCTCATAACAGGCAGCAGTTATTCACTTTTTGACCTTTTCAGGTAAACATTCGTATTCTGTTACACTGTCTCAAACCCTCTTGAAACTACAAGTCAAGTCTATTGTAGTGAATGTAGTATGGAAGAAAAAGTCTTGAGTTCCCCAGTAGAACAATTGCTTCCTACATGATGAATATCACTGCCATGAACCCAGTGGTGTTCTGCATTTATAATAGGTTCAATGCAGCTATGTGAGCAATTATAGTTAGACAGGTTTTCATCTGTGTGCCATTTGTGCCAAAAGCCATCTGTGCTAATATTTCATTTTGCTGGCAAAATCTCATGCAAAGCATTTAAATTAAACATTGATTTTTGGAATGTTAATGAAATTCTCCCTTATTACACGTTAAATATGTATTATCTATCTATCTATCTATCTATCTATCTATCTATCTATCTATCTATCTATCTATCTATCTATCTATCTATCTATCTATCTATCTATCTATCTATCTATCTATCATCTAGCACACAAAAAATGGTGACCGCACACTGCAAACTCTAATGCCACCTAAGCGACTAAATATAAATAAATATGCATTACTGCTAAATCTACTTACAATAGTAAGGTTCTTAGCGCACATTTTGATCAAATTGTGTGGGCCAACCTGCCACGACAAGGCGACCTCTGAGATGGGAACCTACGCTGCACATACACCCAGATCTGGGACTAAGCCTAGAGATATCTGGGGATGGTAGGAACCAGCATTAAACTAATTAAAATCACCCAGGACAGAATGGGAGGAGTGCAAGAACAAAAATGGAGGCAGTCACTAACCCCACATATATGAATCACATAAATAACACAAAGGTTTGAACAGCACATTCCAACAAAATGAAACAAAACGTGTATGCAGGTGCAAGAACACCTGCCTGCAAATTTATACAGCACACAAAAAAATGGTGACAGCACACAGCGACACTAATGCCACATGCAAAATGAAACAAAACGTGTCTATCTCTATCTATCTATCTATCTATCTATCTATCTATCTATCTATCTATCTATCTATCTATCTATCTATCTATCTATCTATCTATCTATCTATCTATCTCATAAATAGGAAACACTGGGCCGCATAGTAAACTTTTGACTGCCCCCCTCCCAAGGGTACCACACACAACCCCCCCTCGTAGATAGTGATCCCCCTCTAGATTCTGTCACAAAGTGCTTCCTTGTATCCTTGTAGTTAGTGCCCTCCTCATATAGTGCCATACAGCCCCCTGTAGATTGTGCTATACATCCCCCCTATAGTTAATATCACACCCACTTGTAGATAGTGCCCCCGCCTCCCCCTTTTAGATAATGCCATACAGCCCCCCTTGTAGATAGTGCCATAGAGCCCCCCCTTGTAGATAGCGCCATACAGCCCCAACCCCCCTACAAAAAAAGAATACGGCCTGTAGCCTAGTTAAAGGGGTTGTCCCACAAAACACATGTATCCCCTATGGCATGATGTATGTCACTATCCCTTGTAGATAGTGACATACAGCCCCCCTTTGTAGACAGTGCCTTACAGCCCCCCTGTAGATAGCACCATACAGCCCCCCTGTATATAGTGCCATACAGCCCCCTGTAGATAGTGCTATACAGCCCCCTCCTGTAGATAGTGCCACACAGCCCCCCTCCTGTAGATAGCGTCATACAGCCCCAACCCCCTAAAAAAAAAAAAGGCCTGTAGCCTAGTTAAAGGGGTTGTCCCACAAAACACATGTATCCCCTATCCACATCATAGGGGATACATGTGTGATCGCTGGGGGTCCGACCGCTGCAGCGGTAATGAAATAGAAATGAATGGAGCACAAGAAATGGATATGAATGAGCACACGCGTGACCGCCACTCCATTCATTTCTATGGAGCTGTCGGACACACAAGCAGGACACAGACCACGGAATTCCCATGCTTCTCATGGGGCACTTCGCGGGACTTTCTGTCAGTCGTTCTCCTTAACGTGGTCGGACCCCCCGCGATCACCCATGTATGTGGATAGGGGATACATGTGACCACACCTTTAATGGCAGAGCGGGGAAATACCTCCCTGCTCTGCCACAGTGTTCAATAGTATCTACTTCCTAAAGACGCAGCTACTATTGAAAGTGGCATCGCTACCGCTGTAGCTAGCGGCGCCACCGGCATGGGGGGACCCAGGACTGCGGGCGGCACGGGCTCCATCATGCTTAGGGCCCCGTAGCAGCCGCTATGGCTGCTACAGCGGTAGTTATGCCACTGTGCCTATCTATCTATCTATCTATCTATCTATTTATCCTGTATCAATAAAAAATATCTATCTATCTATGTAATAGTTTTACCTTAGTAGTAGTATTTTCTTCAGTCAACCATCGTTGCAGCCTATTAATAGCCTCAGCGGTGTTCAGCTGAGACCAGTAATTAGCTGCGGCGGTGATGTACTGTTGACATGATGTCACCGCTGCAGTCACTCTGTGTACACACAGAACAGATATGACAGAAGCCCCCAGCGCAGGAATGTCTGGGAGGAGAGCGGTAAGTATCAGGGCCGGCTCCAGGTTTATGTGGACGCTTGGGTGACACAAGACTTATTAGGCCCCTTTGTGGGGGAACTCACGGCGGCAGTAAAATGGCAGAAAATTTCACTTTGTGCCCCCATATAGACGTTAGGCCCTGTTTATGCCCCCATATAGAAATTTGGCCCCCAGTTTGTACCCACATAAGTTTAGAACCCTCCATAGATAGTGCCACACAGGCACACCTCCCAGGTAGTGCCACACATCCCCCTCCCAGGTAGTGCCACACAGCCTCCCTCCCAGGTAGTGCCACACAGCCCCCTCTCCCAGGTAGTGCCACACAGCACCCCTCCCTGGTAGTAGCACCTATGGGGTTCCCTCTAGGAGTGGAATCCCAAGCCAGAGCATTGCCGACACTCTGGGTGGGGATTCCGCTTCAGGAGCAGCCCCTCACGTCACTGTCCATATATGGACAGTTTATTCCGAGGCAGCCCCAGAGCTTTAGTCCTGGGCAGAGCACTACTAGCACTCTGCCCCGGGACTCCTGCTCTGCTCCTGACATCACTATCCATATATGGACAGTGATCAGCACCCGGCGGCCGAGTGGGCCCCCCAAGGGTAGTGGGCCCCGGCACTCGCGTGGGTTCGCCGGGTGCTGACGACGGCCCTGGTAAGTATGGGCTGCTTTTTTTATTTGAAGCCCTCCTCTCCTGCTGCGACATAAAAAGTTTAAACACGGACAATCCCTTTAACCTCTTAACACTATCCGTGTATGTATGGCGGATGTGCATTCCAACAATATTGCATGTGCCACTGTGTGTTATCTGTGGTGTTACGTAGGACTGCAGGTAACGTTTACTACATTAGCTGTAATCAGAGAGTTATCACTGTGTTATCTGTGATGTTACATAGGACTGCAGGTAACACTACTACATTATCTGTACTCAGAGAGTTATCACTGTGTTATTTGTGGTGTTACATAGGACTGCAGGTGACATTTACTACGTTATCTGTACTCACAGAGTTATCCACTGTGTTATCTGTGGTGTTATGTAGGACTGCAGGTAACACTAATACATTATCTGTAATCAGAGAGTTATCACTGTGTTATCTGTGAAGTTACATAGAACTGCAGGTAACACTACTACATTATTTGTACTCAGAGTTATCACTGTGTTATCTGTGGTGTTACATAGGACTGCAGGTAACACTAATACATTATCTGTACTCAGAGAGTTATCACTGTGTTATCTGTGGTGTTACATAGGACTGCATGTAACATCTAGTACATTATCTGTTCTCAGAGTTATAACTGTGTGTTATCTGTGGCGTTACATAGGACTGCAGGTAACACTACTACATTATCTGTAATCAGATAGTTATCACTGTGTTATCTGTGGTGTTACATAGGACTGCAGGTAACAGCTACATTATCTGTACTCAGAGAGTGATCACTGTTATCTGTGGTGTTACATAGGACTGCAGGTAACATCTACTACATTATCTGTACTCAGAGAGTAATCACTGTGTTATCTGTGGTGTTACATAGGACTGCATGTAACATCTACTACATTATCTGTTCTCAGAGTTATAACTGTGTGTTATCTGTGGTGTTACATAGGACTGCAGGTAACACTATTGCATTATCTGTAATCAGAGAGTTATCACTGTGTGTTATCTGAGATGTTACATAGAACTGCAGGTAACATCTACATTAGCTGTACTCAGAGAGTGATCACTTTTATCTGTGGAGTTACATAGGACTGCAGGTAACATCTAATACATTATCTGTACTCAGAGAGTAATCACTGTGTTATCTGTGGTGTTACATAGGATTGCAGGTAACATCTACTACATTATCTGTAATCAGAGATTTATCACTGTGTTATCTGTGGTGTTACATAGGACTGCAGGTAACATCTACTACATTATCTGTACTCAGAGAGGTATCACTGTATGTTTTCTGTGGTGTTACATAGGACTGCAGGTAAGACTACTACATTATGTGTAGTCAGAGAGTTATCACTGTGTTATCTGTGGTCTTACATAGGACTACAGGTAACATCTATTACATTATCTGTAATCAGAGAGTTATCACTGTGTTATCTGCAGTGTTACATAGGACTGCAGGCAATATCCACTACATTATCTATACTCCGAGAGTTATTACTGTTATCTGTGTTGTTACAAAGGACTGCAGGTGTATATATGTGCCTGCATGGGTATATTTGGGCCTGTATGTCCATATATTTACCTATATGTATTTGTATAAGACCCATTATGCGTGTATACATGCCTTGTATGCCATGTGTGTATGTATGTATGTATATATATATATATATATATATATATATATATATATATATATATATATATATATGTATATATATATAAATATATATATAGTATGTATATTTGCCTGTATATGTGGTTAATTTTTTTGTTTTGTGGGGGGCAGCAATAGAGAATCCCGCACAGGGCACCATCCAACCTAAGGCCGGCCCTGCGTAGTACAGTATAAACACAATATCGCAATCCTACTTTATATCACCACCTAAACATACATATGAATACAGTTACAATACAATACACGCTCACTATTTCCCACTACCTTCTAATATAATTGTCCCTGTACACTAAGGGTTAATCAGATAAAAGGGCTAACAACGTGTACCAGGGGATATGCAGGTAAGCAAGGGTTAACTCAGGGGCAGCAAGGGTTACAGCAAGGGTTACTGCAAGGGTTACTCAGGGACAGCAAGGGTTACTGCAAGGGTTACTCAGGGACAGCAAGGTTTACTGCAAGGGTTACTCAGGGACTGCAAGGGTTACTCAGGGACAGCAAGGGTTAACAGGGACTCAGGGGCACCAAGCGTTAACAGGGTATGGGAATTTGCAGGTGAGGGTAGCAGGCAGGTGAGAAAGGGTTACTGGGGAGGGATAGGTATTAGCTCGTTGTATGGGGGAGAAGCAAGGGTATGTGATACTTATCGCTTATTGTCCAGGGGATTATTGGTGGAGTGGAGGACGTCGGTGGAGCGGTGATCCAGAGGGAGGAGACCACAAGGGGAGAAGAGACCAGGAGAGGTGAGGAGACAAGGAGAGGAGACCAGGAGAGGAGACCAGGAGAGGAGACCAGGAAAGGAGACGTCCGTTGGTGGAGCCAGGGAGCAGGAATCAGAGAGCGAACGTACCGGCGCAGGGCTATTTAAACCCCACCGGCACGCTCACTCCTGAGCCAGGTGCATGCACACTAGTGCCGCGCGCACCCGGCTCACATGTGTCGGCGCGGTGATATGACGTCACTGGCCAGATCATGAGTGCGCGGGGGGGAGTGGCAAGTCCAATCAGTGGGGGATGTCCTGTGGTGCACAAGTGCACCACAGGATGCATCCCCAATTACCTCTCCGGCCCCCCCGTAAAGTGTAGAGACAGGAGATCAAAGGTAGCATCTCCTGTCTCACTCTCTGATAATCAAGTCAGGACAGTGACTAATTGTCACTGTCCTGTTATGGGTATGTTCCCATGGCCAGGCCTGTGTTTCTACATTAGGATATATATTACACATAACCTCCCTCCCTCCATCTCCACTAAACGGGGGGAACACACTTCCCTTTACAATCTCCCTGTTGTCGGGGACTAGACAATGCAATTTGGGGAAGTGTTTGTCATTTTGTATTTACCCCCTCAACCTCTTGTTGCTGGTAATGGTCTAAGATGGAAAGAAGTATACTTTTGGACTTAGGTACACAACATCACATCTCCTCAAGGACACCTTCCCGCCAGTCCTCAAACTCAGAAGTCCAGTGCAAACGAGAACCTCAAAGTCCATGGCAAATGAAGACCTTAAAGTCCAGTGTAAACGAGAATATCAAAGTCCAGTGCAAACGAGAACCTCAAAGTCCAGGGCAAACAAGAACCTCAAACTCCGTGTTCTTTCTTTCGTGGTGTTCCTTCCACTTTAGAGGTGTCAGCGGGTCTTTCCAGTGGCCGATCCAATTCTAGCATGCCGACCCGTGTAAGGCTACTTGTGCCTTCACAAGGTCAGCCTTGGTATGGCTTAGCCTGCCTTTCGACAACCTTTGTATGCAATCTGTTATCTTTCCAAATCTTTTCAGTATCTTGATTGCAGACTAAACCAGCTTTGTGGGCCGATATCCATGTCTCTGTCATGGCAGGTTAACATCCCTGAGGAGGAGGTGATGTCTTGGTACCTAGAAATCTAATCGTGGGGAGGAGCATCACTTTCCATTTCCCCTCTACCATTCAATCCATCATCGTATTGACCATACCACTTCTAAGGTTGAGGTGGAAATATGTTGCGGACACATATCAACACCTAGAATGTCTATATGTACACCTTGGAAGTTTTTGTACAATCCCTTGATTTATATTTACACTTTACGAATACACATATATATATATATATATATATATATATATATATATAGAATATTTTAAAAACAACAACCCCGGGTCGCAGGACTGTGTTATTATGTCATTAAACCCTGTCTACAAATGTATTCATGGCTTTCGGCTTGACCTCGTTGTACTTGGTTGACCAGTCCTTTCATTTGTCTGTACACAAAAAAAGAGTCCAAAGTACATAATCACTACAAGAATGAGAAGGATTATCACCGGGTGGATGAGCAAATTGAAGAAGGAAGTGGCCTTGGGACTATATCCGAACAAGCTCTCCCACCAAGACACTTCCGAGTCCATCTCCAGGTTGTTCACGATTCCTGTGATCTTTTTAGTGCCATGTTTCAATGGAATGGTGGCTCGATGTTGGAAATCTTTTCGTTTCTCCACAACATCCTCTTCCTCACTGTAGTCTAGCAGGAGCTTTCTTAGTTCGATGCCAAACCTCAGAGGAATCACCTGGATTCTCACCGGGGCGTCTGGACGGATGTCGAGGCTCTTTTCAGGAGTCACAGGAGTTCTTCCCTTCTGATCCGCCACATCAACGCCTAATACAGGATTAAGGGTAAAATATGTTCCTGGGAGGAGTATGCCTCTTTCGGTGCAGTTAGTCACTTGGATAGTATATGAGACGTTCTGCATTTGATACCAGCACCTAATATCCTTGACCCATGTATTTTAAGGTTGAATAGGGTATTGGGTTAGCCTTCATTTCACTGGACAACTCGGTATCCCAACACTGGCGTCTAAGCACCTGATTGTAATTATCCCTGGCATCCTCCTTCTTCCAACATTCATCTGTATCAAACAGATATGGATGGTTGCACTCATAGGTTAGTATATCCGAGGGGAGATCTGTGGATGAAGCACCATATTCTGATTCATGACAACACCCAGGTTTGTAGCATTATATCCCTGTCTTACAGTGCCCCATATGGGTGCCAAGGATGAGGCGGTACACGTCAGATTCTGGCACCCATGCCCCTGAACTACCCACCAGTTGGTATGGTTCATTGCAAATGAGGATATCAGAGGACTTACACTTTGTCGGAGGTTAAATGGGTAGTGGCTGTTATACAGTGAAGACACAATATGTTTCAAGTTCCCTGAGAGTTCCTCCTGAATCTGTGCACATGCCAGAGCAAGTTGTGTTCTATTTTGCTCCTCCAGGAGACCAACAACTAACCTTCTAAACTTCTCTCGTAGAGCAGACGATAGAGAGGTAGTGGCATCTATGTGCGCATTTTGCAAACCCTCAAGGACATGGTTTACATCAAGCTGGGACTTAAAACCTTCGCTTGCATGTCTCCCCAGAAGTTTACTCTTCAGGACTTCCAGATCCATAGTGTTCATAGCTCCTACTCCCAACGCACCTCCTCCTAGGCCCATGGCTACCAGATCCCTTCGTTTCCTGTTACTCCAGAGTTTATTTTCCTTTCTTACCTCTTGTCCCGACTCTACCAATCCTCTTATCGTGTAAATTTGGTTCCTCACGAACTCCTCACATCTATGATCCCAGTGATCTACCCTGAAATCATCTACCGAAACTCTCCATGCGTACAGCACAAATTTGGTATCGGTGATAATTCTCCAGGGAGATGATAACTGAGGAGTAATGGGATCTGCCAATCTATGGTTAGGTACGTTACAGGAGTCATAATGAGGTTTCATTGGCTGGAGACCTTCTGATTTGTAAGGGATTCGTACCACCGTCAAATATACCTGAACTCTTCCTTTAAAGGGATACCATTGATCACTGTCTCCAGCCTGTAATACCAGGTTCCGGATGGGTTTAAATTTGGAAAGATAGACCCACTGTGTAAATGTCCAGCACCCTTCGTCGACTGCCTCACAAAACGACCTTTAAAGGAACCATCTATATTGATGTTGAAGTTAATATCCCTGCCTCTGGGGTCCTTCCAATCGGAAGATACATATCTATTCTGGTATTCCTCGTCATAGGGGCCCATCCATCCATACATCAATCATGGGGGCTTCCACCCCATTACATACTATATCCCATCTCCAGGGGTTGGTGTTCGACATCACCATCTGTGTATCCGGTTCCCAGTGGGCATGGGTGACAAAATATTGTCCTGTCACCTCCGGTACACAGCTCTCTCTCATTATAGTAATCATGAAGGATCGTATGGATGGGGACCCCTCTACCTAAGTATACCTGTGATCTTTGGCATCAGTCAGTTCTCCTAAAACTGTGGCTCTGTACAAGCCTTGAAGTTTTACCTTGTCCGTCCTGATCATTCCATAGTACTTGCCGAGAGTTACTGCAGTTTAGCTTCAACATCATTACACTGGTCCATAAATAGTCCGTGGAAACATGTCCATGTACATATTTTGGTTTCCTATTCATAACCATATAAGTATCCCTTAACATACAGTACGCCTTCAGGGTGCCTATTACAGGTATGGGTCTATCAAAATATGTTCTTACTCATAGGCCATCCTGACTATTAGTACTCATAAAAATGTCTTTAAGGATATACCACCTGCTATACTCTGCTCCAGAGACATCTTCAGCACTCAGAACTCCTTCCCTGGTGCACAACACCTTTGTTGTATTAGCCGTCACTTGCCTATAAGGATGCAAATGTGGATTCTTTGACACCCATCTCAAAGACTTAGTGGGTATCAGGTCTGAGTCCCGGAAATGTCTATATTCCTTGAGGCATAGAGCATGCAAGTCATGTTGTATGGCGGATACGTTTTCCACCGGGGTATAGTGTTGAACTACACCACTGGTAAAGCGCTCTTTTTGGAACCCATACAATACCACTGCCCTGGCTCAAATATAAGGTTGTTGTATGGTTCCAGCACTCTACCTTCCAAGCATTCTATGGCTATAAGAATGGTAACCCAAGTAATCTTCCATCGGTACCTAATGTGGGTTCGAAACTATCCCCAGAAGAGCCAGGATCCACCAAAATCATGCTGACCATTAGCATCACAAACTGGAGACATACCCTTTTCATGTGGTAACTACCCCTCATGATTTTTGATTCGGCGATGTTCCTTCATTCAGAGATCTGCTAAGGGATAATGTGTTTAACATGCCTTCCCTTATCACCCAACAAGGTATATGTAGTCTGTTCTGCCATCCACCTTCGACCTACCATCCCCCCCTCACCCAATGCTATCTGTACGTTATTGAGTTGGGGAGACTTGGGTGGCTTTTGCTTGGTCGATGTGGATCCCAAAAATTGTTTGTCGTCTACCTGACCATTTTTTTATGTTTTCGGCCTTTGTACTCTCAGCATGGTTTCACCTCTAGGACCTGGGAGAGAGGTTACCCACGAGGTACCCTTTTCCTGCAGTGCTTTTGAAAGCTGTGTTTTGATGGTGCGGTTCATTCGCTTCACTATACCTGTGGACTGGGGATGGTAAGGTACATGGAATCTCTGCTTTACGTCCAACAGTCCACAAAGTGCTTTCATCAACTTGCCAGTGAAGTGAGTTCCCCGGTCCGATTCTATCAATTTTGGCACTCCCCATTGTGATAGAACCTGCTCCCAAACGACTCGAGCAGTAGTGGCAGCTGTATCATTTGGTGTTGGGATGGCTTCCACCCATTTGGAGAAGACGTCCACAACCACCAGTACATATCGACAATTATGGCTACCTGCCGTTAATGGTCCTATATAATCGATTTGTATTGCAGACCACGGTTCCTCTGCTGGAGGGACCCACTGCAATACCGGCTTTAGAGCTGGGCCTCTAGGGTTAACTTGGGCACACACACGAGGCATTGTTGGGTCACTTCCTCTACTATTTTGGACATTTCTGGCCAGTGTAATTTGTCCTTTAACCCCTTCCCGCACACGGGCGTGACTGTACGTCCAAATACAAAGTGCTTTCCCGCACACGGGTGTACAGTCACAACCTGTAGATAAAGCGCGCACAGGAGCTGTGCGCGCTTTATCTTCAGCGGCTGTCAGCTGTTATACACAGCTGACATGCCGCTGCAATGGCTGCGATCGCAGCAATTTAACCCCTTCAATGCGGATGTCAATGACGTCCGCCGCATTGAAGTGGTTTACAGAGGGAGGGAGCTCCCTCTGTACCCCCCCGGGTGGCGATGGTTGCTATGGCAACCAGGAAGGCTTCGTGGTTGCCGAGGTACGGAAGCCTATTAGGTCCTGCCTGAGGCAAGACTTAATACGCTAACTGTCAGTTGATGAATGACAGTTACAATACATTGCACTACATAAGTAGTGCAGTGTATTTTACCGGTGATCAGAAGACCAGATCTTCAAGTCCCCAGGTCAGTGTAAAAGAAAAAGTAAAAAATGTAAAAAAAAATGTGAAAGAAAAATAAATAAATAAATAAATAAATAATAAATAATAAAAACAACACTTGCCCTGTTTCCCTGATCAACTCCTTTATTATTAGAAAAAAAATGAAAACATGAAAAAAAACAATACATAATAGGTATCGCCGCGTTCGGAATGGCGTGATCTATAAAAATGTCACATTATTTTTACCGCACGGTGAACACCATAAAAAAATTTTCATAAAAAACAATGACAGCATTTTATTTTTTGGTCTCAAAGTTTTTTTAATAAATAGTGATCAAAAAGTTGCAAGTAACGCAAAATGGTACCAATAGAAACGTTACGCATAAAACAAGCCCTCCCGCAGCGATATCAACGGAAAAATAAAAAAGTTATGGCTGTCAAAAAATGACGACACTAAAACATGATTTTTTAAGAAAAGAGTATTTTTATTGTGGGAACGTAGTGAAACGTAAAAAAACGATAGAAATTTGGTGTCGCTGTAATCGTATCGCCCCACAGACTAAAGTTAACATGTTGTTTATACTGCACGGTGAACACTGCAAAAAAAAAAAAAAAAACGTGCTAGAATGGCTGTTTTTTGATTTCCTCATCTCCCAACATTTTTTATAAATAGTGATAAAAAAAAAATCGCATGTACCCTAAAATGGAACCAATAAAAATTACAGCTCGTTCCACAAAAAATGCGCCCTTACACAGCTCCGTCACCGGAAAAATAACACGTTATGACTCTCAAAACGCAATGATGCTGAGTGACGGCCCAGACTAATATTTTAGGTCCAGTAGAATTTCACTAAATACCCCACATCATTATTTGCTGGACCCCACAGGTGGACCCTGTAGATGCAGCGGAGATGAGGAAACTTTAGGGCCTTGTGCTGTTTACAGGGCTAGTGAAGAAGTCAAAGATTAGGCAACACTGGAGCGCAGATATTTTGTATAATACCCAATAAACCCGGCCTGTGTATAAAGGATTGGTTCAAAGCGTATCACACCAATCCATGGATTATTCATTCACCCCATTATTACAACATCCTATTATGACCTGATGCACTCTGCCCAGCTTACATATACCCTGATGTACTCTGCCCAGCTTACATATACCCTGATGTACTCCGCACAGCTTACATATACCCTGATGTACTCCTCACATATTACATATAACCTGATGTACTCCTCACAGCTTACATATAGCCTGATGTACCCGCACATATTAAATATACCTTGATGTACTCCTCACAGTTTACATATATCCTGATGTACTCCGCACATATTACATATACCCTGATGTACTCCGCACAGCTTACATATACCCTGATGTACTCCGCCCAGCTTACATATACCCTGATGTACTCCGCCCAGTTTACATATGCCCTGATGTACTCCGCCCAGTTTACATATGCCCCCATATTGTAAGATAAAATACAACTAAAACATCAAGCAAAATCTGCGCTTCAAAAGCCAAATGGTAGTCCAACTAAACCTGGCAGTGTGCCCAAACGGCAATTTATGACCACATATGGGGTATTACTGTATTTTGGAGAACCCGCTTAACAATTTATGGGACGTGTGTCTACGGTGGTACAAGCTGGGCACAACACATTGGGCACTGAAATGGCATATCTGTGGAAAACAGCAATTTTCAATCTGCAACATCTATTGTTTACTCATTTTTGCAAAACACTTGTGCGGTCAATATGCTCACTACACCCCTAGATAAATTCTTTGAGCGATCTAGTTTCCAAAACGGGATCATTTATCGGGGGTACCACTGTACTGGTACTATAGCTCAATGCAACATGGTGTCAAAAAACAAATCTTATAAAATCTCCACTCCAAATACTAAATGGCGCTCCTTCCCTTTAGAGCCTTGCTGTGTGTCCAAATAGCAGTTTATGACCACATGTGGGGTATTCCCATACTCTGAAGAAGTTGCTTTACAAATGTTACGGTGATTTTTCTCCTTTATTTGTTGAGAAAATGAAAAATGTTGAACTAATGCTACGTCTTATTGGAAAATAATGTAATTTTTCATTTTCACTGCCCATTTCTAATAAAATATATGAGACACCTGAGGGGTCAAAATGCTCACTACACCCCTAGATGAATTCCTCAATGGGTGTAGTTTGACACATGGAGTCACTTTTTTTCCACTGTACTGGTACCTCAGGAGCTTTACAAATGCGACATGGTGCCAAGAAATCAAACCAGCAAAATCTGTACTCCAAAAGCTAAATGGCGTGCCTTCCCTTCTGAGTCCTGCTGCTTGCCCAAACAGCAGTTTATGACCACATGTTGGGTATTTCCGTACTCTGGAGAAGTTGCTTTACAAATGTTGGGGTGCTTTTCATCATTTACAGTGAAGGAAATAAGTATTTGATCCCTTGCTGATTTTGTAAGTTTGTCCACTGTCAAAGACATGAACAGTCTAGAATTTTTAGGCTATGTTAATTTTACCAGTGAGAGATAGATTATATATATATAAAAAAAACAAAAAAAAAAACTGAAAATCACATTGTCAAAATTATATATATTTATTTGCATTGTGCACTGAGAAATAAGTATTTGATCCCCTACCAACCATTAAGAGTTCAGCCTCCTCCAGACCAGTTACACGCTCCAAATCAACTTGGTGCCTGCATTAAAGACAGCTGTCTTACATGGTCACCTGTATAAAAGACTCCTGTCCACAGACTCAATTAATCAGCCTGACTCCAACCTCTACAACATGGGCAAGACCAAAGAGCTTTCTAAGGATGTCAGGGACAAGATCATAGACCTGCACAAGGCTGGAATGGGCTACAAAACCATAAGTAAGACGCTGGGTGAGAAGGAGACAACTATCTACAGGGGGACCATATCTACAGGGCTGGGTTATATACAGGGGGACTATATCTACTGGGGGGCTATATACTGGGGGACTATATCTACAGGGGGACCATATCTTTAGGGCTGGGCTATACACAGGGCTGGGATATATCTACAGGGGTGGGCTCTACACAGGGGGGCTATATCTACAGAAGGGGGCTATATACAGGGGTGGGCTATATACAGGGGGAATATATCTACAGGGGGGCTATATCTACAGGGCGGCTATATCTACAGGGCTGGGCTATATCTACAGGGCTGGGTTATATCTACAGGGCTGGGCTATATACAGGGGGGACTATATCTACAGGGGGGCTATATACTGGGGTGGGCTATCTATGGAGCACCATATACAGAAGTGGGCTATATCTACAGGGGGCTATATACTATATAGCCCCCCCTGTAGCTATAGCCCATCCCTGTATATGGTGCTCTATAGACAGCCCACTCCAGTATATAGCCCAGCCCTGTAGATATAGTCCCCCAGTATATAGCCCCCCTGTAGATATAGTCCCCCTGTATATAGCCCATCCCTGTAGATATAGTCCCCCTGTATATAGCCCAGTCCTGTAGATATAGTCCCCCTGTATATAGCCCAGCCCTGTAGATATAGTCCCCCTGTAGATAGACCCCCCCATAGATAAAGTCCCCCTTGTAGATAAAGGCCCCCCCCTGTAGATACAGCCACACACTTCTATTACAATTTAAAAAATAAATAAATATTCAAACTCACCTTATTCCCGCTCCCATGCCGTCCAGCAGCCATGGAGACCTGCTCTCTTCTGCGCAGGTCTCCAGGGGGTTGAACGCAGCGTCTATGAAAAGCGCTGATTGGCTGGGCAGGATGACTTTCCCTGTCAGTCAGTCAGCGCCTTTCATCGACGGAAGCGTCACTGGTACAAAAGGTACCAGTCGCTTCATTCGTGGAAACGCGCTGAATGGCCGGGCACGGAACGTGCCCGGTCATTCATTGCTTCTAATTGTAACTGTGTCCTTGCGACACAGGCACAATTATAGTGCAGGAGGAGGTGGCGCTGGCGCCCCCCTCTGAACTGCGCCCGGGGCACGTGCCCCGCCTGCTCCCCCCTAGCTACGCTCCTGCATAATTATACCCACTCGCTGGCTCTCAGAACCTGAGGAGTGGGGCCTTAGATGGAAATAGAGCCTACAACTCTCCCGAAAGGAGAAAAAAGTCTTCCGGTCCCCTGAGAACCGGTCAGTCAACTTGGGGTGGGGTTCAAGAGGTGAGGTGGGGGGCACTACCAGGGTAGCATCACGCAGGTTCCTCTCTGAGCCAGGGCTTGGACCAGTAGGGAGAGGCTCTGCATTTTATGAGCCAGGGTCTCAAGGGGGTCCATAGTTGTGTCAGAGACCAGGGTAGAAAAGGTATATGGGCCTGTGATTATGTAATGACGGGGTAGGGAGACAGACAGGTGAGCCCTAATCTACCCGCCACTCAGTCCCTGCCTACTTGCACGGCCCGTCCTAGGCGACGTCGTACAACTTGGCGATATGTGTATGACAGACACACAGACAAGGGTACACAGAAGCTAAGGGAAATGGGGCAGTTGCCCAAGGCAACACCGTGAGCAGCAGGAGTAGTGAACTAGCCGAGTCAAACCAGGAGTGTACGAGGTACCAAACGCAGAGCAGGAGCGTAGTCAGTAAAGCCAGGGTCAAAATGAAGCAAGGTCAATAATAATAGCAGGAGAAGCAGAGCCAGGAAACAGGAAAGAATCACAGGCAAAGACAAGCAGGAAATTAAGGTATAAATAGGCCGAGGGCGGGAGCTAGAACCGTCTGACTAGGCTGTTATAGGTTCTCCCACTCCTGAGCCTACCAGCCTGAGTGGTAGCAATCGAGTCACTCTATCAGACCTAGGAGCAGATGCAGACTGATTAACCATGGGCGTCGCCACAGAAGCTGTGTCTGGCAGATCTTTAACAGACGGTTTACCCGCTTAACATGCGGCCACTAACAGGCTGTTTGACAGCCGCATCGAAAATGGTGCCGGCAGGGTTGTTAGATGTGTTGCGACCATGTGTGGCCCTACGTTAAATCAAACAGTGCTTATACATGGCAGCATTCTGTCCTGCTCCCTCTCGCCACCTCAGCTGCCAGAGATGTGAGCAACAGCTATTAGGGTAAGGCTACACGGTGCGTCACTGACGTGTTTTTTTTTGGCGTTTCAAAACCGCATGCGGTTAACTGCATGCATTTTTTGTCTCTGTAATGCCGCAGTTCTGTTGCGTTTTTAAAGGAAATAATTGATGGACATAGTTTTCACCCGTGTTGAAGTTTGTTAGGTGCTTCCCTTATATAGGTCATTACAATGCATTGCAGAACTGTTAGCAAAAACACAAGCAGTTCAGCAACAACTTTGGCAGTGCGGTCATTACCTGCATGCAGTCGGACATTATGAAGATGCAGTTAACTGCACATAAAACACATTGTAATATAATAGCAGCAGTCTGTCCATAACAAAAATTTCACCATTGACTTTTATTGAAAAATTATTTGATGCAGTTTAAAAACGCAACATAAAAGCACCGTAGAATCATACTGAAGAATTAGAGCTCGTAGTCAGAATATATACAAAAATATAATAGTTTTATTACACAAGTATAACATACATTTAAAAAAATTGGGACTCTAGTAAACACACTGCGGTATTAAAGAGCACAACACAGAAAATGCTTAGTAAAAATGGAAATGGATAGACTGCAGACCTCATAGACTGCCTATCAAGAGTATGTAGATTATCTTAGCCACACTGGGTTCAAAAAAACTGAAACACCCTAATGTCCTCCAAAGCCCCTATATGTAAACATCTAATGAAGGTGGGGGGGAGGCAGAGGGAGTAAACAGTAACAATCGTAGGCTGTAAAGCATGCAATCTTACCCATTATGTGTACTGAAGATGTTTGCAGATCTGTGTTTGCTCAACCACAGGGACCCCAAAGCGCGTTTCGCCGTTAGCTGCTTCCTCAGGGTGTATGTATTCACATCGTGACTATGCTGGTATTTATACTATCTTTACATGTATGTCCAGGTGTCTACAATCGCCGAGATGCGTCTCGGCGCATGTCCGCTGGTGCGACGGGAAGCGAAGTATGCCCCACTTCCGGTCTCACACGCTGGTGCACACATCCGGAATCCCGATGCGTAACGGGAGTTCCGGTCATGTGCAGTGCGTGAAAAGAGACCGGAGGGGGCCGTACATCGCCGCCGCCAACAGCAGCAGACATGCGCACAACACCTAGGGGATGGCTGTCAATATTTAAGTAAGTGTCATCTATAACCCATATAGAATACTCTGAATTACGGCTGTCATACAAATAGCGAGTAATAGCATGTATAGAAAAAATACTAAAAAGGTGATAAATGCATCAAAAAATAAAAATAAAAATAAAATAAATTATAAATATAAAGTACTTTATATAAGGCTGTCATGAACATATCAGATAGTGACAAGTATAGGGAAATACTAAAAAAGTGATAAATGCGACATAAAAGATGATAATAGTGAATGTCGAAAAAAGAAGCACCAAATATATCGATGAAATAAGTTAAGTTAAACAGAAAAAATATTATAACTATTATACAGAGTGACAAACAACCCTTTTTTTTAAAAAGTTATTACTTTGACATAAAGATTTTTGTTATATATAGACATTATAATATACCAAAGGAACAAGTAATAAGTGCAGTAAATGAAAAATTATGGGGTTACTGACGAACCCAAATGTGTTATCACAAAAAAAGGTTATGAGATCAATAAAGACCAATCGTGATATGTTAATACAAAAAAATATATATATTTATAGTGAGAATACTTGTGTATCATTATATATCGTGCAATGACAGTAATAGATATATAGTTCATGACAAAAAGATTCTAAAAACAAGTGTCACATTATGAAGCAAATATAAAAGGACAACCGAAAATGGTACTCCATACAAGTAAGGGAATATATTACAATACATAATCATATAACAACACCATCATAAGTAGAATCGGCAGATCTTCATTATCATATTCAATCCTTTTCAAAAATATTCGGATGGTCCAGATCATGCTTCCACCAGATTACAATAGCCAGATGTGAGGACAAAATAGAGCGATACCTAAAAATATATAACAGTACAATAGAACACATAATTAGTAAAATAAACTAATTGGTAGGGATTATAAAAAGGGAATAAAACTAAATTTTTCATTGAGTCCATCAGGTCTCATTGATCCCAGTAGAACGATCCACTTGCACTCTTTTTGTGCCAAAACCCTCTTCACATCTCCACCCCTGATGCCACAATGTATTTTCTCAATCCCCCGTACTGATAATGTTTTGGGATTACAGGCATGATGCATTTTGAAGTGTCTCGGCAGGGTCTTAAGTTGGGTCAAATCTTCAATCTCACTCGCCCCCATAATGTCCCGCACATGCTCTCTAGTGCGAACTCTCAACTCCCTGGACGTAAGTCCTATATAGATTTTGGGGCATCCGCATGTAGCGTAGTATATTACATGAGTAGTGCTACATGAGATATACTGCCTGATCTCAAAAATCCTTGTCCCGTCCACTGTAGAGAAATTAGTTGCACGACAAATATTGGCACAAGATTTACAGTCACCGCAAGGGAAACATCCCTTTCTGGGTCCTCGTGAACTGAATGGGCAAATTTGTCGCGGCATATAGTGACTCCTCACCAAAAAATCTTTGAGATTTCTTGCTCTTCTAGCTGTCATTAGAGGTCTCTCTGATAAATTTTGTGCCAATTGAGGTTCTGATCTTAAAATGGGCCAATGCTTCACTAGAATGGTTCTCATCGCATCCCATTGCCCATTAAAAGTAGATATGAACCGTATATTCGAGTCACTCGTACGTCTTTGCTTAGATTTTAATAGATAACTCCGTGGGGTAGCCCTCGCTCTCCTATATCCTGATTTTATATTCCTATTGCTATATCCTCTTTCCTTGAATCTGTTTGTAAGATCTTTTGATTGCTGTTCAAACAAAGTCCCTGAAGAGCAAATCCGCTTCATCCTGAGAAACTGACCAACTGGGATGGCTTTGATGGTGGAAGGGGTGTGGGCCGATGAGGCATGCAGCAAAGCATTGACTGAGGTGGCCTTCCAGAACACATCTGTATCTAAGAAACCCAAGGTATCTGTAAAAATCTGTATATCCAGAAATTCAACTCGCTGGGAATGGTGTTTATAGGTCAATTTAATATTGAATGGATTTTCATTCAGCTGCTGCATGAAACTCATCAGCCCAGACTCCGAACCTTGCCAAATAAAGAAAATATCATCAATATATTGTGTACAAAAAAGCACATGGTCAGCGGCACAGGCACCGTCCCCATGAAAAACCTGTCTCTCCCAGAAACCGAGGAACAGGTTCGCGTAGGACGGAGCGCACGCCGCCCCCAGGGCAGTACCCTGTTTCTGTAAATAAAAGGAATCTTTAAATACAAAGAAGTTGTGACTCAAAATAAATTGTAGTAATTCCATAATCAGATCACATAAGTGGCCATCCCATTTGCTGGTCCCCAGGAAGAAGCGGACCGCCCCCAGGCCATCATGGTGTTTAATGCTGGTGTATAGTGATTCTATATCGGCAGTCACGAGATACATATCTTGTTCGATCTGTATCCCATCGATCCTACCCAGGACATCCGTCGTGTCCATTACATAAGAGGGTAAGTCTGTGACCAAAGGTTTTAAATAATAGTCGATAAATTTACATATTGGGTCACAGAGTCCATCAATACCAGAGACGATCGGACGTCCCGGGGGATCGATGGGATTCTTATGTATTTTAGGCAAAAGATAGAGGGTTGGGATTTTCGGATCATGGGTCACCAGACCATCATATATCTTTTTAGGGATTATACCCTTTTCATAAGCCTCATTCAAGATCTTTAACAGTTCCCGTGAAAAAGGACCCAGCGGATTTGATGGTAATTTCGTATACGTCTGCCTATCGCGTAGCTGTTTGAATGCCTCTTTCTCATACTTGGTTATCGGCCAAATCACAACATTGCCCCCCTTGTCCGCAGCCTTAATGATTATATCATCAAATGCCTGTAATTCCCTTAGTGCATTTCTTTGATTGCATGTTAAATTGTCCTTAGTCCTATGCGTAGATAATTTTTTAAAATCATCTATGACTAGTTTGGTGAAAATTTCCACCTGAGGGCATAGGGACAAGGGGGGAAATCCGGTGGATTTAGGCATCACAGCTGATGGGAACATACCTGGTACATCAGTGGTTTGTTCACACAGTAAATCCTCCAGTGCTAGGAGAGTTTCCCTTTCCATCGGGCTATTCATTTCCAAAGATATATCTCCCCTACTGTGTAACTTTTTCAAAACCACTTTCCTCGCAAACAGATGTAAATCTTTTATAGCTGTAAAAAAGTTGAAGGAATTTGTTGGTGAAAAAGTTAGACCTTTACCCAAAACCTCACATTGGGCATCAGAGAGGACATGTGAAGAGAGATTTGTTACCTCTAAATTGCGTCTAGGTTTCTTATCCCAGTGATCATTAGATTGTTTCTTCCGTTTCACTTGTCTGTCGAAGTATCTTCGCGGGCCTTGAGGTCTTGGGGTATTGATAGATTCAGAAGCACTGCCAATCTCCCTTGGTCTGGAGGGTTCATCCACTGATGTACGGGACGATATGGACGATGATCTAGATCGTGGTATGGATCTAGACCAATCCCTAACTCTACTCCATTTATATACTCTCTGTTGTTGGTAATCCTGAACGTCTCGTTGGAATTTGCCAGCTTTCACTGCGCAAATATCCTTCTCCCATTTTTCAAGATCTTTATTCAGGTCCTCAGACACTTTGTCTAATGCTACACTTGAGAGTTCTGTTTTGAGTACAGCTTGGATCTCCTCAATCTTACTCTCAATTTCAATCAAGGTAGACTGATTAGATAACACCAATAACTCCATATATCCTCTGGAGCAATTATCAGATAATTCCTCCCATTTTTTCCTAAAGCCGTCATTTTTAATATCAAATGATGGAAATACCTGGACTCTCAGGCCCCGGGGAATGAGTTTTCTGGTTAAATATTTCTCCAAAAAGGCCCTGTTCCACCAGATTTTGGTTATCTGGCTGAACAAGGTCTTCAGTCTACTAATCAACTCCCTACAGTCCCTACCACTAGTATTTAAAAACAAACTAGAGTCCTCTTTAAAGATCTCATCTAGTTGTATGAGCCATGATTGGTCACGGACTCTGAAATCCATTGGATGCTGAGAACCAGCCGCTGTGAAAAACACAGAAACAACAATTGTGAATACATAGGCTCCAAGCAAATTATGATTATAGGCTGGGTAAAGTAAGGACAACCGACTTCCCCCCATAATTAGCATAAAGATTGCTCCATAACACTTAGAATCATACCGAAGAATTAGAGCTCGTAGTCAGAATATATACAAAAATATAATAGTTTTATTACACAAGTATAACATACATTTAAAACAATTGGGACTCTAGTAAACACACTGCGGTATTAAAGAGCACAACACAGAAAATGCTTAGTAAAAATGGAAATGGATAGACTGCAGACCTCATAGACTGCCTATCAAGAGTATGTAGATTATCTTAGCCACACTGGGTTCAAAAAAACTGAAACACCCTAATGTCCTCCAAAGCCCCTATATGTAAACATCTAATGAAGGTGGGGGGGAGGCAGAGGGAGTAAACAGTAACAATCGTAGGCTGTACAGCATGCAATCTTACCCATTATGTGTACTGAAGATGTTTGCAGATCTGTGTTGGCTCAACCACAGGGACCCCAAAGCGCGTTTCGCCGTTAGCTGCTTCCTCAGGGGGTATGTATTCACATCGTGACTATGCTGGTATTTATACTATCTTTACATGTATGTCCAGGTGTCCACAATCGCCGAGATTAGGGAGTATATCTCATGTAGCACTACTCATATAATATACTACGCTACATGCGGATGCCCCAAAATCTATATAGGACTTACGTCCAAGGAGTTGAGAGTTCGCACTAGAGAGCATGTGCGGGACATTATGAGGGCGAGTGAGATTGAAGATTTGACCCAACTTAAGACCCTGCCGAGACACTTCAAAATGCATCATGCCTGTAATCCCAAAACATTATCAGTACGGGGGATTGAGAAAATACATTGTGGCATCAGGGGTGGAGATGTGAAGAGGGTTTTGGCACAAAAAGAGTGCAAGTGGATCGTCCTACTGGGATCAATGAGACCTGATGGACTCAATGAAAAATTTAGTTTTATTCCCTTTTTATAATCCCTACCGCTTAGTTTATTTTACTAATTATGTGTTCTATTGTACTGTTATATATTTTTAGGTATCGCTCTATTTTGTCCTCACAACTGACTATTGTAATCTGGTGGAAGCATGATCTGGACCATCCGAATATTTTTGAAAAGGATGGAATATGATAATGAAGATCTGCCGATTCTACTTATGATGGTGTTGTTATATGATTATGTATTGTAATATATTCCCTTACTTGTATGGAGTACCATTTTCGGTTGTCCTTTTATATTTGCTTCATAATGTGACACTTGTTTTTAGAATCTTTTTGTCATGAACTATATATCTATTACTGTCATTGCACGATATATAATGATACACAAGTATTCTCACTATAAATATATATATTTTTTGTATTAACATATCACGATTGGTCTTTATTGATCTCATAACCTTTTTTTGTGATAACACATTTGGGTTCGTCAGTAACCCCATAATTTTTCATTTACTGCACTTATTACTTGTTCCTTTGGTATATTATAATGTCTATATATAACAAAAATCTTTATGTCAAAGTAATAACTTTTTTAAAAAAAGGGTTGTTTGTCACTCTGTATAATAGTTATAATCTTTTTTCTGTTTAACTTAACTTATTTCATCGATATATTTGGTGCTTCTTTTTTCGACATTCACTATTATCATCTTTTATGTCGCATTTATCACTTTTTTAGTATTTCCCTATACTTGTCACTATCTGATATGTTCATGACAGCCGTATATAAAGTACTTTATATTTATAATTTATTTTATTTTTATTTTTATTTTTTGATGCATTTATCACCTTTTTAGTATTTTTTCTATACATGCTATTACTCGCTATTTGTATGACAGCCGTAATTCAGAGTATTCTATATGGGTTATAGATGACACTTACTTAAATATTGACAGCCATCCCCTAGGTGTTGTGCGCATGTCTGCTGCTGTTGGCGGCGGCGATGTACGGCCCCCTCCGGTCTCTTTTCACGCACTGCGCATGACCGGAACTCCCGTTACGCGTTGGGATTCCGGATGTGTGCACCAGCGTGTGAGACCGGAAGTGGGACATACCTCGCTTCCCGTCGCACCAGCGGACATGCGCCGAGACGCATCTCGGCGATTGTGGACACCTGGACATACATGTAAAGATAGTGTAAATACCAGCATAGTCACGATGTGAATACATATATGAGGAAGCAGCTAACGGCGAAACGCGCTTTGGGGTCCCTGTGGTTGAGCAAACACAGATCTGCAAACATCTTCAGTACACATAATGGGTAAGATTGCATGCTTTACAGCCTACGATTGTTACTGTTTACTCCCTCTGCCTCCCCCCACCTTCATTAGATGTTTACATATAGGGGCTTTGGAGGACATTAGGGTTTTTCAGTTTTTTTGAACCCAGTGTGGCTAAGATAATCTACATACTCTTGATAGGCAGTCTATGAGGTCTGCAGTCTATCCATTTCCATTTTTACTAAGCATTTTCTGTGTTGTGCTCTTTAACCTCTTAACGCCGAAGGACGGATATATCCGTCCTCTGCAGCTGCTAGTTCGTGCAGGAGGACGGATATATCCGTCCTGTGATGGCGCGGGTACTGAGACTGTACCCGCGCGATCAGCGGCAGGAGCACGGCTGTTATACACAGCCTGGCTCCTGCTGCAACTGCCGGAATCGAAGCGCGCTCCGATTCCGTCAGTTTAACCCATTAAATGCCGCTGTCAATAGTGACAGCGGCATCTAATGTGTTTGACAGAGGGAGGGAGCTCCCTCTGTCCCCCCATCGGCGCCCCCCGCAAACAAATCGCGGGTCGCCGTCGGGTTTCCATGGCAGCGGGGGGTCTAACAAAGACCCCCAGGTCTGCCTTCAGCATCTGCCTGTTAGGTGATGTCTGAGGCATGACCTAACAGGTTGCCTGTCAGTTTTACACTGACAGTCAATAATGCTTTGGTATACTAAGTATACCAAAGCATTATATATGCGATCGGCACATCGCATAGTGAAGTCCCCTGGTGGGACTAAAAAAAAAAATGTCAATCAGTTAAATAAAGTTGGTGAAAAAAATAAAAATAATAATTACAGTGAAAATCAAATAAAACTACTTTTTTTGCCCAAAAAGTGGTTTTATTTAGTAAAAGTGTCAAAACAAATCACACATACACATATATGGTATCCCCGCGATCGTAACGACTTGAACAATAAAATGAACACATTAATTAAACCGCCGGATGAACGGCGTCCAAAAAAAACGCAAAAAACAACGGCAAAATTCTCTCTTTTCTCCAATTCCTCCCATAAAAAATTAAATAAAAATTAATCTATAAGTCCTATGTACCCCAAAATAGTACTAATGAAAACTACACATTGGCCCGCAAAAATCAAGCCCACATACTACCACATCGACGGAAAAATAAAAACGTTACGGCTCTTGGAACGCGGCGATGCAAAAACAAGTAATTTTTTTCTAAAAGGGTTTTTATTGTGCAAACGTTGGAAAACATATAAAACCTTTACATATTTGGTATCTCTGTAATCGTGCCGACCCATAGAATAAAGTGAACATGTTATTTACGCTGCATAGTAAACGGTGTAAATTTGTAACGTGAAAATCAATGCTGGAATAGCTGCTTATTTTCAATACTCTCCTAAAATAAAGTTAATAAAAGTTAATCGATATATTATATGCATCCAAAAGCGGTGCAATTACAAAATACAACTCGTCCCGCAAAAAATAAGCCCTTATACGGCTATATAGACGGAATACAAAAACAGTTACGACTCTTGGAATGCAACCATGAAAAAGCAAAAAATAATCCTTGGTCATTAACGTGCAAAATGGCCCGGTCATTAAGGGGTTAATACCGCAGTGTGTTTACTAAAGTCCCAATTTTTTTAAATGTATGTTATACTTGTGTAATAAAACTATTATATTTTTGTATATATTCTGACTACGAGCTCTAATTCTTCGGTATGATTCTAAGTGTTATGGAGTAGTCTTTATGCTAATTATGGGGGGAAGTCGGTTGTCCTTACTTTACCCAGCCTATAATCATAATTAGCTTGGAGCCTATGTATTCATAAAAGCACCGTGATTGCACTGTGTGGCCTTACCCTTAAAGTAGAACATACTGACAGGAGAATCACACTTGCTTCCACAAGCCGGGAGCGGCTCATAGACCTCAAGCGGCTCTGCGATTGAGCTGCCCTGCTCTCTTTCGCTTCCCCTGCCCTCATCACAAGCGGTGTTAGCGACTAGCAACATCATAGCGCTCACCGCTTGGTGATAATTTGTCTATGTATCTCTCAGCCGCGAGTAGTTTGCGGAGTTGAGATCAGCTCTGCAGCCTGACTTACTGCCTGTTAATTCTTCCGCTGAAAATAGCGGTCAAGCGGCAGATAGTTACATTATGTGCATATATGCTCTTGGAGCATTTATTTTGGGGTAATCTAGTCATGGTGACATTATTCCTAGTTATCATATTTGCCATTCCCTGCACTTCTAATTTTATCAAAGATATTGAATTTACCATATTTTGCAACAGCTTTGTCAGGCATTTCCAATATTAGCAATCACTGTTTGCTTGCACTGTTGGATTGTCATTCTCTATTATGGCTAATTTTGTTCCCTATAAAGTGCAGTATTAGGGGTCCTTTGCACTGATTTATGTAGACCTACAATGACATTTTAATTACAATAAAAATTATTTGTTTGTTTGTCCAATTAATAAAGTTTATTATTTTGCTAATGGTGTCACACGCTATCCCCTCTTTCCCCTTACTATTATTTACTGCATGTAAAATACACTGTGCCACAATGCAATTCTATAGACTGCAACTGATCAAGGACAAGTCCTATCAAAAGCTAAATCACAAATGTCATAGTCTTCTCCTAGCAAAATAATACACTGTAAGGGTATGTTCACACGCTTAACAAAAAACTTCTGAAAATACGGAGCTGTTTTCAAGGGAAAACAGCCCCTGATTTTCAGACGTTTTTTGAGCAACTCGCGTTTTTGCGGCGATTTTCGCAGCGTTTTCTACGTCCGTTTTTGGAGCTGTTTCCATTGGAGTCTATGAGAAAACGGCTCCAAAAACGTTCCAAGAAGTGTCCTGCACTTCTTTTCATGAGGCTGTAATTTTACGAGCTGCCTTTTGACAGCGACGTGTAAAATGACAGGTCGTCGGCACAGTACATCGTAAAGCCCATTGAAAGTAATGGGCAGATGTTTGCCGACGTATTGGAGCAGTTTTTTCAGACGTAATTCGAGGCGTAAAACGCCTCCATTACGTCTGAAAATAGGTCGTGTGAACCCAGCCTTATAGATAGCACTTGCCAATGCATTAATGAAAACACATACTTAATTTCATTCTATAGCTATTTAAAAAGGAAATGTGATAGAATATGGATATACATGCAATAAAAGAGTTTGCCTTATTCTGTCCGTCAGCAAGGACCTACACCATGACAGAAGTCAACATGAAAAAGATGTGGACAATGCACTTGAGATGCCGCACAATTAGATTATATATTCAAAAGATGTTTAATAAAAAACTGTGGTTAATACTTTTAAAAATATTTTTGCAAACTTCTGATATGAGTAAATGTAGCCATTTTTGTCTCACGTTATTTCTATATGCAGGCATAACATAAATATAAGTGTGAAATTTCAAAATATATTATGCTGCAGGAAGTGTATTTCAAATGTATGGATACTCTGCATCATTATATAGTTCAGTGGGTTTATTGCTATTATAATGTGTATAACAACTCAGTTATTCATTATTGCTGTATAAATATTCATTGACATTACACAGCACAGAATGTTTATTGGAAATGTATAGATTGCTGGAGTTTTATTCTGTGCATGTTTATTGCCAACATAGAGGTACTCCGCATAATTGTATAAAGCCACAAGGTACTTATAAGTAGTGAAGATACTCATTATCCAGCATTACATGAATATTTGAGGTGGATACTAAGTTGCATTATACTGCTCATCAGGTTTTATAATGCAATTTACAATATACCCGTTCTTTTTTGCATAATAATCACATTTGGCAGACTTTGTTATTAGAAGCTGCAGTTCCTGCAGTACAGTATCTCTATCTAAAATTTCTCATATTCCCTCTAGCGTTCATACAAATATACATACACCTCTCAGACGTAAGCCCTATAATAAAGACAAATCTGTATAGCGCAAATCTGGAGTAATACCCTGAGCACTGCAAAACCCAGTGAAGCAGGTCCACACTTCAATATGAAACAATTAAAGAGGCTCTGTCACCAGATTATCAAATCCCTATCTCCTATTGCATGTGATCGGCGCTGCAATGTAGAGAACAGCAACGTGTTTTTTTTTTTTTTTAAACGATCATTTTTGGCCAAGTTATGAGCAATTTTATATTTATGCAAATGAGCCTTTCTAATGGACAACTGGGCGTGTTTTCTCTTATTTCCAACTGGGCGTGTATTGTGTTTGTAACATCTGGGCGTGTTTACTTGTTTTACTAGCTGGGCGTTGTGAATAGAAGTGAATGATGCTAACAAACACTTCTATTCACAACGCCCAGTTAGTAAAACAAGTAAACACACCCAGATGTTACAAACACAATACACGCCCAGTTGGAAATAAGAGAAAACACGCCCAGTTGTCCATTAGAAAGGCTCATTTGCATAAATATAAAATTGCTCATAACTTGGCCAAAAATTATAGTTTTTCAAAAGAAAAAAACGTTGCTGTTATCTACATTGCAGCGCCGATCACATGCAAAAGGAGATAGGGATTTGATAATCTGGTGACTGAGCCTCTTTAATGTAACTTTTTTTGGTTTGTGCACATTATGGTTAATTGATGTAGACAGTATCCACACAAGAAAAATTCCAGTTCTAAGAATGTTGGCTTGCTTAGCTCATATCAGGAGCTCATTGCACTCTAAAGGATCAGTGTTGTGAGTGGAGATGGCAGCACAACCAAACCTTAGTCTGTACCTTCTTAGATCCCTATAAGAGAGACAAAAAAAAAAGATACCAGTTTCCAAAAGCATAACAACGCAACGCTACCACTTGATAAATTATTGTATTTATTGTACTCACAAACATCCTCAATATAAGGGCATATCAATTAACATCAAACAACCAAATGCCAATGACCAACATGTGGCCCAACTCGAGTTTTACCGGACATCTTATTTAGGGGAATGTGTTGCAATGATAAATGATTGTTCATATATACAGGTAAGCATTCGAATCGCAATAAAATAATTCCAAAAAACTAAATGCAAATATAAAGAAATGTAATAAACAAAAGCAACACAGATACAATTCGATAAATACGCTGTGTCCATAGAAGGTGTGTCTCCATAGACCAATAAATAGGTTGTATATTGTACATAAAACCAAAACAAAAAACATATTAGCCACTTTGCTTTATATACAGAATAAGGCTAAAATTATCTTATATACATTTTCTAAAGTTTGTTTGTTTGAAGCCCGATTTTTCATTGATTTAAAATCAGGGTATCGCTATTTTTGATTGGACACGCGTTCCCCAGCTAACGGATTGCACTGACAGGCTCCGCCCCCTATTCATGACGTGGCAGCCCATAATGGGCTGCAACGTACATCATACCTCGCTGAATTGCCTAACACAGCAGCACTGCAATGTTGACCACAGCGGGTTTACACAGAGGCAGGGCAGTTGTCCTGTCTCGTATAATTGAGGGACTAAAATGCATGGAGAAGCAATGACCGATTGAGGGCTAAAATGCATGGAGAAGCAATGAGCGATGGAGGGACTAATGGTAAAGATGAGGAGCGAGGAAAAATGATGCTAAATGGGCATGAATCAGAATTCCCCACCCCTCATCCACCACTTTGTAGTTTAGTCTAGGATCACTGGCTTAGGACTTTTATTTCCTAAAGGGAATACATTTTTTTTGATCATGTGATCATAGTGTTAAGGATATTTAATGGTGCTTCCAATAACATTGGGTCCGGTGTCCCCAGTATTCCACCCGTACTTACGGACCCATTTTCTCTGCACTAACCGGCAGCCCCTTCTCTCTATCAGTGCTTTAAAAAGAGAAAGGGCAGCCCTTTCGGGCAGAGTTTCAGCAGCGATTGAAAGTAAAAGAAGTTCATACGTACCGTTGTCTTGGTGATGCATCCATCTTGACATCCAGTCGGACCTCCCTGGATGACGCGTCAGTCCATGTGACCGCTGCAGCCTTTGATTGGCCTGTGATTGGCTGCAGCGGTCACATGGGATGAAACGTCAGCCCAGGAGGCCGGACTCGAGGAAGAAGCAGGTAAGTTAACTTTTAATACTCTCTAATTATTATGCAGGTCGTGCTCCCATATAAAGTATGGGAGCACAGTCTGTGTAAAGCAAAAACAGGACATGTCCTATCTTTTGTGGAGCCTATCGCAGAGGTAGAAATCTACGCGATTATTTGGTGCATAGTCATCATTCTGGAGGGACTCCGGTGTCAAAAAAATTGGCTAAAGACATCGTTCACTGGCTCTCATCCATGTGGCCGATATTCTTTTTGCCATCTAATGGTTACTACAAAAGAATTTATTAATCCACTTGACAACAGATCGTATCGGATTAAAGAATTTATCAATTGCCGTAGTAAGGGAGTTATTTATATAGCGAGCTGTTCCTGTCCTAAGCTATATGTCGGTAAGAAAATACAAGAGCTACGGAGGAGAATCTCTAAACATCTAAGCACCATAAATCTAAAAGAGGATATGCCACTATGTAGGCATATCCGTCTCGTACATGATGGTGATGTCCGCTCCTTGAAATTTTGGGGCGTCACACAGTTTAAACTTGGCCCCAGAGCAGGTAACCTGGACCGCAAGCTACTACAGGAGGAGGCACGTTGGATCCACCGCCTGGGATCTCTTAGCCCTGGTGGTCTTAATGAGGGATTTACTTTTGCGGCTTTTCTGTGAACCCTACATTAATTTATAGACTGGAGTTAATCTCTAGTCACTGTTTTCACTTTGTCAACTACATTGTCAAATGAACTCTTAGTTATCTGCCTTACCATATATTTTTCTGCATAAATATATTAGTACTGGTTATACTCAGTATTTGCTTTAGGTACCCCCCAGGCTACAGTCTGGTAAGCGACACAGCGGCTGTGTTCATACTTTGTCCTGGTTCTATTCACTGCCTAGTCTCTATTCCATCTTCTTTTTGTCATTCTCACAGTAGCTGACTCAGAAGGTTTGGCTTGTATTTAAACTTGAAGATTGAAATATACTTACCTCTTTATGTATCTACGCATGTCCTTTTAGATGACCCCTATATGTGTCCGGCATATAGAACAATCCTGTTCACACTACTCTAGTAGATCTGTGCGGTTATTAGTCTGCACACAGAATTAGATACTTATTAGCAGTCTCTGATATCATGTTGTACATTAGCCCTATTTATCCTAATGTCGGCACATTTACCTATAGACATATGGATAGCCTTCTTAGATCACGGCAATATTACGGCGCTGTCTAGAGCAACTATTCATATTATGATCAATTACCCCACTGCACCCAAGCGTATAAACTCGGTTGTCTATTTACTACCTTGGACATTAGTTTTCTATCACCCTGTTCCTCCTTAGTGCGCCTGTGCATCGATCTGGGAACTTGTGTGTATCACGGCAATGTTATAGTGCTTTGCATAGGGATTTCTATGTTACCCTCAATTACTACACTGCGCGTGTGCGCTTGACTGATACTCACTGGTTGTTCTGCCGAGCCAGTGATTGGTAGTGCCGTCCGTCTATCAACAGGGAAGGAGGCTTGGCCCTCCACTCCTCTCCTGATAGGTCATAGACTGATTGGAGACATGTGTGTAGAGACTCGCAGTGAATATATAATTAGGCTGACTCCGCCGCTCGCTGTCATTGGCCCCGATACCCCTGAAGACGCTACATCGTAGCGAAACATATCGGGGGGGCTTCTACCTTCATTTTAATATCTGTCCTATTGACACTTTAGAATTTAACTATCAATTTACTGAATGTGGAGCTCTGTGGCTGTGGCACTTAGCCCTTTCTAACACAGAGTCTCTACGTCTGGCACTATGCTGACTGCTGTCAGAAATGGACACTAACTTTTAAACTTTATGTAGTCTGTCCTGTTGCAAATCTAATAAAGACTTTTTTATTTATTTTTTCATAATAGTTGGAAAACAGGGCTTCTTTTTGCTGGTAGGCAACCGCTTTTGAATTTAACTGTTTGACGCCCACCAACTATTGAGGTCCTGTTCTTTGTATTCATTTCTACGGCACGGACACCTATCTGCAAATATACAGGAAGGTGTCCATGGGCAATAGAAGTGAATGGGTCCGTAATTACGGACTAATTCTACGGTCGTTTGCATGGGGCCTTACAACACATAATTGGGTATTTCAATAGTGAGCTTTTAGGGTATGTTCACACGATGAGAGGCATTTACGTGTGAAAAGACAGACTGTTAACAGCTGCCTCGTTTCACACGTAAATGCTCCTCCTCGCATTTTGCGAGCCGTCTGAGACGCTCGTAAATCTTGAGCTGTGCTTCATTGAGTTCAATGAAGAACAGCTCAAATTACGTGGCAAAGAAGTGCCCTGCACTTCTTTGCCAAGGCAGTCCATTTACGCGTCGTCGTTTGACAGCTGTCAAACGACGACGCGTAAATTACAGGTCGTCTGCACAATACGTCGGCAAACCCATTCAAATGAATGGGCAGATGTTTGCCGACGTATTGTACCCCTATTTTCAGACGTAAATCGAGGCATAATACGCCTCGTTTACGTCTGAAAATAGGTCGTGTGAACCCAGCCTAACTCTATCTATACCGTAAGTCAACCTCCCGAGCAACGCCGGGTATAAAAGCTAGTTTTATGTAATTAGTATAATCGCAAAAACTAAAAAGAAATCATAATATACCACAAATGTTATTAATTTGACAAAGGATTATTATAAAGAGAGCATTTAATCCATTCAAACAAGTAGTTTCCAATCAGACTGATAGTGTAAAAAAATTTATTAATAAAAATGAAACCATCATCATAACTGGTACATTTATCGTACTGTTCACCCGATAATGGTGATCATGTGAATCTTGATAGCCAATCACCAGTTATTTGATCAAAATGAAGAGTAGCAATCAGTCAGGATTTAACCCAGAATTTGATATCCAGCATGCCAGAACCAATTGCAGAAGTCTTGAAAAAGAATTGTCAACACTGTAAATATGGAGTCTTTGCATAAACTTAATGTATTTGTCAATAAAAGTTTAAAAACGGATGAAATACTTATAATTGTACCTCAGTATATCATAGAAACATCTGACTAAAAGATCTAAATATACTGAAGCAGCAAACTTTGTGGAAACCAAAATTTGTGCCAGTCTCAAAACTTTTGGCCATGATATAGACCAGGGGTCTCAAGCACGCGGCCCGCGGGCCGCATGCGTCCCCTGGGGCTGTCATCTGCGGCCCGCTGGACACAGAGCCGCTAGCATCGGCTCGAGACTCTGGAATTCCCTGACATCGCTGTCCACATATGAACAGCGATGTCTGGGGCTTCCCCTGAGCCGGAGTCCCGAGCAGAGCGCTGGTGTCGGCTCTGCTCCTGGACTCTGTGGAATTCCCTGACATCGCTGTCCACATATGAACAGCGATGTCTGGGGCTTCCCCAGAGCCGGAGTCCCGAGCAGAGCGCTGGTGTCTGCTCTGCTCCGCGACTCTGTGGAATTCCCTGACATCGCTGCACATATATGGACAGTGTGTCAGGGTCTTGCCCAGAGCGGAGCAGAGCGCTGGTGTCAGCTCTGCTCCTGGACTCTGTGGAATTCCCTGACATCGCTGTCCACATATGAACAGCGATGTCTGGGGCTTCCCCAGAGCCAGAGTCCCGAGCAGAGCGCTGGTGTCGGATCTGCTCCGGGACTCTGTGGAATTCCCTGACATCGCTACCCATATATGGACAGTGTGTCAGGGTCTTGCCCAGAGCGGAGCAGAGCGCTGGTGTCGGCTCTGCTCCTGGACTCTGTGGAATTCCCTGACATCGCTGTCCACATATGGACAGTGTGTCAGGGTCTTCCCCAGAGCGGAGTCCCGGGCAGAGCGCTATTATCGGCTCTGCTCCGGGACTCTGGGGAAGCCTCTGACATCGCTGTCCATACATCGACAATGATGTCAGGGGCTTCCCCAGAGCAGGAGTCCCAGTGATGTCAGGAGCACTGCTGGAGTCCCAGGAAGAGCCTACTAGCGCTCTGCCTGGGACTCCAGCTCTGGGCAAGCCCCTGACATCACTGGGGCAGCCTCTACAGAGGGCACTGGGGCAGCCTCTACAGAGGGCACTGGGGCAGCCTCTACAGAGGGCACTGGGGCAGTCTCTACAGAGGGCACTGGGGCAGCCTCTACAGAGTGGACTGTGGCAGCCTCTACAGAGGACACTGTGGCAGCCTCTACAGAGGGCACTGTGGCAACCTCTACAGAGGGCACTGTGGCAGCCTCTACAGAGGGCACTGTGGCAGCCTCTACAGAGGGCACTGGGGCAGCCTCTACAGAGGGCACTGGGGCAGCCTCTACAGAGGGCACTGTGGCAGCCTCTACAGAGGGCACTGTGGCAGCCTCTACAGAGGGCACTGTGGCAGCCTCTACAGAGGGCACTGTGGCAACCTCTACAGAGGGCACTGTGGCAGCCTCTACAGAGGGCACTGTGGCCTTATCTACAGAGGGCATTGTGGCCTTATCTACAGAGGGCACTGTGGCCTTATCTACAGAGGGCACTGTGGCCTTATCTACAGAGGGCACTGTGGCCTTATCTAGGGGTGTGTTGCATTATCCAGAGAGGGCACTGCGGCAGCCTCTACAGAGGGCACTGCGGCAGCCTCTACAGAGGGCACTGCGGCAGCCTCTACAGAGGGCACTGCGGCAGCCTCTACAGAGGGCACTGTGGCCTTATCTACAGAGGGCACTGTGGCCTTATCTACAGAGGGCACTGTGGCCTTATCTACAGAGGGCACTGTGGCCTTATCTACAGTGGGCACTGTGGCCTTATCTACAGAGGGCACTGTGGCCTTATCTACAGAGGGCACTGTGGCCTTATCTAGGGGTGTGTTGCATTATCCAGAGAGGGCACTGCGGCAGCCTCTACAGAGGGCACTGCGGCAGCCTCTACAGAGGGCACTGCGGCAGCCTCTACAGAGGGCACTGCGGCAGCCTCTACAGAGGGCACTGCGGCAGCCTCTACAGAGGGCACTGCGGCAGCCTCTACAGAGGGCACTGTGGCGTTATCTACAAGTGGGTGTGTGACAGTATCTGAAGAGGACACTGGCATTATCTAGGGGTGTGTTGCATTATCTACAGAGGGCACTGTGGCCTTATCTACAGAGGGCACTGTGGATTTATCTACAGAGGGCACTGTGGCCTTATCTACAGAGGGCACTGTGGCCTTATCTATAGAGGGCACTGTGGCCTTATCTACAGAGGGCACTGTGGCCTTATCTAGGGGTGTGTTGCATTATCCAGAGAGGGCACTGCGGCAGCATCCACAGAGGGCACTGCGGCAGCATCCACAGAGGGCACTGCGGCAGCATCCACAGAGGGCACTGCAGCACTATCTAAAAAGGGGCTGCCCAATCTTGACATGTGTGCTAACTGAGCCGCCGGACTGCATTTAGCGATACTTAAACTGGAAAGCTGGATTGTTGAAATAAGCACGTGGAGAAATATCTCAAATTTTAAACCTAGCGCTATTATTATAGTAATGTAGGGTTATAGTAGTTCAAATAACTAATTGATTAACAATAATTTTGTATTGTATCAAATTTGAAAGTAATGCGGCCCGTCAACTTCCCATTTTTTCTATATGCGGCCCACTTACCCGGCCGAGTTTGAGACCCATGATATAGACTGTGAAAGTTACGTGTCTGAAATGTATGTAATGTGTAAGTGACATGTATGCAGCATGTGTATATTGTGTGAGTGGCTTGTGTGCAGCATGTTTGTAATGTGTGAGTGACAAAAATAGATCAAAGGAGGAGCAGCACTGTGACAATGAATCAAAGAATGGTCGGTACTATGCTTCAAATATAAGGAGTGACCTCTCCCTGTATTATGAATATCCCCAAAATAAAGAGCACGGAAGCAGCACTCAAAACAAAGGAGGAGTTTAATCACCCAGCAGATGCAATGTTTCACTTCCTCAATGGAAGCATTTTCAAGCAAATTGTGATAACAGCACAAATATAGAGAGAGCATAGCTCAATTAACAAGTGCTATAAATATTGGCAATTATACAAATAATGCAAAAAAATCACAGTATGTAACAGTGTATCAAAATACAATTAAAACGTGTTAAAAGTCAAGTCATGACATATAATTTTAGAAAACTGTTGGATCATATTATAACAACCATGTGCATTTAAATAAGTGTAGTACACTAATTGAATTTAAATAGTGATCATTATTAAAATCTGAAAAAGCTGACACTCACCAATCTAAACATATTTTTCTCCTGAACGGATTCCATATGTGTCGAGTAAGAGATTCTCTGCGTCTCGAGCACAGAGTTGTGCATGCCCAAACACTAGCTGTCCATTGGGTATAGCCATACACGTGTTCTATGGTTACCATGACACAGTACAACAGAGGGGCAACAAACGTCCCTAACCTAAAATAAGGGAGTGTTCTTGCCGCGCAGGCGCTGTTAAGTTAGATGTGCTCTATAGCACCATCTTTGGCTAGGGTGAACTGCCAATACAATATGCCCATATTTACAATCAAAATAAGAATATATTAAAATAAGTATACCAGTATTATGACCAAGTCATGAATAATATCTCCTGTATTAATAACGGAGTGTATAGTAGTTGTATGATACACAAATCGAACACAGGCTTGAATATATTTAATGCCTTACGTCCATATTCCCCACATCTTCGTATGCGAGAACTTTGAGTCTCAGTTATCCACTCCACCAATATGTAGATCTATAATCAACACAGAGATATATGGTGAAGACCAATCCGGGATCTATGGCTAAGAGAAACAACCAAAGCTCCCTTATACGGGAAATATATCAATGAATCAGAAAAAAAGGATCATAAATAATCCCTTTTGTTAAAAATTGATTACAGTGCAAATATACAACAAAGTTGTTGTCATGCCCATGGCCGCGGGCCGTCAGGCTCACTCACCTCCTGACGGCGGCAGCCATGGATCTTCGAGCGCTGGCCCCAGCCTCCTCCTCAGGAGACGCCAGTGCTCACCTCTGCTTACCTCTGCCGGGTCCTGTAGGGTGCACGCTCGTGCCCGTTATTTAAGGGACCAGCATGTGCACCTGAGTTTAAGTTGAAATTAGCCCTTGTGCATCCTGGACTATAAGAGGGGCCCAGCCCCTTCCTGCCTTGTTTGAGCGTTGTTGTCTTACCTTAAGTTTGTCTAAACAAATGGTCTCCTAGTGTTTCCCAGTTCCCAGTGTTTCCCATTCCTGCTACCTGTAACCTGTGTCCTGTGCTATCCTGGTCAAGTGTCGTGTTGAGCTGAAGTCGTGCTATGCTGTATACCACGCCTGGCACCTGCCTGCTGCCTGTCCGAGCTACCACAGGTACACTATACGAACTAAAGACCGTGACCTGTGTCCTGTTGGCCAGATGCCATAACGTCAAGGCGGTACAGCCCAGTGGGTCCACGTACCCAACGTGACAGTACGCTCAGGCCATGAACCCCGCCGTTCAATCCAAGACCATGATGACAACACAAGGGATGCAGGCGAATATGCAAGACCTCTGGTCTCAACAAGATCAACACCGCCAGACCTTAAACAGTATTGCACGTCGGCTGGAGGTGCAAGCCGCCGATCCTCCTACTACACCTCCTGGCAGTATTGATCCTCTGACTACACCTCCTGGCAGTGCTGATTCCCGATTTTCTTTGCCACTTCCTGAACGCTATGATAGAGACGCAAGAACCTGCCGTGGATTTTTGAACCAGTGTCAGATGCACTTCAGCCTGTATGCAAGGCCATTTTCGTCTGATGGCGCAAGGGTCGCTTTCATCGTCTCTCTCCTCACTGTCAGGGCCCTTGCATGGGTGAATCCTAACTGGGAGAGACAAGGACCAGAGACCCGTGACCTCCAGGGGTTCCTCCGGACATTTTGCACGGTGTTTGAGGAGCCTGGATGTGTCTCGTCTACAGCCGCCTCCTTGCTGAAACTACACCAGGGAAACACCTCCGTGGGCGAGTACGCCATCCACTTCCGCATCTTGGCGGGAGAACTGTTGTGGAACAATGAGGCTCTGGTGGCTACATTCTGGCTGGGACTGTCTCCTAACATTAAGGACAAACTTGCCGCTCGAGATGTACCGTCTACCCTGGATGACCTCATCCTTCTGGCCGCCCGGATTGATAAGGATCTGAGAACGGCTCCATGAAGTTCATTGGGAAAGAGGACTCCCTAGTCCGGTCCCTACTTTGCAGCAACCCCTGCTGTCCTCAGATGCCGATCCTCCTAAGGAGTCTGTGAGGATGGACCAGTTTAAGCTATCTACCCAGGAGAGACAACACAGACCCACCTCGGGACTCTGTCTATATTGCGGCCTCGGAGGCCATCTTGTGCGTCTGTGTCCCCAAAAGCGCCAAAGCCTAGGGTTGGTAGGAGAGACAACCTTGGATAAAGAAGGACTTTCGTCTAAATTGTTCATTCCCATGACCATAATGTCCGGAGAAAAAACTAATCGGGTCTCTGCGTATCTGGACTCTGGATCCACTGCTAATTTCATTTGTAAAGACCTGGAGGATCTTCTCCGATTGCCCAATACCCCTCTGGAAAGTCTGTTGATGTTTGCATCTGTAAATGGACTACCTCTGCCAAACCCAGTTATAGCTGTGACCAAGCCGCTGAGGCTCCAAGTGGGAGCTCTCCATTCCAAGCTCCTCTCGTTCTTTGTCTTGCCCAGGGCCGTTAACCCCGTGCTGCTGGGTCTGCCTTGGCTCCGACTACATGCCCCAGTCCTGGACTGGAACTCTGGAGAGGTTCTCTAGTGGGGCCTTGAGTGTCTCGACCGTTGCCTGGCATGGATTCGTTCGGCTCAGCCTCCTCTGCCTCAGTCATTGGCAGGATTGCCTGGTCATTATGCTACATTTTCGGACATCTTCAGCAAGAAATAGGCGGAGACGCTGGCCTCACACCAGGTGTATGACTGTCCTATCGAGATGATCCCTGGTGCATCCCTTCCCTGTGATAGGGTATATCCTCTCTCCTTGCCAGAGACTCTGTCCATGTCCGCCTATGTTAAAGCGTACTTGGAGAGGGGCTTCATACAGAAGTCCTCCTCCCCGGCAGGAGCCAGGTTCTTCTTCGTCAAGAAAAAGGATGGTTCCCTGCATCCTTGTATCGACTACCGGGTTCTCAACCAGATCACGGTGAAAAATAGATATTCGTTGCCATAGATCTCAGAACTGTTTGTTCATATATGTGTTGCCAAGATTTTTTCCAAACTAGACCTGCCTGGGACTTACAACCTAATCCGGATTCGCTGGGGTGATGAATGGAAGACAGCATTTAACCCCTTCCCGCTCCTGGACATACTATTAGATCATGGCAGCTGTATCGTTCGCGCTCCATGACCTAATAGTACGTCTCGGGAGTAACGGCCGTTTCGGCCGTCCTCCCGACACGTACAGGATCTGTGACAGCTGCTGTTTCGTACAGCAGCTGTCACAGCTCCTACAGCGGGAACCGATCGCTGTGTCCCCGCTGATTAACCCCTTAAAAGCCGCATTCTATAGAGAGCGCGGCTTTTTAGGGTTTAAGCTGCCATCGCCGGCCTGCTACACGATAGCGGCCGGCGATGGTGACTATGGCAACCGGACACCAAACAATGGCGTCCGGCTATGCCATAGACGGAAGCCTAGTGGGTCCTGACAACGTCAGGACCCACTATGCTTGCTGTCAGTGAGTAGCTGACAGTTCTAATACACTGCACTACGCATGTAGTGCAGCGTATTAGATTAGCGATCAGGGCCTCCTGCCCTCATGTCCCCTAGTGGGACAAAGTAATAAAGTAAAAAAAAAGTAAAAAAAAAGATGTGTAAAAATAAGAAAATAAACGTTTTAAAAGTATTAAAAGTAAAAATCCCCCTTTTTACCTTATCAGTCATTTATTATTAATAAAAATATATAAACAAACAAATAAACTATACATAACTGGTATCGCCGCGTCCGTAACGGCCTGAACTACAAAATTATTTTGTTATTTATCCCGCACGGTGAACGCCGTAAAAGAAAATAATAATAAACCGTACCAGAATCACAATTGTTTGGTCACTTCACCTCCCAAAAAATGGAATAAAAAGAGATCAAAAAGTCGCATGTACCTAAAAATGGTACTGATCGAAACTACAGTTCATTACGCAAAAAAATAAGTCCTCGCACGGCTTTATTGATAGAAAAGTTATGGCTCTTAGAATATGGTAACACAAAAAGTGAATGATTTTTTACAAAACTTATTTTATTGTGCAAACGCCATAAGACATAAAAAAAACCTAAAAATATATGGTATCGCCATAATCGTATCGCCCCGCAGAATAAAGTGAATATGTGATTTATAGCGCACGGTGAACGCTGTAAAAAAAAATTAATAAAAAAACAATAGTAGAATTGCTGTTTTTTAGTCACCACGCCACCTAAAAATAGAATAAAAACTGATCAAAAAGCCACATGCACCCCAAGAAAACTACAATGGATTCCTCAAGGGGTCTTGTTTCCAAATTGGGGTCACTTTTGGGGGGTTTCCAATGTTTTGGCACCACAAGACCTCTTCAAACCGGACATGGTGCCTAATAAAAAAGAGGCCTCAAAATCCACTAGGTCCTCCTTTGCTTTGGAGGCCGGTGCTTCAGTCCATTACCGCACTAGGGCCACATGTCAGATATTTCTCAAAACTGCAGAAACTGGGCAATACGTATTAAGTTGCGTTTCTCTGATAAATCCTTTTGTGTTATAAAAAAAATGGTATAAAGAGTATTTTCTGACAAAAAAAAATATTTACATTTCACCTCTACTTTGCTCTAAATTTCTGTGAAACACCTAAAGGGTTCATAAACTTTCTAAATGCTGTTGTGAATATTTTCAGGGGTCTAGTTTCTAAAATGGGGTGTTTGATAGGGGTTTCTAATATATGGACCCCTCAAAGCTACTTCAGAACTGAACTGTAACCTAAAAAAATAAATAAATTAGGCAATACTTCGCTTCTTACATTATACTGATAATGAGCCGTGCCCACCCCGAGATGACCCCAGTTTTGACCATTTGTATAAACGAAGACCCCTATTAGACCGTTTCAGTGCCCGGTTTTCCCAAGCATTCACCCCCGAGACGTGTATTTACCCCAATTTTATTTTGTAAAAAGAGGTGCAAAGTCTGCTATAAGAGGGGGATAAGGGTGGACACAATATATCAATGTAAGGCGTGTCCTGAAAAACCAGAGCTCTGTATGAAAGAGTGTTTTAAAATGTATCATACATCCCTTGGTTTTTAATTTACCCCAATTTTACTTACCCTGATGTACTCCGCACAGCTTATCCCCCCTCGTCTTTCCCCTCTGGGCCCTGCTGTGAGCCCAGGCAGCAGATAACAGCCACATGTAGGGTATTGCCATACCCGGGAGAACCCACATTACAGTTTATGGGTTGTAGGTATCTGGTCAAAATGCTCACTACACCTCTAGACGAATGCCTTAAGGGTGTAGTTTTTAAAACGGGGTCACTTCTTGTGGGTTTCAACTGTACTGGTACCTCAGGGGCTTCTGCATACATGACTTCGCACTAGAAAATCCCCAGTAGGCCAAATGGTGGTCCTTTCCTTCTGAGCCCTCCCATGGGCCCAAACGGCAGTTTATCACCACAAATGGGGTATTGCGGCACTCAGAACAAATTGCGCAACAGAAAGGGGTATTTTGTTTCTTGTGAAAATAACACATTTTCAGCCAAAACTACATATTATTTGAAAAAAATTATTTTGTTTTAATTCCCAGCCCAATTCAAATAAGTTCTGTGAAAAAACTATAGAATCAAAATGGTCACAACACCCATAAATGAATTCCTTGAGGGGTGTAGTTTCCAAAATGGGGTGATTTGTGGTTGTTTTTCATTGCTTTGATACCTCTGGGGCTCTGCAAATGCGACATGGCACCCGAAAACCAAACCAGCAAAATCTGCACTCCAAAGAACACACGGCGCTCCTTCCCTTCTGAGGCCTCCCATGGGCCCAAACGGCAGTTTTTCGCCACAAATGGGGTATTGCTGCACTCAGGAGAAATTGGGCAACAAAATTAGGTATTTTGTTCCCTGTGAAAATAAGAAATTCTGAGCTAAAATGACATCTTATTGGAAAAAATGACATTTATTTCATTTCACAGCCCAATTCTTATAGGTGCTGTGAAAAAACTGTGCGGTCAAAATTGTAACAACAACCATATTTGAATTCCTTGAGGGGTGTAGTTTCCAAAATGGGGTCACTTCTGGTGGGTTTCCTTTGCTTTGATACCTCTGAGGCTCTTCAAATGCGACATGGCACCCGAAAACCAATCCAGCAAAATCTGGACTCCAACAAACACATAGCGCTCCTTTCCTTCTGAGCCCTCCCATGGGCCCAAACGGCAGTTTATCACCACAAATGGGGTATTGCCGCACTAAGGACAAATTGGGCAACAAAATGGGGTATTTTGTTCCCTGTGAAAATAAGAAATTTTGATCACAAATGACATTTTATTGGAAAAATTAAATTTTTTTCATTTCACAGCCCAATTTAAATACGTGCTGTGAAAAAACTGTGGGGTCAAAATGGTAACAACAACCATAAATGAATTCCTTGAGGGGTGTAGTTTCCAAAATGGGGTCACTATTGGGGGATTCCTACTGTTTTGGCACCTCAATACCTTTTCAAACCTAGCATGCTGCCTAAAATATATTCTAATAAATAAGAGGCCTCAAAATGCACTAGGTGCTTCTTTGCTTCTAGGGCTTGTGTTTTATTCCACGAGCGCAGTAGAGCCACATGTGGGACATTTCTAAAAACTGCAGAATCTGGACAATACATATTTAGTAGTTTTTCTCTGGTCAAACCTTCTGTATTACAGAAAAAAAATTGAATAAAATTGAAATTCAGCAAGAAAAATGAAATTTGCAAGTTTCACCTCCACTTTGCTTTAATTCCTGTGAAATGCCTGAAGGGTTAAAAAACTTTCTAAATGCTGTTTTGAATACTTTGAGGGGTCTAGTTTTTAAAATGGGGTGTTTTATCAGGGTTTCTAATACATAGGCCCCTCAAAGCCACTTCAGAACTCAAGAGGTACCTTAAAAAAAAGGCTTTTGAAATTTTCTTAAAAATATGAGAAATTGCTGTTTATGTTCTAAGCCTTGTAACGTCCAAGAAAAATAAAAGAATGTTCAAAAAACGATGCCAATCTAAAGTAGACATATGGGAAATGTGAACTAGTAACTATTTTGGGTGGTATAACCGTCTGTTTTACAAGCAGATGCATTTAAATTCTGAAAAATTCAATTTTTTCCAAATTTTCTCTAAATTTTGCAATTTTTCACCAATAAACACTGAATATATTGACCAAATTTTACCACGAACATGAAGCTCAATGTGTCTCGAGAAAACAGTCTCAGAATCGCTTGGATAGGTTTAAGCATTCTGACGTTATTACCACATAAAGTGAAATATGTCAGATTTGAAAAATGGGCTCTGAGCCTTAAGGCCAAAACTAGGCTGCGTCCTTAAGGGGTTAACACCTGTGACGGACACTATGAATATCTAGTAATACCCTTCGGCCTGTATAATGCTTCCAGGAGTTCATTAATTACATCTCCCGTGACCTCCTCTATGTTTGTGTTGTGGTCTATCTTGATGACATCTTGATTTTTTCACCAGATCCTATGACTTATCAGAGACATGTCCGTCAAGTTTTGCTGCGGTTAAGGGAGAATCGCCTGTATACCAAGTTGGAGAACTGCGTGTTTGAGAGAGATGTGCTACCGTTCCTGAGCTACATCGTCTAGAATCCATGTCTCAAGATGGATCCTGAAAAGGCAAAGTGCGTCCTGGAATGGCCATGCCCTCAAGGCTTGAGAGCCATACAGTGCTTTCCGGGATTCGCCAATTTTTACAGACAGTTCATTCCAAACTTCTCCTCACTGACATATCCTATCTTGATCCTCACCAAGAAGGGCATGGACTCCAGAGGCAGAGTCCGCATTCAATAGCCTGAAGAGTGCCTTCACGTCAGCCTCTATCCACCATCATCTTGATGTTTCTCGACAGTTCTCGTCGGAGGTGGATGCCTCCTCTGTCGGTACTAGTGCACTCCTGTTCCAGAGAGATTCCAAGGGCAAGTCAATGGTATGTGGGTATTTCTCTAAGCTCTTCTTTTCTGCAGAACGCATCTACTCTATTGGGGATCGGGAGATACTGGCCATCAAATTGGCTCTGGAGGAGTGGAGACATCTACTAGAGGGCACAGCTCATCCCATCCTGATTTTTACGGACCACAAGAATCTCACCTATCTCCAGACGGCCCAACGGCTGAACCCTCGTCAGGCCAGGTGGTCGCTGTTCTTTACCAGATTCCCGTTTGAGCACGATTATCACCCAGCTGACATAAATGTGTGGGGCGATGCCTTGTCCAGGTCATTCGAGACAGAGGACACCATGGAAGATCCACAGAATATTATTGACCCGTCTTGCCTTGTCTCTGTCAAGCCCCTGCAAGTTAGGGACATTCCTCCAGGGAAGACCTTTGTGCGCCTGGCTGATAGAGGGAGATTCCACCGCTGGGGGCACTGCTCTAGAATGGCAGGTCACGCGGGTACCCGTAAGACCCAAGACCTGATTGCCCATCATTTCAGGTGGCCCACGCTGCCCAAGACATCATGGACATAGTTTCTTCCTGCTCGGTGTGTGCAGATAACAAAGTCGCTCACTCCAGACCTGCTGGCCTGCTCCAGCCGCTACCTGTGCCCGATGCTCCCTGGCAGCGTATAGCTATGGTGTAAGGGTTTGCCAGACACAGGCTCTGTGTCGACGCCCGGGGTTAATCAGCCCTTATCAGCTCCAAGGTCTCCTAGAGTGACGCGATCTGTTACTACTCAGGCTTGCAGGCTGAGGAGAGGGAGAACCTATCACAGCCTGGCCTGACGGTTCTGCTCCCACCCTTGGTCTATTTATACCCTCACATGCAGCATGCTCCTTGCCTATGCTTGTCTGGTTTTCCTAGCTCTGCGATTCCTGCTATTCACCCTATTGACTGCCGTTACTTACCTGACACTGACTTGCCTGACTATTCTCCTGCTCTGATTTTGCTACTACGTACTCCCCTGGTTTGATTCGGCTCGTTCACCACTGCCTGTTGCTCACGGTGTCTCCGTGGGCAACTGCCCCTACCCCCCCCTTGCTTCTGTGTGCCCTTGTCTTGTGTTGTCTGTCTTGCACTCACTGAGCGTAGGGACCGTTGCCCAGTTGTACGCCGTCACTTAGGACGGGCTGTGCAAGTAGGCAGGGACTGAGTTGCGGGTAGATTAGGGCTCACCTGTCCGTCTCCCTACCCCGATTCGTTACATATGGACTTTGTTACTGACCTGCCTCCCTCTGCGGGATGCAGTGTTGTCTGGGTGGTGGTGGACCGATTTTTGAAGATGGCCCACTTCTGCTCCTCAACTGGCCGAGCTTTACATCCAACACATCTTCTACCTGCAAGGCTTGCCGCGGCATATTGTGTCTGATCGGGGGGGGTCCAGTTCACCTCTAGGTTCTGGAGAGCCCTCTGTCGACTCCTCAATGTGAGATTGAACTTTTCCTCAGCCTACTATACTATAATCCAATGGTCAAGTCGAGAGGATCAATCAGATCTTAGAGAACTACGTACGCCACTTTGTCTCCAAACAGCATGATGACTGGGTGCGGCTTCTTCCGTGGGCTGAGTTCTCGTATAATAATCACACTAGCGAGTCCACAAGGAATACACAGTTCTTCATTGGCTACGGCCAACACCCACAAATTTCTCTCCCGGTGCCCGTTATGTCCGAGGTACCAGCAGCTGATTCTGCTTCTAGGGACTTCCTGCAGATCTGGCAGCAGACTCGATCCTCCATCCTACTGACAGTCGACCGCATGAAACGGCAGACAGACACTAGGAGTAGAGTACCTTCTAAATTTCTCCCTGGCACAAAGGTCTGGCTGTCCCCCAGGAATATCCGACTGAGGGTGCCATCATACAAATTTGTTTCCAGGTTCTTTGGACCCTTCGAGATCCTACAGCAGATCAACCCTGTCGCCTACAAGCATCGTCTGCCTCTTACCCTCAAGATCCCCAACTCCTTCCATGTCTCCCTCCTGAAGCTGGTGGTTCTGAACCGCTATACCAAGACTCCTAGCCCTGCGGTTGCCTCCAGCGGTCCTTCAGACACCTTCGAGGTTAAGGAGATCTTGGATACCAAGAGAGTAAGAGGAAGAACTTTTTATTTGGTGGATTGGAAGGGGTTTGGTCCTGAAGAGAGGTCCTGGGAGCCAGAGGAGAACCTCAATGCTCCTACCCTTCTGAAGAAGTTTCTCTCTCGCTCTGGCCCCAAGAGGAGGGGGCGTAAGAGGGGGGATACTGTCATGCCAATGGCCGCGGCCCGTCAGGCACACTCACCTCCTGACGGCTGCAGCCATGGATCTGCGAGCGCTGGCCCCAGCCTCCTCCTCAGGAGACGCCAGTGCTCATATCCGCTTACCTCGGCCGGGTCCTGTAGGGTGCGCGTGCAGGCTCGTGCCCACTCTTAAAGGGCCAGGGTGGGCACCTGAGTTTAAGTCTAAATTAGCAAATGAGCACCCTGGACTATAAGAGGGCCCCACCCCTTTCCTGCCTTGCCTCAGCATTGTTGTCTTACTTTAAGTTTGTCTAAGCAAATGGTCTCCTAGTGTTTCCCAGTTCCCAGTGTTTCCCGTTCCTGCTACCTGTAACCTGTATCCCGTGCTATCCTGGTCACGTGCCGTGTTGAGCTGAAGTTGTGCGGTGCTGTATACCATGCCTGGTGTCTGCCTGCTGCCTAGTCCCAGCCGAGCTTGTCGTACTACTGTCCGAGCTACCACAGAAACACTATACGAACTATAGACTGTGACCTATGACCTGTTGGCCAGCTGCCATACCGTCAATTCGGTACGGCCCAGTGGGTCCAAGTACCCAATGTGACAGTTGTACTGTGTTAACCCAGAATCCCATAGAACTCATGGTAAAAACAAAAATATAAATAATAATTTTATTAAATAATAATCTTAAGGACAGAAAAAACGACCATATGTGTCCAATGTTCTTTAGTTCAAATGGTGAGTGTCCAGTAGTAATATCGAAAAACTGACATCATTCTATCTAAAAAAGAAGAAAGAAGGACCTGCCAGACACAGCTTCTGTGTCGACGCCCGTGGTTAATCAGTCTGCATCTGCTCCTAGGTCTGATAGAGTGACTCGATCTGCTACCACTGAGGAGTGGGAAAACCTATCACAGTCTGGCCAGACGGAGCTAGCTCCCGCCCTCGGTCTATTTATACCTTAATTTCCTGCTCTTCCTTGCCTGTGATTCTGTCTGGTTTCCTGGCTCTGCTGTTCCTGCTAGTACTATTGACCTCTGCTTCAAATTGACCCTGGCTTTACTGACTACGCTCCTGCTCTGCTACCTCGTACACTCCTGGTTTGACTCGGCTCGTTCACAACTCTTGTTGTTCCCGGTGTTGCCGTGGGCAACTGTCCCATTTCCCTTAGCTTCTGTGTACTCTTGTCTGTTTGTCTGTCATGCACTTATTGAGCGTAGGGACCGTCGCCCGGTTGTACGCCGTTGCCTAGGATGGGCCATGCAAGTGGCGGGTAGATTAGGGCTCACCTGTCTGTCTCCCTACCCCGACATTACAAAGAGCCAATTAACAAAAGATTAATCTGTTACAGTATAATTATTACACTCAAATTCCTTAAACCAAACCTACAAAAAGGAGATGGATAATGAACAGATATCCCAGGGCAAGAGAACACCCCCCCCCCCCCCCCCGTTGACCAACATTGACCACATCAAAAGCTGCATAAACAGAATAGAGCCTCTCAGTTTAACTGGATCAAAAGATCCTATAAATGAGAATAAGATTACGATCATCATTTGAATACATTCAAGGGGTAATCCACATTGAGACCATTAGGGCATAATGAATTCAATCTACTGATCCATTCAACCTCTCGTTGTTTTAGGATCAGTCCTTTGTTGCCACCACGCTTTAACCCTTTCCCGACTTTTGACGTATCCATACGCAAAAGTCGGGTAGGGGAAGTATGTAGCGGGCTCACGCAGTGAGCTCGCTCCATACGATGACGGTGTCGGCTGTATGTTACAGCCGACACTTCAGAGTAACTAGAGGCATCGCGCTCGAGCCCGATTCCACTAGTTTAACTCGATAAATGCCGCGGTCAATACTGACCGCAGCATTTAAATCGTCAGAAAGAGGGGGGCGACCCCCTCTAACAGCTCATCGCGCCCCCCGCAACGCAATCGCAGAGGGGCGATGGTTGCTATGGCTGCCTGGGGGATTAATGAACGCCCCCATGTCCGCAATCATTGTACACCTATTAAGCCTTGCCTCCGGCAGGGCTTAATAGGTGCCTGTCAGAATCACGATATACTGCAATACATTAGTATTGCAGTATGTCGTGCAAGCAATCTAACGATCGCTGGTTGAAGTCCCCTAGGGGGACTAATAAAAAAAGTAAAAATAAGTTAAATAAAGTTTTTTTGGGTGTAAAAAAAAAAAATATTAAAAGTTCAAAAAACCCCCCTTTACCATTTTCCCCCTAGAGCATAGTAAAAAAATAAATAAATAAACATAATTGGTATTGCCGCGTCCGTAAGAGTCTGAACTATTATAATATATCATTATTTAACCCGCACGGTGAACGCCGTAAAAAAATAAAAATTGTAAACGCCAGAATGTCTATTTTTTGGTCACCTCATCTCCCATAAAAAAATGAAATAAAAAGGGATCAAACCGTCGCATTTATACCAAAATGGTATTATTAAAAACTACAGCTTATGACGCAAAAAATAAGCCCTGATACCACTTAATCGACAGAAAAATAAAAAAGTTGTGGCTCTCAGAATTTGGCGACACAAAATAAATTTTCTTTTTTACACTTAGGTTTTCACATGTAAAAGTAGTAAAACATAGAAAAAACTATATATATTTGGTATCGCCGTAATCGTATTGACCCACAGAATAAAGTTAACATGCTGTTTTAATTGCACAGTGAATTCCGTAAAAACAGCGAGCAAAAAACCATGGAGGAATCGCTGTTTTTTTCATTTTCTACCCCACAAATAATTTTTTGACCGTTTCCTAGTACATTATACGGCAAAATAAATGGTGCTACGAAAAACTACAACTCGTCCCGCAAATATCAAGCCCTCATAGTACTATATCGACGTAAAAATAAAAACGTTATGGCTTCTGGAATTTGGGGAGGAAAAAACGAAAATGAAAATCTGAAAGTTGTTTACGACGGGAAGGGGTTAATCAACGAACCCTATCAATAATGGTGAACCTAAGTTGTTGGACAGTGTGTGCCATCTCCATGAAGTGTCGTGACACAGGGAGTTCACTTTTCTTGGTACGTATGCTAGATTTATGGTTATTCAACCTTAATCAACACTCAGTTGTAGTTTCACCCACGTAAATAAAATTGCATGGGCACTGCAGAACTTATATAACAAAATCACTTTTACATATATAGTGAGAATTAATGTTATAGGTTTTTCCAGTAGCAGGGAGTACAAAAACATTGCCTTTGAGCATTATGGCACAACTTTTGCATGATAGATAGGGGAAACAACCCCTGCGTGTCAAATCAGACTGTCCACCTCTATTGAGACCTTTTTACTGAAATCCGTCATGACAAGCCTGTCCCTAAGTTTACGGGGTCTTCTGTAAGAAAATAGTGGAGGAGACTTAAATTCCACTATTTTGTCATTGCAGTTGCCAATAATTCTCCAATGTATCTTAACCCCTTAAGGACACAGCCTATTTTGGCCTTGTGGACACAGCCGATTTTTGCAAATCTGACATGTGTCACTTTATGTGGTAATAACTCCAGAATGCTTTTGCCTATCCAAGCGATTCTGAGAATGTTTTCTCGTGACATGTTGTACTTTATGATACTGAAAAAATGTTGTCGTTACATTCAATATTTATTTGTAAAAAACACCAAAATTTTGAGAAAATTTGCAAAAATCTGCATTTTTCTAAATTGCAATGTATCTGCTTGTAAAACAGATCGTAATACCGCACAAAATATTTACTAGTTAACATTTCCCATATGTCTACTTTATGTTTGCATCGTTTTTTGAATGTGCTTTTATTTTTCTCGGACGTTACAAGGCATAGAAATTTAGCTGCAATTTCTCGCATTTTCAAGAAAATTTCAAAAGGCTATTTTTTCAGGGACCAGTTCAGTTCTGAAGTGGCTTTGAGGGCCTTATATATTAGAAACCCCCTATAAAACACCCCATTTTAAAAACTGCACCCCTAAAAGTTTTCAAAACCACATTCAGAAATTATTTTAACCCTTTAGGCATTTCACAGGAAATAAAGCAAAGCAGAGGTGAAAGTTACAAATTTCTATTTTTTTTTACGAAATTCATTTGTAATACAGTTTTTTCTGTAACACAGAAGGTTTTACCAGAGAAGCGCAACTCAATATTTATTGCCCAGATTCTTCAATTTTTAGAAATATCCCACATGTGGCCCTAGTGCGGTAATGGACTGAAATACAGGCCTCAGAAGCAAAGGAGCACCCAGTGGATTTTGGGGCCTCTATTTTATTAGAATATATTTTAGGCACCATGTCAGGTTTGAAGAGGTCTTGTGGTGCCAAAACCCCCCAAAAGTGACCCCATTTTGGAAACTACACCCCTCAAGGAATTTTTTAAGAGGTATAGTTAGCATTTTTAGCCCACAGGTTTTTTGCTAAATTTATTGGAACTGGTCTGTGAAAATGAAAATCTACTTTTTTTCTGAAAAAACATACGATGTTTTAGATTTTACAAGGAATAAAGGAGAAAAAGCACCCCAACATTTATAAAGCAATGTCTCCCGATTACGGCAATACCCCCATATGTGGTAATAAACTGCTGTTTGGACCCACGGCAGGGCTCAGAAGGGAACGAGGGCCATTTGGATTTTGGAGCGCAGATTTTGCTGGAATGGTTTTCGGTGCCATGTCGTGTTTGCAAAGCCCTGGAGGGACCAAAACAGTGGAAGCCCTCCAAAAGTGACCCCATTTTAGAAACTACACCCCTCAAGGAATTTTTCTAGGGGTATAGTGTGCATTTTGACCCTACACGGGTTTTTCTGAATTTATGGGAATTATGCCGTGAAATTGAAAATCTAAATTTTTTCTAATAAAATGTAGTTTTAGCTCAGATTTTTTCATTTTTACAACAGACAAAGGAGAAAAAACAGCAAACTCTTCTGAGCACAGCAATACCCCATATGTTGTAATAAACTGCTGTTTGGACACATGGCGGAAGTTAGAAAGGACGGAGCGCCATTTGACTTTTGGAGGTCAAGTTTTGCTGGAATGGTTTGTGGCCCCATGTGACATTTGCAAAGCCACTGAGGGGGCAAAATAGTGCAAACCCGGCAAAAGTGACAGCATTTGGGAAATTATACCCCTCGTGGAATTTATCTAGCGGTACAGTGAGCATTTTGACCCCACAGTTTTTTGCTGAATTATTGGGATTATGCAGTGAAAATGAAAATCTACATTCTTTCCACTAAAATATTGAATTGTTTTCATTTTCACAAGGAATAAAGGAGAAAAAGCGCCCCAACAATTGTAAAGCAATTTCTCCCGAGTACGGTAATACCCCATATGTGGTTATAAACTGCTGCTTGGATACACCGCAGGGCTCAGAATGGCAGGAGTGCTACTTGGCATGTAGATTTTGGTTGATTTTTTTTTGGGCGCCATGTCGCATTTGCAGAGCCCCTGAGGTACCCGTACAGTAGAAACCCCTGAGAAGTGACTCCATTTTGGAAACTTTACCCCTCAGGGTAATCATCTAGGGGTGTACTGAGCATTTTGATCCCACAGGTGTTTCATAGATTGTATTAGAATGAGGCAGTGAAAATGAAAATTTTATTTTTTTTCCAAAAATATGTCGTTTTGCACCCAATTTTTTTTCCCACAAGGGGTAATAGGAGAAACAACAACACATAATTTGTTACCCAATTTCTCCCGAGTACGGCAATACCCCATGTGTGGCCCTAAACTGCTGTTTGGGCACATGGCAGAGCTCAAAATGAAAGGAGTGTCATGTGGCTTTTAGAGTACAGATTTTGCTGGATTGGTGTAGGGGTGTCGCATTTGCAAAGCGTACTTAGGTACCAAAGTAGAGTGTAAAACCATGAGAAGTGACCCCATTTTGTAAACTACACCCCTCAAGGCATTTATCATTTGCCTGGACATATGACAGGGCTTTGGAGTGAAATGCGCATGTGAGACCTATTTTGGTGATTTTCGCAGCATTAGCCCACAACGGCAGGACTCTGGGGTCAAATAGTAAAACAAACCCCCAAGTAGTGACCCCCATTTTTGAAACTGCACCCCTCAAGGCATTTTGACCACACAGGTTTTTTTTTTTCTATTAGAAATGAATGCTCAGTGGATGGTGCAAAGTGAAAATTGCAAATTTCCACAGGTATGTGCCATTTTAGTGCACAATATTTTGTGCCCAGTTCGTGCCACTGAAGACAAATACCTCAAATTGTTAAGCGGGTTCTCCCGGGTATGGCGATGCCATATATGTGGACGTACACTGCTGCTTGGGCACGCTGCAGGGTGCACCATTTGGCTTTTGGAGCGTGGATTTTGCTCGCTAGTTGTTTTGTTTGGGGTTTTGCTGGTATTTCAGTTATGATGTGGGGGCATATGTAAGCTGTGCGGAGAACATCAGGGGTATAATAAGAGAGTATAATAATGGGATAAATAAATAATTATCCACAGATGTGTGGCCGGTGTCTCACTGATAAATGGTGCCCAATCTGATCCGCTTTTGGACACTCTGCACATTTTGCATCACCATATTCTGAGAGCCAAAACGTCTTTATTTTTTCTCCACTGGAGCCGTGTGAGGGCTTATTTGTTGCGGGACAATCTGTAGATTTCATTGGTACCATTTTGGGGTACATGCGATTTTTTGATCACTTTGTATTTCATTTTTTTGGCAAGCAAGGTGACCAAAAACCTGCAATTCTGATGTTTTTTATTATTTATTTTTTACGGCGTTCGCCATGCGCTATGAATGACAATTTTACGTTATTCTGCGGGTCGGTACGATTACGGTGATACCAGATGTATATAGTTTTTCTTATGCTTTGAAGCGTCTGCACGATAAAATCACCTTTGTTTCAAATAATTTATTTTTGGTGTCACCAGATTCTGAGAGCCATAACTTTTTTATTTTTCCGTCAAAAAAGCGGTGGGAGAGCTTGTTTTTTGCAGGATGGGCTGCGTTTTTTTAATGGTATAATTTTGGGGTACATGCAACTTTTAGATCCCTTTTTTTATTCTGTTTTGCGAGGGGTAGCGACTAACAAACAGCGATTCTGGAATCGTTTTTTATTAAAAGAATTATCCCTGCTATAATTGGGCTACCCACATTATAAGTGGAAACCATAGGAAGTCTATTACTTTTATGTTTGTTCTTATTTTTATTGTATTTTTATTGTTACCTTTACACAATTCATCTCTATCGGTTAACCTCACTCTTTCTAGATGTTTATGTAGAAGCTTCCCTGGATATCCTCTCTCCAGAAACTTTTTTGTCATTATATTTAGTTTATCCTCCAAACTTTTAGGGTCCTCCACTAACCTCTTGACTCTTAATAGCTGGCTATACAGTAAGGACTTAATCATCCCCTTAGGATGATGACGGTCATAACTAAGCAAATTATTACAGTCCATCTGTTTTACATGTAAATCAGTCCTAAGTCTTTGGTCCTGTATAAAGACCATAGTGTCAAGAAATTGGATATTAGTTCAATAGACCACCATAGTGAACTTAATGTCAGGGTCAATTTGATTCAGAAAGTCAAAGAACAGTTTCGAACTGGTCAGGTCACCCGTCCAAATGAGGAAGACGTCATCTATGTATCGCCACCACCCAAAGACCGAAGTAAAGTGTTGGGATACATAGATCGACGTCTCCTCCATGTCCGCCATAACTATGTTGATGTATGTGGGGGCCACATTGGACCCTATAGCTGTCCCTCTGATTTGTATAAAATATTTGTCATTGAATAAAAAGTAGTTACACGTCAACACAATCTCTAAAAGACCCATTAAAAATTACTTACCGTCATTGGAAAATTCAGTACGATCAAATACTTTACCTAGACTGCTCATATCCCTTTCATGGTTTAAAGATGTGTATAAGCTAGTAACATCGAAAGAGTCTAGCAAGGCCCCTATAGGAATAGATATGTCCCTGATCTTAAGTATAAAAAAATCAGCAGTGTCTCTGATGTAGTATTTGGCAGATATAGCAATTTCCATTAGAATCTTGTCAACAAAGATCGATAACGGACTGAGTAGGGACTCCCTCCCTGAAAAATAGGTCTACCTGGAGGGGCAGTAATGCTCTTATGAATTTTGGGCAGGCAATACAGCATTGGAGTTATTGGAAATGTAGGTATTAAAAAAGAATATAAATCTTTATCTATCATGTCATTCACAAAGGCACTATCAACCAGAAACCTAATAGGAACCCTTTTATACACATTAGTATCATTCAGTTGTCTATAGGCCTCCTCTAGGTACATTGATTGGTCCATAACGAGAACTGATCCCCGTTTGTTGGCGGGTTTGATAATCAAGTCGTCGTTATGGACCAATTTCTCAAGTGGCAGTACCATATACCTCTGTGTTGATTATAGATCCACACATTGGTGGATATCTGAGACACGAAGTTCTCGCATACGAAGATGTGGGGAATATATTGTCTCTAGGGACGTATGGCATTAAATATAGTCAAGCCTGTGTTCGAGTTGTGTATCATGCAACTACTATACACTCTGTTATACATTCTGTTACTAATACAGGAGATATTATCCATGACATGGTCAAATACTGGTATAATTAACTTAACCTCTTCCCGCGCTGCGCCGCAATAGTACGTCCTGCAGAGGGGTTAGTTCCCACATCCAGACATACTATTGCGGAGTAGTTCCCGGCGCACACTGTCCTAATGGACAGTGTCCGGGAACCGGGAGGTCAGCTCTCCCTGACAGCTGACACTCCAGCCTTGCCGGTCAGCGGACCATCGCCGCTGATTTCGGCAATTAACCCCATAAATGCGGCGACGGATTGCCGTCGCCGCATTTAAGTGGTTTGAAGCACATCGGCAGCCCCCACGAAGTGATCATGGGGGCTACCGATGCTTGTCACGGCAATCGGAGGTCAGATAATGCCATCCGGCCTCCGGCCGCTCCTCCGAGACTTCCTGTCAGTGTGACTGTCACGTCACAATGACAGTTAGAGTACATTACACTACATGTGTAGTGTAATGTACTCCAGCAGCGATCAGAGCTGCAAGTCTAAGTGTCCCCTAGTGGGACAAGTGAAAAAAGTAAAAAAAAGAATAAAAATGTTTTAAAAAAAAGTGTAAAAATAAAAGTTATAAGTTATATAAACAAACACGTTAAAAAAAGTACACATATCTGGTATCACCGCGTTCGTAACAACCCCAACTATAAAACTATAATGTTATTTTTCCCGCACGATGAACACCCCAAAAAAAATCAATAAAAAACTACACCAGAATTGCTATTTTTGGTCACCACCCCTCCCAAAATAGAGAATAAAAAGTGATCAAAAAGTCGCATGTACCCGAAAATAATACCGATAAAAACTACAACCCGTCCCGCAAAAAACAAGCCCTTACACCGCTTTTTTGACTGAAAAATAAAAAAGTTACGGCTCTCAGAATATTGTGACACAGAAAATAAATAATTTTATAAAAAAGTGATTTTATTGCGCAAACGCTGCAAAACATAAAAAAAAACCTATATACATATGGTATCGGCGTAATTGTACCGACCCGCAGAATAAAATATAATGGTCATTTATAGTGCACGGTGAACGCCGCAAAAAAATAAACTAAAAAACATTGTCAGAATTGTTTTTTTTTGGTCGCCCAGCTTGCAAAAAAATGTAATAAAAAGTGATCAAAAAAATCACATGTACCCCAAAATGGTACCAATGAAAAGTACAGATTGTCCCGCAACAAATAAGCCCTCACGCAGCTCCGGTGGTGAAAAAATAAAGAAGTTCTGGCTCCCAGGAATATGTGCAGAGCGTTCTAAAAGCGGGTAACATCCGACACCATTTTCAGTGCGACACCGGCCACACATCTATGAATTATTATTTATTTACCGCATTTTTATACCCTCTTATTATGCCCTGATGTTCTCCGCACAGATTACAGATGCCCCCACATTATAAACTGAAATACCAGCGAAACCCAAAACAGAAAAACTACCAAGCAAAATCTGCGCTCCAAAGGCAAAATGGAGCTCCCTCCCTTCTGAGCCTTGCAGCGTCCCCAAACAGCAGTTTGCGCCCACATATATGGCATCACCATACCCGGGAGAACCTGCTTAACGTTTTATGAGGTATTTGTCTTCAGTGGCACAAACTGGGCACAACATATTATGCACTAAAATGGCACATCAGTGCAAAATTGTAATATTCACACCATCCGCTGTGCATTAACCCCTTTGAGCACTATGACTTAATAGCACGTCATGGTGCGGGGGTGATATATGGAGCGGGCTCACGTGCTGAGCCCGCTCCATACACTGCGGGCGTCGGCTGTGTATTAGAGCTGACACCCAGGACTAAGGGACAGGAACAGCGATCGTGCGGTTACAGAAGCCTGTAAGAATAACAATATACTGCAATACATTAGTATCGCAGCATATTGTACCCGCGATCCAATGATCGCTGGTACAAGTCCCCTAAGGGGACTAATAAAATGTGTAGAAGAATTCAAGTTATTAGTAGTCAGACAGAAAAAAAAGTTACAAAAAAAAACCTTTTCCCATTTTTCTTCAAAAGTAATGTAAAAAAATAAACAGAATTGATATCGCTACGTCCGTAAAAGGCCGAACTATTACAATATGCCATTATTTAACTCGCATGGTGAACACCGTAAAAAACTTAAATAATTTAAACCGCCAAAATCGCTGTCGTTTTCGTTTTTACTGCACGGCGAAAGCTGTAAAAACGAAAACCCCAAAAAATGGAATCAGATTTTTTTCCTATATTACTATATTTTCCTATTTTTTTTCAGTTTCCCAGTACTTTTTATTTCACTTTAAATGGTATCAATAGAAACTACAATTCCTCCCGCAAGAAATAAGCCGTCACACCACTCTACTGACGGAAAAAGAAAAAAGTTATGGCTCTCGGAAGGCGGGTAGTGAAAAACGAAAATAAGAAAGCAAAAAATGGTTCAGTCCTGAAAGGGTTAATTCATTTCTAATGAAAAAAAATGCATGACACCATGTGGGGTATTTCCGTACTCGGGAGAAATTGCTTTATAAAAATTGGTTGTTTATTTCTCCTTTATCCCTTGTGAAAATGAGAAAATTCAACATTTTATTGGAAAGAAATTGTGATATTAATTTTCTCTGCCTAATTCTAATAAATTATGCAAAAGACCAGTGGAGTCTATATTCTCACTATAAAACTATAAAAACAATCCATCAAAATCCGTGCTCCAAAATCCAAATGGCGCTACTTCCCTTCTGAGCGCTGCCATGGGTCCAATCAGCCGTTTATTACCACATATGGGGTATTGCCGTAATCAGGAGAAAAGCTTTACAAATGTTGTGGTTCTTTTTTTCCTTTATTCCTTGTAAAAATTTAAAATGTCTATGCTTTTTCAGAAAAAAAGTTGATTTTCATTTTCACTGCCTAATTCCACTAAATTCTGCAAAAAACCTGTGTGGTCAAAATGCTAACTATACCCCTAGATAAATTCCCCTGTTTTGGTCTCTCCAGGGCGTTGCAAACGCGACATGGCACCGAAAACCAATCCAGCAAAATCTGTGCTCCAAAATCCAAATGGCACTCCTTCCCTTGTGAGCCCTGCTGTCGGTCCAATCAGCAGTTTATTACCATATATGGGATATTGCTGTAATCAGGAGACATTGCTTTACAAATGTTGGGGTGATTTTCTTCATTATTCCTCGTAAATATTAAAAATGTCTATGTTTTTTCAGAAAAAAAAATTACAGACTAATTCCAATATATTTAGTGAAAAACCTGTGTGGTCAAAATGCTAACTATACCCCTAGAAAAATTCCTTGATAGGTGTAGTTTCCAAAATGGGGTCACTTTTGGAGGGTTTCCCCTGTTTTGGTCCCTCCAGGGGGTTGCAAACGCGACATGGAACCGAAAACCAATCCACCAAAATCCGTGCTCATATGGGATATTACCGTAATCGGGGGACATTGCTTTACATATGTTGGGGTGCATTTTCTTTATTATTTCTTGTAAATATTAAAAATGTCTATGTTTTTTCATAAAAAAGTAGATTTTAATTTTTACAGACTAATTATAATAAATTTAGTGAAAAACCTGTGCGGTCAAAATGCTAACTATACACCTCGATAAATTCCTTGAGGGGTGTAGTTTCCAAAATGGGGTAACTTTTGGGGTGTTTCCACTGTTTTGGCACCACAAGACCTCTTCAAACCTGACAATGTGTCTAAAATATTTTCTAAAAAAAAGGAGGCCCAAAATCCACGAGGTGCTCCTTTTTTTCTGAGGCCGGTGCTTCAGTCCATTATCACACTAGGGCCACATGTGGGATATTTCTAAAAACTGCAGAATCTGTGCAATAAATATTGAGTTGCATTTCTCTGGTAAAACCTTCTGTGTTACAAAAAAAAAAATGTATTAGAAATTAATTTCTGCAAAAAAAATAAAATTTGTAAATTTCACCTCTACTTTGCTTTAATTCCTGTGAAACGCCTAAAGGGTTAAAACACTTTGTGAATGCTGATTCGAATACCTTGAGGGGTGCAGTTTTCAAGATCGGGTGACTTCTGGGGATTTTCTAATATATAAGGCCCTCAAAGCCACTTCAGAACTGAACAGGTCCCTGAAAAAATAGCCTTTTGAAATTTTCTTTAAAATATGAGAAATTGCTGCTAAAGTTCTAAGCCTTTGACATCGATACGTGCATCTTGCCGTGACGCACAGCAGAATATCTGCTGTTGAATATCACTATCGCTGGTGAAGAGGCCAGAGTTACCAAGATACGGACCCCTGAGGATGAGTATCTGAAACGCGTAGGGTCGTTTATTGTTTATGGAATGTTTGCATTGGGGACAGTCATATTGTGTTACACCCAGCACTAGGAGATCCGATTTATTCGGACACCTGTGCTTTATTTGGGGATTGTACTACTGGTGTGCCCTGGATATATGCTGATTCCAGACAAAATATCGTTACAAACACCGAGATATATGCATCATAATGACTCAGTGTTTTTTGTTTAATACATTTTTTAATAATCACGGTGGGGCTTATGTCACAGTGGTGTGTTACCCCTGTTTTTAACAAGTTACTATTAAAAGGTATTTTTTACTCAATTGTTACTTCAGTGAACCTTATAATTTCTTTCATATTGTGGGAGCACAATTAAATTTTTATCAAACTATACAGTGAAATTTTAAAGTTCTAAGCCTTGTAACGTCCTAGAAAAATAAAAGGACGTTCAAAAAATGATGCAAACATAAAGTAGACATATGGGAAATGTTCACTAGTAACTATTTTGTGTGGTATTACTATCTGTTTTACAAGCAGATACGTTTACATTTAGAAAAATGCTAATTTTTGCTAATTATTTCTAAATTGTGGTGTTTTTCAGAAATAAATACCAAAATTATTGACAACATTTTTTCACTAACATAAAGTACAACATGTCACGAGAAAACAATCTCAGAATCGCTTGGATAGGTAAAAGCATTCCAACGTTATTACCACATAAAGTAACACATGTCAGATTTGAAAAAATCGGCTGTGTCCTGAAGGCCAAAACAGGCTGGGTCCTGAAGGGGTTAATATATACTTACTTTGATCGTAAATATTCTCTTGTCATTTTACCTTAGCCAAAGATGGTGCTATAGAGCATATCTAACTTAACAGCACCTGCGCCACAAGAACACTCCCTTATTTTAGTTTAGTGACGTTTGTTGCCCCACTGTTGTACTGTGTCATGGTAACCATAGAACACGTGTATGGCTATACCCAATGGACAGCTAGTGTTTGGGCATGCACAACCCTGTGCTTGAGACGCAGAGAATCTCTTACTTGACACATATGGAGTCCGTTCAGGAGAAAAATATGTTTAGATTGGTGAGTGTCAGCTTTTTCAGATTTTAATAATGATCACTATTTAAATTCAATTAGTGTACTACACTTATTTAAATGCACATGGTTGTTATAATATGATCCAACAGTTTTCTAAAATTATATGTCATGACTTGACTTTTAACACGTTTTAATTGTATTTTGATACACTGTTGCATACTGTGATTTTTTTGCATTATTTGTGTAATTGGTATATAATCCTTTCCATTCCTGCATGAACTCCATCTGTGCTGTACCTGCATTTCAAAACGCTGAAACTTGTATTTTATGGTATATAACTCTGTTTTCCTGTCTTGCTATATAGTCTGTTATCTCTAACTTTTGTCAAAGTGTTTGATCGTCGTTAAGTTTTATGATCATCCAGACCAGCTAGTTTATTTGTTTATCTCTGCATAGCTTTTCACCTCATGTGTCTAGTTGATTTGATTAATAGCTGAACGAGCTTAATTAGGCCTAGATCTGAGCATCTACTCCCCTATAAATTTAGTTGTAGCATATGGGGAAGGCACTCGTGCAGGGGGGCACGAAGGCAGAAGTAATCTCTGTCTAAGTGTCATACTGTCAAAGTGTCCTGGCAGTTATACATGGCAGTTATACATGGCAGTTATACATGGCAGTTATACATGGCAGTTATACATGGCAGTTATACATGGCAGTTATACATGGCAGTTATACATGGCAGTTATACATGGCAGTTATACATGGCAGTTATACATGGCAGTTATACATGGCAGTTGCACAGGGTCAGTGACAGGTAAGCTGCATTAGAAAACCAAACAAATTATCACATGCTCTAATTATTATATTTCAAACTATCTGTTTAAAAAAAAAAACATGTTTGCTACCGCGCTCATCATTATAGCTGCTCTTGGTTTACAATCCTATCGCCCATTTAAGCCTTGCCAAAAAACAGTCTAAATCAGTCCCTCTCTCCTTGCCTCGCCCATGTACAGCTCCCATTCACTATTCACTTTCCTCAATCAACTTAACCCATCTCATCCCACTGCCCAACATAAAAATCACTCTCATAAATCACAGAACCATCTGCTGTCTCTCTCCATTCTCCTGCTACTAGCTGCAGGGGACATCTCTCCCAACCCTGGTCCTCCCTTTTCTTCTGCCAAGCTCAACCACTTACCTGCCACACATAGAAACCCTGCAAATCTTCTTGCCATTTCTTGTGTGTCTTCTCCTGTCTCTTTTAACTGTGCTCTCGGGAACTCTCGGTCCGTGTTCAACAAGCTCACCTTTATTCATGACTTCTTCCTTTCTAACTCTCTCAACCTTCTGGCTCTTACAGAAACATGGCTACACCTGTCTGACACGGCTTCCCCTGCTGCTCTATCTTTGGTGGTCTCCAGTTCTCTCATGCCCCTAGACCTGAGAACAGGCAGGGTGGAGGAGTAGGTATACTTCTTTCCCCACACTGCATTTTCCAGGTCATTCCCCCGGTCCTCTCACTCACATTTCCCTCTTTTGAAGTCCACACCCTCAGACTCTTTCACCCTTTCTCCCTCCGAGTGGCAGTTGTCTACCGCCCACCGGGCTCACCCCGCCAATTCCTGGATCATTTTGCTGCCTGGCTTCCACAGTTTCTATCCTCTGAAACACCCACTCTCATCATGGGTGACTTCAACATCCACATTGATAACCCAATCTCCTCATCTGCCTTCCAGTTTCTATCTTTAACCTCGTCCCTAGGTTTGTCACAACTTACTAACTCTCCTACACATGAAGATGGGCATTCGCTTGACCTGGTCTTCTTCCGGCTCTGCTCAGTTTCTGACTTTATTAACTCTCCTCTCCCGCTTTCTGACCACAACCTTCTCTCCTTTACTATCAAATATTCTCGGCCTCCTCAGGTCATCCCTACGTATCAGACATACAGAAATCTACATGCCATTAACACTGTGAAACTCATAGACAGTCTACAGTCCTCATTGTCCCCTATCTCTTCCCTCTCCTGTCCCAATCTGGCTGCCAAACTTTATAATAACACTCTCAAAAATTCATTGGATGAAGCAGCCCCCCCTACACTCCGAACCACACGACAAAGACGACGACAACCCTGGCACACGCCTCAATCCCGCTTTCTTCAGCGGTGCTTGAGATGTGCTGAACGACTGTGGAGAAAATCGCATTTGGATGCAGATTTCCTCCATTACAAATTTATGCTCAAAACGTACAACTCTGCCCTTCACCGAGCCAAACAAGTCTATTTCAATCCTCTCATCTCCACACTATCTAATAATCCAAAACGCCTCTTTGATACTTTTCACTCCCTCCTTAGTCCCAAAGTGCAGACGCCAATCACAGATCTCTGTGCTGAAGACCTGGCCAATTATTTTAAAGTTAAAATTGACAACATCCGGCATGATATTCTCTCCCAGTCCCCTAGTAACATCGATCCCCTTCCCTCCCGCACTCCCTCTTCCTCACTCTCAGCATTTGACCCAATAACTGAAGAAGAAGTCTCGAGACTCCTCTCTTCTTCTCGTCCTACTACCTGCCCTAGTGATCCTGTCCCCTCACACCTCCTCCAGTCCCTCTCCCCAGCTGTCACTAGTCACCTGACTAAAATATTTAACCTCTCTCTTTCCTCTGGTATCTTTCCCTCTGCTTTTAAACATGCCATTATAAACCCATTACTGAAAAAACCAACTCTTGACCCATCCAGCGCTGCTAACTACCGACCAGTCTCTAATCTGCCCTTCATCTCCAAACTCCTGGAACGCTTGGTCTACTCTCGCCTTATCGGCTATCTCTCTGCTAACTCCATTCTTGACCCCTTACAATCTGGTTTCCGCACTCTACACTCCACAGAAACTGCCCTTACTAAAGTCTCAAATGATCTCTTGGTGGCTAAATCGGACGGTAAATCCTCTCTCCTTATTCTTTTGGATCTCTCTGCAGCCTTTGACACTGTAGACCACAAACTCCTACTTAACATGCTCCACTCTATTGGCCTCAAGGACGCAGCTCTCTCTTGGTTTTCCTCCTATCTCTGTGACCGCTCGTTCAGTGTGTCATTTGCTGGTTCCATCTCTTCTCATCTTCCCCTTGCTATCGGGGTTCCGCAGGGATCAGTCCTAGGTCCGCTGCTCTTTTCTCTCTACACAGCTCCTATTGGACAAACCATCAGCAGATTTGGCTTCCAGTACCATCTCTACGCGGATGACACCCAATTATATACCTCTTCCCGTGACATCACCCCTGCTCTAATACAGAACACCAGTGATTGTCTGTCCGCTGTCTCTAACATCATGTCCTCTCTCTATCTGAAACTGAATCTTTCTAAAACTGAGCTCCTTGTGTTCCCACCATCTACTAACCTCCCTAAACCTGATGTCTCCATCTCTGTGTGTGGCACTACCATCACTCCTAAGCAGCACGCCCGCTGTCTCAGGGTTATTTTTGACTCAGATCTTTCCTTTACTCCTCACATACAATCACTTTCACGCTCCTGTCATTTTCACCTCAAAAACATCTCCAGAATCCGCTCTTTTCTTACGGAGGAAACCGCCAAAACTCTCATTGTTGCTCTTATTCACTCTCGTCTTGACTACTGTAACTCATTACTAGTTGGTCTTCCCCTCACTAAACTCTCCCCTCTCCAATCTATCCTCAATGCAGCAGCCAGGCTCATCTTTATGACCAACCGCTACACCAACGCCTCTAATCTGTGCCAGTCACTGCACTGGTTGCCCATCCCCTTCCGAATAAAATTCAAACTTATTACTCTCACCCACAAAGCTTTCCACAGTGCTGCACCTCCTTACATCTCCTCCCTCATCTCTGTCTACCACCCTACTCGGGCTCTACGTTCTGCCAACGACCTTAGATTAAAATCCTCCATAATCCGAACCTCCCACTCCCGTCTCCAGGATTTCTCTCGTGCTGCACCCGTCCTCTGGAATGTGCTACCCCAGACAATCAGATTAATTCCCAATATCCACAGTTTTAAACGTGCCCTGAAAACACATCTATTTAGACAGGCCTATAACATTCCCTAATCTGACTCCTTTCCATGGCCCTCTATTTAGATTAGTCATCAGAATAAGATTCCCTCACACTCCTCCTCTTCATGTCCGTCATACACGGATACTTGCTGGTGACCGGCTCATGCAGCTTTATGTTACCACCGCATGTGTATAAAAATGGCCGGACCATTGTACAGAACAAACACTGTTACACTTTGTGTCTCCTTTATTTCCTCATAGATTGTAAGCTCTTGCGAGCAGGGTCCTCACTCTCCATGTTTGAACTGTAAATGATCTTTGTCACTATGTAATGTCTGATATTGTTTGTTTCATGTCCCCTCTAAATTGTGAAAGTGCTGCGTAATATGTTGGCGCTATATAAATAAAGATTATTATTATTATTATTATAATTGCCAATATTTATAGCACTTGTTAATTGAGCTATGCTCTCTCTATATTTGTGCTGTTATCACAATTTGCTTGAAAATGCTTCCATTGAGGAAGTGAAACATTGCATTTGCTGGGTGATTAAACTCCTCCTTTGTTTTGAGTGCTGCTTCCGTGCTCTTTATTTTGGGGATATGTGTGAGTTACATGTGCAGCATTTATATAATGTGTGAGCGACAAGTGTGCGACATGCATATAATGCATGAGTGACGTGTGCAGCATAAATATGATGTGTAAGTGATGTGTGTAGCATGTATGTATAGTGTGTAAGTTAAATGTCTGACATGTATGTAATGTGTAAGTCACATGTATGCAGCATGTATATAATGTGTGAGTGACATGTGCAGCATATGTCTAATGTGTGAGTAACATGTTTGCTACATGGATATAATGTGTGAGTGACATGTGCAACATCTGTCTAATGTGTGAGTGACTTGTGTGCGACATGAGTGTAATGTGTAAGTGACTTGTGTAACATGTATATAATGTGTAAGAAACGCGTGTAACATGTATAAAATGTGTAAATGACGTTTATAGCATGTATATAAAGTTTAAATGACAAGTGTGTTATGTAAATAATGTGTAAGTGACATGTATGTAGCATGTATATCAGGGGCGTCGCTAGCAGCGGACCTCCGGGGCCCAAGCCCCAGATCTTTGGCCCGGTTCCCCGTATTCCCGGGGGCGACTGCCGCTACAAGGGTCGCAGCGTTTGCGATTGCGACAGGCTCGCGTCTATAGCAATTTACTATAGTAACTGGGGCCTATGCGCCTGTTACTATAGTAACGACACATACTTGTCACATAATAGTCCTGATGTCTTCTCGTGTCATGACGCTGTTCGCCGCGCATTATGTCAAAATGCTGGATGGTGTCATCACATCCACTGCAACGAAGACCTGGGTAAGTGTAACATCATTATTGCCTGCTGGGGTCCTGTATCTAAGTCTGCCTTGTGGTAAGCTTAGATACAGGGTTCAACAGACAGCATCACACATTGGCTTAGATACAAGGCTCATGAGTGATATGGTCTGTTGGACCATGTATCTAAGCTTACCACTAGGCAGGCTTAGATACAGTACCCCAGCAGACAGTAATCTTATACAGTATAAGATTACTGTCTGCTGGGGTCCTATATTTAAGTGTGGCTTGTTGTAGGCTTTGATACATGATCTAACAGACAGTATCATATTTTTTGTGTTTGTGTTTTTTTACAGGTTCGGTTGTTGGACTACGTCGGATTCAAGGACGACTTTGATGACAGCTTTTTTTATTTTCAATAAAATGGTTAATAAGGGTTGTGCGGGGGTTTTAGTTCAATAAAATATATATTTTCTATGTCTTTGTATTTTCTTTTAAACTTTATTACTACCGCCTTAGTAATGGCCGCTGGCTGATTGACTAATTACTAAGGTGGTGCTTGGTGTTAGCCAGTGCAGAGGCTAACGCTAACCCCTTATTATTACCCTCGCACCCACCGCCCCCAGGGGTACCAGCAAGAGCTGGACACGATCCAGTACCCGACCATCTTTAGTGGCGGTCAGGTACTGGGGCACCCCCAGGCTGTTATTTATAGGCTGGGAAAGGCCAAAAACACTGGCCCTTCCCACTTTGGTATAGCTAGGCTGCTGCTGCTGCTACTGCTGCTGCTGCTACTGCTGCTGCTGCTATTTTGTATCTTGCTGGTTACGAAAAATGGGTGGGACCCCACGTAATTATTTTTTCTTTAAATGGAGTAAACATTGTTGTGTCCCCCCCCCCCCCCAATATAGCCAGATACAACATAGCAGCAGCAGGCAGCAGCAGGCTAGCATTACCAGGGTGGAAAGGGGCACTGTTTTTGGCCATTCCCAGCCTAATAATGCCAGTCTGCGGCCGTCCCTGTACCTGTCCTACACTACAGATGGTCGGATACTGGTTCATACCCGGCTCTTCCATGTAATAATGGGGGTTAGTGTTAGGACAAAGAAAAAATATTTTATTGAAATAAAAAAAACACAACCCCCGTTAACCATTTTATTGGGAATAAAAAAAGCCGTCATCGAAGTAGTTCTCAAATCCGACGTAGTCCAACAACCGAAACTGTAAAAAAACACAAACACATAAAAAGCAAAACAATTATTATTCTTACCTTTCCTGGGTCCACTGCTGGTGCCGCACCGTCAGCAAGCTGGGCCCTATATCTAATCATATCATGTGTGTGATACTATCTGCTGAGCCACTGTATCTAATCCTATCCATAGCTATAGGGTTGTAGAGCTACAGATATGCTATCTCATATATATATATATATATATATATATACAGTGGCCACCAAAAGTTCTGGAACACACTCATAACTCTTGAACGGCTCGAGGTAGAGGGTCGAAATTTGGTGGGATCTAATGGGGTCATAAAATCTACCAGTTAACGAAAAAAAAAAAAGACCCCCACCCCCTTGGGGGCGGTGGGTTGGGCAGGTTCAGCAAAATCTTAAATGCGATGGGGGGTCGAGTGGGGGCTCATTTGAAAGCTCTTTTCAATACGAAAACAATGATTTTTGTTTCACTGAGATTTTTTTTTTTTTTTTTAAACTCGATTTATTGTAGTTATACATACAGAAACCATTGATAGGAACAAAAACAATAACATTAACATTCCTGCATAAGACAAATTCACATGGTAAGCAATAATGTCACATAGAATACATAGAAAGTAGTCATATTAGACCCCATAATGACACCGCACGCAGGCGGGGCAGAAACACACGGATAAGTTGGAAAATAAAAAAAACATATTCCATTCACGTAACATTACCCAGGTCAAAGAAGAAAGAGTGTGTTAGAAATTAGCCAGGCGGAGGCCAATCAATCCCCAATAATGCTGTGTGGCAAGGAAGCTCTAAGGTCGCCCACGCTGAAAGAAGTACGAGGTGAAGAACACCACCCCCCCCCAAACCCTCATGAACTTATGTTGACATCCTCTGTATTTATACACCACATTCTCATACGGGAGTATAGAGTTAACTCGCTTTTTCCACTGGGAGAGCTCTGGAGAGATATCCCCCATCCAACAAATGGCTATCGCTTTTCTAACTAAGAACAAGACTTCACGTAGGAAAACTCCTTCATAGTACGACCAGACCCCCATGGGCATCAGCCCCAATAAGCATAGTCCGGGTTCACACGGGACCATATGGTCCAAAATCGAGGAAAGCAGATGAGTTACCTCCCTCCAAAAATTTGCTATGACTGAGCACTGCCACATCATGTGATCAAAACCAGCCTGGTCTTGCGAGCATCTAGGGCATCGTGAGCTGGATGCCCGTCCCATACAAAATAGCCTAGTTGGAGTAATATAACATCTGTGTATGATGTACAATTGCGTCATTTTATTTGCCGCAGGCGAGACCCAGAGATGCGACAGCACAGCTTCCTCCCAATCCTCAGTCGCTAATGAAGGGATAAGACCCCTCCACCCGACCTCTACCGAAAACTCAGCGTGAGCGACCCTTCGAGACAATAGGTAAGTATAGAGGACCGACACCATCCCCCTCGGTCCCTGAGTTCTAAGAATTCCTATAAGTGGTAATGAAGAAATAGGCCCTTTATCTTCCCTAAACTGAGAATGCAAAGCATGCCGAATTTGTACACACCTAAATGTGTCTCTATCAGGCACCTGGAACGTATCCTGAATCTCTCTGGCAGACAACACATGACCCTCTTCATCAATCAGATTCTGCAAGTCTGTCACTCCCAAGGCTATCCAAAAAGCTGAATCATGCAGAACCCCAGAAATGAGACAGCTCCGGATGAGACCAAAGAGGCATTTCAGCAACATTGTGTGAATATTTCAGAACAGTCTTGGCATGGGACCAAACCTGCCTAGCTAGCTTCAGTATTGGCAAGGAGTGCCTAGGGCTATAGCCATGAGGCTCAAGTATTGGCCACAAAGTAGGTATCCGGAGAAAGTGAGCTAAATGGAGTTCCGCATTAGGCATTATACCCTCTGACACCCAGGCTTTAATATACCTAAGCTGACCCGCCAGATAGTAAAGGAACATATCAGGCAAGGCAGCGCCAGCCTGATCTTTGGGTCTTTGGAGTATACTAATCTTGAGTTTGGGACGTCCCGCCCCCCACACAAAGGATGATAATAAAGAACCAACCAGGTTAAAGAAACGTTTGGGGACCAGGGAGTCGGTATGTTCCAATAAGTATAACATCTTGGGGAGCACTATCATTTTAATTACGTTAATTCTACCCACAACCGAGAGAGGGAGCACTTTCCAAATAGCAAATTTATCTTTCAAGTAGGTTAGCAAGGGGTATATATTGAGGTCATAAGACTGTGCACCGTCCCTAGCTATAATGACACCCAGATATTTAAAACATAAGACCACCTGCAGACCCTGGGAACACGCACTCCACCCATAGTCATCAGCTCGAAGGTGCATGAGATATGATTTGCTCCAGTTGATATACAGGCCAGAGAACCTACAAAACTCCTCCAAAAGTGGCATTGCTCTAGGCCGGGAGGCTTTCAGATTAGTCACATACAATATCATATCATCAGCGTAAAGACCTATACGATTCTCGTGAGGTCCTATACGAATACCCTGAAAAGCCGCGTCCTGACGGACGCTGATAGCCAGGGGTTCGATAGCCACTGCAAACATAAGAGGGGACAAGGGGCATCCCTGCCTCGTGCCTCTATGGAGGCAGAAGGAGGGGGACATAATCCCATTGACCACCACCGAAGCATGAGGATCCTTATACAAGATGTGCACCGTCCCTAGCTATAATGACACCCAGATATTTAAAACATAAGACCACCTGCAGACCCTGGGAACACGCACTCCACCCACAGTCATCAGCTCGAAGGTGCATGAGATATGATTTGCTCCAGTTGATATACAGGCCAGAGAACCTACAAAACTCCTCCAAAAGTGGCATTGCTCTAGGCCGGGAGGCTTTCAGATTAGTCACATACAATATCATATCATCAGCGTAAAGACCTATACGATTCTCGTGAGGTCCTATACGAATACCCTGAAAAGCCGCGTCCTGACGGACGCTGATAGCCAGGGGTTCGATAGCCACCGCAAACATAAGAGCGGACAAGGGGCATCCCTGCCTCGTGCCTCTATGGAGGCAGAAGGAGGGGGACATAATCCCATTGACCACCACCGAAGCATGAGGATCCTTATACAAGATGTTAATCCATTTGATGAATCCCTCACCAAAGCCAAATCTACGGAGGACAGCAAACAGGAAAGGCCACTCCACAGAATCAAAAGCCTTGGCCACATCCAGTGAGGCCAAAGCCCAATCCTGCTGTTCTCACCAACCAATCTGGGTCACCACCTGAGCATATTATCCGACGTGGATTTGCCTGGAATGAAACCGGATTGATCCGGATGTATAATATCTGTGATAACTCCGCTGAGTCTATTAGCCAATAGTATGGTTCAAATTTTATAGTCTACGTTTAGTAGGGATATGGGGCAATACGATCCACAGTCCTCCGGACATTTCCCCGGTTTCAAAATGACAACTATGGTGGCGTCTTTCAAAGTGTCCGGCAGCTCACTACTCTGAAAAGCGGCCTCAATACAGCTAGCAACTGGGGGGATAAAACATCCACATATTGGAGATACACCTCCAAAGGAAGACCATCCGGACCAGTAGCCTTTCCTTTAGTCATAGAGGACATGCAATCTACAACCTCCTGCCCCGAGAAAGGGGCCTCCAACATTAGCCTATGAGCCTCTGACAATACAGGAATTCGTACCCCACCCAAATAGGTGTCCAATTCATCTAGAGAGTACTGTGCCTTGGATGTATAAAGCATCCTTTAAAAATCAGCAAAGTGGTTCAATATGTCTAGCGGCATGGTGGCAGAGCCCTGGGTAGGGTGACAAATGTGCAGCACTGGGGGAGATATGTCGTTCTGCTTCACTATATGTGCCAGTAACTTACTGGACTGATTACCCTGTTCAAAAAATTATTGTTTAGTAAAGAAGATCCTTCGAGCGGCTTTTTCCTTAACAAGGTCCAAATATTGTCTACCCACCTCCATCCAAGCTTCTCTATTAACCCGGGAAGGGTCCCTCACAAAAACATCCTCCAGATCCCTACAGCTCTGAGCTAGGTCCAGTTCCTGTCTAGCCGAGGAACGCTTAACATAGGAAATAGAAGACCGCAAGCAGCCTCTCAAGTATGCTTTTTATGTGTCCCAGAGCAATATACCATTCTGTTCCTGGGAGTGAGCTTCTAAAAAGACAGCCAGTTGGTTAGGGATTTTATCACTGCCCTGGAACAGTTGTAACCAAAAGGGATGTATCTTAAGAGAACCCTGCAAGCCCTCTGTCTGCTGACGTAATTGTAAGAGAATCGGGCTATGGTCTGACACCCCTCTAGGAAGGTGCTCAACAGACGTCATGTTGGAATAAATTGCGGGAGAACCAAACACATAATCGATACGCGACAAGGCGTTAAACTGGCACGTATACTCTCTTATTCCCAAATGGCACACCCTCCACAGATCCAACCATCCTATCTCCTCCATCAGGGAGGCTAGCTGTCAGGGACTCGCAGGATCACAGAGCATGTCCCTGACATTAAATCGGTCCAGAGAAGGATCCATTGTGAGGTTAAGGTCTCCCATAAGTAGAACCCGTGCGGCCTGATGAGTAGTAGCAAAGGAAATTGCCTCTCTGATTATATCTAACGTGCCCCGAGGCGGGTTATACACTCCCAAAATAACAAAAGGGGTAGAATTCACATTAGCATGTACAAACACGTATCTGCCGTCAACATCAATGCGTGTGTGTAAGGCCTCCCATCTAAGAGTTCTATGGATCAACAACGACACCCCCCTCGACAGAGAGGATCTATTAGCATGTCTCCCCATTGAATCCATGGTTTACATAACAGATTCACAGTATCTGTAGTGAGATGCATTTCCTGAAGGCATATAATATGAGGCATGTGTCTCCTCAGCACAGAAAAAATCATATTTCTCTTTCCCGGTGTGCCCATCCCTCTCACAAAGTTTTAAGTGTTGCCATATTGCATATAATACCAATACAGTAGGAGTGATTCATGGGACTCACAGCCCTCCCTTACCACAAGCAGCACTAAAAGTTGAGACCTATATTGCATACCATCACTACGCAGGAGTACAGGAAAATGCAGGACATTTAAACAATAACAGTGAACATCAAAGCTCAACAGGAGTTGTAGAAGCATACATGGCATAAGGTTGAAAAGGGGGTAGTTTTCACTGTTAAGGGTAGTGACACAGTGAAAGCAAGATAGATGATAATACACTTCAGTGGCTTCCCCCTTTATCATGCAGTATTGCATCTATATAGTATTCCAAGTTCCCTTACAAATAACGATCAGGGGAAGGAGGGCATACAAAACACAAATGATGCGTCTGAAACATATAAGCTTTGAGCAAGGCAAAATGGAGACACTTCTTTTCTGAGTCCCCCCCCTCCCCACTCCTTCAGAATTTAAGAAGGGCATAGAATTCACACATCAAGCGAAGTAGAAAGAGCATATCCTAAAATGAGGCAATAACTGGTAATAAGTTCAGGGGAACTCTGCATAGACGTCCAAGGATAATCTTGTAAAACTCACAGTCCCCAGCATACGACATATGGACTCCAAATCAGCCGCGAGGAGAACGACCAAGTCTAGAGAGCCACTCATCAGCCGCCTCCGGGGTAGTAAAAAACACAGATTTCTCTCCATCCACCACTCTCAGGCGCGCAGGATAAGCCATAGAATATGGAATTTGTCGCTCACGAAGTAGTCTCTTGACGTGCACATAGGAAGCCCTCTGGCGTTGCAACTCTGGGGAGAAATCAGGGAAAATGGATACGGTCGTATTCTCAAACCTGATCTCTCCTTTACGATGGGCAGCTTGCAGTACCAAATGACGATCTTTGCAGTTCAGCATCCGCGCCAGCAAGGGCCGAGGGTTCGCGCCAGGCGGTGGAGGTTTGGCGGGCACCCTGTGCGCCCGTTCAACAGCAAAGTCCTGCGAGAAAATGGTGTCCGGGAACAGGTCTTTTAACCATTTCTCGACATATTCATCCGGCCTGGGTCCTTCCGCCCTTTCAGGAAGGCCGATAATCCGCAAATTGTTTAGTCGCCGGCGATTTTCGAGATCGTCTGCCTTTTGGCCCCACATCGCCACTTTCCCCGTGAGGTCACTCAGCGTGCGAGGCATGGCTGCCATATCATCCTCCAGTGTGGAGATCCGTGTCTCAGCCTGAGTAACCCGGTCCCTCAAGTTATGGTGGTCCTGGCGCAGCAAGCCGACATCCACCTTCACCTCCTCCACTTTTGTGGTGACCGAGGTACGAGTCTCCAGGATCGCGGCCAGGAGGGTCTCTGACACCTACTTCAGTGTCAGTTCGAAAGCCGCAGCCTCCTCCGCAGCGGTATGTATAGCAGGCTGCACAGCCTGTGCATGTCTGGACGCTGAGGACTCACCCCGAGCGCCATCTTGTCCAGAGTTCCTGGCGAACGCTTTAAGTTTTTCCACCGCTCCAGAGGTCTTGGAGGGGCCCATATTATGCCGATTGGGTTTCTTACCCTTCTTCCTCAATAGGTAGGGAATTTTGGCAGATATACTTTCACCACAGGATGAATTGCAGGGGGTCGGCACACGGAGCTAAGGCTTAGTGCGTCCGCTCACATCAGTGCCTGGCCACACCCCCCTTCACTGAGATATTTAACTTTAAAGTTATCATCATCATTATCGGCTACCGCCGGTGTTAGCATTACCCAAAATGTACCGCGCGGATAAAATCCTAAATGTGTGTGGGCGCGTGTGTGTGTGTGAGCTTGGGAATGTCACATCAAGGTGACTTTAAATTACGTATTATTACAATCGGCCTCGGTGATACAAAATGGATTGTAACATGATTTCATGTGTACACAATTCGGTAGTCGTTTGTGAATTTCAGAGAACGCTAATTCGGAGAGTAGTTTTCATTTTTGTACATTTCTATTGTCATATCACAAAATGCATTTAACTGAAAGTGGAGCACAACAAAATTAGTCAGTCCGACATCAGTCCGTCAAATTTTGAAGAGGCATCATTATCATCCTTATAAAATACGTCTAGTACAGGAGCTATCCGAAGATGAATATGACAGAAGAGTGGAAATTTGCGATAGAATGATGATACGATTTGATGCTAATTATCAGATTTTCAACTGGACCTGTTTTTCGGATGAAGCTACGTTTGAACTAAACGGTTCTGTAAATCGACAGAACATCAGGTATTGAGCAAACCAAGTGATACCGGCTATTCAAAATATTGCTGGAAAAGCTTTCCGCAATGTTTGGTATCAGCAGAATGGAGCTCCGGCTCTTTTTTCTCTGCGAGCTCGAAATCTTCTGAACGATAATTTTCCTGATCAATGGATTGGTAGAAGAGGCCAGACAGAATGGCCACCGAGATCACCAGATCTGACCCCATTAGACTTTTTTTACTGGGGGTATTTAAAAAGTAAATTCTATGAGACTAGGATTGCAAACTTAGACGAGCTTCGGGAAAGAATAGTGAACATTTTGAATTCAATCGCACCAGATGTTATAAATAACGTTATCGACACGTTTTACGTTCACTTAGGATACTGTCAAGTTGTTGATGGACATCAGTTTGAGCATTTGATTTTTACAGTAATTGTTATTTTTGTACTAATACACATAATACATGTCCTCGGTCTTGCTTTGGTTGCCCGGACAACACAAACACACACACCCACAGCGCAGAGAGCGTTTGAAGTCGTTAAATACCGGGGGAATGACAAACCCCGATGTCCTTATATCAGGCTGTGTGCACACACACACACACAACACACACACGCACGCGCGCGCGCACACACATACACAAAAGTGAGAGGCAAGGGTGACTCACATTAATCTAGCACCCCGATGAGATGTAAATCCAACTGTGCGACCTCCACGCGGTACATTTTGCGTAATGCTAACACTGGCGGTAGCCGATAATGAAGATGATAAATTTAATGTTAAATAAATCTCAGCGAAAAAAATCCTATCTCAAAATCGTTTGCAGCATCGTTTTTGTATTGAAAATAGCTTTCAAATGAGCCCCCACTCGACCCCCCGTGCCATTTAAGATTTTGCTGACCCCGCCCACCCCACCGCCCCCAATGGAGTGTTTTGTTTTTTTTTTTTGGCATTAAATGGTAGATCTTATGACCCCATTAACTTCTTAATGATGGCCCACCATTTTTTGACGGCAGGCGGTGCAGGTACCCAGCCTACAACGACGTCTTTTGGCGTTGCTGTAGTTGAGGCTGATGAGCGCTCGTGTGAGAGCTCATCCTCTAAGCAGGAGCTGTAACTAACAGCTCCTGATCTCAGAGCAGCCTCCTGAATACAGCTGTGGACAGAAAACATTCGGACCCCAGTTGTTTAACCCTTTGATTGCCGTGGTCCCTGACCTCGGCATGATCAAAGGGAGTTCACCTCATTGATCGCATCACCGGGATTCCGGTGATGCTATCAAACACGGGGGAATCCCTCTGCAGTCAGCCCTGGGGACCTACAAAGGACCCCAGAGGTGTCATAGTGACACTGGAGTATGATAATACATTACAAGTAAAAAATAAAGTTATAAATAAAGTTATCCCTTAATGGGATTAAAAAACAAAGTAACCAAAAAGATAAATAAATAAAAAAAGTCCCAAAAAAAGTAATTATTTTGCATAAAATATATTTTATTGCCCCTACACTAAATAAAAACAAAAAACCTACACATGTTAGGTATTGATACGACCGTAATAACCTGAAGAATTAATCTAATGGGTTATTTAGCGTGAAACATGAACGGGATAAAAAAGAAATAAAGAATCGCTTTTTTCTATATTCACGCCGTAAAAAATTTTTTTTTTACCCTCAAACTGTGGGTAAAAAAAAATAATATTTTTCTCACATAAAACAAGGCCTCATGCAGCAATTTTGGATCAAGCCAGAATGTGGAAGACTAAAGTTCCTATGAAACATTGGATTTCTATGGAAAAGGAATTACTTGATGGATCTTCTGTAGAAGCGCGCATGTGGCTATTGTCCACTGGTGCTAAAATATCTAAATCTTCTTTTTTAACGATTGATGCAGGGCTCCAGGTCTGGAAAAAATTTACTGTTATTCACCCTATAATCCCGGTGAGATTTTCTGATCTTCCTCTTCGACTGCTTCCGCTTCTGATACCTGATATTGATATCCAAAATTGGCTGTTGTCCGGCATTGAGTGTATTTCTGACATTATGGAGCAAACTCATCTACTGGCATTTAATGATATATGTCTGAAGTACAACAAACCCCGTAGGGACTTCTATAAATTCCTTAGAATACGTCACTTGTTGAGTACATTGCCTCCTCTGATTGATTCCCCTAAAACGCCTTTTGAATTGTCATTCACTAATCTGGATAAAACATGCAAAGGGATATCAAAAATGTATAAGGTATTGTGTGAGGGTTTGCTTCGGGAGGAATTTCCTTGTCTGGGGCATTGGGAGAGAGATCTGGGAATCCCTATAAGTACGCAGGATTGGGAAGCCACTTTCAATCTAGCTTGCTCTCTCTCTAAGTGCGCTACACATTTGGAAGCGTCTAGGAAAATAAAGATAGGATTCCGCTCCAGAAGTAGACCCTGACATCACTGTCTATATAAGCATAGTAACACCAGGGACTTCTCCAGGAGTGGAATTCCCGGCCAGAGCGTCGGCAACTCCCTGGCAGGGAATTCCACTCCAGAAATAGCCCCTGACGTCATTATCCATATAAGCATAGTAACACCAGGGACTTCTCCAGGAGTGGAATCCCTGGCAAGTGCTTCGGCAACACTCTGGCTGGGGATTCCGCTCCTGGAGCAGCCACTGATGTCACTGTCTATATATAGACATTAATGTCAGGGGTTCCCTCTAGGAGTGGAATCCCCGACTAGAGCGTCGGCAATGGCCTGAAAGGGGATTCCGCTCCAGGAGTAGCGACTGATGCCACTGTTCATATATGGACAATAACATCAGGGGTTCACTCTAGGTGCGGAATCCCCGGCCAGAGCGTCAGCAATGCCATGGCAGGATATTCCACTCCAGGACTAGCACTGATGCCACTGTTCGTATATGGACAATAACATCAAGGATTCCCTCTAGGAGTGCAATCCCCCGCCAGAGCATCAGCAATGCTCTGGCAGAGGATTCCGCTCCGGAAGTAGCCTCTGACGTCACTGTCCATACATGGACAGTGACGTCAGGGCTAACCTCTAGGAGCGGAATCCCCAGCCAAAGTGTCAGCAGCGCTCTGGCAGGGGATTCCACTCCAGGAGTAGCCCCTGATGCCACTGTTCATATATGGACAGTTACGTCAGGGATTCCCTCTAGGAGCGGAATCCGTGGGCAGAGCATCATCAAAGCTTTGGCAGGGGACTCTGCTTCAGGAGGAGCACATGACGCCCTGGCAGGGAGTTCCACTCCAGAAATAGCCCCTGACATCATTGTCCATATAAGCATAGCAACACTAGGGACTTCTCCAGGAGCGGAGTCCCCGGCAAGCGCGTCGGCAACCCTCTGGCTGGGTATTCCGCTCCTGGAGCAGCCACTGATGTCACTGTCTATATATAGACATTAATGTCAGGGGTTCCCTCTAGGAGTGGAATCCCCGACTAGAGCGTCGGCAATGGCCTGAAAGGGGATTCCGCTCCAGGAGTAGCGACTGATGCCACTGTTCATATATGGACAGTAACATCAGGGGTTCACTCTAGGTGCAGAATCCCCGGCCAGAGCGTCAGCAATGCCCTGGCAGGATATTCCACTCCAGGACTAGCCACTGATGCCACTGTTCGTATATGGACAATAACATCAAGGATTCCCTCTAGGAGTGCAATCCCCCGCCAGAGCATCAGCAATGCTCTGGCAGAGGATTCCGCTCCGGAAGTAGCCTCTGACGTCACTGTCCATACATGGACAGTGACGTCAGGGCTAACCTCTAGGAGCGGAATCCCCAGCCAAAGTGTCAGCAGCAGTGGGCAGAGCATCATCAAAGCTTTGGCAGGGGACTCTGCTTCAGGAGGAGCACATGATGCCCTGGCAGGGAGTTCCACTCCAGAAATAGCCCCTGACATCATTGTCCATATAAGCATAGCAACACTAGGGACTTCTCCAGGAGCGGAGTCCCCGGCAAGCGCGTCGGCAACCCTCTGGCTGGAGATTCCGCTCCTGGAGGTGCCACTGATGTCACTGTCCATATATGGACAGTTACGTCAGGGGTTCCCTCTAGGAGCGGAATCCGTGGGCAGAGCGTCATCAAAGCTTTGGCAGGGGACTCTGCTTCAGGAGGAGCACATGACGCCACTGTCCAGGGGTTCCCTCTAGGAGTGGAATCCCATGCTATAGCATCTGCAACGCTCTGGCAGGGTACTCCACTTCTATACTGTATGGTGGCAGTTAATGGGTTATTATACTGAATGGGGCAGCAATGGTGGCATTATACTGTATGGGGGAAGCTATAGGGGCATTCTTCTGCATGGGGCAGCTATGGGGTATTATACTGTATAATGGCAGCTATGGGGGCATTATACTGTATGGGGGCATCTATTTGGGCATTATGCTGTATGGGGGCATCTGTGTGGGCATTATACTGTATGATGGCAGCTATGGGGGCATGGGGGCACTATGATGTATTGGGGCAACTATGGGGCACAGTGCTGTGTGGGGGAATTTGGGAATTATACTACATAAGGGTATGAGTGGGCATTATACTGTATGGGCGACATCTGTGTTGGCTTTATATTGTATGGGTGCATCTATGAGGGCATTATACTGTATGGTGGCATTTATTGTGGCATTATACTGTATGGTGGCAGCTAGAGAGCATTATACTGTGTGGGAGGCACTATGGGAGCATGATACTGTGTGGGCTGGACCGGGTGTGTATGGGCGGTGATTGGGCGGAAAGCCATCTGCTTTCTGCATGGATATCCGGTGCATGGTGGCAGTCTGAGCAGCTGATCGCTGCTGGGTCAGGTTGTCGTACCCCCACTGTTCATATACTGATGACCTATCCTGTGAATTTGTCATCAGTATAAAAAAAACTGCCCAATGCCTAGCCATGTTTCAGCAGCACCAATTATATCAAAATGTTCCTCCAGTACCAGGGCCTGAAACGCCCCAATTTTACTTGCTAGACTTCTAGGATTTGTGAACATACACTTTAAGTTGCCTTTCAATTTTTCACATTCAGTGAAAATTCAGTATGTCAGAAGCAGTGCAGTGAATGGGGCCTAGAGTGGGGAGGCTTGGAGTGCGCATGTCAATGCAGTAAGTTATGGGGTAGTACCTCAATGGATCAGACTTGTTTTCCCAGCATATCCCACAAATCAGGGGCGTACACTGACAGCAAAGGGCTCCTGTGCAAGAAATATGTCTGGGCCCCCTCCCTTTAAAGATAACCAAACTACACAAAATTATACTACATACATGTCAGTTATACATCAGATACTGCACAAACAGGTCATATATTGGGCACACATCATACTCGCCCAGTCACCATATACTCGCCCACTCATTGCACAAGTTTCCCACTCACACATTCTACACCTACTGTACGCACACTATTCACACATTACACATGCCACACACGATATCTTCTCTACCAGCTGTACACATATCATTTACACATAACATACTGTATGCCACACACATGTCACTCATACATTACACACATGCAACACACACGTCACTCACACATTACGTCAAAAAAGGAAAACCACAGCACACGTTTCTCAAGGTATCAAAAAGACACAAGAAGTTTTATTCCACATAACAACGACGTTTTGACCAATGTGTGGGGAAAAGACCCACATTTGGGTCGAAACGTTGCTGTTCTAGTGGAATAAAGCTTCTTGTGCCTTTTTAAAACCTTGAGAAACATGTGCTGCAGTTTTCCTTTTTTAATGCCTATTTTTGAGTTGACATGGCTGCGACTATTATGCTGCATGCACCGGACGTATAATACATTGGTATAACTATCTTCCATGAGTATTGGGACTGTGATGTGCTGCTGTTGTCTCTATTTTCTACTCTTACATTAGATACATGCTGTACACAGGTCACTCACACATTCTAAATCTGCTGTACACTATTTACTCATTACACATGGCACACACACATTACTCATACATTACATACATGACACACACAAGTCACTCACGTTTTATGTATGCCATGCACAAGTCACTCACACATTACATATATGCCACACACGTCCCTTAAATATCACATACATGCTGCACATACGCCACTCACACATTCTAAATCTACTGTACACTCACTATTTACTCATTACACATGCCACACAAGTCACTCACACATTATACACATGCCACACACATGTCACTCACACATTATACACATGCCACACACACGCTACCCACACATTATTCTAGTGGATACTGTTCTCCCTAACAGCTGGGACACAAACCCAGCTAGTAGTTGGGCGGATGGTAATGCAAGTAGGGCAAGACAATTAGTAGTTGTAGTGGATTCTATAATCAGCAAGACGGATAGAAGAATTTGTCGCCAAGACAACCTCAACCGAACGGTTTGCTGTCTCCCTGGTGCCAGGGTTCGGCAAGTGGTGGATAAATTACTGGGAGAAGCTGGTGACGATACTGATGTCGTGGTACTTGTGGGAACCAGCGACAGAATACATGGTAGGAGCCATGGATTCACACTACCTCTGCACAAGTTTCTCTCTTTTTTCTTCCACGTCATCACGTCATCACATTCCACAGGAGGGGGTCGCGCACTCACTCCTTACATCTTGTGTTCTCATAATATTATCAATTTCAATGTTACAATTTCAATGTTCAATGCCGGCAAAAATTCTCCCATACCATGAACCTCCAAGATTCACACATCTGTACAACAACTCAAGATAACGTACGTATCTGCAATCATTCATCACACTAAAAGCTTTCAACATACCTGCTGGATAAACACTGCGTGTCAGGAGATGTGACGTCATTACCGCTAATTCCGGCCTCCGCAATGAATGAGTGAACCATGTTTGTAAGAATAAGCTTCTTACGTACCAGCCGGTTTTTGATATTCACTGATGCAAATGCCGTCAGGCCTCCAGCGACAGTGTATCAGACGAGGAATCTCCCGCGTTTTCGGCACCAAAAACGGTTAACGCAATCATGGGCCAAAATATATTAGACTGAAATTTGTAATGGGTATGTCAACCGATACACGCCCTCCTGTGATTTATCCAGTTTCCAAATCTTAGGTAATAGATATATATATCTGAGAGAAAAGATGACACAAGAGACCATGCTTGTATGCTCAAAATCCTTCTCTGATCTTTATTGATCCAAACAAGTATATAAGTATAATGACTGGAAAGGTGTAGGCTTTGGTTTCAGCCAATCATCTACAATATGATAATGACTCTGATTCAGCCAATGGGAATATTTCAATGCATTATAATAATTCTTCACCCTCCAAGCCCCAGGTGGCCTGAACCTAGTCCCATGGGGAAGACACACATTTCAGATACACAAGTTAATGTGTCTACTTCTTATCTCACTAGAGAATGGAGACTGCAGATAAGATGAAATCATTTCAACAGAGCGCTTCTCCAAGGCTGACCTATGGTAAACAGTCATTGTCTATTCCATGGAGGCTATTTGATCTGCTCCTTACAAGAGTAATAAAACATTCAATTCGAGAACACATAGCATAGAATTGCTTCAAGATATCTGCTGACATATTACTTTTTACTTATTAATCTCAAGATGGCTCCTTCAGGCCAAAATATGGATTACAACGACCCAAAATGGACGCCTACCATACAAAATGGAGTCGATGCAAAATGTTATCTTTTAAACATATTCTAATCACTTTCACATACACTCAGATCCTTCCCAACAAGTGATTCTCCCAGTATATCACCCCCTAGGACATATGATGCATGCAGATTGTTGGTGCCCAGATGCATAATTTTACATTTATCTACATTAAACCTCATTTGCCAAATGGATGCCCAAACACTTAGTGTGTTCAAATCAGCTTGCAATTTATGAACATCTTCTATAGACTGAACAATACTACATGGCTTGGTGTCAACTGCAAAAAAATAAATAGTGCTATTAATCCCATCCTCTATACTATTAATAAATAAGTTGAATAATAGTGGTCCCATCACATAACCCTGGGGTACACCACTTATAACCATTCAGAGTAGGAATCATTGACTACAACACTCTGGATACGGTTCTTGAGCCAATTCTCAATCCAATTACAAACTATACTTTCTAAAACTATAGTCCTTAACCCCTTCTCGCTATTGGGCGTGACTGTACGTCCAGATTCAAAGTGCATTCCCGCAATAGGGCGTACAGTCCCTGCGCGGTTCATCTTCAGCGGCTGTCAGCTGTCATACACAGCTGACATCCCGCTGCAATGGAGGCGATGGCGGTTACCGCCGACCACCGCCGCTTTACCCCTTCAATGCGGCTGTCAATAGTGTCCGCCACATTGAAGAGGTTGACAGAGGGAGGGGGCTCCGTCTGTACCCCCCGGCCCTCCCCGCGATCGATCGCAGGTGCTATGGCAACCAGGAAGCCATTGCTAGGCTTCCTTGTTGCCCAGGTACATAAGCCATCTGAAACTGTCAGATGAAGAATGGCAGTTACAATACACTGCACTACATAAGTACTGCAGTGTATTGTACCGTGGATCAGAAGATCGGATCTTCAAGTCCCCAGGTAAGTGTAATAAAAAAGTGAAAAAAGTAAAAAAAATGTGAAAGAAAAATAAATAAACAAAAGTTTTAAATAATACAAACAACAATCGCCCTGTTTCCCTGATCAACTCCTTTATAATTAGAAAAAATATGAAAACATGAAAAACAACTATACATAATAGGTATCGCCACGGTCAGAACGGCCTGATCCATAAAAATATCATAATATTTTTACCGCACGATGAACACCGTAAACATTTTTTATAAAAAAAACAATGACAGCATTTTATTTTTTGGTCATCTGGTCTCAAAAAAAATGTAATAAAAAGTGATCAAAAAGTTGCAAGTAACGCAAAATGGTACCAATGGAAATTACAGTTTGTCACGCATAACACAAGCCCTCCCGCAGCGATATCAACTAAAAAATAAAAAAGTTATGGCTGTCAGAAAATGGCGACACTAAAACATGATTTTTTTTAGAAAAGAGTATTTTTATTGTGGGAACGTAAAGAAAACTATATAAATTTGGTGTCGCTGTAATCGTATCGACCCACAGACTAAAGTTTACATGTTGTTTATACTGCACGGTGAACACTGTAAAAAAACAAAAAAACAAAAACGTGCTAGCATTGATGCTTTTTTGTTTCCTCATCTCCCAAAAAATGTAATAAATAGTGATAAAAAAAAAAATCGCATGTACCCCAAACTGGAACTAATAAAAATGACAGCTCGTTCCACAAAAAAACAAGCCCTCACACAGCTCCGTCAACAGAAAAATAACACGTTATGACTCTCAAAACTCAATGATGCAAAATGATGCTAAATGACGGCCCAGACAATTTTTTTTAGGTCCAGCAGAATTTCACTAAATACCATACATTGTCATTTGCTGGACCCCACTGGCAGACCCTGTAGATGCAGGAAACTTTAGGGCCTGTATTTCATACATATCTTTACATGTTTACATACATACTGTATATTATTTACATATATGTTAGGTATATTATCACACTTTTTATTTGATGTGATATATTATGTTATTATTAATTAATTATGTATATTTTTTCAGGTTCGTCTTCTTCACGTGTGTATCACTTTATTTATTTATTTTGTAATAATAAAAATATTATTTATTCACTTTTTCACTTCGCACGTGTGTTCACTCACCTTATCTCACTTCTTCATATTTTTATTTTATATATATATATATATATATATATATATATATATATATTATATTTTCTTTTTTCCGGTCAACATATTATTTTGTATATATGCAGCTGCTCTATTTTGATTATATTGTATATGGTATGAAATTGTTCACATTGTCATATGTATATAATTATATTATGGTATTATATAAATTCTATCTTTGCTTTTATTATTTATATGATTTGTATACATACTCATGCTATATGTATATTTTGCTTTATACTATGTACCCCCATCTGCACATTGTTACATTTTATCTCGCCCTCCATATAATAATTTGGTTGCTCCATGTGTTGTGTGGGCACTATTAACTATTTTATTTGTCTGCCTCCAAAAGGGTTAATGTATTATGGAACTATATAATTGTATCAATGCTACGACAAGCTTATGTTTACGCTTGTGCATATGTGTATGTGTGCCCTTAGGATGCATATATATGGGTGCATATTAGTGCTGACTTCTATCTACATATCAACATTCTAGCTGCTATCACTATACTTAGCCTTTTTCCGGTATTCTATAAGTGCCCTACGATCTTTGTTGGCACTTTCATTACTGTTGAGACAACCTAGAAGCACTGAAGCACAGGGGACAAAACACCCCAATAAATGATATTATACATATAGTAGTCACGTATTGTAAAAGAATATATAAATCTTTATTAATAAATAACAATACATGGTATCACATGAAATATAATAAACATACAGACAAACACATGGAGAGCAGCAGCACGGTAGACTAATAAGTGTACCAAAGGGTTAGCAGACCTGACCCAACTCAGAGTCTAACGTCCAAAATCAGATAACAAAATAATGAAAAATGAATAATACAGGGATAATTAAATATGTGTTGTAGAAATAAATATACCAAAAGACACTACGGAGACTGCATAGTGTGTATAGAGACAATAATCTAAAAATATGTAAGAGAAACTATGGAGATAACCAGGCAAAGTGATGGTAGTAACAGCAACATCTAATGATAGCCTAATACTGAAAGAGGCAACACATACCTAAGGACATGATGGAGGAGAAAGACAACTGAGATGGGACACAGGAGCAAAGACGCCTCAACGCGCGTTTCGCCACGGACCGGCTTCGTCAGGAGGCTGACTATATTAAAATAAAGGGGAACTTATAAAGGGTAGCTGGCAATAATAATACTACACACCTGTGGATGCTGCGCAGATCGACGCTCACACCACATGTTGCAAGACTCCTCATCACCAGAAGCGCCAGAGTGTCCGCATGGTGATGACGTATTTCCCATTGAAACCAATGGGCAGATGCTTGTAGGCGTTCTGCTTCTGATTTTTCAGCTGAAAACATTGTGTGTGAACATACCCTTAGGGTATGTGCACACGCTAACTGCATTTACGTCTGAAATGACGGAGCTGTTTTCAGGAGAAAACAGCTTCGTCATTTCAGACGTAATTGCTCGTACTCGCGTTTTGCGAGGCGTCAATTACGGCCGTAATTTGGAGCTGTTATTCATTGAATTCAATGAAAAACGGCTCAAATTACATCCCAAGAAGTGTCCTGCACTTCTTTGCCGAGGCTGTTATTTTACGCGCCGTCTTTTGACAGCGACGCGTAAAATGACAGGTCGTCTGCACAGTACATCGGCAAACCCACTCAAATGAATGGGCAGATGTTTGCCGACGTATTGGAGCCATCTTAAAACGCCTAGTTTACGCCTGAAAATAGGTCGTGTGAACCCAGCCTTAGAATGATGAAAGTGAAATGAATGACTTTTCAGTTGAGCGGTTCACATGCCGTGTATTTGACATGTTTTTTTTTTTGCACATTTTACGTGCAAAAAAAACACATAAAAAACGCTTGATTATACTTGACTTTGCGTGTTTGGGGGATTTGTGTGTGTGTGGGGGGGGTGCTCGCCGCTGATTCTTCAAAACAGCTGATAAGCGGCTATGAAGTATCAGCGGCACACTCCGCTCTGCCACACACACACAGGAAAAGTCTTAAAGGAGTCGTCCAGGAAAACACGGCGCCGCACCTGTCCTCAGGTCGTGTGTGGTATTACAGCTCTGTCCTATTCACTTCAATGGAGGTGAACTGCAATACCAGACACAACCTGAGGACAGGTGGGCGCTGTGTCTCCAATCCGGACACCCCTTCTGTCCTGAGATGACCCGACGGGGGAGGCGGGTGTCAGAGCCACCCACCGCCATCACCGCAGACAGAACCACAACTACGGCATGAGGGCAGGGCTTATCCTGAGTGCACTGTCTCTTGTTATGGACAGATTTATAGTCACATGAACCCCGTCTGATGAACCGGTAACCTAGGTCCGATCACATGACAGAGGGGGGTCACCAAAAACCCTGTGCACCCTCAGCCCGTCCATCCAGCCCTTTCCTGGTTATATCTGCGTCTGGGAAAGCTGGGTGACCACCATTACCCCTCATACTGGGGTGTTTAGGGATGTGACTAATGAACCTCTCACACTCCAGTGGGAGGGGTAATGGTGGTCACCCAGCTTTCCCAGACCCCTGAACGATAAATCTCTCTAGTTGTGCTGAGACTGTTTGGGAATGTGACTAATGAACCTCTCATACTCCAGTAGGAGGGTAATGGTGGTCACCCAGCTTTCCCAGACCCCATAACGGTAAATCTCTATAGTTGTGCGGAGACTGTTTGGGGATGTGACTAATGAACCTCTCAGTCTCAGCACAACTAGAGAGATTTATCATTCAGGGGTCTGGGAAAGCTGGGTGACCACCATTACTCCTCCTAGTGGAGTGTGTTTTGGGATGTGACTAATGAACCTCTCACACTCCAGTAGGAGGGGTAATGGTGGTCACCCAGCTTTCCCAGACCCCTGAACGATAAATCTCTCTAATTGTGCTGAGACTGAGAGGTTCATTAGTCACATCCCCAAACAGTCTCAGCACAACTAGAGATGTATTTGATTTATTCACCAAGCATAAAAACACTTGCAACGTTTCAACCCATGAATGGGTCTTTATCAAGCATGCGCATGAAGAGGACCGCATGAAGAGGACCGCATGAAGAGGAATGCTCATAGGCAAAGAAGACAACCTCTTCAGTTTCCTCCTGGAACCAAAGTCTGGTTATCTTCTAAATACATCCTCTTAAAAATTCCTTCTTACAAATTTGCTCCCAGGTTCCTCAGACCTTTTCAAGTCTTGCAACAAATAAACCCTGTGTCCTATAAACTTCCGCTGTCTCTTACCCTCAGAATCCCCAGCTCATTTTATGTATCCCTCCTGAAACCTGTGGTTCTGAACCGCTACAGTAAGTCTCCTCGTTCTGCAGATGCTCCAATCTGTTCTTCTGAAATCTTTGAGGTGAAAGAGATTCCGGACTACAAGAGGGTAGCAGGAAAGACGTTCTATCTGGTGGACTGGAGAGGGTTTGGTCCTAAGGAGAGGTCCTGGGAGCTGGAGGAGAACATCAATGCACCAGCTCTCATCAAATGTACCTCTTACGCTGTGCACCTAAGATTGGGTGTAAAGGGTGTACTGTTATGCCCCCAGTTGCTGACCGCCGGCGCGTCCCAATTTGCGGCAGCCGCGACCGCAGGACTGTATCATCATTTTGCGTCTCCCTCCTCAGAGACGCCGACACACCTGGCTGCAGGGCTCTCTTGTGTCCCGTAGTGTGTGCGCGTGCTGACTCCCAGCCTTAAAGGGCCAGTGCAGTTACCCTGGACACCCTGGACTTTAAAATGGGCTCTGCCCTTCCTCTCCTTGCCTGAGCTTTGTTAGTCTTCCTGTGTTTGTCTATGCAAATGGTCCCTTAGTTGTATCCTGCTCCTTGTGTTCCCATTTCCTGCTTTCTGTATCCTATATCCTGTTGCTGTGTATCGTTCCATTTCCTAGCCTATTGTTGGAATCGTGTGTGCCTCATCTGCCACATCTGGTATCATCTGCCACGTCTGGTGACATCTGGTATCATCTGCCATGCCTAGCATCACCTGTGCCATGTGTCTGCTACTCCGAGCATCTGCCTTAACATCCTCCCAGGTACTCTTGTCCGAGAGACTGTTATTGACTTTTGTTTGGGCAGCTGCTTGTCCACTGAGGGTATGTTCACACGCAGTAGCAAAATACGTCTGAAAATACGGAGCTGTTTTCACCTGAAAACAGCTCCTGATTTTCAGACGTTTTTGTAACTACTCGCGTTTTTCGCGGCGTCTTTTACGGACGTTATTGGAGCTGTTTTTCAATTGATTCAATGGAAAATCGCTCCAAAAACGTCCCAAGAAGTGACATGTACTTCTTTGACGTGGGCGTCTTTTTACGCGCCGTCTTTTGACAGCGACGCGTAAAATAACGCCTCGTGGGAACAGAACACCGTAAAACCCATTGAAAGCAATGTTTGTAGGCGTAATGGAGCCATTTTTTCAGGCCTGAATTACGTCTAAAAATAGGCCGTTTGAACATACCCTAAGGCTGAGCAGTCTAGTGGGTCCACACACCCCAAAGCCGTGACAAGTCTTTTACGTGAAAAAAACAAAAAAACTTAGTGTAACAGTGTTACCGTTAGTTAGGGTTTTTAGTGTTTTATGTGAAAAAAACAAAGAAAATCTTTATTATACAACTCTTTGTTACAGTTTACTGAGTTACGTTTGTGTATATATACTGCATACATATATATATATATATATACATATATATATACATATATAGTGTCTGGGTGTGTGTGTATATATATATATATATATATATATATATACACACCCACACACATTTGGCAGCGAGATATTACACTACTGAAAGACATATGCCATGATCGCGTCTGATACAAACTCAGGGAGCGATGAGGAACGAGTGTTCATTCTCTCATCCTACTCCAATGAGGAACATCCTCTTAGTAACAGGAGGGTTAGTGCCCAGGTTCTGCTTGACCCTGGTACTGCCAGCATTGATTGGTCACCCTCAACCAATTACACACCCCAAATCCCAGATTTTATTGCTGCGGCAGGAATTTATGTGCAGACGGAAGGGTTGCCTGTAATTTTTTTTTTTTTAAATTGCTATTCACAGACAATTTGATACAGCTTATGGTAGACCAAACCAGCATTTTTGCCCACCAAATTATTTCTGAACACCCCAACTCCTTTGATGCCCAGCCTAATCGGTGGCAACCAACGAATTTTGCAGAAATGCAGAAGAATTGTGGGTTAGTTCTCAACATTGGTCTCACGAAAAAGCCCAAAGGGAGATCCTACTGTTCCACGGACATTTTGTATCATTGTCCGCTGTACTGAAATACGATGGCCAGACCCCACTTTGAGGCTCTTCATAAATTTCTGCACATTAGTGACAACTCCCAATGCCCCCCCCAGGATGACCCCAATTCCGACAGACTTTTTAAAATTAAGCCGCTCGTTAATATTTACATTTTTGAGAAATCTACACCCCTAAAAATAAATCTACATTGATGAATCCCTGGTGCACTTCAAGGGCAGGCTGAAGTTTTGCTACTATTAGCCCAATAAGCACACCACGAACGGGATCAAGGTCTACAAGCTGTGTGAATCTGAGATTGGCTATACAGATTTATGATGGGAAGCACAGGAGAGTACAGCCCGCAGATTGTCCACCCTCATTAGAACCAGTGGGAAGATAGTGTGGGACCTCCTGCACCCACTGTTTAATGAGGGATACAACTTGTACTTGGACAACTGGTACACAAGTTTTCCCCTGTTCAAATGTCTTCTAGACAAACAAACAGTGGCATTTGGAACGGTACAAAAAAAGAGGCACCTTCCCAAGACCCTCATCAGCCAATCCTTGCAAATTGATGAAAAAAGGACATTGCTACAGGATGGGGTCCTGTGTCTCAAATTTAGAGACAAAAAAGATGTATGCATGCTGTCAAATATGCATGATGCCAGCTGCACCCCTGTTCCCACATGTGGAGTCACATTATCCACGATGAAGCCTGTATGCATACAGGCATATAATAAATTCATGGGGGGAGGGTTGACCTGAATGATCAGGTTTTAAAACCCTAAAGTGGCATGAGGAAAAGCAAAATTTAGTTCAAGAAATTGGCAGTGTACCTTGCCCAGATGGCACTATATAATTAATTTAACATTTTTTTCGAAAAGCTGGCCACCCGGGTACATTCTTGGAGTACCAAGAAGAAATTATAAAATGTATTTTGCTTGGAGATGAGGTGGGGGAAATTTCTGCTGCTCCAGGTAGTGTTTGATGTATACTGTATTTTTCGGACTATAAGACGCGCCTGACTATAAGACGCACCCAGGTTTTAGACAACAGAAAATAGGAAAAAAACAAACAAATTTTACTTCTTTTACAAAGAACAAACTATTGTTTAAAAATAATTTGTTCAGTTTCACCAGTCAAATAATGCTATATTGTAATAGTTTCGGACATTTACGGACACAGCGATACCAATTTTTTTATTTTTACATTGTGCTTGGGGAAAAATGGGAAAAGTTTTTTTTTTTAACTTTGACAATTTTTTTACACTTCTGAAAAGTTATCTATTTATTTTTATTTTTTTTACACACTTTATTAGTTTCCTTAGGGGACTTGAACCAGCGATCATTAGATCGTTGGTACAATACACTGCAATACATGGATGAATTACGGAAACAGCGTAACTCGCTGAACTACGCTGTTTCCGTAACTCCCATAGTAGTGAATGGCTGTTACAGAAGCAGCGTAGCATGCTACGCTGTTTCCGGAACTACTATTCAGTTCTATGGGAGTTACGGAAACTGCGTAGCTCTGATCGCCTCCATGCCACGCCACATTGATGCAGTAATTCATGCAAAAGAAGCCCCTACCAATTATTGAGTGCTTATACTGTAATACTTTTCAATAGGCCAATATTTTGGTATTAGAAATCATTTTTGAAATTGGGCTTATATAATATTCACATTTTCTAGGGTTTTATTAACTGTTAGCCGTAATCCTCAACACTAAAAAAAAATAAATGCTGGAAATAGATCACTCTATGTGTAACGATCATATATAATATGAGTTTCACTTTTTGAATTGAATTACAGAAATAAATTAATTTTTTGATGACATTCTAATTCATTGCGAAGGACTAGTATTTTAGTGCGACACTTGTCCATCCAAAACCTGGACTATGCATGAAAGACTGCTTCCGAATCTACCACACCTCCCTAAATTAACCCCTTCCCGCTCCTTGACGTACTATTACGTCATGGCAGCTGTATCGTTCGCGCTCCATGCCGTAATAGTACGTCTCGGGAGTAACGGCCGTTTCGGCCGTCCTCCCGACACATACAGGAGCTGTGACGCTGCTGTCTTGTTCAGCAGCTGTCACAGCTCCTACAGCGGGGACCGATCGCTGTGTCCCCGCTGATTAACCCCTTAAAAGCCGCGTTCTATAGAGATCGCGGCTTTTTAGGGGTTAAGCTGCCATCGCCGGCCTGCTACGCGATAGCGGCCGGCGATGGTGACTATGGCAACCGGACACCAAACAATGGCGTCCGGCTATGCCATAGACGGAAGCCTAGTGGGTCCTGACAACGTCAGGACCCACTATGCTTGCTGTCAGTGAGTAGCTGACAGTTCTAATACACTGCACTACGCATGTAGTGCAGTGTATTAGAATAGCGATCAGGGCCTCCTGCCCTCAAGTCCCCTAGTGGGACAAAGTAATAAAGTAAAAAAAAAGTTAAAAAAAGATGTGTAAAAATAAGAAAATAAAAGTTTTAAAAGTAATAAAAGTAAAAGTCCCACTTTTTCCCTTATCAGGCCTTTATTATTAATAAAAATATATACACAAACAAATAAACTATACATAATTGGTATCGCCGCGTCCGTAACGGCCTGAACTACAAAATTATTTTGTTATTTATCCCGCACGGTGAACGCCGTTAAAAAAAATATTAATAAACCGTACCACAATCACAATTGTTTGGTCACTTCACCTCCCAAAAAATGGAATAAAAAGAGATCAAAAAGTCGCATGTACCTAAAAATGGTACTGATGGAAAATACAGTTCGTTACGCAAAAAATAAGTCCTCGCACGGCTTTATTGATTGAAAAATAAAAACGTTATGGCTCTTAGAATAAGGTAACACAAAAAGTGAATGATTGTTTACAAAACGTATTTTATTGTGCAAACGCCATAAGACATAAAAAAAAACTATAAACATCTGGTATCGCCGTAATCGTATCGCCACGCAGAATAAAGTTAATATATCATTTATAGCGCACGGTGAACGCTGTAAAAAAAAAAGGATACAAAAACAATAGTAGAATTGCTGTTTATTAGTCACCACGCCACCTAAAAATGGAATAAAAACTGATCAAAAAGCCGCATGCACCCCATGAAAACTACAATGGATTCCTCAAGGGGTCTAGTTTCCAAATTGGGGTCACTTTTGGGGGGTTTCCAATGTTTTGGCACCACAAGACCTCTTCAAACCGGACATGGTGCCTAATAAAAAAGAGGGCTCAAAATCCGCTAGGTGCTCCTTTGCTTCGGAGGCCGGTGCTTCAGTCCATTACCGCCCGAGGGCCACATGTGGGATATTTCTCTAAACTGCAGAATCTGGGCAATAAGTATTGAGTTGCGTTTCTCTGATAAATCCTTTTGTGTTATAAAAAAAATGGTATAAAAAGAGTAAATTTCACCTCTACTTTGCTCTAAATTTCTGTGAAACACCTAAAGGGTTCATAAACTTTCTAAATGCTGTTGTGAATACTTTGAGGGGTCTAGTTTCTAAAATGGGGTGTTTGATAGGGGTTTCTAATATATGGGCCCCTCAAAGCAACTTCAGAAATGAACTGGAACCTAAAAAAATAAATAAATGAGGCAATACTTCGCTTCTTACATTATACTGATAATGAGCCGTGCCCACTCCGAGATGACCCCAGTTTTGACCGTTTGTATAAACGGAGACCCCTATTAGACCGTTCCAGTGCCCGGTTTTCCCAAGCATACACCCCCGAGAAGTGTTTTTCTATTGATGAGTCCCTGGTACATTTTAAAGGGAGGGTTCAATTCCGCCAGTACCTGCCAGGTAAGAGGGCAAGGTATGGCGTGAAGATGTATAAGCTGCGAGAGTGCATCAGGGTATACCTACAGGTTTAGGATATATGAAGGAAAGGCCACCCCCAAACCAGACTGCATCCTGGACTACAATAGGTACATGGGAGGGATGGACTTGTCAAATCAAGTCCTGAAGCCCTACAGCGCCATGCGGTGAGGTATAAGAAGCTGGCCGGGCACATCATACAGATGGCTTTGTACAATGCGTATGTGCTACGTCGATGTGCAGGCCAGAGGGGAACTTTCCTGGAATTTCAAGATCTAATCTTTAGGGACCAGGAAGGGGGGGCGCATCGTACCAGGGCAACACTTTCCAGGAGAAGGTCCCCAAACCGGTGGAAAGGGAAAGAGTCAAAAGAGGTGCAGAGTCTGCTATAAGAGGGGGATAAGGAAGAACACAATATACCAATGTGACACGTGTCCCGAAAAACCAGGGCTCTGTATAAAAGATTGTTTTAAAATGTATCATACATCCCTTGATTTTCAATTTACCCTGATGCACTCCGCACAGCTTACCCCCCTCATCTTTCCCTTCTGAGCCCTGCCGTATGCCCAGGCAGCTGATAACAGCCACATGTAGGGTATTGTCGTACCCAGGAGAACCCACATTACAATTTAAGGGGTGTATATCTCCGGTGGCGCATGCTGGGCACACTATATTGGACACTGAAATGGCATATACATATATAAAATTGCAAATCTCACACTGCACCATCTGCTGCGCATTATCTTTTACACAGTACCTGTGGGGTCAAAATGCTCACTACACCTCTAGATGAATGTCTTAAGGGGTGTAGTTTTTAAAATGGGGTCACTTCTCGGGGGTTTCAACTGTACTGGTACCTCAGGGGCTTCTGCACACATGACTTAGCACCAGAAAAGCTCCAGTAGGCCAAATGGTGGTCCTTTCCTTCTGAGCCCTCCCATGGGCCCAAAGGGCAGTTTATCACCACAAATGGGGTATTGCCGCACTAAGGACAAATTGGGCAACAAAATGGGGTATGTTGTTCCTTGTGAAAATAAGAAATTTTGATCAAAAATGACATCTTATTGGAAAAAATATCATTTTTTTCATTTCACAGCCCAATTCAAATAGGTGCTGTGAAAAAACTGTGCGGTCAAAATGATAACAAAAACCATAAATGAATTCCTTGAGGGGTGTAGTTTCCAAAATGGGGTCACTTCTGGTGGGTTTCCATTGCTTTGATACCTCTGGGGCTCTGCAAATGCAACATGGCACCCGAAAACCAATCCAGCAAAATCTGGACTCCAACAAACACATAGCGCTCCTTTCCGTCTGAGCCCTCCCATGGGCCCAAACGGCAGTTTATCACCACAAATGGGGTATTGCCGCACTAAGGACAAATTGGGCAACAAAATGGGGTATGTTGTTCCCTGTGAAAATAAGAAATTTTGATCAAAAATGACATCTTATTGGAAAAAATATAATTTTTTTCATTTCACAGCCCAATTCAAATAGGTGCTGTGAAAAAACTGTGCGGTCAAAATGATAACAAAAACCATAAATGAATTCCTTGAGGGGTGTAATTTCCAAAATGGGGTCACTTCTGGTGGGTTTCCATTGCTTTGATACCTCTGGGGCTCTGCAAATGCGACATGGCACCCGAAAACCAATCCAGCAAAATCTGGACTCCAACAAACACATAGCGCTCCTTTCCTTCTGAGCCCTCCCATGGGCCCAAACGGCAGTTTATCACCACAAATGGGGTATTGCCGCACTAAGGACAAATTGGGCAACAAAATGGGGTATGTTGTTCCCTGTGAAAATAAGAAAATTTGATCAAAAATGACATTTTATTGGAAAAAATATCATTTTTTTCATTTCACAGCCCAATTCAAATAGGTGCTGTGAAAAAACTGTGCGGTCAAAATGATAACAAAAACCATAAATGAATTCCTTGAGGGGTGTAATTTCCAAAATGGGGTCACTTCTGGTGGGTTTCCATTGTTTTGATACCTCAACGCCTCTTCAAACCTGGCATGCTGCCTAAAATATATTCTAATAAAAAAGAGGCCTCAAAATGCACTAGGTGCTTCTTTGCTTCTAGGGCTTGTGTTTTAGTCCACGAGCGCAGTAGGGCCACATGTGGGACATTTCTAAAAACTGCAGAATCTGGACAATACATATTTAGTAGTGTTTCTCTGGTAAAACCTTCTCTGTTACTAAAAAAAAATTGAATAAAATTGAAATTCAGCAGAAAAAATGAAATTTGCAAATTTAATTTCCACTTTGCTTTAATTCCTGTGAAATGCCTGAAGGGTTAAAAAACTTTCTATATGCTGTTTTGAATACTTTGAGGGGTCTAGTTTTTAAAATGGGGTGTTTTATGGGGGTTTCTAACACATAGTCCCCTCAAATCCACTTCAGAACTGAACTGGCACCTTCAAAAAAAGGCTTTTGAAATTTTCTTAAGAATATGAGAAATTGCTGTTTATGTTCTAAGCCTTGTAACGTCCAAGAAAAATAAAAGAATGTTCAAAAAACGATGCCAATCAAAAGTAGACATATGGGAAATGTGAACTAGTAACTATTTTGGGTGGTATAACCGTCTGTTTTTCAAGCAGATGCATTTAAATTCTGAAAAATGCTATTTTTTGTAAATTTTCTCTAAATTTTGCAATTTTTCACAAATAAAGACTGAATATATCGACCAAATTTTACCACGAACATGAAGCCCAAAGTGTCACGAGAAAACAATCTCAGAATCGCTTGGATAGGTTTAAGCATTCCGACGTTATTACCACATAAATTGAAATATGTCAGATTTGAAAAATGGGCTCTGAGCCTTAAGGCCCAAACTAGGCTGCGTCCTTAAGGGGTTAAAAATGTTATACTTTAAAAAAAACGCCCCCTCCCTTTATCATTCTGGTCTTCTACCCATTTTTAAAATTGGACACTCTAAAAAACCCAATAACAAAACAAAAAAATTATCATTATACCCCTAGATGAATACCTAATACTATAACAAATGTGTATGATCTGCACAATTTTTTGGGCCTGTGCTTGTGGCCAAAAATCATCCAAGTAAAGATAAGGCCTCAAAATCCTTGTGGTGCCCCTTCAGACACTGCTATTTGTACAGACAACATATTTAGACCACTTGGGGGGTATTTCTGAACTCAGAAGACATAGCCCAATAAAAGTTGAGGTGCTTTACTTCACTTCCATGCTCTGTGTCTCAAAAATCTGTCTTATAAATTACGCATTTGTGAAAAATGGAACATTCAGATTTACACTTTATTCAGCAAAAAAAACTATGGGGGGATAAAAGTGATCGCACCCGTAAATAAATTCTTTCAGGGGTGCAGTATCCAAAATGGGGTCACTTCTTGGAGATTTCGACTGTATTGGTACCTCAGTATCTCTGTAAACACGACATGGCACCCCATAGCCATTTGGTTGCCTTTTCTCCTTTATTCCTTGTAAAAATTAAAACTTTCTATGTTTTTTCAGAAAAAATTTAGATGTTAATTTTCACAGACTAATTCCAATAAATTCAGCAAAAAAACTGTGGGGTCAAAATGCTAACTATACCCCTAGATTAATTCTTTGAGGGGTGCAGTTTCCAAAATGGGGTCACTTCTTGGGGGTTTCCACTGCACTGGTACCTCAGGAGCTCTGCAAATGCAAAATGGCATCTGAAAACCATTTCCACAAAATCAATGTTCCAAATGGCGCTCCTTCTCTTCTAAGCCCTGCCGTGGGTCCAAACCGCAGTTTATTACCACATATGGGGGATTCAATTTAGATTTTCAGTTTCAAGGCAAAGTTTGCTTTTTCTGCTTTATTTTTTGTAAAAAGTAAAAATTTCTGTTTTTTCAGAAAAAAAGTCGATTTTCATCTTCAGACTAATTTCAATAAATTCAGCAAAAAGCTGTGGAATCAAAATTCTCACTATACCCCTAGAAAAATTCCTTGAGGGGTGTAGTTTACAAAATGGGCTCATTTTTGAGGGGTTTCTACTGTATTGGTCTCTCCAGGGCATTGCAAACATGACATGGCACCGAAAACCATTCCAGCAAAATCTGCACTCAAATCCAAATGGCACTCCTTCCCCTCTGAGGCCTGTCGTGGGTACAAATGGCAGTTCATTACCACATAGTTGGTATTGTAATCGGGAGAAATTGCTTTACAAATGGGGTCACTTTGGGGAGTTTCCACTGTTTTGGCACCACCAAACCCCTTCAAACCGACATGGTGCCTAAAATATATTCTAAAAAAAAAGGAGGCCCCAAAATCCACTAGCTGCTCCTTTGCTTCTGAGACTTGAGTTTCAGTCCATTAGCGCACTAGGGCCACAAGTGGCATATTTCTAAAAACTGAAGAATCTGGGCAATAAATATTAAGTTGCATTTCTCTTGTAGAACCTTCTGTGGTACAAAAAAAGATATTAGAAATGAATTTCGGCAAACAAAATTAAATTTGTACATTTTACCTCTACATTGCTTTAATTTTTGTGAAACACCTATAGGGTTAAGAAACTTTTTGAATGCTATTTTAAATACTTTGAGGGGGCAGTTTTTAAAATGGGGTAATTTATAGGGACTTTCTTATATATAAGGCCCTCAAAGCCACTTCAGAAAACCGGCTGTGTCTACAAGGCCAAAACAGGTTGTGTCCTGAAAGGGTTAAACAAACTATTATGTCAAATTTTGGTATGTGTAACTCGGGAGCAAGAATGAACAGTTGTACCTTGGGTCTACAAATAATAGGACATTCTGGTGCCAATTGAAAGGATATAGTTCCAAGGTTTGAGTGCCTTTTTAGTAAGTCAGTTTAATATGTCTTACTTGAAGTAAAGTTAACATCATGAATCTGTTCGTGTTAGCCCTCACTATTTTTTCTTCTAAGGTTGGTGAAAGAACTTGTCTTCATATCACCATTATCGCCAATTTGCTAGGCATTAAGTGATGGCTAGCTAAAATACTAAATTGTGGGGGCATGGAATGATATCTAACAAATGGAGTGCTAGCTGAGAAGATGGCTCAACAGTAATTCCACTAAGGCCTCATTCACACGACAGGGTCCGAGTGTCGGGCGATAAAATCGGCCGTTTTGGGCCGTTTTGGGCCGTTTTTCCCGGCAGGTTTGTATCCGTTTTGCATCCGTTCCGATTCTGTTCCGGGCCGTGTTGCCGTTTTTAACGGCCGATTTTGACCCGTTTTGCATCCGTTTTTTCCCTGTCCGTTTTAAAATCGGATGAATTTCATTTAAATTTGTTGCCACACACAGCTCTCTGTAGATAATGCCACACAACCCCCTGTAGGTAATGCCACCCAGCCCCCTGTTGGTAATGCCACCCAGCCCCCTGTAGGTAATTCCACCCAGCTTCCTGTAGGTAATGCCACCAAGTCCCCTGTAGGTAATGCCACCAAGTCCCCTGTAGATAATGCCACCCAGCCCCCTGTAGTTAATGCTACCCAGCCCCCTGCAGGTAATGCCACCCAGCCCCCTGTACGTAATGCCACCCAGCCCACAGTAGGTAATGCCACCCAACCCCCTGCAGGTAATGACACCCAGCCCCCTGCAGGTAATGCCACCCAGCCCCATATAGGTAATGCCACCCTGCCCCCTGTAGGTAATGCCACCCTGCCCCCTGTAGGTAATGCCACCAAGTCCCCTGTAGGTAATGCCCCCAAGTCCCCTGTAGGTAATGCCACCAAGCCCCCTGTAGGTAATGCCACCCAGCCCCCTGTAGGTAATGCCACCAAGCCCCCTGTAGGTAATGCCACCCAGCCCCCTGTAGGTAATGCCACACAGCCCCCTGTAGGTAATGCCACACAGCCCCCTGTAGGTGATGCCACCTTGACCCTGTAGGTAATGCCACCCAGCCCCCTGTAGGTAATGCCACACAGCCCCCTGTAGGTAATGCCACACAGCTCCCTGTAGGTTGCACCCATCCCCCCTTCCAGGAGAAGTCACTGACTTCAATGTCCATATATGGACAGTTTAGTCACTGACTTCTCCTGGAGAAGAATCCCCGGCCACAGGGTCAGGGATTCCACTTCTGAAGTGAATGACGTCACTCCATATATGGACTGTGTAGTCACTCACTTCTCCTGTAGCGGAATTCTCTGCCATAGGGTCGGGGATTCCGCTTCTGAAGTGAGTGACGTCACTGTGTCCATATATGTACAGTGTAGTCACTCACTTCTCCTGTAGCGGAATCCTCGGCCATAGAGTCGAGGATTCCGCTTCAGAAGTGAGTGACGTCGCTGTGTCCATATATGGACAGTGTAGTCACTCACTTCTCCTGTAGCGGAATCCCCGGCCATAGAGTCGGGGATTCCGCTTCAGAAGTGAGTGACGTCGCTGTGTCCATATATGGACACTGTAGTCACTCACTTCTCCTGTAGCGGAATCCTCGGCCATAGAGTCGAGGATTCCGCTTCAGAAGTGAGTGGCGTCGCTGTGTCCATATATGGACAGTGTAGTCACTCACTTCTCCTGTAGCGGAATCCCCGGCCATAGAGTCGGGGACTCCGCTTCAGATGTGAGTGACGTCGCTGTGTCCATATATGGACAGTGTAGTCACTCACTTCTCCTGTAGCGGAATCCCCGGCCGGGAAACCCTGTCGTGTGAATAAGGGCTAAGAGTTGATTATAGTTAAAATAAAGCTCTCCACTGGGGTGTTATTATATTGCATGCAAATAATGCTTGAAGGATCTTGCCTAATTTTCTGCAATTCCTGTAATGGACATAAAAAGTCGATGATTACATATGCTGATGTCTGAATTTTGTGAAATGGCACCTGAAATTAAAAATGTCTTCCTGATTGCTAGTACAGTAAAATACTTTATAGGCAATCTTAAAGGCTCAATTTTTTTTATCGTTTTTTTGTCACTTATAGTACCATATAGACGTCAGTTTGTATTTTAAGGTATATTGTAGAAGGATGAGATTACACTACAATTGCTTAGTGATTCATCTAAAAAAAAAAAAAAAAGTTTTGTACAAACCACTGTCGAAAACAAATTTCAAAAGAAATTTTCTGGAAAGAGCAGATGACAATAGTTAATAAACTCCTATAGAGTGCATAGAAAATAGAGTGACTCATAACCTATTAGAAATTAGTTGATGAAGAAAATTGAGCATTTGAGTTGGAAGGGATATCAGGATTTTTTTATCCTCTCTTTAACCCCTTAATGACCGAATATACGTGTTTTCATGGCGGCCATTATGGGTACTTATGGCAGAGCGCCGCCTTTTCACGGCAGGCTTTGGAATAGGATAGCACCCCCGGGAGGTGCTTAAACTCTGTGTACTCAGCTACGGAGGTCTGGTCCCTGGTCACGTGATCACAGTTATTCACCGAATAACGGCAATCACTGTAGAAACAGTGGTGGTTAGTTCTCTCTCTTTTCTCACAGAATATATTCTGTGAGAGAATAGAGAAATAGTAAAAATAAGGGCCAGCACCCCTTATTAGACCTCCGATCCCACCCCCCATCCCTGATACTCAAAATGGCACACGCATGCGCCATTTGCATATTGCCAAAGCTGCCTGTAAAGGATCTGCCAGACACAGCTTCTGTGTCAACGCCCATAGGTAATCAGTCTGCACCTGCTTCTATGTCTGTGAGACTGACTCCATCTTCCACCACTCAGGATGGCAGGCTTAGGAGTGGGAGAGCCTATCACAGCCTGGCCAGACGGAGCTAGCTCCCACCCTCTGTCTATTTATACCTGCCTTTCCTGTTCCTCCTTTGCTTGTGTTTCTTCTCTGCTGGTTTCCTGGCCCTGCTGCAGCTTCTTGAACTACTACCCTCTGCTTGTTATTGACCTTGGTTTTACTGACCACTCTTCTTCTCTGCGTTTTTGTACCTCGCTCATCTCCTGGTTTGACTCGGCTCGTTCACCTCGCTTGATGCTCACGGTGTTCCCATGGGCAACTTCCCCATTTCCCCGGCTTCTTTGTACCCTTGTCTGTTTGTCTGTCATGCACCTATTGAGTGTAGGGACTGTCGCCCAGTTGTACCCCGTCGCCTAGGGCGGGTCGTTGCAAGTAGGCAGGGACTGAGTGGCGGGTAGATTAGGGCTCACCTGTACGTCTCCCTACCCCGACATTACACTGCCTGAGGCAGCATATGGCAAATAGTAACAGCCAATCTGAGTTGTCCCTGCTGACATAGTCACTGTGATATACCTATCACAGTGATCTATGTCAGACTGTTTAGAAAATACAGGACATGGGCTGTGTCTTCCTCTCCCCTCACTGTAGTTGATCTATGAGAGGAGAGATAGAGAGAGACTTACAAATCCTGAGCTGTAGAAGTGAAGTAAAGTGAAAAAAACACAACATTTTCAAATCTGGGCCCCCTGATCACCCCAGCTGTGCCCCCTGATCACTCTGCTTGTACACCCTCATCCCTTGTGTGAGCACAAATGATCAGTATGTTTTCTGGCAGCATCAGGTTATTACCTGTTGTTAGCCAGTTTTACGGTTTGTTTATTTTTTTCACTGGTTTTTGCGCTTGGTTTTATGCTTTAGCTGGAAAAAAATAAAAACTTTAAAAAAAAGTTAGTAGCCTAACGGTCACAGTTCTACCTAACTGTCATTCGCACTGGCAAGCGAGCAGTTACTTGCAGTAAAGTGGAATGACAAGAAGGACGTCTAAATCTTGTCCACTCTGTGGCCAGACATCACAGTGTCAGTTAGAGAGAGGGGGCCACCGTGAAAAAGCGTAAGCTTGCCTGTGTGACAGACTACAATAAATCCATGGGGGGTGTAGATCTGTCGAACCAGGTGTTTCAACTTTGGTGAAGCGTAAGACCAGGGCATGGTGCAAATAGGTAGCAATCTACCTAATTCAGATTGCTACATATAATGGGTTTGTAATGTGTAAAAAAAAAAACAAGGAACGCTCATCTTCCTTCAGTTCCTGGAGGAGGTTATTGAGCGTCTTCTATTTGATACCAATGCCCCTGCACAATCCTACGAGTCTGAGGATGAGTGAAGACTTGCAGAGCGCCACTTTCTTCACCCCGTGCCTTCCACCGAGACGCAAAGATATCCCCAAAAAAGGTGCCGTGTTTGCAGTAAGCATGGAAGGAGGAGGGATAGTCGCTTCTACTGCCGGATGTGCCCATCTCAACCAGGACTCTACTACTACCCCTGTTTTGAAACGTACCATACAGTTTACAATTATTAATTTTATTAAGGGAATGCCAAAATGGGGGTGGGGGGTCTTTTTAGGAAGTCAATTTTAATTTATATTTTCATTTTAGTTTGTGAGCGTTCCAAGAGGAGAGGAATTATTTTTGGAGAGCTAGTAGAGTTTATTGTTTCAGAAAATATTTTACCCCTTTCATATTTTTGATCATTTTGTTTCTTTTGACTGTTTTTATGACTATGTCATGCCGAACAAAGCTGTTTTTTTTAAATTAATATTTCTGTATGGTGATACGGGCATGATCTTTTTTTATTTTATTTGGAGGATCACTAATAATCGAGCAGTTCCTAATCAATACACTACGGGCTTTTCTACATTCTGGTTTTCGCAAGACCTCTTGCCCCCGAAAATGCTTCTGGAAATACTGACATCATTTTGGGGATCAGTGATCCTTTACTGTTCCTGTAGATGGTTTTGGACACTACACCCTTTATATATACTTTAACTGATTGGTTGTTTTGTGCACATAGCCCTTCCTACCTTGCCAGGCAGGGGCCTGTTATGGTGTACTGCGTCGCTTGGCACGTTCGTCCCTCATATAGGGATTGATGGAGCTAAAGAGACGTTGTACAACCAGTCACTGAAAACAAAAATGCTTGTCATGACAGCCCTATAGGTGTTCTTCTATCTAGTGAACAGATGCAAGTTTGCAACATAGTTGGATAGATTTTCCTTCATTTTGTTTACAATATTGCTCATCACTCCAGTACAGTTTATTTTTTCATCTCAGAATGATTTTATATTAGGACAGAATTCTGTCCACAATCACATCATAATGGCACAGATGAGGGATAACTGCTTTTTTAGCAAGACATAGTCATAAGTACAGGCAAATATGAATATAGTGACATGCATCTGTTATGAATACACGGCTTCACTTCTCTTTTGTATGACGCACAAATTTATTAATGTGACATATTTCTAACAAAATAACCTTTTACCTCATGTCTCCCCTATTTCATGTGAAAATGTAATAAGAATGTGAAGAAAACATTATATACCCATAGTGCTTGAAATAATACCCATTATTTCCACCAATTTTATTTGGTCAGCATGCTCACTACACCACTATATGAATATCTTTAGGGGCCTAGTTTTTAAAATAGGGTAATTTCTGGGTGGTTTTTTTTTCCAGGCAGCTCAATGCCTCTAAATGCATGGTATGAGGCCTAGAATTTATTCAATTGTGCCCTTAAAGCCAAAGGGTGCTCCCTTTCTTTTTGGCCCAGCCACACGTCTAGTAAGCAGATCGAGGCCACAATGGGGGTACTTATGAACACAGGAAAGACAGGGTGATAGATTTTGGGGTGTGTTTCATCATTCTCATGTTCGCTTTACAAAGAAAACTGTCTTAACAATGACACATTTGTGAAAAAAGTGGATTTTTTTTACACCTGATTTGCATTCAATTTAGCAAAAGACTGTGGGGTCAAAATACTCACTATACCCCTAGATAAATACCTTAAGGGGTCTAGTTTTCTAAATGCGGTCATTTATTGGGAGTTTCTATTGTTCTGTCAGCTCAAAGCCTCTCTAAATGTGCAGTGGGGCCTAAAACATTTTCAAGCAAAATATGTGTCCTGAACGCCTCCAGGTGCTTCCTTCCTTTTGGGCCCTGCAGTGTGTCCAGGCAGCATATTAGGGCAACAATGGAGGTATTTTTGAAAACAGGAGAAACAGAGTGATAGATTTTGGGGGGTGTTTCTTCATTCTCATATACAAAGAAATCTGTCTTTACAATTACACATTTGTGGAAAAAAATTTTATTTTCTTTCTTTTCACCTGCTTTGCATGAATTCTTACAAAAAACCTGTGGGGTCAAAATACTCACTACACCCCTAGATAAATACCACAAGAGGTGTTGTTTTCAAAATGGGGTCATTTGTGGGGGTTTCAATCATTATGACACATATCAGGCCCTGAAAATCTGGCTTGGTGCAGGAAAACAAAATGTACTTCAAAATTTATAAAATTATTATTCTTTTCAATTATAAGTCTTTTAAATTGCTCAAAATTTATTTTCTTTTTTTCAAAAGTGCTGCCAAAATAGAGTAAAGAGATGGAAATGTATAGTTAATAAAAAAATGTACAGTATGTATGTACATATGTGACATACAGTGAAGGAAATAAGTATTTGATCCCTTGCTGATTTTGTAAGTTTGCCCACTGTCAAAGACATGAACAGTCTAGAATTTTTAGGCTAGGTTAATTTTACCAGTGAGAGATAGATTATATATAAAAAAAACAACAGAAAATCACATAGTCAAAATAATATATATTTATTTGCATTGTGCACAGAGAAATAAGTATTTGATCCCTTTGGCAAACAAGACTTAATACTTGGTGGCAAAACCCTTGTTGGCAAGCACAGCAGTCAGACGTTTTTTTGTAGTTGATGATGAGGTTTGCACACATGTTAGATGGAATTTTGGCCCACTCCTCTTTGCAGATCATCTGTAAATCATTAAGATTTCGAGGCTGTCGCTTGGCAACTCGGATCTTCAGCTCCCTCCATAAGTTTTCGATGGGATTAAGGTCTGGAGACTGGCTAGGCCACTCCATGACCTTAATGTGCTTCTTTTTGAGCCACTCCTTTGTTGCCTTGGCTGTATGTGTCGGGTCATTGTCGTGCTGGAAGACCCAGCCACGAGCCATTTTTAATGTCCTGGTGGAGGGAAGGAGGTTGTCACTCAGGATTTGACGGTACATGGCTCCATCCATTCTCCCATTGATGCGGTGAAGTAGTCCTGTGCCCTTAGCAGAGAAACACCCCCAAAACATAATGTTTCCACCTGCATGCTTGACAGTGGGGACGGAGTTCTTTGGGTCATAGGCAGCATTTCTCTTCCTCCAAGCATGGCGAGTTGAGTTAATGCCAAAGAGCTCAATTTTAGTCTCATCTGACCACAGCACCTTCTCCCAATCACTCTCAGAATCATCCAGATGTTCATTTGCAAACTTCAGATGGGCCTGTACATGTGCCTTCTTGAGCAGGGGGACCTTGCGGGCACTGCAGGATTTTAATCCATTACGGCGTAATGTGTTACCAATGGTTTTCTTGGTGACTGTGTTCCCAGTTGCCTTGAGATCATTAACAAGTAACCCCCGTGTAGTTTTCGGCTGAGTTCTCACCTTCCTCAGGATCAAGGATACCCCACGAGGTGAGATTTTGCATGGAGCCCAAGATCGATGTAGATTGACAGTCATTTTGTATGTCTTCCATTTTCTTACTATTGCACGAACAGTTGTCTCCTTCTCACCCAGTGTCTTACTTATGGTTTTGTAGCCCATTCCAGCCTTGTGCAGGTCTATGATCTTGTCCCTGACATCCTTAGAAAGCTCTTTGGTCTTGCCCATGTTGTAGAGGTTAGAGTCAGACTGATTAATTGAGTCTGTGGACAGGAGTCTTTTATACAGGTGACCATTTAAGACAGCTGTCTTTAATGCAGGCACCAAGTTGATTTAGAGCGTGTAACTGGTCTGGAGGAGGCTGAACTCTTAATGGTTGGTAGGGGATCAAATACTTTTTTCTCTGTGCACAATGCAAATAAATATATATAATTTTGACTATGTGATTTTCAGTTTTTTTTTTTTATATAATCTATCTCTCACTGGTAAAATTAACCTAGGCTAAAAATTCTAGACTGTTCATGACTTTGACAGTGGGCAAACTTACAAAATCAGCAAGGGATCAAATACTTATTTCCTTCACTGTATTGCAGTTCCAAATAGGGAAAAATGAAAATTTGTACAAAATTTCATCAATTTTTGTATTATTTTATTAATTTACACACATCGTTTCAGTCTGCTTTTACCACTAAAATAAAGTACAACATGTGACGAAAAAACAATGTCAGAATTACTTGGATATGCAAAACTATTGCAGAGTTATTCTCTATTAAAGTCAGACATACCAGATTTGACAAATCTGGCTTGGTCATTAAGGTCCAAACAAGCTTGTTCATTAAGGAGTTAAAAAGCAACCTTTATTTGGAGAGATTTTTGTTTAAAAGAGGGAGGAAATAATAGTTGTCTCATTATTTAAGGATTTTTATGTTGTTGGAACTATAGTTCACTAAACGGAGTCTATTACCACTTCTCTTTCTTTCTTAATTTTGTGGCCTTGAGTGAATTAAAGGACCCTGGTTCACACTTTATGGGTGTTAAATTTGGGTGTTAAATGTAAGTATTTGCGAAAAGTCATCAAAACGTAAATATTCTTTCATAGAATTTTTTTAATTTTTATACTTTTTTTGCAGCCTAAGGTGATATATTAGGGGATTAGGGACAGGCACATGTGGTGGTGTGCAGGGAATGCTAATTTTTTTCTGGGGCCCCTTTAACAGTGTTTGCAGCTAGTTAATTGCACTTGCTTCACAGCCATACCTTCCTCATTCATGAAATTGCTATACATTACATTATCCATTAGGGAGTGTATGAGGTCTACACCATCTAATAGCACTAGTCTTTATATGATTATATGATTTAACAATTAGCATTTCAGCAGAAATGGCTGGTGACAGGCACGTTGAAACACAAATCAATGAGTGTGCAGTTTTTCCACTGCAGGAGTACTTCAAAATTTTTAGATATGCGCTGAGAATTCTATTGGTAAATCATTATGTAAAATTTGTCCACCACTGCTCTATGAGTTTAGCAGGATTTTTCTACCATTTAAAATATATAGACTAAAACAATAACTTGTTTTCTAATCTGTTTTGATTTTCTAATTTTGTTTTGGTTGCTGAAAAAATCTACAGAGATTAGCATTACAGCAATATATAAGATTACAGAGTCAGAAAAAGACTTATTGGGATAGATTTACTAATACAGTGTAAGATTTAGACAGCTTAAACTTAGACAAGGCAGTCAGAATTTGCACTAAATTCATCACAGTGGTGAATGGCGTATAAAAAAATTTGGCGCATCTTACTTGACTTGCTAGACACTTTTCTTCTTCTTACCACTTTTGATTTGGCTTAGTTTGCAACACATTTTATGCTCGTTTTTTTGTCGTACAATGGCACATCTTGGCGCATCATAAGCCATGCCCCCTTTTCGTTAAGCCACACTCCTTTTTCGGAACACCTTTAAAAATGTCTAGTGAAGCGCAAACAACCGGGTTAACAATAAAATGTGCCAAACTGCGCCAAGATACACCAGATGTTAGTGCAATTTACAACACATTCCAGCTGCAGACACATTAGTTCATCTGCCCTATTGACTTCTGTGGGAGAGTATTGTGAAACTGCTTCTTGACATGTGTAGAGGTCATTGTACAAGGAGGAGGACAAGCTAAGTTGTCTCCATCACTAACTGTTATCTGCCTCCAGCTTTCTACTAGATACTGATACATAAATTCCACACTAGTCTAATTATAAAACGTAACTCTTATTTAAAATCATTAATAATGAATAGAGCTTAAAAAAAAATAAAAAATAAAAAAAAAAATACATTAAGAATGCAGTCACAAATACTGAATATACCACATCTATACAGTATAAATTGCTGTTCATCAATGACAACACTTAGTGTGCTCCAAATTGCTGTAGGTATATTGGTATTTGAGAGTGTGGCTGCAGTCCACACTGCCACTATCCCTAAATGATTACAGAATCAATGACCGCAAATAAAATCTCATCATATGCCCAGCATCACTGGGGAGATTCCTCTCGGTAATGGCCAGTCAAAGAATGGGGTTGAATGCACACCTGCCGTATCTGCCAGGCAAACATGCATGGCGACCAATTGGACTTGGTCCATGTCCACCCACATATGATGGTAGTAGGTGGGGCTCCAATGCACATGACTAGACTAAAGGGTAGCCAATAACACATGCTCCAATTTTTTTGAATAAGTTTACATAGTTCCACTAATAATGCCATTGATAGTGCATAAAACAAATATAAAGTATCAGTTCACAGTCATGTCCTTGCCCTGGCATAGGCTTTTTTAGAGTATTATTTTTATATCCACATGCCTTAATCATATGATATAGGTTATAATATTCTGTTTGATATAGGGCTAGGTGATATGGCCTAAAACGAACCACTTCCCATTGCAGGGGCCTGTTTTTTTCTACCAAAGGCAAGTCGCGGCAGTTGCCGGGCCCCCCTTTCAATTAGGTTTGGCCGGGCCCCTCACATCAGTACCCCTAATACCCCCCTGATGGCGGCCCTGATGGTGCCACACACGGTGCCCATAAATATAATAGTGCCATACACTGTGTCCCTGAATAAAATAGTACCAAACACTGTGCCCTTGAATATTATTGTGTCAAACACTGTAAAGTAAAGCACCACACACACAGTGCCCCATGTAAATAGCGCCACACACAGTCCCCTGTAGATAGCGCTACCCCTCCTGTAGATAGCATCACACACATCCCCCTGTAGATAGCGCCACACTGTACAGGGTCGGCCTTAGGATAAATGTTGCCCCGTGCAAAATTTTCCTTTGGCACTCCATTCCATCATAAAAAAATTCCCCCCTATAGATAGCGCCACACACACACCCTGTACAAAGAGCCACACACAGTCCCCTATAGAAAGTGCCACACAGTCCCCCTCTAGATAGTCACACACCTCAAGTGTAGATAGTGCCACACAAAGCCCCCTGTAGATAGCGCCATACATCCTCCTATAGATAGCGCCACACACTGGTAGATAGTGCCACAAATACCCCCTTGTAAATAGCACCAAACAGCCCCCCTGTAGGTAGCACCACAACACTTGTAGAAAGCGCCACACAGACCCCCTGTAGAAATTGGCACACAGACCCCCTGTAGAAATCACCACACAGCCCCCCTGTAGAATGCACTACCCCCTGTAGTTAGTGCTACACTTACCTGTCCCTGTTCCAGCGCTGTCCTCTTCTCCGATGATGCAGGCCTAGTCTCTTCTGACCAGGCCGTATCCAGCGTAACGATGCAGGCGGCACAATGATATCATCGCGACGACGTCATTGCGGTGCCTGCATAAAAAAAGGCTGAATGGCGGGCAAGGGAACCGACCGTTCCCTTGCCTTGCCAGTGATGTCGATTGTATCCGCGTTCTTTGGACGTGGATTAAAAAAGATTCCAAGGGCCTTCAGTTTTGGCACGGTTTTTGACGCGAATCGTGGCAAAAATGTGACAAAACTAAGATGTGGTCTTTGGGCCGCCATGATTCCCCGGGAGCCTCGAGCCCCGGTTGCACCGCCCATTATGGAGATATGGGGATCCGCCACTGACTCTGGTACAATATGTGAACCATCGCTTCTTGAAGTACTAGGGCCCTCTTCCTCCTAGCTCCCAAATACAAGGGCCTTGATAACCACCTCTTGAAACTAAAGGAATGTTCCTGTCTGGCCTGCACATTTGGATAGCACGTATGCGTTATACAATACCATCTGTACCGTGTTCGCAGCTAGCTTTTTGTACCACACCTTTGTTTTCTGCATGGCACTGAACTTGATCAGAGAGATCAACCCCTCTCATGTACTTGTTATAGCCCAGGATGGGGGTCATTGTAGTGGTATCTCGGACAGGGATGCCAACTTTACAGTGTATTGTGGTCAACACAATATCATCCCTCTTGTCCTCAACCCCTTCCTGACATTTGTTGTAAGTATATGTCATGGAAAGCCAGTGCTTCCCGCAAAATGTCGTATACTTACGACAAATGCATGGCACCGACTCAGAAGCTGAGTCTGTGCCATCATCCCCAGATGTCAGCTGTATCTTACTGCTGACATCCTACTGTAATGGCGGGGACCGAAGTTAGCTTCGATCCCCGCCATTAACCCCTTAAATGCAGCCGTCAAATACGATCGCTGCATGTAAGATCTTTGCAGCTCATCGACACCCCAGCAATGAAATTGCCGGGGTGTCGGTGGCTGCAATGGCAACCAGAGACCTAATACTGGTCTCCCAGTATGTCTAGTATGGAAAACTTTCAGCCCCCGCCCGGAGGCGGGGCATTAAAGGCTTCTGTAGCCGCCGGCAAGATGGCGCCGGCTCAGGAGATGAGCCGGCGTCATCAGCAGTGTATGTCTGCTTTATATTACAGCTGACATCCACCTGTAACGGCAGGAACCGGAGCTAGCTCCGATCCCTGCCATTAACCCCTTAGATGCAGCGATCGGATGCGATCGCTGCATCTTTGTGGTTGTTAGCAGATCGGCAGCTGTGCCATGCAATCGCACGTCTTCCGACTGCTATTATGGCAATAGGAGACCTAACAATGGCATCCTGATTGCCATTACAGAAGCCGATTAGGCCCCGCCCAGAGGCGAAGCCTAATTGGCTTTCTGTCAGTGAATGACTGACAAATCTAATAGACTGCACTACATAGGCAGTGCAATGTATTAGAAAAAAAAATCTCACAGTTGGACCTTCAAGTCCCCTGGTGGGACTAAAGAAAAGTGGAAAAACAAGTGGAAAAATAAGTGGAAAAAAAAAGTTGTAAAAAATATAACAAAAGTTTCAAGTTTCCCTTATCAAGTCCTTTATTATTGAAAAAAAAACAAACATACATATTTGCTATTGCTGCAGCTGTAACGGCCTAAACTATAAAAATATTATGTTATTTATTCTACGCGGTGAAAGGCGTAAAAAAAACCCTGTTAAAAACAATGCCAGAATTTCAGTTTTTTTGGTCATTTTGCCCTACAAAAATGTAAATAAAAAATTATCAAAAAGTTGCATGTATCCAAAAATGGTACCCATAAAAACTGTAGCTCGTCTCGCAAAAAACAAGCCCTCATACAGATCCGTCAACGAAAAAATTAAAAAGTAATGGTTCTCACAACATGGCGACAGAAAAAATACATTATTTTTACAAAAGTAATTTTATTGTGCAAAAAGTTGTAAAACATAAAGTGCCAAAAATTAGGTATCGCCGGAATCGTACTGACCCGCAGAATAACGTTAACATGTAGTTTATAATGCATGGTGAAGGCTGTATAAAAAAAACCTAGAAAAACTATGCCAGAATTGCTGTTTTTTGGTCACCTTGCCTCTCAAAAAATAGGATAAAAAGTGATCAAAAAGTCGCATGTACCCCAAAATGGTACCAATAATAACTACAGCTCGTCCCGCAACAAAACAGCTCTCATACCACTACGTCTATGAAAAAATGTAATTCTCCATTAAAGGGGTTGTCCGAGATATATTTTTATTTAAAAGTTAAACACACAATACACACATTAAATATTCCCTAATATACTTACCTGTGCAATCTTGCTTCTGTTCTCCGTTCTGGCAGCTCTTTTCTTCCGATCACCTGTCTTCTGACGTCACGTTTTCTTCCTCCTCCACTGTCGTGTCGTATCCCGATCACATGGTCTCGCCCCAGCGAGACCTCGGATGGGACACGACACGTCACTGGAGACGTGTCGTTTCTGCGGGTGCCCGCCCAGCCTATGCAGCTTTTTTTCACTGTGAGCGCGCCTATGCGTGTTCACAGTGAAAAAAGTGAAGAGGGACGGCACCTGCGGACTAGAGAGGTACAGTGACCTCTGTACTTTTAGTTCTTCCCCTATCAAAGCCTACACATAGTAGGCTTTGATAGGGGATCAGACAACACGATGCAGCACACGGGTCGCATGCAGCCCTTGAGGCTGTTATCTGCGGCCCGCGGGACACCGTTGCGCCGTAGCACCGAGCAGGCCCAAGGAGGAGCCGCACTACTCTATTATAGGCTCTGCTACGATGTCAGGCGAGTCCCGGAGCAGAGCATATAATATTAAACTGCATAAGATCTTCTGGGGTCCTGTATCTAAGCCTACATTGTTAGGCTTAGATACAGGAGCTCAAAAAAATTGTCACACATGGAGCCTGTATCTAAGCCTAACACAATGTATGCTTAGATACAGGACCCCAGATGACATTCTTTTTATTCCTGTATAAGATTTGTGTTTTGGGGCCCTGTATCTAAGCCTAACATGTATTCTTAGATACATGGCCCATGTGTGACACTGTCTGCTTGGGTAATGTATCTAAGGCTACCTTGTGGTAGGCTTAGATACATGGTCAAACAGACAGTATCACACATGAGCAGTGTATCTAAGCATCACTTTTTTTTTTCTTAGTTATGTGTTTTTTACAGGTTGGGTCCTTGGTACTACATCAAGTTCAAGGACTACTTCAATGACACCCTTTTTTATTTTTAATAAAATCGTTAACCAGTGTTGTGTGTGCTATTTCATTACAATATTTTTTCTATGTCCTCATTTATTTTAAAATTTATTACTAGTTCATTACTGTCTAACAGCGTCCATTAGTAAGGCTTCATGCACACGAGCGTGTGTATTTTACACGCGTGAAAAACTTGCGTCAATCATGTCTGTGTGTGTGCGTTACGGCGGATTTACACGAACGTGCTATACGTCCGTGCAACCCGCGTGGTTTTCACGCGGGTCGCACGGACCTATGCAAGTCTATGGGGCCATGCAGACTGTCCGTGAGTTTTGCCCAGCGTAAGTACGCTGCGTAAAACTCGCGACATGTTCTATATTTCTGCGCTTTTCGAGCATCACGCACCCATTGAAGTCAATGGGTGCGTGAAAATCACGCGCACCACACAGAAGCACTTCCGTGGGACGTGCGTGATTCGCGCAACAGCAGTAAAAAGTATGAATGTAAACAGAAACGCACCACGTTCTTTTCTGTTTACAAACATCCAAACGTAGTGTCATAATGATGGCGGCTGCGCGAAAAGCACGCAGCCGCGCATCCATGTGAACATGACACGGAGCTGTCAAGTGCATTTTGTGCACGCAAAACGCCACTGTATTTGCGTGCGCAAAACGCACACGCTCGTGTAAATCCGCCCTCAGTGTGCTTTTCGATTGTCATGTGTTATTCACGCACTCACAAAGCCAGCCCATTTTTTTCTTCTTACAAATTGTGTAAATCACGCACCAAACACGTGTGTGCGGTGCGTGGTTTTCACGCATGCATTGACTTCAATGTGAGTGTAGGTGCATGATAACGCACCAATAGAGGACATGCAGTATGTTTCACGCAGCGGACTCTCGCTGCGTGAAAAGTCACGCATGTGTCAACGGCCCCATTGAAATAAATAGGTCGCGTGTGTTGTGCGTTTTTTCAAAGCACAGCACACGGACGTGATTCACGCTTGTGTAAATCGTGCCTAAGGCCCCATTCTCAACAGGGTGAATCTCGCCCGTGTGCTGATCGTGAAAACCACGCACAGCACACGCGACCCATTATTTTAAATTGGCCTGTTTTCACGCAGCGAGAGTCCGCTGCGTGAAACATACTGCATGTCCTCTATTGTTGCGTTATCATGCACCTACACTCACATTGAAGTCAGTGCATGCGTGAAAACCATGCACCAAACAAGCGTGTTTGGTGCGTGATTTATGCTGCAATTTGGTGTAACAAAAAATGGCCTTTCTGAGTGCGTGAATAACGCATGCCACTTGCTAACCACACTGATGCATAACGCACACAAACTGACCCGATTCATATGCGTTTCTCACGGGCGTCAATCTTACACGCAAGTGTGCATGAGGCATAAGACGGGGCTGGACGAACGCTAACCATCACTATGACCCTTGTACCCTCCGCCACCAGGGGTACTGGCAGGGGTGTAACTAGGAAAGACTGGGCCCCATAGCAAACTTTTGACTGGGGCCCCCCCCTCTCCCGGGTGCAGATAGTGCCTTTTTACAAACCCCCCCCTTTTTGATATCGCCATACAGCCCCCTTTGTAGATATCGACAGGGAACGACAGGGAAAACGCCACGAAAGACGCAACGAAAAACGCAGAAAAAAAAAAACCCACAAAAAAAGACGCGAAAAGCGAAGCAAAAAAGGCTATGATAAACGCCACGGAAAACATTGCGGAAAATGACGCGAAAAAAGCCGCAAACAGAGGCTAAGAACGCTGCGAAAAACAACTGGGAAAACGCCACGAAAGACGCAACGAAAAACGCAGAAAAAAGAAACCCCAAAAAAAGACGCGAAAAGCGAAGAAAAAAAGGCTATGATAAACGCCACGGAAAACATTGCGGAAAATGACGCGAAAAAAGCCGCAAAGAACGCTGCGAAAAACAACTGGGAAAACGCCACGAAAGACGCAACGAAAAACGCAGAAAAAAAAAACACCCCAAAAAAGACGCGAAAAACGACGGAAAAAAGGCTATGATAAACGACACGCAAAACGCAGAAAATGACGCGAAAAAAGCCGCAAACAAAGAGGCAAAGAAGGCTGCGAAAAAAAACGGGGAAAACCACACGAAAGACGCAACGAAAAACGCATAAAAAATTTCCGAAAACAACGACGCAAAAAAAGAAACGATAAACGATGTGAAAAAAAGGATACAATAAACGAAACGGAAAACACCGCGAAAAACATCGCAAAAAAAGACGCAAACAAACAAGCAAAAAACGCCAAGATAAAGTAAGCGAAAAACGCCCCGAAAAAATCGGCAAAGAAAAATGCAAACAGCGCACAAAAAACGCCGGGAAAAACTACGCAAAAAACAACGTGCAGGGAGTGGTAAATCTGCCGCAAACTTCAAGACGGAATTTTGAGGCAGATATTGTTCCTGCCAAAAAACTGTGTGTGAACATAGCCTTAGTGGAGAGAGACATGAGATAGAGGAGGGCGGACAAGGGTTAGGGTATGTTTCAGCCTGAAAACATCACCGTAATTTCAGCCGTAACGGCATGTGCAGGCGCTTGAACGCCGCGTCCATTACGGGCGTAATTGGCGCTGCTATTCATTGGAGTCAATGAGTAACGGCTCCAATTATGCCCAAAGATGTGACAGGTCACTTCTTTGATGCGGGCGTCTATTTACGCGCCGTCATTTGACAGCGGCGCGTAAATATACGCCTCGTGTGAACAGACAAACGTCTGCCCATTGCTTTCAATGGGCAGATGTTTGTCAACGCTATTGAGGCGCTATTTTCGGACGTAATTCGGGGCAAAAACGACCGAATTATGTCCGTAATTAGTGCGTGTGAACATACCCTTAGGGTAGACACGAAGAGGTTTATAGACCTGAAAAGAGAAATAAAACATAAATGTAAAAAACATAATGGGGGGAGAACGGTCACCATCCTTCAAGAATGTCAGCAAGGAGACAAGTCCAGTGAAGGAGGTCAGCGGGAGGAGCAAGGACAGCTCACATGAACTCTTGGAAGGTACATGCACGCTCATTGCAGCCTGCAATGAGCGTGCACGTGAAAAAAGTTTCATCACAAGGAAAGATCAACAAACCAGAGCTGAACTGCATGTAAACAAACTGTGCTGAATTCAAAGAAGAAATGTGTTAAGTAGAATTTTTTTTTAAAATAATGCTTTATTTAGGTTGTCTGTATAAGGGGTAATGTATGACAGAGTTTTTGAAAAAATGTTGGGATCTCGGACAACCCCTTTAAGTCAGGAAATAAAAATATGCGGTTGAGCAGATCAGAGGGGAACATTTCGTCTATTTCAAGAGGCGATTTATCGGGGCACTAAAATCAGGGAACCAGGAAGAGGAGGGCCCAAACATATCTGCTGGAAGCGAGGGTGCTCATATTATACCAGGACAAAACTTTCCCAGCAAAATTCCCCAAACTGCAAAGGTGCGGAGTGTGAACCAAAAGGGGGATAAGTAAAGACACCATTTATCAGTGCGACACCGGCCTGTGCAGAAAGGATTCTTCACAGCGTATCACACATCTATGGATTATTTTATTGTTTACCCCATTATTATACCACCTGACTATGCCCCTGATGTACCCCGCACAGCTTACATGTGCCCCCACATTATAAACTAAAATATCAGTAAAACTCCAGGCAAAACTACTACCAAGCAAAATCTACACTTCAAAAGCTAAATGGCACTCCCACCCATCTGAGCCCTACAGTGTGCCCAAACAGCAGTTTACTTTCACATATATGGCACCACCATACCCAGGAGAACGCTTTTAACCATTTTTGGGGGTTGTCTCTCCAGTGGCATAAGCTGGGCATGACATATTTGCCACTGAATTGGCATATCTGGGAAAAAAAATAAAATTTGTACTTTTTGCACCATCCGCAGCGCATTCATTTAATGAAAAGACCTGTGTGGTGAAAATGCTCACTACACCCCTTAATAAATGCCTTGAGGGGTGTAGTTTCTAAAATGGGGTCACTTCTCAGGGGTTTCTTTTATTACTTCACATCAGAGCCCTGCAATTGTGAACCAATATTTTATATGTCGCCAAATTAGGCTTCAATTTCGGATGGTACTCTTTCACTCCTGAGCCCTGTCAAATGTTCAGGCAAAAGATTAGTGCCCCATGTAGGGTGATTCTAAAACCAGGAAACAGCATAATAATTAGAGAGCTGTCTTGTTATGGTGGCCACAAGCTTGGCGCCACATATATGCGTATCTATGGAAAAAAAATCCCATTTTCACTCTGCAATAGCAACACTAATTTCTGCAAAACACCTATGGGGTTAACAATTTCACTGTACCCCTAGGTGAATACCTTGAGGGGTGTAGTTTTCAAAATGGGGTCACTTGAGAAGTTGCTTTACAATTGTTGTGGTTCTTTTTTTCCTTGATTTGTTCAGAAAATGAAAAACTTTGAGCTAAATCTACGTCTAAAAGAAATGTTTTTATTTTCACTGCCCAATTCGAATAAGTTCTATGAAACACCCTTGGGGTCAAAATGCTTACTACACTCCTAGATGGATTCCTCAATAGGTGTAGTTTCCTAAATGGAGTCACTTTTCGGACGTTTTCACTGTTTTGGTCCCTCAGGGGCTTTGCAAATGCAACATGAGCTCCGCAAACCATTCCTGCTAAATTTGAGCTCCAAATGTAATGACGGGGGTGAAGAGACAGACAAGTGAGCCCTAATCTATCCGCCACTCAGTCCCTGCCTACTTGCAACGACCCGCCCTAGGTGACGGGGTACAACTGGGCGACGGTCCCTACGCTCAATAAGTGCACGACAGACAAACAGACAAGGGTACACAGAGTTATGGGGTGAAAGGGGCAGTTGCCCACGGCAACACCGTGAGCAACAAGAGAAGTGAACAAGCCGAGTCAAACCAGGAGAGTACGAGGTGCCAAACGCAGAGCAGGAGAGTAGTGAACAAGCCGAGTCAAACCAGGAGTGTACGAGGTACCAAACGCAGAGCAGGAGAGTAGTCAGCAAGCCGGGGTCAATATGAAGCAAGGACAATAGCACAAGAAGCTGCAGCAGGGCCAGGAAACCAAACGAGAAGAATCACAAGCAAAGAAGGAACAGGAAAGGCAGGTATAAATAGACAGAGGGCGGGAGCTAGCTCCGTCTGGCCAGGCTGTGATAGGTTCTCCCACTCCTAAGCCTGCCACCCTGAGTGGTGGAAGATGGAGTCAGTCTCACAGACATAGAAGCAGGTGCAGACTGATTATCTATGGGCGTTAACCCCGAAGCTGTGTCTGGCAAATCCTTTACACCAAAGCCAAATGGCGCTCTTTCCATCCAGAGCCCTGCCCTGTGTCCAAACAGCCATTTATTACCACATATGTGGTACTGTTTCACCCAGGAGAAATTGCTTTACAAATTCTGTGGTGCTTTTTCTCCTTTAGTCCTTGTGGAAATGAGAAAAAAATAGCTAAACCTAAATTTTCTTTGAAAGAATGTAGATTTCCATTTTCATGGCCTACTTCCAATAATTTCTGCATTAAACCTGTAGGGTCAAAATTCTCACTATACCCCTAGATAATTTCTATAAGGGGTGTCGTTTCAAAAATGGGGTCACTTTTGGGGGATTTCCACTGATTTTGCACCGCAAGAGCTCTTCAAACCCGACATGGTGCCTAAAATTTGTTCTAATAAAAAGGAGGCCCAAAATGCACTAGGTACTCCTTTGATTCTGAGGCCTGTGATTCAGTCCAGTAGCACACTAGGGCCACATGGGGGATATTTCGTAAAACTTCAGAATCTGGGCAATAAATATTGAGTTGCGTTTCTCTGGTAAAACTTTGTGTTACAAAAAAATGGATTAAGAATGAATTTCTGCAACAACAAAAAATGACATTTGTAAATTCCACCTCTACGTCGGTTTAATTCCTGTGAAACGTCTAAATGTTTAAGAAACATTCTAAATTCTGTTTTAAATACATTGAGGGGTGAAGTTTTTAAAATGGCATGACTTTTTGGGAATTTCTAATATATAAGGCCCTAAAAGCCAATTCACAACTGAACTGGTCCCTGAAAAAATAGCCTTTTGAAATTTTCTTGAAAATGTGAGAAATTGCTGCTAATGTTCTAAGCCATGCAACGTCCTAGAAAAATAAAAGGATGTTCAGAAAACAATCCCAATCTAAAGTAGACATATGAGGGATGTTAATTAGCAACAATTGTGTGTGGTATACCTGCCTAACATACAAGCAGATACATTTAAATTTCAAAAATGCAAATGTTTGCAATTTTTCACTAAATGTTGGTGTTTTCCCTTTTTTAAATACTAAATGTACCAAGCAAATTTTGCCAGTACCATGAAGTACAATGTGTCACAAGAAAACAATCTCAGAATCAGTGGATAGGTAAAAGCATTCCGAAGTTATTACCACATAAAGTGAAACATGTCAGATTTGAAAAATGAGGCTCTGTCAGGAAGGTCAAAAGTGGCCAAAGCGGGAAGGGGTTAAACTTGACCAACAACATGTTCTCGATGTTCAGTGCCTTGTATTCGCCCTTTGTTAGTAGTTGCCCAACCAATCAGTGTTTTAGAGAGGCTACTCTGATTTATACACATGGTGCCACATGCCCGAAGTTCTTCTGGTGGAAGGGCACTTAAATAGTGTGATGCTCGTATAGAATTTATTCAAGTAAAGGTGTTAACCCTGGTCCTGCAATGGGTGCACCAAATCCCACACTAATCTCTGGCTTCTTCACTAGCCCCATATGTAGCACAAGGCCAGCAAATGTCATCCTCTCCACAGCATCTATGGGGTCCACCTAGCATATGATGACGTGGGGCTTTGGGCTAAAAATTTCTGGGCGTATACATTGGTCTGGGTCACCATTACATTTACAAAATCCTCAAAGAAAGTCAATTTCTGTGAGGCCTGCAGTCTCAAACCAAATTCCTGAGCTGCCTATAAAATCTGAGGTTCTTAATTCTCATGGGGTCGGATCCACATGGTATCACTTCTCTGAGGGATTGCCTCAGCTGTTGTCCTGGGACACCTATGCGGTGGTTCCTCAGCACTGCATGAGGCGGATGACAAGAAAAATACGGCCCATTCCTCTTGTCCCTCACTGGCCATATCAGTCAGAGGCCAGGAGGGTGTAAGCCTCCTCTACTTAATAGACCCTTTAGGATGATTAAGACATTTTTATTAGAGGGTGTGTAATGCTTGAATACGTGTAATACTAGATTTATTTTTACACAGGTGGTTGCATGTGATGTGCTTTTACACATGTATATAAAATTTGAAAGGAAAAAGAAATGCAGAAGAGGAGAAGAAGAAGAAAAAAGGAGATAAGAAGCAGATAAAAATTTAGGAGAAAACAAATTTAGTGTAAAAAAAATTACTGAACAACTGTCCAATATAAACTTGTTAAAATTACTGACACTAACAAATTTACCCTAATGCTATATATTAGGGGGAAAAACTGTAGCATGAGTAAATTAACTACACGAAATTTTAACTGTAAAGCTACCCTATCAAAAATTTAGTGAACTAACTTCAGTAAAAACTAGCGAATGGGGGGGGGGGAATTACTGTATAGGAGGGGAGGACAGCGTAGCTAGTGAGCTGAGGCTGAGAAATGAACATGGAGGTGGAATAGAGGAATGGGTTAGAATAGTTAAAAGGAATAAGAAGGAAAGTGGTACGGATAATAATATAAGGTGTATGTTTTCCATTGCCAGAAGCCTCAATAACAAGATTGAGGCATTAGAGTTGATAATGCTGGAGGAGAATTGTGACATAGTGGGGATAAGTGAGACATAGCTGGATGATAGCTATGACTGGGCTGTTAATTTGCTAGAGTCTGTTTAGAAATGATCGTACTAATAAGAAAGGGTGAGGGATTTGGTTATATGTAAAATTCTTCCTAAAGCCCATCCTGTGTGATGATATCTATAAGGGAAATTATTCATGTGGAGTCCCTCTGGGTGGAAATAAGGGGCAGGAGGAAGAATAATAAAATACTGATAGGGGTTTGTTATAAGTCTCCAAGTATAATGGAAGAAGCAAAAAAATGAACTAATAAAGCAAATAGATGAGGCAGCAAACCATAATGAAGTCATTAGTATGGGGGGCTTTAACTACCCAAACAGGGAGGCAAAAACATGCAGGTCCTAAAAAGGAAACAGTTTTTTTTTAATAATAATTAAGGACAATTACCTTTCACAACTGGTGCAAGATCCAACAAGAAGGGGGGGGGGTTTACTTCTAGACCTAATTTTAACTAATAGGCCGGACAGGATATCAAAAGTACAGGTTGAGGGTCATCTAGGTAATAGTGACCACAACATAACAAGTTTTCATGTAGCCTTTAGAAAGATGTTTGGTAGAGTACCTACAAAAACACCAAACTTCGGAAAGGCCAATTTTCATGCGCTAAGGGAAGACCTTGAGAGCATAAGCTTGGACAAGGTCCTCAAAAATAAAAATACAAAAACTAAATGGGACATTTTTAAAAGCCTCTTAAATAGGTCCTCTAAAAAGTATATACCTTATGGGTAGAGATGAGCGAACTTATCAAAAGTTCGGTTCGGCTAGTTCGCCGAATTTCACAAAAAAGTTCGGTTCGGACCGAACTAGTTCTGACCGAACCTGTCACTTACGTGCGCCGAGCATGCTACTGTCCAGGGTGCTGATAGAGTTAATGGGCTGCACTAACTCTTTCAGCAACCTTCACAGTACATGCTCGGCGCGCGGAAAATACCATTTAAATGTAATAAAAAAATAAAAATTATACGTTCGTACTTACTTTCCTCCTGTCCGGCCTCCAGCGATGACGTTTCATCCCTTTCGCCGCTGCAGCCAATCACAGGCTGTAGTGGCGGTCACGCACGTCAGGATGACGCTTCATCCCACGTGACCGCCTCTGCAGCCAATCACAGGCTGCAGCGGCGACATGGATGAAACGTCATCGCTGGAGGCCGGACAGGAGGAAAGTAAGTATGAACGTATTATTATTATTTTTTGGCATGTATGTATGTTGGCATGTATGTATGTATATCTGTGCATGTATGTTTGCATGTATGTTGGCATGTATGTATATATGTGCATGTTTGTATGTATATTTGCATGTATGTATGTATGTTTGCATGTATGTATTTTTGCATGTATGTTGTCATGTATGTATGTATGTTGTCATGTATGTATATATGTGCATGTGTGTATGTATATTTGTATGTATGTATGTATGTTTGCATGTATGTTTGCATGAATGTATGTTTGCATGTATGTATGCATGTTTGTATGTATATTTGCATGTGTGTATATATATATGTATGTATGTTGTCATGTATGTATGTATGTATGTTGTCATGTATGTATATATGTGCATGTATGTTGGCATGTATGTATATATGTGCATGTGTGTGTGTATGTATGTATATTTGCATGTATGTATGTATGTTGTCATGTATGTATGTATATATGTGCATGTATGTTTGCATGTATGTTGGCATGTATGTATACATGTGCATGTTTGTATGTATATTTGCATGTATATATGTTTGCATGTGTGTATGTATGTTTGCATGTATGTATGTTTGCATGTATGTATGTTGTCATGTATGTTTGTATGTATGTTGTCATGTATGTATGTATAGATGTGCATGTATGTATGTTTGCATGTTTTTATTTTTGCATGTATGTTTGCATGTATGTTTATATATATATGTGCATGTTTGTAATTATGTTTGCATGTATTTATGTTTGCATGTATATTTGTGCATGCTTGTATATATGTATGTATGTATCTTTGCATGTTTGTTTGTATGTATGTATGTTTTCATGTGTGTGTGTATGCATGTATGTATGATAGTTTGCATGTATATATGTGTGTATGTTTGCATGTATGTATATTTGCATGTATATATGTGCATGCTTGTATATATGTATGTATGTTTGTATATATGTATGTATATTTGTATATATGTATGTATGGCCATGTATGATACTGTCTGCTGGCGCCCTGTATCTAAGTCAACTTCACGGCAGGCTTCTATACATGGTATAACAGTCAGTATCACACATTAAACTGAATCTAAGCCTACGACATGTTTTATTTCATTATTTTTTTTTTCCACAGGTTTGGTGTTTGGACTACGTCGGTTTCGAGGACTACTTCGATGACGGTTTTTTTTCTACAATAAAATGGTTAATGAGGGTTGTGTTGGGGGTGCTTTATTTCAATAAAATATTTTATCTATATCTTTGTCTTTTTCTTTTCAAATTTTATTATTACCACTTTAGTAATGGCCGCTGTCTGAGTGACAACATCCATTACTAATGCGAGGCTTAGTGTTAGCCGGTGCAGAGGCTAACACTAACCACCATTATTACCCCGGTACCCAAAACCACCAGGGGTGCCGGGAAGAGCCAGGTACGATCCAGTACCCGACCATCTGTTGTGATGGTCGGGCCCTGGGGCGGCCGCAGGCTGGTATTATGAGGCTGGGAAGGGCCAAAAACAGTGGACCTTCCCACCCTTGTAATGCTAGGCTGCTGCTGCTGTGTTGTATCTGGCTGGTTATAAAAGTGGGGGGGACCCCACGTCATTTTTTTAAATTATTTATTTATTTACATTTTTTTTTTTAAAAAGACATGGGGTTCCACCCAATTTATCATAACCAGCCACATACAACAGTGTTATTAGCCTGGGAATGGACAAAACCAGTGGCCCTTCCCACCCATGTAATGCCAGACTGCTGCGGCCTTGTATATGGCTGGTTATTAAAAATGTGGGGGACCCGTCTATTGCTAAATTTGTTAAATTCCAAAAAAAAAACGACGTGGGGGTCCCCCCCATTTTTATAACCAGCCCGATACAACACAGCAGCAGCAGCCTAGCATTACAAGGGTGGGAAGGTCCACTGATTTTGGCCCTTCCCAGCCTCATAATACCAGCCTACGGCCGCCCCAGTACCCGACCATCACAACAGATGGTCGGGTACTGGATCGTACCAAGCTCTTCCCGGCACCCCTGGTGGTGGTGGGTACCGGGGTAATAATGGGTGGTTAGTGCTAGCCTCTGCACCGGCTAACACTAAGTACCGCCTTAATAATGGACGCTGTCAATCAGCCAACTGCCATTATCTAGGCACTAATAAAGTTTGAAAAAAAAACACAAAGACAATTCTTTTTTATTGAAATAAGAAATCCCCAACAAAACCCTCGTTAACCATTTTATTAAAATTTGAAAAAACGCAGATCTACGCAGTAGTCCAACGAATCGTAGATGTAGTCCAATCGGTACATCAAAATCTGCAACAACATAAAAAAACAGTTATCAATGTGAACAATACCAATACTTCTACTCACCTACACACATATATACACGCACACACAAACAAACAACCATACACAGACACACACATATATACACAAACACAACAAGATATACACACACACATAAACAGACAAACACACACATATACACGAACTCACACATATACAAACAAAAACACACATATCCAAACACACACACAGTTATACACACATACACGAACACATATACACAAACACATATACAAACAAAAACACACATACCCAAACACACATATACACAAACACATATACACAAACACACCCATATATACACACAAACACACACCCATATACACACATATACACATATACAAAAACACACACAAACATCTACACACAAACATATACACAAATACACCCATATATACACAAACATATACACAAAACACATATACACAAACACACCCATATATACACACACACATATAAAAACAAAAACAGACAGTCACATACCCAAACACACATATATACACAAACACACACATACACAAACACGGTTTCTTTTAAATGCTGCTGGGGAACCCGCTCGATCCACTATATAAGGCTGCGCTACAGTGCAGCATTTAAAAGAAACAGGATCCTGACCTGTCCATAGAGTTTAAGGCAGCACAGAGTATTTCAGGAGATGAGCGTGCAGATTCAGTGCTGCTGCGAACTCTGCTCTTACCATTACGTAGCTCTCAGTCTGTTACCTCTCCTCCACTCCTGTCCTCCAGAACACCTTCACATGATTGGCAAGTCACCACGTAATGGTAAGAGCAGAGTTCACAGCAGCACAGAGTATTTCAGGAGATGAGCGTGCGGATCTTGTGCGGGGTGGTGACTTGCCAATCATGTGAAGGTGTTATTGAGGACAGGAGTGGAGGAGAGGTAACAGACTGAGCTACGTAATGGTAAGAGCAGAGTTCACAGCAGCACTGAATCTGCACGCTCCTCTCCTGAAATACTCTGTGCTGCTGTGAACTCTGTTCTTACCATTACGTAGCTCAGTCTGTTACATCTCCTCCACTCCTGTCCTCTATAACACGTTCACATGATTGGCAAGTCACCACCACGCACAAGATCCGCACGCTCATCTCCTGAAATACTCTGTGCTGCTGTGAACTCTGCTCTTACCATTACGTGGTGACTTGCCAATCATGTGAAGGTGTTCTTGAGGACAGGAGTGGAGGAGAGATAACAGACTGAGAGCTACGTAATGGTAAGAGCAGAGTTCACAACAGCACTGAATCTGCACGCTCATCTCCTGAAATACTCTGTGCTGCCTTAAACTCTGTGGACAGGTCAGGATCCTGTTTCTTTTAAATGCTGCACTGTAGCGCAGCCTTATATAGTGGATCGAGCGGGTTCCCTAGCAGCATTTAAAAGAAACAGGATCCTGACCTGTCCACAGAGTTTAAGGCAGCACAGATTATTTCAGGAGATGAGCACGGGCAGCCGTTCGTTTTTCCGAGCCGTGCTCCCATCATGCACACGACCGTAAAAACACCCGTTATTGCGGGTCGTAATTACGACCCGCAATAACGGGCTCATAGACTTCTGTTACCCACGGGTACCTTTCCGTATTCTCACGGGAAGGTGCCCGTGCCGTTAAAAAAATAGAACATGTTCTATTTTTCTATTTTACGGGCCGCTATAATTATAATGACAGCACGGTTCGCAAAAGCGGCCGGCTGCCCGTGGCCGGCCGGCCGTGCTCGTAGTTACGAGTCGTAATTACGAGCACGGCCCGTAAAATAAAAAAATAGAACATGTTCTATCTTTTTAACGGCACGGGCACCTTCCCGTGAGAAAACGGGAAGGTACCCGTGGCTAACAGAAGTCTATGGGCCCGCTATTTCGGGTCGTAATTACGACCCGTGATAACGGGTGTTTTTATGGTCGTGTGCATGAGGCCCCGTAATGACGGGTGGCTACATGTGTGCACCCGTCATTACGGCAGCGTTGCTAGGCGACGTCAGTAAGGGTATGTGCACACACACTAATTACGTCCGTAATTGACGGACGTATTTCGGCCGCAAGTACCGGACCGAACACCCTGCAGGGAGCCGGGCTCCTAGCATCATATTTATATACGATGCTAGGAGTCCCTGCCTCTCCGTGGAACTACTGTCCCGTACTGAAAACATGATTACAGTACGGGACAGTTGTCCTGCAGAGAGGCAGGGACTCCCAGCATCGTACATAAGTATGATGCTAGGAGCCCGGCTCCCTGCACTGTGTTCGGTCCGGTACTTGCGGCCGAAATACGTCCGTCATTTACGGACGTAATTAGTGTGTGTGCACATACACTAAATAGTCACTGTTCAGGGTGCTGAAAGAGTTAACTGATCGGCAGTAACTGTTTCAGTACCCTGGACAGTGACTACCGATCACAGTACCTGTAAAAAAAAAGACGTTCATACTTACCGAGAACTTTCTGCTTCCTCCAGTCCGGTCTCCTGGCCGTTGCCTTGGTGACGCGTCCCTCTCGACATCCGGCCCGACATTCCTTGATGACGATGCAGCCTTGTGAGCGCTGCAGCCAATCACAGGCTGCCGCGGCCTCTGCAGCCAATCACAGGCTGCAGAGGCCTCTGCAGCCAATCACAGGCTGCCGCGTCAGAAAAGGTCGGACTGGAGGAAGAAGAGGGACTCGTCAACAAGACAACGACCGGGTACGTATGAAATGCTTTTTATTTTATTTTTAATCAGCAGCCTCTTTTCTCTATCAGTGATTGATAGAGATAAGTGGCTGCCGATTTGTATAATGTTTTTGACCGGGTTCGGTCAAAACGGGTTCGGCCGAACCCGGTGAAGTTCGGATTCGCTGCGAACCGAACTTTACCGGAAGTTCGGACCGAAACCGGGTTCGGTTGTCCCGGTTCGCTCATCTCTACTTATGGGAATAAACAAGCTAGAAACAGGACGAAACCAATGTGGTTAAATAAAACAGTAAGGGGGCAATAGAAGATAAAAATAAAGCGTTCAAACTACTAAAGCAACATGGCAGTGATGAGGCATTAAATAATTATAATGAAAATAATAAGTTGTGCAAAAGACAAATAAAGGCAGCAAAGATTAAAACAGAGACACTCGTTGCCAAAGAAAGTAGAAATAACCCAAAAATATTTTTCAAATACATAAATATTAAGAAACTCAAAACTGAAAGTGTTGACCCTCTCAAAAATAATGGCTTTTTTCTCTACTGTATTTACACATGAAAATCCAATGTCAGACAACATAATTAGGGATAAAGTAAGTTCTCAATTAAACATCACCTGCTTAATCCAGCAAGAAGTGCAGCGTTGCCTTAAAAATAGACAAATCACCGGGTCCGGATGGTATACACCCCCGCGTTAAGGAATTAAGTACCGTGATAGACAGACCTTTATTTCTGCTGTTTATGGATTCTATCATGATAGGGTCTGTTCCACAGGACTGGTGCATAGCAAATGTGGTGCCAATATTTAAAAAGAGATCAAAAAGTGAGCCTGGAAACTATAGACCTGTAAGTTTAACCTCCATTGTGGGTAAAATATTTGAGGGTTTTCTAATAAAATCCAAAAAAAGGCAGCACTCCGCAGAAAATGTGATAAAGGGTGTATTTATTGCCCCCTGTGCGTGCAACGTTTCAGCTCTATCCTCTAGAGCCTTTCTCAAGCCAGGGTTGAGGGTTTTCTAAGAGATGCTATTCTCGGGTATCTTAATACGCAGCATCAGCATGGGTTTATGGGGGATCGGTCCTGTCAAATCAATCTGATTAGCTTCTTTGTGGAGGTAAGTTTTAGACTGGTCCTGGTTAAGGCTGTGGATGTGGTGTATATTGACTTTTCAAAGGCATTTGACAGAGGGTGGTTATTAATGGTACATCCTCAGAGTGGGTCACAGTTACCAGTGGGGTTCCACAGGGGTCAGCATTGGGCTCTCTTCTTTTTAATATATTTATAAATGACCTTGTAGAGGGTTTACAGAGTATAATTTCAGTATTTGCAGATGATATTAAGCTCTGTAAAGTAATCAACACAGAGGAGGATAATGTAATACTACAGATGGATTTGGGGAAGTTGGAGGTTTGGGCAGAGAAATGCTAAATTAAGTTTAATGTGGATAAATGTAAGGTTATGCACTTGGGCCGAGGAAACAGACTTTAAAATGATGCATTAAATGGTAAAACACTGGGTAAAACTACCACTGAAAAATATTTGGGGATATTGGTGGAGAGTAAATTTATTTTTAGCTACCGATGCCAGGCAGCTGCTTCCAAGGCAAATAAAACCATGGGATGTATTAAAAGAGGCATAGATGCTTGTGACAAGAACATAGTTTTGCCTCTAAACCGTGTTCCAAATTATTATGCACATTGGATTTAAGTGTAATAAACATTTAATTATTAGTTTTTCAATTAAACTCATGGATGGTATTGTGTCTTAGGGCTCTTTGGATCATTGTAATCAATGTCAGACACCTGTGATAATTAGTTTGCCAGGTGTGCCCAATCAAAGGAAAACTACTTAAGAAGGACGTTCCACATTATTAAGCAGGCCACAGTTTTCAAGCAATATGGGAAGGAAAAAGGATCTCTCTGCTGCCGAAAAGCGTGAAATAGTGCAATACCTTGGACAAGGTATGAAAACATTGGATATTTCAAGAAAACCTAAGCGTGATCATCGTACTGTGAAAAGATTTTTGGCCGATTCAGAGCACAGACGGGTTTGTTCAGATAAAGGTATAATGAGGAAGGTTTCTGCCAGACAAATTAATAGGATTAGGAGAGCAGCTGTTAAAATGCCATTGCAAAGCAGCAAACAGGTATTTGAAGCCACTGGTGCCTCTGGAGTCCCGCAAACCTCAAGGTGTAGGATCCTCCAGAGGTTTGCAAGTGTGCATAAAGCTATTATTCGGCCACCGCTAAACAATGCTCACAAGCAGAAACGGTTGCAGTGGGCTCAGAAATACATGAAGACTCATTTTCAAACCGTGTTGTTTACTGATAAGTGCCGTGCAACCCTGGATGGTCCAGATGGATGGAGTAGTGGATGGTTGGTGAATGGCCACCATGTCCCAACAAGGCTGCGACGTCAGCAAGGAGGTGGCGGAGTCATGTTTTGGGCTGGAATCATGGGGAGAGAGCTGGTAAGCCCCTTTAGGGTCCCTGACGGTGTGAAAATGACCTCTGTAAAGTACGTAGAGTTTATGACTGACCACTTTCTTCTGTGGTGCAAAAAGAAGAACCGTGCCTTCCGTAGCAAAATTATCTTCATGCATGACAATGCACCATCTCATGCTGCAAAGAATACCTCTGAGTCATTGGCTGCTTTTGGGCATAAAAGGAGAGAAACTCATGGTGTGGCCCCCATGTTCCCCTGACCTCAACCCTATTGAGAACCTTTGGAGCATCCTCAAGCAAAATATCTATGAGGATGGGAGGCAGTTCACATCAAAACAGAAGCTCTGGGAGGCTATTCGGACATCCTGCAAAGATATTCAAGCAGAAATTGTCCAAATACTCACAAATTCAATGGATGCAATAATTGTGAAGGTGATATCAAAGAAGGGGTCCTATGTTAACATGTAACTTGGCCTGTTAAGTTTTTTTTTTATTGAAAGAGCTTTTGATTTCTGTAAATATGACCTCCTGATGCTGTAAATTCAACAAATTACCATTTTAGTTCTCTTTACAACCTTTAAAATGTTTTGATCTCTGTTGTGCATAATAATTTGAAACAGTGCATTTTGAGTATTTTACTTCTAAAAAAAATCTGTTATCATTAGGAGATTTGTTCAATAAAATTAGCATTATACTCCAACGGTTGATGGCTTGAAGATTATACTGACTGTCATTTGCATCGACTATTTAGGAAAATCAGCGAAAAATAACATTTGCATAATAATTTGGAACGCGGTGTATATATATATATATATATATATCCAAGAAAAAGAGACTGGAAGCAGCACTCAGCAAAAAAAATGTGAATTTATTCACCCAACACAGCAACGTTTCACTTCCTCCATGGAAGCATTTTCAAGCAATGAATGAAAACCACACATTGACATATATAGACAGAGCCACAGCCCAATTAACAGGTGTAATGAATCGTAGTAGTTATACAATGTATCAAAAAATACGATATATTATAAAAGTGTAGCAAAAAGTATAGTGCAGAAACATATGAGTCAATCACTGACATTTAGATGTAGATAATCACAACTGTATTAAGTGACATGTATGTGCATATAATAGTGAAAACATATTAATTACAGATTAATCAACAATCACAGTATGATACACAGAAGCTGGCACTCACCAATCTAGGTAAACAAGGACCATCTGTCCACGAGAAGTCAGTGAAAAAAGAAAGAAAAAAGAAAAAGAATTCCGGCGCCATAATCGCCATATTGCGCATGCCCCAACTCACACCGTCTATTGGCTGCTGCCAACACGTGCAAAACAAAGCACTATGACCCTGTACATCGCAGTCTGATTACAACATCATAGAGGGGCCGCAGTCCCGCGCAGGCGCAATGCGATAAAACGCTTTAGCCACGCCATAGTGAAAACTGGAAAACTTGCCAGTAATGCGATACCATTCTCGGGATGTATGCACAGCAATGGCTGAAAAAGAACCCTGCACGGAGAGATATATATCACATCAGTATTCACAAAATATGTGGTAAGAATGTAGGTAGATAAAGATAGTAAATAACATCACAATGAAGTTTTATTAAAACCCAAAAGACAAGGTATCCCCCAAATGAATCAATCAAGGGAATACCGTCATATGAAGAATCTCGACATGCAAATATGTCAGATCCTCATCCCGGATACATTTTAGGTTACTTCGTGTTTCAAGTTATGAGAAAAAAAGAGCTTATTCCCCTATCAACTACCCCCTTATTAATTCTGGTACACAATATATATCATCTGTGCAGGTCAGCGCTGTAGCATCTTCTACACAGTAGAGACCTTTCTTGAAACTCTTGAACATTCTCGTAGGCAGAATAAAGTACAAAACATATAAAAGTAGCCTTCCTAATACCAGTTGGTAAGTGTCCTTCAGTGTTAATCTCAACATCTCAAAGTCTTCAATCTACAAGACAAAAGAGAATCAAATTAGTAAACACATTAAAATCAATTTATAATATAATTACTCCTATTCCATACATCAAAAATATAAAAATTTTCAGAGTAACAACTAAATAATGAATGGTACCATCAGGCAAGAGAACCCCAGGGTCCACAAAAGTACATCAAACAAATGCCCTAAAAAGAGAAGGACAGACATCCAAAAATTTAACCACATCCAAAAATTCTAACTGTACACATACAATCAGCGTTTGAATACATTCAAAGGATAATCCATGTTAAGACCATTGGGATGAAGGGAGTTAAGTTTATGAATCCATTGAACCTCCCGTTGTTTGAGGACCAGTTCCCTATTGCCCCCACGTTGAAGGGGGGGAACCCTATCAATAATACAGAATCTAAGCTGTTGCACGCTATGTCCCAACTCTACGAAGTGTCTAGGTACAGGAAGTTCAACTTTCTTCGTCCGAATGCTAGATTTATGGTTATTCAGTCGCAACCTGCATTCAGTTGTAGTTTCACCCACATAAATCAGATTACACGGGCATTGTAAAATGTAAATGACAAAATCACTTCGACATGTGTAATGTGAAGTGATTCTGTACGCTCTACCAGTGGTGGGATGTATGAAAGAACTACCCTTTAACATGATAGCGCAACTGTCACACGACAGACAAGGGAAACACCCATGGCGTGTCACATCATGTAGTCCACCTCTAGCCCGACTGTTAACTGCACAGACATCTGTCTTCACAAGTTTATCCCTCAAGTTCCGAGGTCTTCTATATGAGAAGAGGGGGGGTGACTGAAATTCTACCACTCCATCATAGTAATTGGACAAAATCCTCCAATGTCTCCTAATGATGCCTGCAACATTAGAACTATAGATACTGAATGTAGAGGTCATAGGGAATCTGACAGCAGTCTGTCGATCCCTCCTACTATCCTGTCTCAATTGGATCCTATCAGTTTGTTGTACTCTCTGGATATGTTTTTTTAAAAGTCTATCCGGGTAACCTCTGTCCAGAAATTTACCCACCATCATGTCCAGTTTGTGGTCCAGGCATGTAGGGTCATCAACTATCCGTTTAACCCTCAATAGTTGGCTATATGGTAGAGACCTGATCATCCCCCTCGGGTGGTGACTGTTAAAACTCAATAGGTTATTACAATCTGTTTCCTTGACATACAGATCCGTCATAAGTTTGGAGTCCTGAATATAAACCCTAGTGTCTAAAAATTGGATACTAGTGTCAGACATTACCATGGTAAATTTAATATCAGAATCAATATCATTGAGATATTCAAAAAACCCATTGAGACCAAGCAGGTCACCCGTCCAAATAAGGAAGACGTCATCTATGTAACGCCACCACCCAAGTACCGAGGTAAAGTGGTGGGATACATAGATCGACGTCTCCTCTAGGTCAGCCATCACAATGTTGGCGTACGTAGGGGCCACATTTGACCCCATAGCCGTACCACGGAGTTGCATAAAAAACTCGTTGTTGAAGAGAAAATAGTTACAGGTTAGAACTATATCAAGGAGACCCATCAGGAATTCCCTGCATTCACCGGAGAACTCAGTGTTTCTCAGTGCTTTGTCCACACTGTTCATACCCCTCACATGAGTGATAGAGGTGTATAAACTAGTCACATCAAATGAGACCAACCGGGCCCCATTAGGAACATTGATGTCACTGATTTTATTCAGGAAGTCCGACGTGTCCCTAATGAAAGATCTAGCAGACACGGCGAACTTCCTCAAAATCTTGTCAAGAAAGACTGCAAGAGGGCAGAGCAACGAATCCCTGCCCGAAACAATGGGTCTCCCAGGGGGATTAGTAATACTCTTGTGTATTTTAGGTAGACAGTATAGTATGGGTGTTATTGGATAAAGTGGTGTTAAGTAAGTATACAGATCTCTGTCAATCATATCATTAGCAAAAGCATTGTCAACCAGTACTCTAATACGTTTCTGAATGTCCCTCACAGCCCCAGTTACAGTGGAAAAACATGGTGTAAAAGAAATAAAAAAAAAATATCAAGCTCCCCAAAGGTCTTTTTTGATCTTTGAGGGACAGACCATAGTAATAAAAAAAGAATAACGTCAAGTGCAAATTTTTTTTAATAATAAATACATATAATAAATTCCCCCCGCCAATCATTTTTGTAACGCTAGCGCTGACCCAATTACCCTAATATAGACATGTAATATTTTAAAATTTACGGTAGACAATGACGATCACAAATAAAAGATCTATTTTAGGGTAAAGCTATGTTATTACCCAAAAAAAATAGCTGAAACGTAAAAAAGCTTATTTTTTTACTATTATTTTCAAACTTTATAAATAAAAATTCTAAAATAGCAAAAAAGGATGTGTATAAAAACGATAAAAAAAAGAAACCTGCATTGTCTACGGAAAAAAACATCGCAAAAATTGCGTAGTTAGCCCAACAAATAAAAAAGTTATAGCCATTTAACTAACACGTTCTAAAAATGGCTAAACGGTGTCTGGTCCTGAAGGCGCAAAATAGCCCGGTCCTGAACTGGTTAAAACTAGTTTGATATTTTCCTGTGTCGGAGCAATTCCTCTTCAATCTTTGGTATTGACCTATAAGAATTATATTTTTTAAATATAGATAGTGGCATGGAAAATGAAAAAAAACGAAAAAATCATTCATTAAAAAATATATTTTTAACAAGAACTTGGTTTAAACAATAGTTAATTTTCTAAGGACAGAATACCTTTAAAACGCAAATTAATTATCAATGAATAAAATCTCATTTTCATACTGTACATAATACATTTATAGGGTACAACTGGCATTTATATGGTGTTTTAACACATTAAAATCTATGGATTGAAGTTCGCCAATAGCCCGTAATATATTCAAAATCAATCCCGAGATTTGATTGTCACTCAATATTCTCATTATCATTACACTTTCAGTGCATCTATTATGAATGCACATTCAATACACCACATCTGTCGTTCCCATAGGTTTTTAGTAGGATGATAATTGTGTATAATGCATTCTATTCTGTGTAGTTGATCTAGGGTCTTTTTTTTTTTTTAGCAGCTCAATGAAACATCCTTTGCTTTCACCTAAACCATCTGTGTGTTTTCAAAAATCACTTGTACAATAATACAAACTTATTCTAATTGAACAGGTTGTATTCGAGGATGTACAAGGAGAAAAAAAGGAAAATTATATTTCAGCCTTAATTGTGCAAAGATATACCTTCTATTATGTGAGCAGTAAGCAATTTTAGAAATACTGGAACATTTTGAAACAAAAAAAGTAAAGCCAAATAGGAGTTTTCATTTCATATGTACTTTGTGCTGCAGAATCAGCAATTTGCAAGTTGATAGGAAAGGTGAAGTAAAGTAGGTTAATTATTTTTGATCTTGGCTTGTCAATTTGTATTTCTTACTTTTGTACAATGTGAATCACTGCTAACCTAATTACACTTATTAGACAGGTGCATTAAACCGTGTTCCGTAGATCACTTCTCAAAGCATAAATAAAATATGAGGAAACAATTAGGCACATAGTAGAACACAAACAACAGAAAGAGAAACACTGGAATTGTATAATTATATGTTTGCAGTACCAAGTCAGCAGTTTTGCTAACTTTCCTATAATAAGATTACAGAAGATGGAAAAGAAGAGCTTACTTCAGCTCTTATGAAGAATGTAAGCAATTTTAAATTGCTCTTTGTCTCCTGAGACTGAGTAAAAAATAATTCTAATAAAGTGTAATAAAGGCATTTCTAAAATGGAAAAAAGGTTGTTTAAATGTGCTTTTATTTAGCATGCTAAATGACTATTCCTGCCAGAACAGGATTAAAAGCTTGTCATATAACTAAAAATACATGACACTGAAACACTGATGACATAATCAGTCTTTTTTTAGCTCCAGAATTGAACCTTTGCCTAATATAAGTTTACCAAGAATCTGTTTTCTTGTGGAGTAAGAACTAAATAAAACAGAGCTAAAGTTGACATGTTTTACTTTTGAGCACTCTATATAAACAGGTTTACCTGCAGTCAGGTAACTGTTGATAACACATTAAGGCTATGTTCACACAGTGCGGATACGCTGCGTAAAAGCACATAGCATATCCGCCCTGTGCACCGCAGGGAATTCCGGCCGAAAAACTGCACCAAATTGTGGTGCAGTTTTTCTGCCGGAATGTCCGTTGCGGAAAACTGCACATTAAAAAAAAAATAGTTTCATACTTGCGTAGACATGGTGACGCGTCCCTCCGCCATCCTGCAGCTCGACCTCCAGCGATTACGTTGCATCCTATGTGACCACTGCAGCCCGTGACTGGCTGCAGCAGTCACATGGGATGAAACGTCATCCCAGGAGGCCGGCCTGGACGAAGAACCACAAAACTCTGAGCAAGTATAAGGGCATGGCCAGACGTGGAGGAATTGCTCTGGAATTCCGCTGCGGCCAGTCTGCTGCGGAAATCCGCAGCAGACATTTTCTCCATTGGTTTCCACAACTTTTTAGTTAGGTTCGTGCACACGTGGTGGAAAACTTTGCTGCGGACCATAGGCTGCGGTACGGAATTCGGTGTCCGCAGCATACACTGACTGTTGCGGACTTGTAGCAGACTTGTTGCGGACTTATTGCAGAATTCAAAATGGAGATTCAAAATTCCGCAATGAAATCCGCAGATGTTATGTGTATTGCTTTGCGGATTGGTTTTACGAACAGGATATTTCTTCATTCTGGCTGGACCTATGTGTTTCGAGGTCTATAGCCAGACTGAGATGAAATGTTTTAAAAGACAGCAGGAAGTACTCGTCACCTGAATACGCAATGGCTAATCCGCATCAATTTACTGCACATTTTAGGCAAAGGAGCAACGGAATCTGCAATGCAGATTATGCAACGCAGAAATACGCCACGTCTGGCCATGCCCAATGGGTCGCTGAATTTCCACTATTTGTTGCGTGTTTTTTCTCCCCATTGAATTTAATGGGGAAAACCTGCAACAAATAAGCAGCGATTACGCAAATACAAACCAAATTTATTGCGGAAAATCTTCAGTATTTGCGCTATGTGTGAACTCCCCCTTATTGTGTTATTACAAACACTGGCGTAGCTATAGGGGTCGCAGCGGTCGCAATTGCGACCGGGCCCCGAAGCCAGGGGGGCCCACGGCCCCCCGCACCACATCAATAAAAAGTTACTATAGTAACTCGGGCCGCGGGCCCCTGTTACTATAGTAACATACTTTACTTACCTTCCTGGTTCCGGATCGCAGCGGAGGACCTGACGTCAAGCGCTGTGCGCAGCGCATGACGTCACAGCGCTATGCACCGCGCACAGCATCGAGACGACAGAACTCCCACCGCGGCCGAAGAGGAAGGTAAGGTTAGCCCTGACTGGCGGGGTCCGACTCCCGGGACCCGCCAATCAGCTGTTTTGAAGGGGCCGCAGCACTCGTACGAGAGCTGCTCCCCTTCATTCCGGTCACTTCATTCCGGTCACACTGTGAATCGGTGTCGGCGATTCACAGTGTGAGCAAGTAGTGAAATGAAGGGGAAGCTGCTCTCGTACGAGTGCTGCGGCCCCTTCAAAACAGCTGATTAGCGGGTCCCTGGCGACACATCAGCTATTGATAGCCTATCCTGTGGATAGGCCATCAATGTTTAGGGACTGCACAACCCCTAAGCCTACGATGTAGTAGGCTTAGGGGGCCCATGAGACAGGATCACAGATTGTGTGATCCTGTCTGCTGGGCCCTGTATCTAAGCCAATCACATGGTAGGCTTAGATACATGGCCCATGCGTGATCCTGTCTGCTGGGCCCTGTATCTAAGCCTACCACACTGTAGGTTTAGATACAGGGCCCCAGCACACAGTAATCTTATACTGTATAAGATTACTGTCTGCTGGACCGTGTATCTAAGCCTACCTTGTGGTAGGCTTAGATACAGGGTCCCACAGACAGTATCACACATGGGCCCTGTATCTAAGCCTTAGGGTATGTGCACAGACACTAATTACGTCCGTATTTGACGGACGTATTTCGGCCGCAAGTACCGGACCGAACACAGTGCAGGGAGCCGGGCTCCTAGCATTATAGTTATGTACGATGCTAGGAGTCCCTGCCTCGCTGCAGGACAACTGTCCCATACTGTAAACATGTTTTCAGTACGGGACAGTTGTCCGGCAGCGAGGCAGGGACTCCTAGCGTCGTACATAAGTACGACGCTAGGAGCCCGGCTCCCTGCACTGTGTTCGGTCCGATACTTGCGGCCGAAATACATCCGTCAATTACGGACGTAATTAGTGTGTGTGCACATACCCTAACACATGTGTTACTAATCATTTTTTGTGTGTTTTCTTACAGGTTCGGTCGTTGGACTACGGCGGATTCCAGGACTACTTCGATGACAGCTTTTTTTTAATTAATAAAATGGTTAATGAGGGTTGTGTGGGTTTTTTTTTATTTCAATAAAATATTTTTTCTATGTCTTTGTGTTTTTTTTTAAACTATATTACTACCGCCTTAGTAATGTCCGCCGGCTGATTGACAGCATCCATTGCTAAGGCGGGGCTTAGTGTTAGCTGATGCAGAGGCTAACACTAACCCCCATTATTACCCCGGTACCCACCGCCACCAGGGGTGCTGGGAAGAGCCGGGTACGATCCAGTACTTGACCATCTGTAGTGATGGTCGGCCACTGGGGTGGCCGCACGCTGGTATTATCAGCAGGGGAAAGGCCAAAAACAGTGGCCCTTCCCATCCTGGTAATGCTGCCTGCTGCTGCTTTATTGTATCTGGCTGGTTATGAAAATGGGGGGGGACCCCACGTCATTTAAAAATAAATAAATAAATAAATAATTGGAAAGAACGATGTCGGGTCCCCCCCAATTTTCATAACCAGCCAGATACAACACATCAGCAGCAGGCAACATTACAAGGGTGGGAAGGGCCACTGTTTTTGGCCTTCCCCAGCCTAATACTACCAGCCTGCGGCCACCCCGGTGCCTGCCCAAGACTACAGATGGTCGGGTACTGGTTCGTACCCGGCTCTTCCCAGTACTCCTGGTGGCGGTGGGTACCGGGGTAATAATGGGGGTTAGTGTTGGCCTCTGCACCTGCTAACATTAAGCCCCGCCTTAGTAATGGAGGTTGTCAATCAGCCAGCAGCCATTACTAAGGCGGTGATAATAAATTTTAAAAAGATAAAGGCACATAGAAAAAATATTTTATTGAAATAAAAAAACACAACCCTCATTAACCATTTTATTGAGAATAAAAAAAACGCCGTCATTGAAGTCCTCGTATCCGAAGTCCAACAACCGAACCTGTAAAAAAAAACAAACACACAAAAATAATCAGTAACACATAAAGAAGCAAAATTATTATTCTTACCTATCCTGTGTCCAGCGCTGGAGCCGCAATGTCATCGAGCTGGGCCCTGTATCTAATCCTATCATGTGTGATACAGTCTGCTGAGCTGTGTATCTAATCCAATCATGTGTGATACTGTCTGCTGGGCCCTATATCTAATCCGATCATGTGTGATACTGTCTGCTGAGCCACTGTATCTAATCCTATCATTTGTGATACTGTCTGCTGAGCCACGTTATCTAATCCTATCATGTGTGATACTGTCTGCTGAGCCACTGTATCTAATCCTATCATGTGTGGTACTGTCTGCTGAGCCACTGTATCTAATCCTATCATGTGTGGTACTGTCTGCTGAGCCACTGTATCTAATCCTATCATGTGTGATACTGTCTGCTGGGCCACTGTATCTAATCCTATCATGTGTGATACTGCCTTCTGAGCCACTGTATCTAATCCTATCATGTGTGATACTGTCTGCTCAGCCACTGTATCTAATCCTATCCATTGTTTATAGGGTCGTAGTGCTATAGATATGCTATGCTGTCTCATATACACACTTTTTTTGGGGGCGGACACATATGTATTGGGGCTATTTCCCGGACATTTTAAGCCCTGAGGGTATGTTCACACGGCAGCGTCTGTTACGGCTGAAATTACGGTGCTGTTTTCAGGAGAAAACAGCACCGTAATTTCAGCCGTAATGGCATGTGCAGGCGTCTTTTGCTGCGTCCATTACGGAAGTAATTGAAGCTGGTTTTCCATGGAGTCCATGGAAAACGGCTCCATTTATGTCTGAAGAAGTGACAGGCACTTTTTTACGCGCCGCCTTTTGACAGCGGCGAGTAAAAAAAAATGACCGTCGGCACAGAACATCGTAAGACCCATTCAAATGAATGGGCAGATGTTTGCCGACAGTTTTGAGCCGCATTTTCGGACGTAATTCAATGATAAAACGCCCAAATTACGTCCATAAATAGTGTGTGTGAACCCAGCCTTAGTGACGCCCCCGGCTGCTAGTGCTGCATTGTTGAGTCACTTAGGAGACCCAGCGATGCAGCTGAAAGCGGACCGTCGGCCATGAGAAGTTTGCGGGGGGGGGCCAGTAAGAATTTTTGCATCGGGGCCCATGAGCCTCTAGCTACGCCCCTGATTACAAAGCATTGGTTCTGTTGCATGGATACAATCTAATTTGCTACATGTAGTTGTGAAGGTGCACAGTATCTATCTATTTCCATGTTACATACATACATTATATAATATCGGATTGTGTGTTTTACATTGTCAATACACAATCCCAGTCACTGCTGTCTCACAAGAGCTTTAGCTGCTACGTCAATGCCAAAATTCTTATTTTGAGCTCATGCTGCTTAGTCTTGTAATAATGATAGTGGCTTCTAATAAAACTACCAAGATGAGGATGGATCCAGAGTAAAACTACTTACTGTGGACAAAGGTATTTACTGGGTTATTATATGGCCTTTCTTATATGATTTATGTCTGATTAATATCACAATCAATAAAAATGGTAACTTTTTATAATATTTTCTCTGCTGGCAGTTAATTTTTCAATATTCTATAACAGTGAATTGGCTTTCAGATTTTTATGGCCACAATGGAACAGATTTGGTACAATTGGTGCTGCGCCGGAAGTCTGGCCTAAGTTGCACATTCTTTTTGGCACAGACCGTTTTGGACACATGTATCAATGAAATGTGCCAACCAGAGCACATGTTTGCGACTGGTCTGACTATAAATGGGACGGGGCTTTAGATGCGCCAAATTGCACCAAAACTTTGGCTCAAAAAAGTGGTCCAAAGTAAGCCAACCAAGAGGTATTATAAAGTCAGAAAAAAGTGTCTGAAGGTGCCCCAAATTAATAGTTCACTATGATAAATTTGGAGCATTCTGTCTAACTATATAATTATTGCAAAGAGTGATCATTAATTTCTCAGTCTCTGGCCATACACCAAGGTCATAAGATTCTAAATACTGTGACAATTTGGGTTAAGTTAGCTCACAGGATCGCCATCTCTGAGGTCAAGATGGTTGGCACACTTGAAAATTTTCACTCCAACACAGTGGATTCTATTTGAAACTGGCCTCAACCATCTTTATTGTCTTCATACATAAAAAGCAGTTTTTACAAAACAGTACAAAAATAAACCCTAGCTCGTCCAGCCTCTAACTAAACATATAGCTTCCCTAGCTATCAGGGTGAAAGGCCTTCTCCCCAGCACCTCACAACAAACATATATTCTTACCAGTACTTTTGACTCCCACAGGCTGGCAATGCCTGTCTTCCTCAGACTGGGAGAATTGTGTGAGTAGATCCCACTTTTCTTAAATGAGTCCTCACAGCTGGCAGCTAATGAGACTCCTAAGGCAGCCCAAACCCTGGACTGTCCTGAAGACTGGGTGAAACTTTACTTTTCGCTTCCACTCCAGCAAACCATACCTTTTTCCAGGTTTCTTACATAATAAATAAGGAGAAAGGATACTTTCTATAGTAACATTCCTTTTGATTATTACATTCTGAGCCCAAATCCTGCCCCTCAGTAGCCACACCGCTACAATACATACTATCCAAGTATATGACTGAGGTGGAAAAGGAGGAGCAGGGCTATTGGCAGGAGAACATATGAACAGGGCACATAGAGTGCAGAAAGTTTTACCTTCCTACATAATAAGAGTGGCATGAGAAATGGAGTCATTAAGCCCCAATGGTTTAGTTAATTTAAGCCTAAATGTCAATTGGGCATCCTTATGCAATAGGTGATTATCTAGTTTGCCACCTCTCAGTGAAGGGCACATCTTCTCTATACCTTGAAATTGAAGGCAACTCGGATCACCACCATGACATTGCCAAACATGTCTAACTAGGTGACAATCCTCCTCTCTTAGGATGTTACCTATGTGCTCTAAGATCTGTTGCCTAAATTGGCGAATAGTCTTCCCCACATAGTTCAGGGGGGCAGGGGCAAGTGACTAAGTACACTACCCCAGGGGTTTTACAATTAATAAAGTCCCGGTTTGAATATTCCTTCCCAGTGGTGAAACTCTTAAAGTTCCTCTCTGTGCAGAATGTAAGACAGTATTAATAAATCTGCCCAATGTGAATTTAATGTTACAATCACAGACTTCCTTTTTTCATCAGGGTGGAATTTTTAATTTTTTTTCTATTGGTATACCAAAATCTACTAAGAAAATGATGATGTTTAATTTTTCACCAAACAGACACCTCTAATAAAAAAGCATTTACAAGATGCTAAGGGCATTGTGCTGAACGTCACCACAAACTCACACTCACGATCCCACTAAAAACCATGCAGCATATCCTTAGGCTGGGTTCACACGACCCATTTTCAGACGTAAACGAGGCGTATTATGCCTCGTTTTACGTCTGAAAATAGGGCTACAATACGTCGGCAAACATCTGCCCATTCATTTGAATGGGTTTGCCGACGTACTGTGCAGACGACCTGTCATTTACGCGTCGTCGTTTGACAGCTATCAAACGACGACACGTAAAAATACAGCCTCGTCAAAAGAAGTGCAGGACACTTCTTTCAGACGTAATATGAGCCGTACTTCATTGAACTCAATGAAGCACTGCTCAAAATTTACGGCTGTCAGAGACGCCTCGCAAAATGCGAGGAGGAGGAATAACGGCTGAAACGAGGCAGCTGTTTTCTCCTGAAAACAGTCTGTCATTTCAGCCGTAAAAGCCTCTCATCGTGTGCACATACCCTAAGTGTGGTGCCTCTCAGCCTGTTTTATATAGAGCCATCACCTGGTTGCAACTGTGACTCCTTTACACACAAAAGTGCTTAGGCTGTGACCATGTGATACCTCTTTGTCAATCAGACTGGGAGGTGCATTAAATATCATTACGCTCATATTTTTTAATGGTGCCCCAAGCATAAGTTCAGGGCAACATTCAGGAGGTAGTCACAGAGTTCTGATTTTCACTGTTCAGGTTTCTGTGGCTACAAAATGAACTTTCAAACTATGTTGGTGTCTTTGAGCAGATTGAGAAGTTATTCCGCAAAATGCAGTAGAACCTACTGAAACACAATTCCATGAACATCTTATACATGCTTTTATAAAACAGTCATATTTACATACACTTTAATTAATAAATAATATGCTATTGAAAATTGTGATCCAAATCGGATTACATTGAAATGTCAAGTTCTGTAAAAGAGGAAGTGAACAAACATAGCGGCATCTTCAAAAATCTTATGAGGGCAAATTGTTAACAATTTACAGGCTTGTTAATATTATGATCATTCAATTTTTACAGCCTTTACAACCAGGGACGTAACTAGGAAAGACTGGGTCCCATAGCAAACTTTTCACTGGGGCCCCCTCCTCTGCAACCAACACATTCCCCCATGTATGTGTTGGTTCCGGGCGTTCATAGCCCCCTTGTAGATAGTGTAACATATCCCCCTTGTAAATAGTGCCACATAGTCCCCCTATTAGATAGTACCACATACCCCCTTGTAGATAGTGCCACATAGCCCCCCTTGCAGATAGTGCCACATAGCCCCCTTGAAGATAGTGCCACACAGCCACACTTGTAGATAGTGCCACATTCCCCTTGTAGATAGTGCCACATAGCCCCCCTTGTAGATAGTACCACAAATCCCCCTCCCCTAGTACATAGTGCCACACAGCCCCAGGAGCCCCCTTGTAGATAGTGCCACCCCCAAACAACTTATACTCAGCTAGCCACATTCCCATGACGAACAAAGCTGCTCCTTCTCTTCAGCAGCCTGAGATGGGACCCTTGCATCGACCGGTGTGATGATCATGCCAGGCATCCTGTTCCAGTGCCTTATAGGCTGCAGGCCTACCGTGGCCTGTAGCCTAGTAAACGGCGAATAGTGTTCAATTGCATTTGCTTCCTAACAACGCAGATACAATTAAACAAAGTAGTCGCCCGGGGCCCCGTCTACCTGGTGCCAGCGACGCCACTGGGAATGGGTGGGACCGTGCTGCCCGGCACATAACGTGTCGGGCCGGGTGGAACGGGCCCCCTCATACCGCGAGCCCTTTAGCAGGCACTGTCTCATAGGGTATGTTCACATGCTTACTAAAAAACATCTGAAAATACAGAGCTGTTTTCAAGGGAAAACAGCTCCTGATTTTCAGCCGTTCTTTAAGCAACTCGCGTTTTTTGCAGAGATTTTTTTTTTTTCGTTTTTGGAGCTGTTTTTCTATAGAGTCAATGTAAAATGGCTCCAAAAATGGCTCAAGAAATGACATGCACTTCTTTTTCGCGTGCGTTTTTCAAAATGGCCATGTAAAAAAACGCCCCGTCGGAATAGAACACTGTTTTTCCCATTGAAATCAATGGGCAGATGTTTGTAGGCATTCTGTTTCCGATTTTTTGGCCATTTATGGCCCGAAAAACGTCCGAAAATAAGCTGTATGAACATACCCTTATACTGTAGCTCCTGTTTGTGCTAAACCAAGCTAGGTTTTCTAAGTGTGTGCTTGTGTATGTGCTCAATGATCTACAGTTAAGTTGTCAATACACAGATGTATGTCGGAGGACCCCAAAAGCTCCACAAAAACACCACAACCCAAAATGCTTTGTTTGCTGCCTTTTCAATTATTTACTATGGGCTTTAACCCCTTAAGGACGCAGGCTTGTTTTGGCCTTAAGGCTCAGAGCCCATTTTTCAAATCTGACATATTTCACTTTATGTGGTAATAACGTCGGAATGCTTAAACCTATCCAAGCGATTCTGAGATTGTTTTCTCGTGACACATTGGGCTTCATGTTCGTGGTAAAGTTTGGTCGATATATTTAGTGTTTATTGGTGAAAAATTTCAAAATATTGAGAAAATTTTGAGAAAATAGCATTTTTCAGAATTTAAATGCATCTGCTTGTAAAACAGATGGTTATACCACCCAAAATAGTTACTAGTTCACATTTCCCATAAGTCTACCTTAGATTGCCATCGTTTTTTGAGCATTCTTTTATTTTTCTTGGATTTTACAAGGCTTAGAACATAAACAGCAATTTCTCATATTTTTAAGAAAATTTCAAAAGCCTTTTGTTTAAGGTACCTGTTCAGTTCTGAACTGGCTTTGAGGGGCCTATGTATTAGAAACCCTGATAAAACATCCCAATTTAAAAACTAGACCCCTCAAAGTATTCAAAACAGCATTTAGAAAGTTTTTTAACCCTTCATGTGGGTAGAGGAGACAAAAGGGAGGATCCTATGGGGCGCTGCTGCGTGGTTGTTTGGAAAGTATTCACAGATGATGAAAGCGAAGATAATAAATAGAAATTTATTGATTCATACAGGCTACGCGTTTCGACACTGTACCAGCGTCTTCCTCAGGCCATAAAATATATGCATGCACGGAGGTTTATTTATATGCTGAAAAAGGGGTTGGACAGACAGGAAGGGAATAAAGGTCAAAAAAGGTCAAAGGTAAAAATGACGTCATCAGTGGTACAGGTATCGGGGGATTAAAAGTTATTCAACAAAGAAATAATAATAATAATGACTGACTTAACCTGAGAGAAAGAAAATTGGGATAGTATAAATGTTAGTACCCTGACTACTTTCAGAAAAAATGACATTCATAATTTTTGATATACATGTAACTACGGTTGTGATTAGTTGCAGTCCATATAGAGCATCTTAAAAAGAAACATTTGAGGATTCATTAGAACAAATTCATTTGCAAGTGCATTTAGAGATATATACCTCATGGGAAATAAAAAATAATCGTGATTAATAGAAACTGTATAGTTAAACGCATGAAATGACATGAATAAATATATAAATATATAAAAAGATTTGTCGGATATTTAATAAATAATTAATAAACACAAAAATAAACTGACGGGCAGGGAATTAATTTGTGTGTTGGTAGGAATAGTATGAAAATCTTTTTTTGTATATATATATATATATATATATACACATGTAAAATGAAATCGTTTAAACACAAACGACAGGTGAACGTGCACGCAAAATGTGACTAACGGTCAAAAGCTCCCAATGTGCGTCTTCATAACTGTTACAGCAATACGGGAAGGATATGCAGGCTTTCACCCATATTCAAATGGACGGGTTGACCCATAAAAATATAAATATAAGAATCAAAAGTATTAAAACGGGGTGTGAAGGAAATTTCCCAGTTTCTATTTAGTAGATTGTCTGAATGACATGGGAAATATTTATGTTAGCAGGGTCGGAAAGAAGCGCTATTAATTCGGTTCACAATTCTACTATTAACGGTAATGTCGGCAGTAGTGCTTGGCTGTATTGATTAACAGACGAATATGAATATTCGTGTAGAAAATTATATATGTAAAAATGAAGTTAAAATAATTAATTATATCTCTGGTCGTCCTGTATTAAAAAGTACTTTTGGGCGTCTCTGTTATCCAGAAAGCCACCGGTGAGATGGGATCCCGATAGTATATTAATACAAAGATCGTAACTATTTGTTACTCTCCGGTATATAAAGTGTTTAGGTAAATAGTCTCCAGAAAAATTGAAGAGACCTATGGACGAAACTAATAAAATACATACATGCATATATACACATATGTCTGTACATAAACGTGAATATACATACACAAGATCATACAATATTGAAATAACGGCCTTATGTATATTTATTTTGGTATGAAACACCGATATTGGTCATCTAGAGAAAAGAAACATAAAAGTGGTTTATGAGCAAAAATGTGTGATACATATAACAGCTCTTATTTCTACAGCAGATTTCTGCGTATTAGGGTATTAATCCAAAGAGGATTCCGAAATGTCATTTAGACCTCGAGGATTCAGTGTCTGTAATTTGAAGATCCAATAATTCTCTCTTTGTTTTAATCTATGGAACCTATTGGGGACATCAGTTGGAATATGTTCGATAGGAATAATATTTAATGTTTCAAAACGTCCATTGTGAAAAGAGGTGCAATGTCGGGAAAGGCTGTGTTTGAGAAAACCTGTGTTAATGTTAGACCTATGCTTATTCATTCTCGTACGTAAGCATTGAGTTGTTCTGCCCACATATTGTAGATGGCATGGGCATTCTATTAGGTACACTACATACGAACTACTGCAGTTAAGAAACGATTTGATTTTAAAGATCTCTTTCGTGACTGTAGAAATGTAAGTATTTTGTCTGTGGGAAATGTTATTGCAGCACAGACATCGCGGGTGGCTACATTTGAAGGAACCAAAAAGAGTAGGGAGCATTTTTGGGATTAATGATTTGGTTTTTCGCACTCTACTTGGCGCAAGGAGGTTTTTCAATGTTTGTGCTCGTCTAAATGTAATTCTTGGTATGTCTGATAGGTCATTAGCTAAGTGAGGGTCACTTTTTAAAATATTCCAGTGTTTTAATAAAATCGTTCTAATAACTCTATTCTCTTTATTAAAAGTCGTAATAAAATTAGTGCTTTTGTAGGGCAACTCCGTTTTCTTGTAGGTGTGATTAATGCATAGTTCTTGAGACATCTTAGCGGCTTTAGACCGAGCTCCTTTGATCAAATTGATGGGAAAGTTTTTTTCTTTGAATCGTTTTTCCAGGACATTACATTCTTTGTTGAAATCAGTATCATTCGTGCAATTTTTCCTTACCCTTCGGAATTGTCCGAAGGGTACATTTTTAATCCAAGGAGGATAATGTGCGCTTCTAAAATCTAAATAGCTATTCTGTGCTGCAATAACATTTCCCACAGACAAAATACTTACATTTCTACAGTCACGAAAGAGATCTTTAAAATCAAATCGTTTCTTAACTGCAGTAGTTCGTATGTAGTGTACCTAATAGAATGCCCATGCCATCTACAATATGTGGGCAGAACAACTCAATGCTTACGTACGAGAATGAATAAGCATAGGTCTAACATTAACACAGGTTTTCTCAAACACAGCCTTTCCCGACATTGCACCTCTTTTCACAATGGACGTTTTGAAACATTAAATATTATTCCTATCGAACATATTCCAACTGATGTCCCCAATAGGTTCCATAGATTAAAACAAAGAGAGAATTATTGGATCTTCAAATTACAGATACTGAATCCTCGAGGTCTAAATGACATTTCGGAATCCTCTTTGGATTAATACCCTAATACGCAGAAATCTGCTGTAGAAATAAGAGCTGTTATATGTATCACACATTTTTGCTCATAAACCACTTTTATGTTTCTTTTCTCTAGATGACCAATATCGGTGTTTCATACCAAAATAAATATACATAAGGCCGTTATTTCAATATTGTATGATCTTGTGTATGTATATTCACGTTTATGTACAGACATATGTGTATATATGCATGTATGTATTTTATTAGTTTCGTCCATAGGTCTCTTCAATTTTTCTGGAGACTATTTACCTAAACACTTTATATACCGGAGAGTAACAAATAGTTACGATCTTTGTATTAATATACTATCGGGATCCCATCTCACCGGTGGCTTTCTGGATAACAGAGACGCCCAAAAGTACTTTTTAATACAGGACGACCAGAGATATAATTAATTATTTTAACTTCATTTTTACATATATAATTTTCTACACGAATATTCATATTCGTCTGTTAATCAATACAGCCAAGCACTACTGCCGACATTACCGTTAATAGTAGAATTGTGAACCGAATTAATAGCGCTTCTTTCCGACCCTGCTAACATAAATATTTCCCATGTCATTCAGACAATCTACTAAATAGAAACTGGGAAATTTCCTTCACACCCCGTTTTAATACTTTTGATTCTTATATTTATATTTTTATGGGTCAACCCGTCCATTTGAATATGGGTGAAAGCCTGCATATCCTTCCCGTATTGCTGTAACAGTTATGAAGACGCACATTGGGAGCTTTTGACCGTTAGTCACATTTTGCGTGCACGTTCACCTGTCGTTTGTGTTTAAACGATTTCATTTTACATGTGTATATATATATATATATATATACAAAAAAAGATTTTCATACTATTCCTACCAACACACAAATTAATTCCCTGCCCGTCAGTTTATTTTTGTGTTTATTAATTATTTATTAAATATCCGACAAATCTTTTTATATATTTATATATTTATTCATGTCATTTCATGCGTTTAACTATACAGTTTCTATTAATCACGATTATTTTTTATTTCCCATGAGGTATATATCTCTAAATGCACTTGCAAATGAATTTGTTCTAATGAATCCTCAAATGTTTCTTTTTAAGATGCTCTATATGGACTGCAACTAATCACAACCGTAGTTACATGTATATCAAAAATTATGAATGTCATTTTTTCTGAAAGTAGTCAGGGTACTAACATTTATGCTATCCCAATTTTCTTTCTCTCAGGTTAAGTCAGTCATTATTATTATTATTTCTTTGTTGAATAACTTTTAATCCCCCGATACCTGTACCACTGATGACGTCATTTTTACCTTTGACCTTTTTTGACCTTTATTCCCTTCCTGTCTGTCCAACCCCTTTTTCAGCATATAAATAAACCTCCGTGCATGCATATATTTTATGGCCTGAGGAAGACGCTGGTACAGTGTCGAAACGCGTAGCCTGTATGAATCAATAAATTTCTATTTATTATCTTCGCTTTCATCATCTGTGAATACTTTCCAAACAACCACGCAGCAGCGCCCCATAGGATCCTCCCTTTTGTCTCCTCTACCCACATGCATCACTAGCGGTAACCGGTCTGGTTTTCCGGCTTTGGATCCTGGCAGCAGCACGAAGTGGTCTGATTACCTCTGCCTGTATTACATATCCACCAGGTGAGCATAACTGATCAGGGTTATAGCTCTCCCGTTATCATATTGACCTGCACCATGTGGCGCCGTGCCTTTTGCTTTTCTTTTCGTTTTAACCCTTCAGTCCTTTCACAAGAATTAAAGCAAAGTCAAGGTGACATTTGCAAATTTCATTTTTCTTGCTGAATTTCTATTTTATTACATTTTCTGTAACACAGAAGGTTTTACCAGATAAATACTACTAAATATGTATTGTCCAGATTCTGCAGTTTTTAGAAATGTCCCACATGTGGCTCTAGTGTGCTCGTGGACTAAAACACAAGCCCCAGAAGCAAAGAAGCACCTAGTGCATTTTGAGGCCTCTTTTTTATTAGAATATATTTTAGGCAGCATGCCAGGTTTGAAGAGGTGTTGAGGTGCCAAAACAGTAGCAATCCCCCAATAGTGACCACATTTTGGAAACTGCACCCCTCAAGGAATTCATTTATGGTTGTTGTTACCATTTTGACCGCACAGTTTTTTCACAGCACCTATTTGAATTGGGCTGTGAAATTAAAATGATGACATTTTTTCCAATAAGATGTCATTTGTGATTAAAATTTCTTATTTTCACAGGAAACAAAATACCCCAGTTTGTTGCCCAATTTGTCCTTAGTGTGGCAATACCCCATTTGTGGCGATAAACTGCCGTTTGGGCCCATGGGAGGCCTCAGAAGGAAAAGAGCGCCATGTGCTTGTTGGAGTCCAGATTTTGCTGGATTGGTTTTCGGGTGCCATGTCGCATTTGCAGAGCCCCAGAGGTACCAAAGCAATGGAAACCAACGAGAAGTGACCCCATTTTGGAAACTACACCACTCAAGGAATTCATTTATGGGTAATGTGACCATTTAGACACCATAGTTTCTTCACAGAACTTATTTGAATTGGGCTGGGAATTTAAAAAAATATATTTTTTTCCAATAATATGTCGTTTTAGCTCAAAAATTCTTATTTTCACAAGAAATAAAATACTACATTTTATTGCCCAATTTGTCCTGAGTGCGGTAATACCCCATTTGTGGTGATAAACTCTCAGAAGGAAAGGAGCGCTATTTGTTCTTTGGAGTCCAGATTTTGCTGGATTGGTTTTCGGGTGCCATGTCGAATTTGCAGAGCCCCAGAGGTATTAAAGCAATGGAAACCAACCAGAAGTGACCCCATTTTGGAAACTACACCCCTCAAGGAATTCATTTATGGGTGTTGTGACCATTTTGACCCCAAAGTTTTTTCACAGAACTTATTTGAATTGGGCTGGGAATTAAAACAAAATTATTTTTTTCCAAAAATATGTAGTTTTGGCTGAAAATGTCTTATTTTTACAAGAAATAAAATACCCCATTCTGTTGCGCAATTTGTCCAGAGTGCAGCAATGCCCCATTTGTGGTGATAAACTGCCGTTTGGGCCCATGGGAGGGCTCAGAACGAAAGGACCACCATTTGGCCTACTGGGGATTTTCTGGTGCGAAGTCATGTATGCAGTAGCCCATGAGGTACCAGTACAGTTGAAACCCGTTTTAAAAACTACACCCTTGAGGCATTCATCTAGAGGTGTAGTGAGCATTTTGACTAGAGACATATACCCCATAAACTGTAATGTGGGTTCTCACGGGTACGGCAATACCCTCAATGTGGCTGTTATCAGCTGCCTGGGCACACAGCAGAGCTCAGAAGAGGAAGATGAGGGGGATAAGCTGTGCGGAGTGCATCAGGGTAAGTAAAATTGGGGTAAATTATAAACCAAGGGATGTATGATAAATTTTAAAACACTCTTTCATACAGAGCTCTGGTTTTTCGGGACACGCGTCACATTGATATATTGTGTCCTCCCTTATCCCCCTCTTATTGCAGACTTTGCACCTCTTTTGACTTTTTCCCTTCTTGCCAGTTTGGGGAACTTCTACTGGAAAGTGTTGCCTTGGTACAATGTGTGTGGCCTCGCTTCCAGAAGTACTGGGTGCCCCCCCTTCTTGGTCCCTAAAGATTAGGTTCTTGATAACCACCTCTTGAAATTCCAGGAAAGTTCCCATCTGGCCTGCACATCGACGTAGCAAGTACTCTCAGATTTCTTCTAGCAGTGCTGCATGCCACAGTACTTCTGGAAGCGAGGCAGTTGAAGAATGGGACGCTGGTATAAAAATTATCCATGTAGAGGTGGTAACCCTGGTCCAGCAGTGGGTGCACCGAAATCCCACACAATTTTTGAATTATCTCCCAGTAAGGGGGGGGGGCATTATGGGGGTTGACTACTGGTGCCCTTCCCTTTATATATCCTAAATTTGTAGGTATACCCTGATGCACTCTCACACAGCTTATATATCTTCATGCCATACCTTGCCTTCTCGCGGGTACTCGCGGAATTGAACCCTCCCTTTAAAATCTACCAAGGACTCATCAATAGAAATACACTTCTCGGGGGTGTATGCTTGGGAAAACCGAGCACTTAAATGGTCTAATAGGGGTCTCCGTTTATACAAATGGTCAAAACTGGGGTCATCTCGGTGTGGGCACGGCTCATTATCAGTATAATGTAAGAAGCGAAGTATTCCCTAATTTATTTATTTTTTTAGGTTCCAGTTCAGTTCTGAAGTTGCTTTGAGGGACCTATATATTAGAAACACCTATGAAACACCCCACTTTAGAAACTAGACCCCTCAAAGTATTTACAACAGCATTTAGAAAGTTTATGAACCCTTTAGATGTTTCACGGGAATTTAGAGCAAAGTAGAGGTGAAATGTACATTTTTTTTTTGTCAGAAAATCCTCTTTATACCATTTTTTTTATAGCACAAAAGGTTTTATCAGAGAAACGCAACTCAATACTTATTGCCCAGATTCTGTCGTTTTGAGAAATATCCCACATGTGGCCCTAGTGCGGTAATGGACTGAAGCACCGGCCTCCGAAGCAAAGGAGGACCTATGGATTTTGAGCCCTCCTTTTTATTAGGCACCATGTCCGATTTGAAGAGGTCTTGTGGTGCCAAAACAGTGGAAAACCCCCATTTTGGAAACTAGACCCCTTGAGGAATTCATTGCAGCTTTCTTGGGGTGCATGCAACTTTTTGATCAGTTTTTATTCTATTTTTAAGTGGCGTGGTGACTAAAAAACAGCAATTCTACTATTGTTTTTTTATTCTATTTTTTTACAGCGTTCACCGTGCGCTATAAATGACATATTCACTTCATTCTGCGGGGCGATACGATTATGGCGATACCATATGTTTATAGTTTTTTTTTATGTCTTATGGCGTTTGCACAATAAAATACTTTTTGTAAAAAATCATTTACTTTTTGTGTTGCCTTATTCTAAGAGCCATAAAGTTTTTATTTTTCCATCAATAAACCTGTGCGAGGACTTATTTTTTGCGTAACGAACTTTAGTTTTGATCAGTACCATTTTTAGGTACATGCTACTTTTTGATATCTTTTTATTCCATTTTTTGGGAGGTGTAGTGACCAAACAATTGTGATTCTGGTATGGTTTATTATTTTTTTCTTTTACGGCGTTCGCTGCGCGGGATAAATAATGAAATAATTTTGTAGTTCAGGCCGTTACGGAGGCGGCGATACCAATTATGTATAATTTATTTGTTAGTTTATATATTTTCATTAATAATAAAGGACTGATAAGGGAAAATGGGGGATTTTGACTTTTATTAATTTTAAAACTTTTATTTTCTTATTTTTACACATCTTTTTTAAACTTTTTTTTAACTGTATTACTTTGTCCCAATAGGGGACTTGAGGGCAGGAGGCCCTGATCGCTATTCTAATACACTGCACTACATGCGTAGTGCAGTGTATCAGAGCTGTCAGCTACTCACTGACAGCAAGAATATTGGGTCCTGACTTCGTCAGGACCCACTAGGCTTCCGTCGATGGCATAGCCGGACGCCATTGTTTGGTGTCCGGTTGCCATAGTCACCATCGCCAGCCGCTATCATGTAGCAGGCCGGCGATTGTAGCTTAACCCCTAAAAAGCCGTGATCGCTATTGAACACGGCTTTTAAGGGGTTAATCAGCGGGGACACAGCAATTGGTCCCCGCTGTAGGAGCTGTGACAGCTGCTGTACGAAACAGCAGCTGTCACAGCTCCTGTATGTGTCGGGAGGACGGCCCAAATGGCCGTTACTCCCGCGACGTAATAGTCCGTCGCTGAGCGCTAACGATACAGTTAGCACGACGGATTATTACGCCGCTGAGCGTTAAGGGTTAAAGTAAAAGGCCAATATATGACAAAAAAAGGGCATTTGAAAAATACAAATCTGAGGGTACAGCTCTAGCCTTTGTACATTACAATGAGCTTAATAAAATCTGCAATAAAGTTATAAAATCAGCAAAAATACAAAATGAAATGCAGATGGCCAAGGATAGCAAAACAAATCCCAAAACATTCTTCAAGTATGTAAATGCGAAAAAGCCAAGGTCTGAACATGTAGGACCCCTAAATAGTGGTAATGGAGAATTGGTCATCAAGGGGATCAAGAGAAGTCAGAGTTACTAAATGGGTTCTTTAGCTCTGTATATACAACAGAAGAAAGAGCAGCTGATGTAGCCGGTGCCAGTGCTGTTTACACAACAATTAATATACTGAATTTGCTGAATGTAGTTATGGTCCAAGCTAAGTTAAATAAAATAAATGTGCACAAGGCACTGGGACCAGATGGGTTACACCCGAGAGTTCTTAACCCCTTCCCAACATTTGACATATCCATACGCCATAGTCGGGTAGGGGAAGTATGGAACGGGCTCACGGAGAGAACCCGCTCCATACAGTGCGGGTGTCGGCTGTATGTTACAGCCGACACTTCAGAGTAATGATCAAGAATAACCTAGAAGCACGATGATCCTTGAGAGTAATTTTTCAAGATAATTTTATTATGTATAATTCATATGCAATTAACTCTTGCAATTTTTTCTGATATACGATTTTTTCACAATTTTTTCTGATATGCGATTTTTTCACGACGTTCCTCTCTTTGAGGAAGAATACATTTACAGTAATTCTTTATTTCTACAACATGCAATATGCTGGCACAGGTATATTGATGATATTTTTTGCATATGGGATGGTCCACTAGTATCTCTTGACAATTTTTTTCATCATATAAACCAGGTTAGAGAGGAATTGAAATTCACATTGAATCACAGTGAAGATAATATCTGCTTTCTAGACACTACCATTATAAAGGACCAAGAAGGATTTCTTACTACTGATCTCTATTCTAAACCAACAGATAAGAATAGTCTGCTATATTACAATAGCAGTCATCCGAGTAATATGATACGATCTTTACCAAGATCACAATTCACTCGAGTCTCCAGGATTGTATCCAATATTGATACAAGAACTACCAGATTACATCAAATGGCTACTAAATTTGAGGAGAGAGGGTATCCTACATCACTTCTATCACAGGAATTGGATAGATCAATTATGACTAATAGGACCACATCACTTACTAATAAACCTAAACAAAATAGATTTCCATTAGTACTTACGTATCATCCGATTATTCCCAAATTATATCAGAGCATTCGGAAGCATTGGCCAGCATTACACACGGCCTATCCTGATATCACAGAATTTACTAGTCCAGTGATGATGTGTTCCAAAAGATCATTTAACATTCGTGATCGCCTCATTAGAGCTGACATTGGCAGCTCTACGAAGATCCCTCGTCAAACCTTTCTTCAAACTAAACGCCATGGTACCTTCCCTTGTTTGCACTGTGCATGTTGTTCTAACATCATTAAGGGTGATAAGATTCAACACCCACATTATAACAAGACCTTTCCGGTAAAAGGTTATTTCACATGCAACTCCAATTTTGTGGTTTATCTTATCAAATGCCCATGTGGTCTGGTCTATGTAGGTGAGACCACACAACATATTAAGGATCGGTTGTCTAGTCATAAGTCCACTATACGATGCAAAAAAACTTGGTTACCCCTTCCTGAGCATTTTGAGAAATTTAATCACAATCTTTCTCAATTAAAATTCCAGGTCATTGAGCAGGTACACAGACCTAGAAGGGGTGGCAATCACATCAAATTACTTAAAACAAGAGAATCATATTGGATACATACACTCGAGACTCTTGCACCTAAAGGTCTCAATAGGGAATATGATCTTCTTTGCTGAACATTGTCTACATTCCCGCTGATTTTTCAGTTTTCGTGTTTAACACCTATATTCATCTCTTTCAGGCACGTTAAGAAACTTGAGATCGATTAGATGACCAGATACAGGTACCATAAAAACCGGTTCACTTTTCTTACTTTTCTGTTTACTTTGCTTATTATTCATATATATGATTTTCTTTATTATGACGTTTTTTTCCTTTTCTTCCTTCTTTTTTCCTCTTACACATACATTGGCTATACTAGTTTATCCATATAATCCACCTGTATATTATATATGGTTTTCTCCTTGCTTTCATTATCAGTATTTCATAATTGCATTGGAGTCTATTCACATATTTTCATCATATGGCTTATGAGCTATATAGCATATTATTTCTTTTCACAATAATACAATACAGTCAGATCATACTTGATGTACTTGTAAGGACCATTTCTCCACCTGGAATTGAGAAAGTTACTTACCATAATAGCTAGGACATCTCAGCGTTACCAATATCGTTTAATTTAAACCAGCGATCATGTCCATATTGACTTCCTGGATTTCGCTTGCGTTCCAAGTACACAGCGTTGCTGTATGTAGTGCGCATGCGCCGGATGCCGTGTGCGTTCCACACACCGGATATCCGGTGTGGTCGCGCTATATTTAAACACCACTTCGGGGATACCACCTACAGACCATAATCCAAGAGCGTCTGGTAGACGCCATTCCACATTATACCTACACCAATAACCAGGTATGCTGACTCTCTGGACTCTATTTAATAACATCTCTTTTCCTTCTTCATATACTTCATTCTGAGCACAGAATATTACTACCGGTATTTTATGGTATGGTCGGAGGGGACATCATATTTACACCCCTTATCGATATCACCATTCTTTTGGAATGTGTATCATTATAAACTTGCCTGCCATAGTGTCTTCTTGAATATCCTTAAAGGAACAGTGTCATCACAAATTATTTTTTTATATGTTAAAGATGTTAGTGCTTTATTAAAAACGTTTATATTCATTTGTGTGTTTGTGTTTTACTTTTTCTTATTTTTACACTTTTTCTTCCCTATGGGGGCTGCCATTTTTTGTTCCATTTCTGTGTGTGTCGATTAACGACACATACAGACATGGAATACGGCAGCCACAGTCCCATAGGGACTGCGAACGGCTCCCGTCCCATTGACTTCAGTGTACGGCGTCTGTGTGGGAACTGCGCATGCGCCGCTCCCACACAGTCCAATTCGAAATTGGCGCCGTCCGGCGCCATTTTCCTGTGGACCGGAAGTCGCGGCCGGACAGTAATATTACTACTTCCGGTCGCGGCTTCCGGATTTGTGCACTTGGACCAGCGGCAGCAAACGGAGCGGACGGGCCGGAGGGAGCCGCGGCGGCAGGAGCAGGTAAGAGATTTCAATGTATGTTCGTGTTTGTGTGTGTTTACTACTGTATGTAAACCTACTACGCTGTGTGTTAGCTCAAAAAATGGCGACACACAGTGTAGGAGGTTACACCGTTCAAACCCCTCGTTTATCCCGGCACTAGCCAGGATAAAGGAGGGGGGGGGGGATGCTGAGAGCTCACTAGAGCGAGGGCTTTTAACCCAATTTTGCAATGCTGCAATTTTGGGAAATAGCTCCATCTAGTGACCAAAAATGGGTAGTATTATAAATTAGAAATAATTTATAATATTTCCTGACTCGTGAAAAAAATAAAAAAAATTTGAACAATGTTTAATCACCCACACACTAAATGTTTCATTAAAAAAAAAAAAACATGTTTTTCTGGCAACACCATGCCTTTAATATCTTATTATCAATGTTATTCATGTGTTAGCCCTATTTCATTACTAAATTCTTATTTCTATGTGATAGTACTAATATACTGTATTTCATGTGTATCTCTACTTAGAACGATATGAATATCTCCACAATACTCATGGTTGATACATTGCAATATTTCTTTAACTTTATATATTGAATTATTGATCAATATGTATGCTTTATTGACTATGTCCGTTTTGGACTTTGCATATTATGTTGGGACATATGTTTCATATTTTGTAATACGTAGATACTCTATTCAGTTGTTCATTATGTTTTATTATGTCATTACACATGTTGTATACGTTACATTATTATTATTATTTCTTCATTTATAGCGATTGTGATAAAGACCTAGGCTAGGTCGAAACGTCGTGAAAAAATCGCATATCAGAAAAAATTGTGAAAAAATCGCATATCAGAAAAAATTGCAAGAGTTAATTGCATATGAATTATACATAATAAAATTATCTTGAAAAAATACTCTCAAGGATCATCGTGCTTCTAGGTTATTCTTGATCTTTATTGTGGGTTTTCTAGCCCAAACCTCTATAGCACCAACACAGCGTTTATTGAGGTGTGCATCCTTACATATTTGAAAATATTACTTCAGAGTAATGAGCGGGATCGCGCTTGATCTCGATCCCGCTCGTTTAAATCGTTAAATGCCGCGGTCAATAGCGAGCCTATTTTCAAAATGGGCTCTAGGTCTTCCCAGGTAATTATAAACCTGCAAGCTTAACATCCGTCATGGGGAAAATGTTTGAGAGACTATTGAGGGACTATATACAGGAGTATGTGACAAAAAAATTGTATTATAATTTTATGGGCCAGTTTGTGGAAGACCCGACTAGAGGTAAAGCTCTGCTTGATCTGGTCATATCTAATAATGCAGAGCTTGTTGGGAATGTCAATGTTCGTGAAAACCTTGGCAACAGTAATCACAATATAGTTACATTTTACATTTACTGTAAAAAACAAACACAGGCTGGGAGGGCAAAAACACTTAATTTTAATAAGGCCAATTTCCCCAGGATGAGGGCTAGAATTCAGGATATAGACTGGGAAGAACTAATGTCAAATAATGGTACAAATGATAGATCTTAAAATCTAGTATAAACAACTAAAATTGTGCCATATATGACAAAAGAAGGGCATTTGAAAAAATGCAAATCTGAGGGTACAGCTGTAGCCTTTGTAAGTTATAAAGAGCTTAATAAAATCTGAAAAAAAATAATAAAATCAGCAAAAATACAAAATGAAAGGCGGGTGACAAAGGATAGTAAAACAAATCCCAAACAATTCTTCAAGTATGTAAATGCATTAAAGCCAAGGTCTGAACATGTAGGACCCCTAAATACCGTGTTTCCCCGATAGTAAGACACCCCCGATTGTAAGACGTATCGGGGGTTTCAGGGGGGTCGGCTAATATAAGCCGTACCCCGAAAGTAAGACATATGTCTTACTTTCGGGGAAACACGGGGGTATTGCCGCCTCCTGCCGACTTCCGCGCCGCCCCCCTCTCCATACGTCACCGCGCCGTCCCCTGCACTTGTCAATGCCGCCTCCTGCTTAAAATACGGTAATGCACACAGTATTAATCATACATCAGTAAAACATACACACTGGCATACTGGGGTATCATCTGCTGTATGTAACCCAGTGGGTATCAGCAGGTGTAACACTGGATTAAATACAGCAGGTGGTACTGTATCACACTGGGTTAGATACAGGTATAGGTACAGGTTTGCACTTTGCTGTGCCCACATGAGCTGTTTGACGGCTTAGGACGCGCCTATGCAAATTTACTCGGGCACGTCCCTACTCCAAAGAAACCTCCCCCCCCGCCCGTCACAGAAGGTAAAATGCATATAAACTAAAAAAACACATTTTACACAATTTTTTTAGCTGTCAGTGCCCCTTTAACTGCGGGATGCGGACGGTTAGAGCGGGATGAGCGGAGGGATGTGGAGGCCGCGGGAGCAGCAGTAATGTTTTCCGTGGTCCATCAGGACCATGGACAACATACAAAAACACGCTGTGTGGGATACTGTATGGAGCTGTAACCCTATGGGAGGCTATGTGGGATACTGTATGGGGCTGTAACCCTATGGGAGACTGTGATACGGAACCACAAGCAGTGCTTATACCGTATGCTACGGTATATTTTTGCCCCTAGACATGAGCGCTTCCGATTCCAGTGGTAAAAGGAAGAGTTACACCGTGGAGTATAAAAAAGCGATTGTCGAAGAATCTTGGGGCAAAAATGTAGTGCAGTTCTGCAAGGAGAAAATGTTGGATCACCGACTGGTCCAAAAATGGCGTGCAGAATACACTAACCTGAGTGAAAAAGTGGAGAGCGGAATGGCTAAAAAGCGCAAGATTGGATGTGGTCGGCAACCAATGTATACAGAGCTGGAAAGCCTGGTCTCTGAGTGGGTTGCAGACAGGAGAGCAAAGACATTGGTGGTGACCAGGGCTCAGATTCAGGAATATGCACTTGCAGTGTCGCCACAGTTTGACATTTCCCCTGAACAATTCAAGGCATCACAGCACTGGGTGGATAACTTTCTTGAACGCAATGACCTGTCTTTGAGAAGATCCACAACCCTCTTTAGGTTGGAAGATGCTGAGATTGTTAAACGTGCATTAGCCTACAAGAAGTTTGTGGATGACATTGACTTCTCTAAATACAGTCTTTGCAACATGATCGCCATGGATGAAACTGCCGTGTTCATGGGCCAAGCAGCTCAAACCACCATTGATCAACGAGGTGCCTCCTCAGTGTACGTTCCCTCCACTGCTTATGAAAGTGCACGTGTCACCTGCATTTTGACGATTCGTCTGGATGGCACTAAAGCAACACCGCTACTCATTGCAAAGGGCAAGAAGGAGAAGATTGAGCGGGTTTCTGGCATTTATGTGCTGGAAACTGAAAAAGCCTGGGCCACACAAGATGTTATAAGAAAGTGGCTTGATTTAATGCTGCCGCTTGTAATGCGCGGGAACAAAAGAGGGATGCTGATCTGGGATGCAGCCAGCACACACCGCGCCAAAACCATGAAAAACTTCCTTCATGAGCGGAGAATCGACCAAATCATGATTCCTGCAGGGATGACGGCTTATCTTCAGACTCTCGATATCGCCATTAACAAGCCGTTCAAGGACTATCTGCGTGTGGAAATCAATGACTACATTGAAAACCGAATGGAGAGAAATGTACGTGGGAACTTTGTGAAGCCCAGACTGCCAGAGATTGTTAACTGGGTGAAGAATTCTTGGAATAAGATCACTAACACCTGCGTTGCAAATGCACTGCGGGCTGGCTACCTGGACAAAGCCTGCTCATTTCTTGGACCATGCTCCGATCTCTCTTTCCTTAGAATTGTTTAATTTGCCTTGACGGGAATGGACCTGGGGATTGAACGATACCATTATTGCAAATAAGGAGCATAGTCAAGCACTTGCCCTGAAACTAGAAGAATTCTTTGGCTTTAATGAAATCTCTAGACCCATTCTCTGGTGGACCCAAAAAGCTTTCATGAGGGGAGAACTTATTGCCTTGTCTTCTCGGGTTAAAAAACAACGGAATGGCCAAATCCTAGACTTGCTTAAAAAAAAATCTCAACTGGAAATATCGCATAAAAATGCTAGCTTGGTTGAGGACTATCGGAAGCTCTGTCAGTTACGACAGGAACTTAAGGATCATTTGAATGTTAAAGTGGCTAAAGCTTTTTTGGCTGCACGTATTAATATGTACCTTCATGGAGATAAAGGTTCTAAATTGATGACCCGGCTGATCCGACAAAAACAATCTAAAACATTTATAGAGGCTATAAAGGATGACAAAGGGGCACAAGTGACTACCACTCCGCTCATAGCAAGGGCTTTTCAATCCTTTTATTCTTCCCTATACAATCTGGGTAGCTCGGAAGGAAGTTCTGGGTTAGCGTCTCAGGAGAAGACTGGGAAAATAGGAAGATTCTTAGATTCCATTACGGTTCCTGGCCTTTCTGAGTTTGATTGTGGAGTGCTCTTGGTGCCTATCACTAAAGAGGAGGTTGAGAAAGTATTGCATTCAATACCGTCTCGGAAGAGCCCGGGACCAGATGGTCTCCCTATTTCGTTCTATAAAAAATTTAGTCAGCAACTGATACCGAAGTTTGCGGAGGTATGTAATTCTTTGATGGAGGGTTCTTCGTTACCTAAGCAAGCATTGGAAGCTTTTATAACTCTTCTCCCTAAGGAGGGGAAGGACCCAGAATGCTGTGGGAGTTATAGGCCTATCTCGCTCTTGAATTGTGATGTGAAGTGGTGGGCAAAAATTCTGTCTTTCCGCATTCAACCCTTACTTCCTAAACTCATAAATGAGCAGGTGGGATTTGTGAAGGGAAGGTAGGCACAATGTTAGTAGGGTATTGCATGCTATCTGCCAAGTAGGGCGCCGGGGGCACTCTATGGTCCTTCTCGGTACGGACGCAGAGAAAGCTTTTGATAGGATCTGTTGGGAGTACATGAGAGCTACCTTACTTAAGTTTAATTTTCCTCCTTTGTTTATTGATGTCATATTTTCTCTGTATGCTTCCCCGTCGGCTAGAATTCAAGTGAATGGATCTCTGTCAGACTATTTTTCTATAACAAATGGAACTCGCCAAGGTTGCCCCTTGTCTCCGTCTCTGTTTTGTTTGGTGATGGAGACATTACTTGCGAAATTACGACAGGATGCTGATATTGAAGGACTGCGGATTGGGAAACATACTCATAAACTGGCAGCCTTTGAGGATGATTTGCTATTGATGGTTACGAACCCCCTTGTCGCCTTCCCACGGATGATAGATGTCTTTACTAAATTTGGAGAGATTTCTAATTTTAAAATTAATTATGACAAGTCGGAAGCACTAGGTGTTAATGTACCGGTTGCTCAGCTTTCGGTTCTGAAATCTATTTCTCCTTTTGAATGGCCCTCGCAAGCTATTAAATATTTGGGGATAATGATTTCAGCTGATGTGTCCCAGCTTTTCTCACTTAATTTTAAATCTCTTCTCTCCAAAATTCATACATTTATTTCCCAATTGAACATTCCTTATGTCTCTTGGATGGGATGTAAGAATTTACTTGCTACTTATGTGCTCCCACAGATCCTATACATGATGCAGAGTCTTCCTAATGAACTTCCAACTAGTTTCTTCAATAGTTTTAAGAGTCGTTTTATTAAATTCTTATGGAATGGGAAACATTCCTGATTGGCTTATCGGCTCCTTACACTTAAAAAGACACAAGGAGGGATGGCATTACCTGACTTAAGAACATATTAAGAAGCGGTCCAATTGTCTCGATGGTCACAATTGGCTAATATGTCTTTGGGGGCTCTTCATTTGGACATGGAGAGAGCGTTCCTCTCTGAGGATTTAGCTCACTTGTTCTGGGTGAAATTACCGTTACCTTCGCAGAAAGTTTGGATTAGTGTTCTGACTAGGGGAATGCTTAAGGTCTGTCAGAGATCGGGCGCTCTGTCCATGTCTAGTGGAGGTCTCTCTTCCCTGGCCCCATTGGCTGTATTGTCACATTTTGTTACTAAAGCACAAAATGTTCGTTCTTCGATGTGGCAGGTACTTAAAACTTATAAAGTGGCTGACATAATAGGCTTAGCAGATTAGCCTGATTTAGAGGCCCTTATGGCACGACTTCGGGGAAATTCTCAGAATCCTTCTCTTCCTAAGGTTACGGTCTCTTTTCTACATCAATTTAATTTTAACTCAGTCTGCCGTAAATTTCTGTCAACTAATCCGGTCTCGTATCCTGACCCCACGTGGCTAGAAAATTATTCTCTGTTACCCAGTTCCCCAGCTAGAGCTATGTCCAAAATACATTCTGGTCTCCTCCTAAATCGGGCTCCATCTAAACCATACTTCCTTAGAGAATGAGAATGTGAGCTAGGCTTTACTCTATCGCAAACAGAGATTGATTTGATATTGTCTCATTCTCATGGGTTCTCTAAGTGTGTGAGGTACCAGGAAAATTCGTATAAATTAGTGACGAGGTGGTATCGGACACCCGCTTATCTTTATAAAATACATCTTGCTGGCACGGACATTTGTTGGAGATGTGGCCCTGGGACGGGGACGCTTTCACACATTTGGTGGTCTTGTCCTAAAGTTAAGAAATATCTAGAGGGAGGTGGAAATGGCTATAGACAGGATTAGAGGGAATAATATCCGGTTGACCCCGGAGTTGGTTTTGTTGTGGTTACCGGTGAAAGATTTTGTGCCATCGAAAAAGAACTTGATTACTTTCATGGTGTCCACTGCAAAACTTCTGATTCCTTTATATTGGAGGAAAGCAGACCGGTGGTCTAAAATGCATCAACTGTATAGACTGGAGGAGTTGGTTGGCTGGAACACTTTCACAAGGGACAGCTTTCTTAAGGTATGGCAACCGTGGAAACAATATTTAGAACACTTGCCCAGTAGTGGGAGTAGGGGAACCGTAATCTCTTCCTAAGGAAATGGCTAGGGGTATGCATATTTCAGGAGGAAATTTTTTAGGTTAAGGAAATATTACCTATGGATTAGAGGATTGAAAAATTTCTATTTCATTTTATTTTATGGACGTGTTCTGGGACGTTGCAAGGTGATGATATTCAATACTTTCCCGCCACCAGGGAGGTTATGTCTTTTATATTGTATTCGTTCTTATGTGTTATTATTATTTTATTTTATTCCCCTTTGTGTTCTTTCATTATTTCATTAAGCCATTAGTATTTGATCTTCAATCGGTGGTTTACTTTATCTAGATGTGAAATTGTGGAGGGGGACCTCTTGGTCCACTCTCTGTTTTGAATGTCTTTGAATTTTCTTCATACTTTATTTTTATGCTGATATGTCTGGACTTATCCCGTTTGCTCTTAGACGATATGTCCAATGTTTTTCGTATTTCTGTAAACTTACTGCATTGTGAGATTATTATCATGATGGATATCAGTTTTATCTTTTCCCTGTATGTTAAAACCTTTAATAAAAGAGAATTTATAAAAAAAAGAAAATTGGCTCAAGGACCGCATCCAGAGAGTTGTGGTCAATGATTTCTACTCTGAATGGTCCCCGGTTATAAGTGGTGTATTCCAGGGTTCTGAGCTGGGACCACTATTATTCAACTTATTTATTAATGATATAAAGGATGGGATTTATAGCACTATTTCTATATTTGAAGATAAAATCAAGCTATGTAGTATTGTTCAGTCTATAGAAGATGTTCGTAAATTCCAAGCAGATTTGGACACACAATGTTTTGGGCATCCACTTGGCAAATGAGGTTTAGTGTAGATAAATGTAAAGTTATGCATCTGGGTACCAACAATCTGCATGCATTATATGTCTTAGAGGGAGGTACACTGGGAGAGTCACTTGTTGAGAAGGATCTGGTTGTACTTGTAGATCATATACTAAATAACAGCATGCAATGTCAATCAGCTGCTTCTAAGGCCAGCAAGTTATTGTTGTGTATTAAAAGAGGCATGGACTCGCGGGACAGGGATATAATATTACCACTTTATAAAGCATTAGTGAGGCCTCATCTAGAATATGCAGTTCAGTTCTGTTCCCCAGTTCATAGGAATGATGCTCTGGAGTTGGAAAAAATACAAAGAAGAACAACTAAACTAATAGGGGCATGGAGATTCTAAGTTATGAGGAAAGATTAAAAGCATTAAACCTATTTAGCCTTGAAAAAAGACGACTTTGGGGGAACATTATTAAATTACATAAATATATGTATGGCCCATACAGGAAATATAATGATATTGGCCGATATATATGAATGAATAAGAGATTTAAAAAACGGGATATTTGAGTCGCTGCTTAAATGAATGGAAAATAATTTTATTCCAATAGTATAGAACAGTTGCTACGCGTTTCAACGCCGGACCGGCGTCTTCCTCAGGCAAGATAGAATGACAACAGAATGGCACGTATAAATACAAAAAGGTTACAAATCTTAATTAGGTTCAATTCAGACCTGGGATGAGGTAAAAAAAAAACGCCAAAACAGCAGGTCAGAGTTCAGCCCAGACGTGTTGGCTAAAACACAGAATTCTAATAATATGTTCCTATCAATGGCATAATTAGAAAGAAAAAATGGTACATAGTTATGTGATCGCTGAAATTGGAACAGTTAAACATAATTATATAAAAATATCGTAAGGAACAATAAGACACTACAAGTCACAGACGGATTAAATATATGAAGAAAATAGAAAGAGAAAGGGGAATTCGAGTGTACTAAAAGGATTAAAATGTATTTAAAACCGCTACAGAGGGATGTAAATATATATATAAATAAGAACTATATAAGCGTTGGCATGTGTTGTCATAGAGACCTCAAACAGTACGGTAGGGGACGAGGTCAAAGGAGCAGTGGAACGCATGATGGACCGCATCGCTAGAAAATTCACCGAGCGCTAGGACGAAATGCAGAAGGACAGTAGAGAGGTAAAACACTTTGTTGGAATAATTTTGGGCAGATCAATTGATTAATATTAATATTATAGAGGATTTACATAGTATTTCATATATTTACATCATCTATATTTTATATAAGTAGGAAAGAGGGCAAAATTAATTACGAAAAAATGAAAAATTATATTATATATACACACGAAAGAATCGGTGGTTACTTTAAACAGAAATGCTGAACGTTTACAGAACAGGACATCAGTTACATTAAATTTAAATTTTAAAATATCATATCTATAAAAAGAGGGATGATAGGTTAAATTGTTTATTTCCAAACATTATTATGTAAGCCGGACGGATCAAATGTGTGTTATGACATAGACCGGTAGTCATGGTGATCGTTGGTTAGGGAGGTACGGTGGCCGAGAAGGTACAAATTACCGCTGGAGCGCATGATGACACGCAGATTCGCGCACCACTGGTTAGAAGATACACAGCGGACACGAAGAAACTTGAAACAGTAAGTGGAAAGATACTGGACTAAGTTCAGATGTTGTACACATTGTGATATGTGACATAAAGAGTTAATGCAGAAGTACTTAATTAATAAATCAAGAAACATTAATGCGATAATTGTACATCAGAGATAAATGCATATTAGACATACAACTAATATCTGGATGAAAGCTATATATAGAAATAAAAGTAATAAAAGTATGTATATAATACTAAAAACAGTCAAAATATACAAGCAGAGGTATAGGTGATTAATCCAATGCAGATTCTGCAATGTCATTGAAGCCATTTGGATATAAAGTCCCCAGTTTGTAGATCCAGAAGTTCTCCCTTTGCTTTAGTCTAATGAACCTATTGGATGTATCTACAGGGATGCTTTCAATAGGGGTAACTTTGATCGCATCAAAATCACACTTATGTTCTATAACGCAATGTCGTGATACACTGTGTTTAGTATACCCACTTTTAACATTGGACCTATGTTTATTAACCCCTTCAGGACTGAGCCTGTTTTGGCCTTCAGGACGAAGCCGATTTTTAAAATCTGACATGTGTCACTTTATGTGGTAATAACTCCGGAATGCTTTTACCTATCCAAGCGATTCTGAGAATGTTTTCTCGTGACACATTGGACTTTATGTTACTGGCAAAATTTGCCCGATAGATTCAGTATTTAATTGTGAAAAACACCAAAATTTAGCGAAAAATTGCAAAAATTAGCATTTTTCTAAATTTAAATGTATCTGCTTGTAAAACCGATAGTAATACCACACAAAATAGTTACTAGTTACCATCCCCCACATGTCTACTTTAGTTTGGCATCGTTTTTTGAACATTATTTTATTTTTCTAGGACGTTACAAGGCTTAGAACTTTAGCAGCGATTTCTCATATTTTCAAGAAAATTTCAAAAGGCGATTTTTACAAGGACAAGTTCAGTTCTGAAGTGGCTTAGAGAGTCTTATATATTAGAAAGTCCCCATAAATCACCCCATTTTGAAAACTGCACCCCTCAAAGTATTCAAAACAGCATTCAGAAAGTGTATTAACCCTTTAGGCGTTTCACAGGAATTAAAGCAAAGTAGAGGTGAAAGTTACAAATTTCATTTTTTTTATACAAAATTCATTTGTAATACATTTTTTTCTATACCACAGAAGGTTTTTCCCAAAAAATGTAACTTATTATTTATTGCCCAGATTCTGCAGTTTTTAGAAATACCCCACATGTGGCCCTAGCGTGGTAATGGACTGAAACACAGGCCTCAGAAGCAAAGGAGCACCTAGTGGATTTTGGGGCCTTCTTTTTTTAGCATATATTTTAGGTACCATGTCAGGTTTGAAGAGGTCTTATGGGGCCAAAACAATAAAGACGCCCAAAAGTCACCTCATTTTGGAAACTACACCCCTCAGGGAATTTATCTAGGGGTATAGTTAGCATTTTGAACCCACCGTTTTTTTGCTAAATTTATTTGAATTAGTTTGTGAGGATGAAAATCTACTTTTTTCTGAAAAAACGTAGAAATTTTTAATTTTTTCAAGGTATAAAAGAGAAAAAACACCCCAACATATGTAAAGCAATTTCTCCTGATTATAGCAATACCCCATATGTGGTAATAAACTGCTGTTTGGACCCACAGCAGGACTCAGAAGGAAAGGAGCACCATTTGGATTTTGAAATTCTGATTTTGCTGGAATGGTTTTCAGTGCCGTGTCGCGTTTGAAATGCACTGGAGGGAACAAAATAGTGGAAACCCCCGGAAAGTGAACCCATTTTGGAAACTACACCCCTCAAGGAATTTTTCTAGGGGTAAAGTTAGCATTTTGACCCCACGGTTGTTTTGCTGAATTCATTGGAATTATTCTGTAAAGGTAAAAATCAACTTTTTTTCTGAAAAAAGGTAGCCATTTTTAATTTTTACAAGGAATAAAGGAGAAAAAGCACCCCAGCATTTGTAAAACAATTTCTCCCGATTACGGAAATACGCTATATGTGGTAATAAACTGCTGTTTGGACCCACAGCAAGGCTTAGAAGGGAAGGAGCGCTATTTGGCTTTTGGAGCTCAAATTTAGCTGAAATGGTTTTTGGGTGCCATGTCGCATTTGCAAAGCCCCTGAGAGGCCAAAACAGGGGAAACCCCCCAAAAGTGGAAATTACACCACTTAAAGAATCTATCTAGGGATATAGTGGGCATTTAGACCCCACAAGTCTTTTGCAGGATTTATTAGAATTAGGCCGTGAAAATGAATATCGACATTTCTTCCACTAAAATGTTGCATTTTTTTCAATTTCACAAAGGATAAAGGGGGTAAAAGCTGCCCAACATTTGTAAAGCAATTTCTCCCGAGTACGGCAATACCCCACGTGTGGTCATAAATGGTTTTTCATTAGAAAGTAATTAACCCTTTCTGGAGTGATCCATTTTTTTCTTTTCCTTCTTAGTTTTTTCCTCCCCGCGTTCCAAGAGCCACAACTTTTTTATTTTTCAGTCAATAGAGCGGTATGAGGGCTTATTTATTGAGGGACGAGCGGTCGTTTTTATTGGTGCAACTTTTTGGTACATACAACTTTTTGAGCACTTTTTATTACGTTTTTAGGTAGAGCCAAGGTGACCAAAAAAACAGCGATTTTGCCGTTCTAAATTCTTTATTTTTCACGTGAGACGCTCCATACATCACCCCCCACACTACGACATGCTATGTCATGGTGCGCGCAGGGGTTAATGCGCAGCGCATGGTGCGGAGTGAAAATTACAATTTTCCACTCATATGCCATTTTAGTGCACTATATGTTATGCCCAGTTTGTGCCACTGAAGACAAATGACTCAAAATATTAACCGGGTTCTCCCGGGTATGGCGATGCCATATCTGTGGACGTAAATTGGTGTTTAGGCACGCTGCAGGGCTCAGAAGGGAGGGACGCCATTTGGCTTTTGGGGCACAGAGTTTGCTTGGTAGTTGTTCTGTTTGGGGTTTTACTGGTGTTTCAGTTTATAATGTGGGGGCATATGTAATCTGTGCGGGGTACATCAGGGTACATGTTATCTGTGCGGAGTACATCAGGGTACATGTTATCTGTGTGGGGTACATCAGGGTATAAAATAAGAGGGTATAATAATGCAGTAAATAAATAATAATCCGCAGATATGTGGCCGGTGTCGCACTTATAAATGGTGCCCGATCTTATCTGCTTTTGGAACACTCTGCACATTTTGCATCGCCATATTCTGAGAGCCAGAACTGTTTTATTTTTTCTCCACCGGGGCTGTGTGAGGGTTTATTCTTTGCGGGACAATCTGTAGTTTTCATTGGTACCATTTTGGGGTACCATAAATTTTTTTGATCACGTTTTATTCCATTTTTTGGCAAGCAAGGTGACCAAAAACCATCAATTCTGACAATGTTTTTTATTTGTTTTTTTTATGGCCTTCACCCTGGGCTATAAATGACCATTATACTTTATTCTGCGGGTCGATACGATTACGGCGATACCAGATGTATATAATTTTTTTATGTTTTGCAGCGTTTGTGCAATAAAATCACTTATTTATAAAATAAATAAATTTTTGTGTCACCATATTCTGAGAGCCATAACGTTTTTATTTTTCAGTCAAAAAAGCGCTGTAAGGGCTTGTTTTTTGCGGGACGGGATGTAGTTTGTATTGGTACCATTTTGGCGTACATGCGACTTTTTGATCACTTTTTATTGTATATTTTGTATATTTTTATTGTATATTTTGGGAGGGTTGGTAACCAAAAAATTGTGATTCGGGCACAGTTTTTCGTTTATTTTTTTCGCGGTGTTCACCGTGCGGGAAAAATAATATTACAGTTTTATAGTTGGGGTCGTTACGAACGCGACGATACCAAATATGTGTACTTTTTTTAACGTGTTAATTTGTTTCCTATAATAAAAGTCTTATTATAGGAAAAAAAGCATTCTTTGTTTATGTCACTTCTAACTTTGATTTTTACACTTTTTCAAAACATTTTTATTATCTTTTTTTAACTTTTTTCACTTGTCCCACTAGGGGACACTTAGACTGGCAGCTTTGATCGCTGCTGGAACACATTACACTACACACGTAGTGTAATGTGTTCTAACTGTCATTGTGACGTAACTGTCACACTGACAGGAAGCAGAGGAGGAACGGCCGGAGGCTGATCCTCCGAGGCTTCCGTACATGGCAACCCGGAGGTCATTGTCTGGCCTCTGGTTGCCATGATAAGGATCGCCAGCCCCCGCAAATACATGTGGGGGGCTGCCGATCCGCTGTAAACCTCTTCGATGTGGTGATCGCAATCGACCACCGCATCGAAGGGGTTAATTGCCGATTTCAGCGGCGACAGGCCGCTGATCGGCAACGGGGAGAGCAGGGCTGACACCCTGCACAGTTAACCGCCGCTGCGGTGTAGCGCCGCGCGGCGGTTATCTTTTAAAGCGCGGACGTAACTGTACGCCCAGGTGCGCGAAGTTACTGCTTATCTGGACGTACAGTTACGCCAAGGTGCGGGAAGGGGTTAATCCTGTTTCTGAGGGTTTGAGTAGTACGGCCCACATATTGTCGATTGCATGTACATTGGAGAAGATAGATAACATAGTCGCTTCCACAATTTCAAAAAACTTTTTATCTGAAAGCTTTCATTATTTGACAAAGAGGTAAAGTGCGGTTTTTTATTTGCAATGTTCTGGCAACATAAACATCTCGTTTTCCCGCAGCGATAGGAACCATTTGTGATAACTGATGTTTTAATGGGTGTCTGAGAAATTTTCTGGAGTTTACTAGGTGCAATTAAGTTCCTTAAAGTTTTAGCCCTCCTATAAGTAATTTTGGGCTTTACCGGAAGGATGGCTTTCATAAACTGGTCATTCCTAAGGACATGCCAATATTTATGAAGTGTGGAGCTGATGAACTTACTGCCTTTGTTGTAGGTAGTAATAAAATTACAGCTGAAATCAATCGATTTCTTTGTGTCCTGGGCCACAGGATTAATGCACTCAAGTTGTGTTAGAGCTTTTGCCCTAGTTTCCGCACCCTTAATCAGACTTATTGGAAAGTTTTTTTCTTTGAACCTCTTTTTCAACTATTTACATTCAGCAGAGAAATCTTTATTATTAGTACAGTTCTTTCTTATTCTTTTAAATTGGCCAAAGGGTACATTTTTCAGCCATGGTGGGTAGTGAGCGCTCCTAAAATTAAGATAACTATTAACATTTACCCATTTGAAATGTGTTTTAGTAGTCAATGAATGTCCATGCTTTTTGAACGTGAGATCTAAAAAATCAATTTTATCAAAGGAAAATGTATGCGTAAAGGAGATTCCAAAGTTATTATTGTTGAGGTGATTAACAATTGAAGATATTGTAGTTGTGTCTCCTTTAATGATAAAGAAAAGGTAATCTATGTAACATTTATAATAAATAATATTGTCTCTATAATTGTGATCACCGTAAATATATAGATCTTCATATGCTCCCATATACAGATTGGCGCACGATGGGGCAAAGCGTGACCCCATCACACAGCCTTTAATCTGCTTGTAGAATTTACCCTCGAATGTAAACACATTGTATTTGAGTATAAAATCGATACAGTTGATTAAAAAGTTGATCTGATTAATTGAAAACCTTGCATCCAAGGCCAAGTGTGATGAGATGGCTTGTAGACCAAGGGCATGTGGGATATTTGTGTATAATGATGATACATCAGCTGTTAAAAACCAAAAGTCTGTAAAATCATGAAGGGATTGTAAGTTGTGTAATTCTTTGATCAAATGGGTGGAGTCTTTTAAATATGATGGTAATTTCGTAACATATGTTTGAAGATGTATGTCAATAAAATGGGACATATTACTAGTTAATGACCCTATCCCTGAAATTATAGGTCTGCCAGGGGGATTGGGTAAAGATTTGTGTACTTTTGGCAGATGGTATAAAAAAGGAATAGTGGGGAATGGAATGGTTAGGAATAATTTTTCTTTTTTACTTAAAATGTGATCAGTAAAAGCTGTCTCGATGAGAGATTTGTATGTTTAACTGTTCCAATTTCAGCGATCACATAACTATGTACCGTTTTTTCTTTCTAATTATGCCATTGATAGGAACATATTATTAGAATTCAGTGTTTTAGCCAACACGTCTGGGCTGAACTCTGACCTGCTGTTTTGGCGTTTTTTTTTTTACCTCATCCCAGGTCTGAATTGAACCTAATTAAGATTTGTAACCTTTTTGTATTTATACGTGCCATTCTGTTGTTATTCTATCTTGCCTGAGGAAGACGCCGGTCCGGCGTTGAAACGCGTAGCAACTGTTCTATACTATTTTAATAAAATTATTTTCCATTCATTTAAGCAGCGCCTCAAATATCCCGTTTTTTAAATCTCTTATTTACACTATTGGCACCTCCTTGGAGTGTTGCGTTGGGATCGGCAGCAGCTTTATTCACTACTTCTTGCTGGCAATTTATATCCTTATAGGTGAGCATTTATGGTAATTTTTGCTCATTTATATTACAATTGATACGCACATGTGGCGCCGTGTTTTTTTCTCTTTTTTTCTCTTTTTTTTCTCTATTTTTGATATATATGAATGGCCCATACAAGAAGTAAAAACCTGTTTCATATAAAACTCCCTCAAAAGACAGAGGGAATGCCCTCCGTCTGGAGAAAAAATGGTTCAATCTGCAAAGACGACAAGCCTTCTTTACTGTGGCAACTGTGAATCTGTGGAATAGACTACTGCAGCAGTTACAGTAGATGGCTTTAAAAAGGCTTAGATAGGGAGAATGGCTTGGCGCGCTGGCGAGTGGATGTGCTTAGAGAGAGCTCCTGAACAGGTCCCTGCATAACGGGTAGTTCTGCACTAAAAATGGGGAAAGCTAAGAACAGAAGCTCCCTGACGGATTACCAGGTGGCTGGGGCATCGGATGTTCTGATTTTCAGCCACTACAAAAAATGCTGTTGTCGACAGACAGTAAGTCTGGTGTGGACACAACCCAGCCGGCGCTAACTTATCCACCTCTGGAGGCAGCCGCACCTTCTTCGGGACCTACCTAAGAAAATGCAAAAAAATCTATTCACCCTGATTCTGAGGGAACTGACTGGCATAAGAGAATCTCCACTGGTACTGCCCCTACTCTGTTTCCCGATTCGGATGAACCGGACTTATGCTACCGAGACCCGCCATCTATTCCCACGCAACCGTAAAGTACTGGAGCTGAAGTGACCATGATAGGGAGCACTGCCGTCAATTCAAGCGAAATGGTGACACCCCCAAAGCCTGGCTCTGCTGATCCACAAACTCTGCGCAGGACAGATTTCCGCCAATGGCCCTCTCAGCCACCATTGCCATGCGGAAGCTCGGAAGACGGTCTTAGTCTGCCGGTGAAGAGATTCCTTTTTAAAACATACCCTGCATTGTTAACAGGATCGGCCCTAACCCCCGATTGTGCTCAACTTCAGGACCCTTCTTCAAATGGCGATGCCGTACCTCCGACCATCCGCAAAAGCAAATTTGGCAGCCACACTCCACAGACTTTTGGGAGATACAAAGAGACCTCCTGTTCTTCTGGCTTGCCTCCACCTATTGAACTGGCTCATACCTTAAGAGGTCACCCAGAATTAAAGGCGTTACTAGCCCTTCTACCTATGAAAACTGATATGACCCTTCTAGCTGCAGATCTCAAGAAAGCCTGGCGCCAAGACCTTCATAAGGTTGAGGCAGGGGTCAGTTAATTGCATACTATAGTAGAAGACTTGGAAGCGTTCAAATGTTCCATTTAAAACATTGTGCAAGACTTAAAATGCACCTCTGCAAATTATACTACCCAGCAGTGTCTTCTTATTTCACAACACGACGATTAGGAAAATAGAAATAGTAGGAACAATATCAGACTCCACGGCATTCTGGAGGCGACAGGCGCACTTGACATTCTTCCTACTCTTAAAGGTATTTTCAACAGCCTCCTGAAAAAAACACTATACTGTTATATTGAAATTGATAGAGCTCACTGTGCACTCTGCGCTCATAGTGTTGATCCAACCAAACCACGTGATATTATTTGCCATATTTATTATTTTGCAGTTAAAGAAGAAATCATGCAAAAGGCCAGAGCTTTGCAGACTATTGACTTTGACTTTGCTGAAATATTACTATTTACGGACCTATCACGACGTACTCTTAGAAAGAGGGCATCTTTGGAACCGCTCCTCTCCGTACTTCAATCTCACAATATACCTTATCAATGGGGCTTCCCATTTGCCCTGCATGTGAAGTGGGGAAATACATTTGCAGTTCCCTCCACCTTGGAAGAGCTTCCATCTTTCTTTCAGACTCTGGAGCTTTCGATGATGTCTCTCCCAACCTGGGAAGTCTTCTTGCATGAGCCTCTAGGCTGGATGGTTCCATTTACCTCCTGGGACGAGAACACCACTACACGTGCACCCTCTCCGAGGCCTCAATGACTGTGACATAGACAATTCACTCCACCGAGGAGATCCCGAGATAGTTAATGATCTAAACCGACATTTCCTACCTATCTACATTGGGTGATTATGACTTACTGTTACTGTAATTTTCATTGTTATGAATATTGACCACTCAATCATTGGTTTTTCCACCATTACATGTATCTCGCTATATTGTTGTGCTCCTGTTATACTCATTAGTATTCTTCTTACGACCTGGTCTATCTTTCGAGGTATGTTGCTACACTCCAGTTCGGTCTCTCACAACTCCCCCATAGGTTTTACTAATTTTTAGTATCGAATTAGCGCGAGTGCGCTTCACTTCTAGTATATATTACTGACAGAATTTAGTGTTCTCCTTGTTTTGTGGTATATTACTTTACAGCCCGCTTGTTTGTTGTCCTCTACACAGCTTTTCCTTAGTTTTCCCTATCCCTCTTCACGGTATCGGATATTTATTTGCTCTTGATATGGCGAAGTGTCTCTTGCATTCTACAACGTACAGGGTTTTAATATTCCCCAAAAACGGTCCCAGGTTCTTCACTCTATGCATAAAAATTAGGCCCATATTGTATGCCTACAGGAAACTCACTTCCATACTGACCATTTCCCAACTCTCAAAAACCACTACTATCCATCTGCGGATCACAGTAGCAACCCGGGTGGTAAAACGAAAGGTGTTTCTATATTATTCCATAAATCCCTACCACATAAAATACTCCAGGTTAAGTCTGATCCTGCTGCTCGTTTTCTGTTGTGACATGTGAGATTAGATCAAGAATTTATATTATCGCTAATGTTTATGCTTGTAAATCAGGTTGCTTTCCTAATCAAGATTCTGGATGAACTACAATCCTTTGCGCAAGAGGGGCTAATACTGTGTGGTGACGTCAATCTCCCCACTAACCCCGCTGCAGACACATACTTGGGACACACCTGTCTCACATATAACAAGCTTAATAAGGTATGAAAATAATTTCATGACATGCAGCTCTGTGATGTTTGGCGGCTGACTCATCCTGATGACAAAGATTACACTTTTTACTCCCATGTGCATGCACCCTATAGCAGAATAGATTCAATTTTTGCCAACATAGATTACTCACTAACTTTCTGGTGTTCTATTTATGTACTTGGCTTAGTTCTGGTGCTGTATATATGTACTGAGCTTGGTTCTGGTGTTGTATTTATGTACTGAGCTTGGTTCTGGCGTTGTATTTATGTACTTGGCTTTGTTCTGGTGCTGTATTTATGTACTTGGCTTGTTCTGGTGCTGTATATATGTACTGAGCTTGGTTCTGATGCTATATATATGTACTGAGCTTGCTTCTGGCACCATATCTGTGCATTTGCCGGTAGAGTTGTCGTGGATTACTGCGCACGCCGCACTGTCCTCCACCCTTCTCACAGTCCACAGCCTAACTAAATGGGCTGAACACGCTTAGGGTATTGAATGTGCGCGTAAAGGTCTATACGTAATGGGTGAGTTTAATATAATGAGCGTCGGTATGTAGGTAGGTATGCACACATATGTAATTATATACATAGTGTGTAAATGCACACTAAAACATTCTGGACAGGGAATTTCTTTATTTAGAGTCCACTTTAATAAAGGGCGTATTTGGAATATTGTAATTGTTTTATTTTATTATTAGAATAATTTTCCATGGCGCGATACACCGCAAAACACCGCAACCTCCCCCGACGAGTATATCTTTGTCCACAAAACAGGAAACCTGTTGTTAAAAATTTGAATCCCACCCCTGCCCTTAACCCTTTAAAGACCAGGCCAATTTGAGTTTTTCATTTTAATTTTTTCCTCCCCGCCTTTCAAAAGTCATAACTTTTTCATTTCTTTGTCACCATAGCCATATGAGGTCTTGTTTTTTGCGGGACAAGTTTTCGTTTTTCATTGCACCATTTATTGTACCGCATAATGTACTGGGAATCTGAAAATAATTATTTGCGGGGTGAAATGGGCAGAAAACAGCGATTACACCATTTTTTTAGGGTTTTGTTTTTACGGTGTCAATCAGGTGGTAAAGACGACATATTCACCTTATTCTACAGGTTGATACGTTTACAGCAATACCAAATTTATATTTTCGTTTTATGTTTTACCACTTTTAAAAAAATTCAATTATTTGCAAATTTTCTGAGAGCAATAACGTTTTTATTTTTCCATAAATTTAGAGGTTTGAGGGCTTGAATTTTGCAGGGCGAGCTGTATTTTTCACCAATAACATTTTGCGGTACATGCGACTTTTTGATCACTTTTTATTCCTTTTTTTTGGAAAGCTAAGGTGACCAAAAATCAGCAATTTGCATGTTTTAAATATTTTTATTTTACATCGTTCACAAAGCGTTATATTGTGATTGTTCTTACTTTTCCCGGACGCTATGATACCAGTTATGTTAAGTTGTATTTTTTTTTAACATTGCTTTAGGGAAAAATGGGAAAAGTTTTTTTTTTAAAACTTTTAATATTATTATTTTTTGGAACATTATAAAAACACTTTATTTAACAGTTTTTTTTTTTTTTATTAGTCCCCCTAGGGGACTTGAAGCAGCGATCGATGGATCGCTTGCATGATATACTGCAATACTAATGTATTGCAGTATATCGTGATTCTGGCAATCTGCTTTGAAGCCCTGCCAGAGGCAAGGCTTCAAAGGAGTACAAAGATGGCAGACCTGGGGGCCTTTATTAGGCCCCCAGGCTGCCATAACAACCACTGTAAATGGCCAATCACACCGCAGGGGGGCACGATGGCATGTTTGATGGGGCGCCCCCCCTGATTCCAACGATTTAAATGTCACGGTCGCGATTTACCGCAGCATTTAAGGTTTTAAACGGGTGGAATCAAAGTGAACTTTGATTCCGCCCATTGCAGTGAGGTGTCGGATGTGTAACACAGCCGTCACCTTCTGAGTATGGAGCGAGCTCAGCCCGTGAGCCTGCTCCATACTTCCCCTTAACGGCTGCCGTGTACCAGTACGTAACATGTCATTAAGGGGTTAATGACCACGTCCTTTTGCGCGTTAATGACCAAAGATTATTTTTTTTACTTTTTTCACTGTCGGAATTCTAAGAGTGTTAACTTTTTTTTTGTTCTGTTAACACAGCCGTATAAGGGCTTGTTTTTTTGCGGGACGAGTTGTATTTTTCAATTGCACCATGTTTGTGTATATATTGATTATCTTTTATTAACCCCTTCACGACTGCCATATGGCTATATACGTTCTAACTGCCGATACCCCATGCAGTTAGCATGTTTATAGATTTTTGCAGCATGCATCAGGGTTTAATTTGTGTAGAGCTGCTTCAGCGTGAGCAGCTCTGCACTAATCTATGTGCCGGCTCTCTTTACAAGTGCCGAAACATCTTTAACTTAGTGTCATAAAACAAATGACAAATGACAAATTTTTTAATGAAACTAAACTTCCAAGTGCAGCTCTGCTCACAATGAAGCAGTCATATGTATGTGTGTGTGTGTGTGTGTGTGTGTGTGCGTGTGTGCGTGTGTGCGCGTGTGTGTGTGTGTGTGTGTGTGTGTGTGTGTGTGTGTATATACACTACCGTTGAAAAGTTTAGGGTCACTTAGAAATGTCCTTATTTTTGAAAGAAAAGCACAGTTTTTTTCAATGAAGATAACATTAAATTAATGAGAAATACACTCTATACATTGTTAATGTGCTAAATCACTATTCTAGCTGCAAACGTCTATGCAATATCTACATAGGTGTATAGAGGCCCATTTACAGCAACCATCACTCCAGTGTTCTAATGGTACATTGTCTTTGCTAATTGTGTTAGAAGGCTAATGGATGATTAGAAAACACTCGAAAACCCTTGTGCAATTATGTTAGCACCGCTGTCAACAGTTTTGCTGTTTAGAGGAGCTATAAAACTGACCTTCCTTTGAGCTAGTTGAGAATCTGGAGCATTACATTTGTGGGTTTGATTAAACTCTCAAAATGGCTAGAAAAAGAGAGCTTTCATGTGAAACTCGACAGTCTATTCTTGTTCTTAGAAATTAAGGCTATTCCATGCGAGAAATTGCCAAGAAACTGAAGATTTACTACAACGGTGTGTACTACTCCTTTCAGAGGACAGCACACACAGGCTTTAACCAGAGTAGAAAGAGAAGTGGGAGGCACAACTGAGCAACAAGACAAGTACATTAGAGTCTCTAGTTTGAGAAATAGACGCCTCACAGGTCCTCAACTGGCAGCTTCATTAAATAGTACCCGCAAAACGCCAGTGTCAACGTCTACAGTGAAGAGGCGACTCCGGGATGCTGGCCTTCAGGGCAGGGTGGCAAAGAAAAAGCCATATCTGAGACTGGCTAATAAAAGGAAAAGATTAATATGGGCAAAAGCACACAGACATTGGACAGAGGAAGATTGGAAAAAAGTGTTATGGACAGACGAATCGAAGTTTGAGGTGTTTGGATCACACAGAAGAACATTTGAAAAGGTGCTGGAAGAGTGCCTGACGCCATCTGTCAGGCATGGTGGAGGTAATGTGATGGTCTGGGGTTGCTTTGGTGCTGGTAAAGTGGGAGATTTGTACAAGGTAAAAGGGATTTTGAATAAGGAAGGCTATCACTCCATTTTGCAACGCCATGCCATACCCTGTGGACAGCGCTTGATTGGAGCCAATTTCATCCTACAACAGGACAATGACCCAAAGCACACCTCCAAATTATGCAAGAACTATTTAGGGAAGAACCAGGCAGCTGGTATTCTATCTGTAATGGAGTGGCCAGCGCAGTCACCAGATCTCAACCCTATAGAGCTGTTGTGGGAGCAGCTTGACCGTATGGTACGCAAGAAGTGCCCATCAAGCCAATCCAACTTGTGGGAGGGTCTTCTGGAAGCATGGGGTCAAATTTCTCCCGATTAACTAAGCAAATTAACAGCTAGAATGCCAAAGGTCTGCAATGCTGTAATTACTTCAAATGGAGCATTCTTTGACGAAAGCAAAGTTTGAAGGAGAAAATTAATTATTTCAAATAAAAATAATTATTTCTAACCTTGTCAATGTCTTGACTATATTTTCTAGTCATTTTGCAACTCATTTGATAAATAGAAGTGTGAGTTTTCATGGAAAACACAAAATTGTCTGGGTTACCCCAAAGTTTTGAACGGCAGTGTACATATATGTGTATAAATATGTATTTATATGTATATACACACACACAAACACACACACACACACACACACACACACACATACACACACAGATAAATAACAGATACATATATTTTTTTAAAAATACAAGTGTTTTATTTTTTTCACATTTTTAGTGATTTGTCTGTCCATAATAAAAATTGAAAACATGGAATTAATTAAACTAACCTAGAAAATTATAGCCTCATAAGTCTTGTAAAGAAAAAAAAAAGTATATTCAAAGTGGTTGCAAAGATATTATCATTTAAAGAAGTACATATCAGCAATGGAGAATTTGACCTGGACACAGGGGTATCAATGACCTTTGGTCATGAAAAGGTTAACTTTATTTTAGGAAAGAATTGAAAATAAAGTTCAAATTTACTTACCGAAATATTCCTTTCTTTGAGTCCTGAGGCAGTACACTAAAGTGTTAAGCACGAAGTAGAGGGAAGTCGGCACCACTCTCAATCTTCACAACATGGAACAGGCAGATAGATGCAGGTGGAATCAGGGTTTCCTAGTTTAAGCAAACTTCGGGCGGTGCGCCGCATAAAAACAGACGGTCCTGTAGTATAATGTGAATGAGAGAAATGAAAATGTGACACTCATCCGTTTGCAAATCTTCTTAACTTTATTGTGTCACCTTGGCGAGGGTAAAAGCATTACAGGGAGGACAGCTAGTTGTTGGTTACAGCCTGTTTCGCGCTGGAGATCAAACTTCCATCACGGACACATCAGACAACGATAGGTGAGTACGCCAGCAGTGACGTACTAGGTCAGAAGAAGCGCGATCTCCAGTGCGAAACAGGCTGTAACCTACAACTATCTGTCCTCCCTGTAATGCTTTTACCCTCGCCAAGGTGACACAATAAAGTTAAGATTTGCAAACGGGTGAGTGCCGCATTTTCATTTCTCTCATTCACATTACACTAAAGGGTTAACATACTCTATTTTCCTACTAGGACAGAAGAAGACACACACATTAATTCAATTAATCAGTTAACCAATCAACATGCTGGCAGCTCCAGTGCTTCACAAATGTACAAGGTGAAGACCAAGTCCCCGTCCTACATATTTGATCAAATAAGACCTGGACCAACTCAGCCCAGGATGTAGACGTAGATCGAGTGGAGTAAGCTTTATTTCCAGTAGGAGGCACAAGCCCCTGATTAGTGTAACACTCCGTAATAACATACTTAATCCATCTGGATAGGGAAGTTTTTGAGGCCATCTTCCCCATTTTAGGGCCTTGAAACCGAAGGAAGAGAGAATCAGATTTTCTGAATTGCTTGGACCTTTCTAAATATAATATGACAGATCTTCTGTCATGTAGTAGGTGCAATTTTCCTGATATTCTCCTTCAGGGTTAGGGAAAAAGCAGGGAAGAATTATCTCCTGATTAAGATTCTCACTGGAGGGAACTTTAAGCAGTAATCCCGGTCCAGTTCGGAGCATGAGTGAGTCTTGGTGTACCTTAAGGTAGGGTTCTTTGGCCAATAGTGACAGAATTTCCCCCACATGTTTGCTGATGAAATCGCGATGATCTTGCTCAATACCTTCATGGTTAGTGGCAAGGTGGGAAAAACGTATCCCCTTCCAGCTGATTGCTAGACCGTCTAGGAAGTCTGGACAATCTTCTCTGAAGAGGGAACACAACCTGTATGTTTTCCTGTTCATTTTGGTTGTCATTACATCCAATTTCGGGAGCCCAAACTTCTTGACCATCTCGAGAAATACCTCCGGATGAAGACTCCATTCTGATGGCTCCAGGAATTTTCTGCTGAGCCAGTCCGCTTCTATATTTAAGGATCCCTTGATTTGCACCACTCTGATGTCTGAGAGGCATTCCCCTGTCCAAGTCATGATCTGGTGACACTCCTTCATGAGTTGAGGTGATCTGCTTCCACCCTGTTTGTTTAGGTAAAAAACGGATGCTAAGTTGTCCGATTGGACTAGCACCTTTCTACTTTGTAGGAGATTATGAAAATGGATTAAGGCTAGGTGAATTGCCCTTAACTCTGAGATTGGATGAGAATCTTGATTCCTCTTTGTATCTCCGCTGAACCCACATATTGCCTATGTGAGCACCCCAACCTTCTCCGGAAGCGTCTGTTGTCAGGATAATCTGAGGAACATTCAGAAACGAGCTGCCTGAGCTTTATCTTGCCCTTCTTCAACCACCACCGGAGATCCCATCTAGTAGCAGGGGATATGAACATACAATCGTCCAGGCTTTATGTTCCATTGGCAGAGAATGTTGGAAGTTGTCTCATATGGGCTTTGGCCCAGGGGACTGCGTCTAAGGAAGACATCATCAAACCCAGAACCCTCATTGCAGTCAGAATGCTCACTGAATGACAAGCTAAGAGGGATCTCACTTCCAACTTTATCTTCTGAGACCTCTCTGTTGAGAGTGACAGAGTCATGGCTGAAGAGTTGATGATGAACCCCAGAAACTTGCAAATCCTGGAGGGAGACAGGTGCGATTTTTCCCAATTGTTGATGAACCCATGACGGTTCAGAACATTGATCGTCAGATTGATATGTTGCACCAGCATTTCTTTGGATGGTGCTTTCACAAGCCAATCATCCAGGTAGGGTACTACAAATACTCAACAAAAAAGTAATTTGGACAAAACCAGCACACTCTGGGTTAAATGATTAGTACCAAAATTTACAAATATTTCATTTAAAAAAAAAGTAGTATGACATTAGTCGTTTACATAAAAGAGCTACAAGATACAGACATCTTCATGAATGTGGCCTGAAAACCTCGGCTTCCTTTCTTGATTGTCGAGGTGGTGACTGGGCACATCAGAATGAATTTATAATTGAGATGCTAGAATTTGTTATAAGCCATAATTGCTTTTCCATTGATGGTAAATACTTTCACTATTTTCAAGGGACGGCAATGGGCTCATCTTGTGCCCCATCTTATGCCTGACCTCACCTTGGTTGGTGGGAAGAACATGTGGTTTATAAAAATGCCTTATTTGAAAAGTATGTTGCCTGCTGGTATAGATACATGGATGATATTCTAGTCTGTTGGAAGGGATCAGTCCCAGAATTGGAATCCTTTCTGAGGGAGTTAAATCAAAATAGCTTAAATATCTCACTAACTTGTACTCATAGTGAGGTATCAATACATTTCCTAGACTTAAACATGTATAAAGAAAACAATATGCTGATGACATCAACTTACCGCAAACCAACAGCAGGCAACACGTTACTTTTAGCCAGCAGTCACCAACCCCCCCCCTCAGATTAGAGAAATACCGGTGGGAGAATCCATTAGAATTAAGAGGAACTATTCAAATTTTGATAAATTCAAGATTGAGGCTACGGAGCTATCCGAGAGATTTCAATCTAGGGGCTACTCAAAAAAGACAATTAAACGTGGATATAACCGATCTTTGAGAATGTATAGGGGTGAAATTCTTGAAAAAAAGAAGAAAAAAAGAGCAAAAAAAGATGAAAGGGTCCGCTTTATATCCAGGTATGGCTCCCATTGGGAGATCTTACGAAAAGTGATGTTAAAAAAAACTGGTCATATTTGACATTGAACCCTAAGATTGGGATGTTGGTTGACTCATCACCAAGTATGGTGTCCAAAAGAGCTCCAACCCTTAAAGATATCTTAGTAGACTCAGAGTTTAGGAGAAAAACAGGAAAAAACCAGGCCTGGCTCAAAAAACGTCCTAAGGGCATGTTTAGATGTGAAAGCTGTTCCTATTGTTAATATGCCCTGAAAACAGATAAATTTATGGATGCCAAGGGGGAAAAGGAGTATCGAGTACAAACCTTTATAAATTGTTGCTCTTGTATGATGGTATATTGTATAATTTGTCCCTGCAATAAAATGTATATAGGGAAAACCATATGTGAACTCCAGATGCACATTGGTGAATATATATTGGATATAAAAAAAAGGTGAGATAAAAAGCCCTCTTGCAGTTCACTTTAAAGGACGGGTGTCGCGAAAAAAAATAATTTTTATATAAATTTGCTTTTAGCGTTTTATTAAAAAATGTTTTATTTATTTGTGTGTTTGTGTTTTACTTTTTTATATTTTTGCACTTTTTCTTGTCTATGGGGGCTGCCATTTTTTTTTCATCTCTGTATGTGTCGATTAACGACACATACAGACATGGGATACGGCACATACAGCCCCATAGTGAATGCGAACGGGACCCGTTCCATTCACTATGCTGTACGCCGTCTGTGTGGGAACGGCGCATGCGCCGCTCCCACACAGTCCAAATTGAAGGTCTTCGGCCGAGCGACGTCCGGCGCCATTTTCTTGTGGACCGGAAGCCGCGACCAAACAGTAAGATTATTACTTACGGTCGCGGCTTCCGGACTTGTGTTCTGATGCAAGCACTTGGAGCGAAAGAATTAGAACAATGTTTAATCATTTATACACTATAACTGTTTAACTAAAAAAAAAAAATTTTTTTTTCTAGCGACACATTCCCTTTAAATCCTATCATCATCAATCTCCCTCTGGCTTAAAATGTATGGGTATTTACCACTTATTTGATGATAGGAGAGGGGGAGACAAAAACAGAGTACTTTTACAAAAAGAGACTGTAACGTCTATGGCCACGGCCCGTCGATCGGTCGTTAACCCCGATGGCCGTGGCCATGGACAGCTTACCTGCCTGCAGCGTCGTCCCCCAGTCAGGCGCCGGCACTCTCTTCCGGGTTCCGAGTGTCTCCGGCGGGTGCGCGCACCCGCGCACGGCCTTAAAGGGCCAGTGCGCGCGTTTTACAAAAACTGTAATCTGGCCCAGGATGCCCTGGGCTATAAAAAGGGCTTTGCCCTCTTGCCCTTTGCCAGAGCGTTGTTAGTTTTCCTGTTGTTCGTCTTGCTTATGGTCTCCCAGTGTCTTCCAGCCTCCCAGTGTACCTTGCTCCTGTATTCCGTATCCCGTATCCTGTTTCGAAGCTACCTAGTGCTATTGCCGTGCTGCGCTACCTACCGTGCTGTGCTACAGTCTACGCTACCCTGCTACGCCTCACCGAACGACTTCCCACCGCCTGGTTCTGGACGTGTTCGCCTCGCCACTGCCTACGATTGCCTCAGGTACTCTCGCTGAACCATTGAACTGTGTACTTTCCGGTTTGCCTAGCTGCCATCCCCGCTACGCGGTACGGCCCAGTGGGTCCACACCCCGCATCGTGACAGAGACTATGTGGAAATATACATTGGGCACAGTGTTGCCAGGTGGATTAAATAATGAGATCAAGTTCAATATGTTTTTTATGATATTGATCTCTTCATTCCACTTTATGAAAATTTGGTTTGATGACTGTATACCGGTGTCTAAGCCTTTCCATAATTTTCTTTTTCACTGTTGGGGGTGCTTTTTTTCTTAGTCTCCCCACATATGAAATATTATCCTTATCTGGCATTAAATTCTACCTTGAGGATCTATCTTGCATCTGACTCGTTTTCTGCTACATAGGCGGAGCTAAATTTCAAGAAATAACTACTGTTTGGCTTGGGTATTGGACTTTGCCTGCATAAGAAAGTGGTATCTCTGTCAAAAAATGTTGGTAGTAGACAATTGATTACATGTTGGTCTGTTTGTGGGCTGATCTCTGCATCCCCTTCTCCCCATGGGTTGATGGGGACCCGGTCTGGGACGGCTTTTGCTTATCCTTGGCTAGCTCCCTGTCACCTCATGGGGCTGCTCTTTGCCCGCCTTCACCCCATCTGTGATAATCGGTTATTGTGGAATTCTGTCTGCATATTAGACCCTCTACTTGGGGGTTAATTGACTTCTTATATATACACTTGTAATTCTGGCAAGGTGTCCCTTTTACTTATCTTCCCATCTTTTTCCTTCGTCCTTTTATAAATATTTTTTATTTACTTATTATTTTTTATTATTTCCTTTTGCTCTGAGAAGCATCTATCCACAAGTAAACATAGAGACTTCACTATACATTAATTTTCTACCTAGTATTGAACTGGGAAACATAAGAATTTACAATGTAATTTTCTTATAAATGATAATATGTTGATAACCTAATAATGTTATTGTAATTTTGACTTAAAATTGAATGTATAATATTGGTAGAGTTATCTTTTCTATTTAGCCGATATAAACTTATATGTTGGACAAAATGTAATGCAAAATAATCAAGGGTATACTAATCTAAACTGTTTAACCCCTTAAGGACACGGCCAATTTTGGCCTTGAGGACAGAGCAATTTTTTTAGATTTCCCTCTTTGCATCCCGACGCTCATAACTCTTTTATTTTTTGTACAACGTAGTTATATGAGACTTTGTTTTTTGCGGGACGAGTTGTACTTTATGTAGGTACCATTTTTCGGTACAAATACATTATTGTTTAATTTCTATTAATTTTTATTTTGGCGAAAATGTAGAAAAAAAGCAGTTCCGCAGCAGTTTTAATATTTTTTTTTTTACACCATACACTGATCATCATAAATAATGTTATACATTTGTTGTACAGGTTGTTACTGTCGTGGCGATACCAAATAAGTCTATATTAGTTCATGTTTTGGGACTTATATTTTAAAAAGTTTATTTATTATAAAAAATGTGTGTTTCTGTGGTTTTTTTTTACTTTTTATTTATTTATTTATCATACATTTTTTTTACATTCATTTAACTTTTTTTTTTTAATCCCATAAAGGGATTTATCATTTTGATTTTTATTTTGTAACTGTAATGTACTGGCACAGATCTATATGCCAGTACATTAGCCTGTTACTGATTGTACACAGGCAGTTGTTAGGGCATACCTCAGTATGCCCTAATAACAGGAAATATATTCAGACAGCCCTGGGGTCTTTCAATGGACCCTGGGCTGTCTGGCCATATGAGTTGTGGGCTTTGATCGCGTCACAGTTATCTTCTGTGACGCGATCAAAGTGCAGTCCCCTCTCCTTGAACGCCGCGATCAGCTTTCATCGCGGCGTTCAAAGGGTTAACGGCGGAGAGAAGAGGTTTCTCTCCTCTCCGCTATCAGAGCGGGGCTGTGGCTGTGTATTACAGCCATTGCCCCGCTCTCGATCACGCGCAGAGACGGCTGTCACATAGGACGAGAATGCTCGTCCTAATGCACAAAGTACTCGCCGCTCAGGACGAGCATTCTCGTCCTGTGTCGGCAACCAGTTAATCTATAAGTACTAACTTAATGGGATTATTCATGATACATAGATATGTATTTTGTAAAATGGCTGGATTGGTATTATATACTGAGAATGAACACTATTTAACCTGTACATACCAGGAAGGTTATAACGGCTCTGAGGAAGTCCTCTGAGGAAGTCCCGGAAGAGATGAAATGCGTTAGCCAATTGAATTCTTTCTTGACACGTGCGTGGTTGACGTCACTCACCGTGTACCTGCTCTGGGAGCTGATTCCATGCTCGGAGAGGTCTAAGGAATGTCCGGACCCTGCCTTAACTGGACTCCGTCTTGAAGGAATCTTGGGGGACCTTCGTTACACTCTAAATCTTGAGGTACTGGCGGACGAATATTGAGCCACGAGACTTGAAATCTTTGCTTGCTGGTTCTGTCTGGGGAGTTTATTATATTTCTCTCCTGCAAAAATGATGCTGTTAATCCCCTAAAAGGATTTTATTGCCTTTTCATCTTGGCATATATCTACATGTTCCTTTTACCCTAATTTATATCTGGACGATCTATCAACCAGCTTTACATATTTACGTACGGGATCCTATCTGTGTATTGAAAGGATAAGGACTGGATGGATATATGTATATATATCGTCCAAGATTCTATATGTCATGGATGTCTGTATCTTGTAGCTTTTTTATGTTAACGACTAATGTCATACTACTTTTTTTTTTAAATTAAACATTTGTAATTTTTGGAACTAATCATTTAACCCAGAGTGTGCTGCTTTTGTCCAAATTACTTTTTTGTTTTAGCAAAAAAGAAAAACGAAAAACTGATGGACCAACCAGCACACTTTGGGTAGAAATTAAATGCAAAATACAGCTGTTTAAACAAAATACAAAATTATTTATTATTTACATTTTTTTTGAAAAAGATATATTGATATAAATTTCATTATGCATGCACAATTGTCATATTTGTGAAAATTAATTATGCATAGGCCTGGATTACTAACATTGATGCAAGTACTATTGCAGTATACCGACAATTAGATGCATGCACCCAAACATATGTTAAACAAGGTAATAAAATAACAAAATGTGTTTTGAGGGGAAATAACTTCCAATATGGTTAGAATCCAGCAAGGAACACCGTGTGTGACGTCAAAGACACGTGTTAAGGGGTAATTGGCTAACGCGTTTCATCACATCTGTGACTTCCTCAGAGCCATTATTCCGTTCAAGGCAAGTGCCGTTTATATATGTTTCGTTATTAGTTTTAATTGCAAGTTCCCGTCCATTCAATTTGTTTTTGTCCCTGACAAAATTTCAGGTATAATTTTGTATGATTTTCACCATAATCATCTGGACAGATGTTTCTCAGAAATCTAAAAATTATACCTGAAATTTTGTCAGGGATAAAAACACATTATAATGTCTCCAGAAACAGGAGGAAAATCTTTTATGTACTATATGAAGAAAATCATTGTCTGTAAAACTACTTTTTTTTTTTTGTGATCAAAGATGTATTAAATTCCTTTGTAATTTCTTGAATAGTAGGAAAATTATGAAATGTAAGAATCTGTGGAAAGCAAGCCTGGATATTTAATGAATGGACGGGAACTTGCAATTAAAACTAATAACGAAACATATATAAACGGCACTTGCCTTGAACGGAATAATGGCTCTAGGGAAGTCACAGATGTGATGAAACGCGTTTCTCCAATTACCCCTTAACACGTGTGTTTGACGTCACACACGGTGTTCTTTGCTGGATTCTAACCTTAGTCTGCAATGAGCTCAGCCGTACCTGTACTATACCTGTATGTGAGGAGGCACGAAGGGAGAGAGATCTAGACAAACCTGTTAAAAGCCACGAGGACAACTATGGAAGAGAGAGGCTCTCCTGGACCTTCTTTATATAACTGAATTTCGTCCTGTTAGAAGTGCTGGAACTTGGACTATACTTACAATACAAAGGTACCAGTGAAAGAACTTTGAGCCAAGGGTTTAAAATAACCCTCTTTAAGCATAACTTGGGAGTGTCTTCAAGGTATTTCCCATAAATAGAAAAAGTGATCAAATTATATCTGAATCTCATGAAGAGAAAAAATATGCTTTGCTTCCTTATTGGCTTTAGACACACAAAATCTGGTCTAATGCAGATATGTATGGTTGTCATGTGAATAAATGTCTCCCCGGAATAAATAACGGCTCATGACACCTGGCCTTAATATAGGTTTTGAATGCATGCATTTATTATTCGGCAACTCTTATAAAAGTCTCCTGTGGATCCTTTGCCAGGTGGATCTCGTCCTAAACATATATGTGGAAACCTGGACGATGCCTGTAAGGCTGGGTTCACACGACCTATTTTCAGACGTAAACGAGGCATATTATGCCTCGTTTTACGTCTGAAAATAGGGCTACAATACGTCGGCAAACATCTGCCCATTCATTTGAATGGGTTTGCCGACGTACTGTGCAGACGACCTGTTATTTACGCGTCGTCATTTGACAGCTGTCAAACGACGACGCGCAAAAATACAGCCTCGTCAAAAGAAGTGCAGGACACTTCTTTGGACGTTTTTGGAGCTGTTTTCTCATAGACTCCAATGAAAACAGCTCCAAAAACGGACGTAAAAAACGCCGCGAAAACGGCGCGAAAAACGCAGTGAAAAATGCGAGTTGGTCAAAAAACGTCTGAAAAGCAGGGTCTGTTTTCCCTTGAAAACAGCTCTGGATTTTCAGACGTTTTTGGTCACTACGTGTGCACATACCCTAACTTGAAGGTAGAAGTGGAAAACCGCTAGCAGATAGCTAGATAAAAATCTATCTCCCCAAACAGATTCTGGGAGTGTCCGCTTTGTCTCTCGTTCTAACGCATAATGTGAATGGCATGCAGCTGAACTTTGGGAGGGAATAATCTGCTTTCGTTCATATTGGAAGTTATTTCCCCTTAAAACACATATTGTTATTTTATTACCTTGTTTAACATATGTTTGGGCGCATGTATCTAATTGTCGGTATACTGCAATAGTACTTGCATCAATGTTAGTAATCCATGCCTATGCATAATTAATTTTCACAAATATGACAATTGTGCATGCATAATGAAATTTATATCAATATATATTTTTCAAAAAAATGTTAAATAATAAATAATTTTGTATTTTGTTTAAACAGCTGTATTTTGCATTTAATTTCTACCCAAAGTGTGCTGGTTGGTCCATCAGTTTTTCGTTTTTCTTTTTTGCTATAAACATATTGGACGGCACCGTGCAATAATTATTGCATTTATTTTGGGTTATTTAAAAAGGATAATATTTTTTTCTTTTTTGCTATTTTTTTGTTTTGTTTTGCTCTATATTCATACTTTTGACGGCACCTTGCATTATTTGGTTTGCATTTTCTGGGTCAATCAATAGGATAATTATCGTTATTCTTACTACAAATACTCCTTGCAGCCTGAGAAATGCTGGTAAGTTTGGTAAACACTTGGGGTGCTGAGGAGAGGTTGAATGGTAGACAGGTGAATTGGTAGTAAACCACCGTATTCTTCTTCTGAAAAGCTACTCTAAAGAATTTCCCATGAGATTTCAGTACAGGTATGTGGAGAATAGCATCCTTGAGGTCGATAGTAGCTAAATAATCGTTTTCTTGAAGAATTGAGACTACTGATCTTATTGTCTCCATCTTGAATCTTTTTCTCATCATGAACTTATTCAGAAATGTGAGACCCGACGACCAAGCGCCAAAGATCTCCTTTATTCGGAACAGCAAAAACTCTGAAGTAAATGCCTGTCCTTTGCTGGTGATAAGGCACTCTTTCTAGAGCCCCCTTGGATATGAATTTGTTTATGAGTTTTAGAATTCGCCGATTTCCTTCATTGATGAAAAACATGTTTGGAGGAGACTGGGACAACTCTAGGGAGTACCCTCTCCTAATCAAGGACTGAACCCAGGAGTCTGATGTAGTTTTGAGCCAGGCGCAGGAGAACCAAGCTAATCTGGCCCCTACCCTGGGATTCGGAAGATTGGCGTCACAAATTAGATTGTTTGGGACCCCCAGGAAAGGGCTTCTTCCTGTATTAAGTTGATGTTGAATCTGTCCTGGGCTTAAAATTTCGTTGTTTATCCTGCTGTCTAAAATTTATATTTTTCGGGGACCTTCTGTATTGCCTCTGAAAGGGCCTGAACCTGGGTTTCTTGGGAGTTTGAGGGAAAGATACCCCTTTATTGTCACTCAGGAACTCCAAAATTTTATCCAGCTGGAGTCCAAACAGGCTTACTTCCTGAATGGTAAATTGCAGAAATGAGACTTGGAGGGAATGTCACCTGACCATTCCTTAAAGAGGTTCTGTCACCACATTATAAGTGGCCTATCTTGTACATAATCTGATTGGCGCTGTAATGTAGATTACAGCAGTGTTTTTTATTTAGAAAAACGATCATTTTTGACGGGAGTTATGACCTATATTAACTTTATGCTAATCAGTTTCTCATTGGACAACTGGGCATGTTTTACTTTTTAGCCAAGTGGGTGTTGTACAGAGGAGTGTATGACGCTGACCAACCAGCGTCATACCCTTCTCTCCATTCATTTAAACTGCAGATAGCGATATAGCTATATCGCTATGTGCAGCCACATAAACACACTATAACGTTACTGCAGTGTCCTGATAATGAATATACATTACCTCCAGCCAGGACGTGATGTGTATTCAGAATCCTGACACTCCGCTAATATTATCCCAACACTACAGCACAGCAAGCGTAATCTCGCGAGATTACGATGTAACCTGTCATTTCAAACAAGATTACGCTTGCCTTGCTGTAAATATCACAGAGAGGCTACAGAAGTGCCAGGATTCTGAATAGACATCACGTCCTGGCTGGAGGTAATGTATATTCATTGTCAGGACACTGCAGTAACGTTATAGTGTGTTTATGTGGCTGCACATAGCGATATAGCTATATTGCTATGTGCAGTGTAAATGAATGGATAGAAGTGTATGATGCTGATTGGTCACTGATTGGTAAGCGTCATACACTCCTCTATACACCGCCCACTTGGCCAAAAAGTAAAACGCCCAGTTGTCCATTAGGAAAATCATTAGCATAAAGCTAATATAGGTCATAACTCCGTCAAAAATGATCGTTTTTCTAAATAAAAAAAAACACTGCTGTAATCTACATTACAGCGCCAATCACATAATGTACAATATAGGCCACTTATAATGTGGTGACAGAGTCTCTTTAAGCCATAGGGCCCTCCTAGCTGATGGTAGATAAACTCAATCGTGTGGAGCTTAATCTAACAGCATCAAGTGGGAAATCAGCCAAAAATTCTGCTGATAATTTCATATCTGTCAGAGACTGGAGTATCTCTTCCCACGGCACCCCTTCCTGCAGGTCTCTGGAAAGCTGGCTTAACCAGATTCTAATAACTGTAGCTACTGGCACAGTGGCCATAGATGCTTTACAAGCAGATTCAGCCGTTGAATAAGTTTTTTCAATGATGCATCCGCCTTTCTATCCATCGGATCTCTAAGTAATGTAGAGTCCTCTGCTGGAAACATAGATTTCTTTCGGACAGCCTGGCTACTGCCAAATCGACCTTAGGGGGAGCTTCCCACTCTAAGTCTTTAGGGTCCAGTGTATAGACTGCTTGAAATCTGGATCCGGTATCCAACTTGTTATCTGGTTTTGACCAGCTATCTGCATAAATTCAATAAGCAGTGGTTGATCGGGCAGAAACCTATGTGTGTTTTTTTATAGCAAAATAATAAAGTGCTTCCTTTTTAGGAAGACTTTCTTTAATTTTATCAACTTTGACAGTTTTTTTTTCACTGCCTTAGTCAAGATGTCTGCTTTCTCCTTGTGGAGGAGATAATAATCCTCTGGCAACCCTGTATCAGAATTATCTAAATCAGAGGTAATCTCCCCTTCTGACACTACTTGTACATCAGAGTCCGATGAAGCTGAAGAAGGAGATAGACATCTTGAAACTTTAAGATTCTCAGTGCCTTTATGAGAGAATTTAACCTCTTGAAAGGCTTCTGTAAGATGAGTCTTGAACCATCCAAAGAACTTTTGCATTTCAGACATGAACCCAGGGTTCTCAGCGGGAGGGGGGGGGGGAACAAACGTGACATCTATCGCTACATATAATAAAACTGTAAACTTTGCGTGTCTGTACGTTGAAAATAGTTGCGAAAAAATATAATTGGGGGGGGGGGGGGGATGAAGAATAAGTGATAGAATGCATTAATATAATTTTTGGAATTCCTGTCTGTTTGTCTGCTTGTTTGTGCACACATCACGTAAAAACTACTGAAGGAGTTTTTAGAAAAACATAGGGGTCAACTGGAAGTAACGTTTAGTTTTTATGTCATCGCAATTGGTTCACTTAATCAGAACATATGCAAATTTATTGTTTTCAAAAATTCATTTACATTGCATTAGTACAACAACAAACACATGGAAACCATGGCATTTTTAATTTCATTTGTATTGTCTCGGAAAAATAGACATCAGTAGGTTGCTATGGGCAACTGCTCCAAATTTTTCAAGCTACCTCAGACAAATTACAGCTGTGATCTGATTGGTTGCTAAGGACAACTACTCCAACTTTCGTCTATATTGTTGTTGTTTTTTGCATCGGAGGCACATATAACTACCAATAAGGTTTCTGCTTTAATTGTCCAAGCTGCCTCACAAGAATCTAAACTGTAATCTGATTGGTTGCTATGGACAACAGTTCCAACATTTGTCTGTATTGGATATTACATATTGTAACGTCCGTGGTCGCTGACCACGAACTCCTTCCATCCGGTCGACGCCCTTCTCTACAGAGATGTCTGCACATGTGGCCGTCCTGTTCCACAGTGACCACCAGGGTGTGCTCGCGAGCTCAGTTCAGACTTAAGGAGCCAAAGTGCACACAGGTGGGAGATTCAGCTGATTTCTCCCAGAGCACCCTGGACTATAAGAAGGGCTGTGCTCCTCCCTTCAATACCTGAGCCTTGTTGTCGTTATCCTAGTAAGTGTTTTCCAGTTCCCAGTATTCCCTGTTCCTGCTACCTGTAACCTGTATCCCGTGCTATCCTGGTCAAGTGCCGTGTCAAGCTAAAGTCGTGCTGTGCTGTATACCATGCCTGTCCTGCTACACCACGCCTGGCGCCTGCCTGCTGCCTAGTCCCAGCCGAGCCTGTCTTGCTACTGTCTGAGCTACCACAGGTACACTATACGAACTATAAACTGTTACCTGTGTCCTGTTGGCCAGCTGTCATACCTTCAAGGTGGTACGGCCCAGTGGGTCCACATACCCAACGTGACACACATAGAAGAGAGACAAAGCAACTAATCTGCTCGCTGCTATCATGCACCTAGCTGCCTCAAAAAACTGTAATCTGATTGGTTGTCTCATAGGGCTCGGACAACAGCCTCTTGGTTTCAAGTAAATGCCTTCCAGAAAAAGATCAAATATTTCTCAACATAGCAGAAATGCAAAATAATTAGACTAATTTGCTCTCAAGAATCTGAAGAAGATCGTGAGGCAACACTAACTGCAGCTCAAGATTGTCAGGCCAGAACTCGCGCATCAGAATCTTCTACCCAGCGTGAGTATCGGCTAAGTACACAGCGTGCTCGCATGGTGGCCTTTTGGGCTCTGGAGAGTAACGAGGAATGTGAAGTGCGACTATCTGCTGACCGACAGCGCCATGCATTGTTACTCGAGTCTGAAACTTTCACCGACAGAGAATCTGGCTTGAGTTGTCAGAGAGCTTTCACAGCGGCCTCTCGAGAGCTTGAAAGTAGTGAAGAACGGAAGCGCGATTAACCACCGATTACAACTATGCCAGAGCTCTCGAAAGCGAAGACCAATAGCAATGATGATTGGAATCAGCTAGAGAGAATTATGAACGCACGCGCCAAGATAATGAAAATTATTCATTGACTGAAAGGGAAAAAGTAGATTAAATACGGCAGGCAGAAACAGCATGTGATAAATTTGGTCGATAAATTCAATATTTATTTGTGAAAAACACCAAAATTAAGAGAAAATGTTAATTTTTTTCATAAATTTTAATGTCTCTGCTTGTAAAACAGATAGTAATACCATACAAAATAGTTACTAGTGTACATTTCCCATGTCTACTTTATGTTTGCGTAGTTTTTTGAACGTCCTTTTATTTTTCTAGGATGTTACAAGGCTTAAAACTTTAGCAGCAATTTCTCACATTTTCAAGAACATTTAAAAAGGCTATTTTTTTCAGGGACCAGTTCAGTTCTGAAGTGGCTTTGAGGCCTTATATATTAGAAAATCCCATAAATCCTAGCATTTTAAAAACCCGACCCCTCAAAGTATACAAAACAGCATTCAGAAAGTGTCTTCAGCCTTTAGGCGCTTCACAGGAATTAAAGTAATGTAGAGGTGAAATTTACAAATGTAACTTTTTTTGCCGAAATTCATGTGTAATAAATTTTTTCTGTAACACAGAAGGTTTTACCAGAGAAATGCAACTGAATATTTGTTGCCCAGATTCTGCAGTTTTTAGAAATATCCTACATGTGGCCCTACTGTACTAATGGACTGAAACACAGGCTTCAGAATAAAAGGAGCCCTAGTGGATTTTTAGGCCTCCTTTCTGTTTGAAAATATTTTATGCACCATGTCAAGTTTGAAAAGGTCTTGCCATGCCAAAACATAGGAAACACATCCCAAAAAATTCACCATTTTGGAAGCTATACCCCCAATGAATTAATCCAGGGATATAGTGAGCATTTTGACCCCACAGTTTTTTTTGCTAAATTTCCAATAGAATCTATGGGGTATTGTCAAGAGGTAGATGAGACACCAGACCCAACAATGCAGACAAGCTGAAGGCCGCTATCAAAGTAACCTGGGCGTACATAACACCTGAGCAGTGCCACAGGCTGATCGCATTCATGCCACGACATAGTGATGCAGTAATTCATGCAAAAGGAGCCCCGACCAAGTATTGAGTGCATATACTGTACATACTTTTCAGTAGGCCTACATTTTGGTATAAAAAAATCATTTTCGGAAATTGGGCTTATATATTATTCTAAATTTTGGGTTTTCTTTAACTGTTAGCTATACTCATCAACATTAACCCCTTCCCGCACCTAGGCGTTACTGTACGTCCAGATAAGCAGTAACTTCGCGCACCTGGGCGTACAGTTACGTCCGCGCTTTAAAAGTTAACCGCCTCGCGGCGCTACACCGCAGCGGCGGTTAACTGTGCAGGGTGTCAGCCCTGCTCTCCCAGTTGCCGATCAGCGGCCTGTCGCCGCTGAAATCGGCAATTAACCCCTTCGATGCGGTGGTCGATTGCGATCACCACATCGAAGAGGTTTACAGCGGATCGGCAGCCCCCCACATGTATTTGCGGGGGCTGGCGATCCTTATCATGGCAACCAGAGGCCAGACAATGACCTACGGGTTGCCATGTACGGAAGCCTCGGAGGATCAGCCTCCGGCCGTTCCTCCTCTGCTTCCTGTCAGTGTGACAGTTACGTCACAATGACAGTTTGAACACATTACACTACGTGTGTAGTGTAATGTGTTCCAGCAGCGATCAGAGCTGCCAGTCTAAGTGTCCCCTAGTGGGACAAGTAAAAAAAGTTAAAAAAAGATAATAAAAATGTTTTGAAAAAGTGTAAAAATCAAAGTTAGAAGTGACATAAACAAAGAATGCTTTTTTTCCTATAATAAGACTTTTATTATAGGAAAAAAATTAACACGTTAAAAAAAGTACACATATTTGGTATCGCCGCGTTCGTAATGACCCCAACTATAAAACTGTAATATTATTTTTCCCGCACGGTGAACACAGCGAAAAAAATAAACGAAAAACTGCCCGAATCACAATTTTTTGGTTACCAACCCTCCCAAAATATACAATAAAAAGTGATCAAAAAGTCGCATGTACGCCAAAATGGTACCAATACAAACTACATCCCGTCCCGCAAAAAACAAGCCCTTACACTGCTTTTTTGACTGAAAAATAAAAACGTTATGGCTCTAAGAATATGGTGACACAAAAATGTATTTATTTTATAAATAAGTGATTTTATTGCACAAACGCTGCAAAACATAAAAAAATTATATACATCTGGTATCGCCGTAATCGTATCGACCCGCAGTATAAAATATAATGGTAATTTATAGCCCAGGGTGAAGGCCATAAAAAAAACAAATAAAAAGCATTGTCAGAATTGATGGTTTTTGGTCACCTTGCTTGCCAAAAAATGGAATAAAACGTGATCAAAATGGTACCAATGAAAACTACAGATTGTCCCGCAAAGAATAAACCCTCACACGGCTCCGGTGGAGAAAAAATAAAACAGTTCTGGCTCTCAGAATATGGCGATGCAAAATGTGCAGAGTGTTCCAAAAGCGGATAAGATCGGGCGCCATTTATAAGTGCGACACTGGCCACATATCTGCGGATTATTATTTATTTACTGCATTATTATACCCTCTTATTATACCCTGATGTACCCCGCACAGATAACATGTACCCTGATGTACTCCGCACAGATAACATGTACCCTGATGTACTCCGCACAGATAACATATGCCCCCACATTATAAACTGAAACACCAGTAAAACCCCAAACAGAACAACTACCAAGCAAACTCTGTGCCCCAAAAGCCAAATGGCGTCCCTCCCTTCTGAGCCCTGCAGCGTGCCTAAACACCAATTTACGTCCACAGATATGGCATCGCCATACCCGGGAGAAACCGGTTAATATTTTGAGTTATTTGTCTTCAGTGGCACAAACTGGGCATAACATGTAGTGCACTAAAATGGCATATGAGTGGAAAATTTTAATTTTCACTCCGCACCATGCGCTGCGCATTAACCCCTGTGCGCACCATGACATAGCATGTCTTAGTGTGGGGGGTGATGTATGGAGCGTCTCACATAAAAAATAAAGAATTTAGAACGGCAAAATCGCTGTTTTTTTGGTCACCTTGGCTCTACCTAAAAATGTAATAGAAAGTGCTCAAAAAGTTGTATGTACCAAAAAGTTGCACCAATAAAAACGACCGCTCGTCCCTCAATAAATAAGCCCTCATACCGCTCTATTGACTGAAAAATAAAAAAGTTGTGGCTCTTGGAACGCGGGGAGGAAAAAACTAAGAAGGAAAAGAAAAAAATGGATCACTCCAGAAAGGGTTAATTACTTTCTAATGAAAAACCATTTATGACCACACGTGGGGTATTGCCGTACTCGGGAGAAATTGCTTTACAAATGTTGGGCAGCTTTTTCCCCCTTTATCCTTTGTGAAATTGAAAAAAATGCAACATTTTAGTGGAAGAAATGTTGATATACATTTTCACGGCCTAATTCTAATAAATCCTGCAAAAGACTTGTGGGGTCTAAATGCCCACTATATCCCTAGATAGATTCTTTAAGTGGTGTAATTTCCACTTTTGGGGGGTTTCCCCTGTTTTGGCCTCTCAGGGGCTTTGCAAATGCGACATGACACCCAAAAACCATTTCAGCTAAATTTGAGCTCCAAAAGCCAAATAGCGCTCCTTCCCTTCTAAGCCTTGCTGTGGGTCCAAACAGCAGTTTATTACTACATATGGCATATTTCCGTAATCGGGAGAAATTGTTTTACAAATGTTGGGGTGCTTTTTCTCCTTTATTCCTTGTAAAAATTAAAAATGGCTACCTTTTTTCAGAAAAAAAGTCGATTTTTACCTTTACAGAATAATTCCAATGAATTCAGCAAAACAACCGTGGGGTCAAAATGCTAACTTTACCCCTAGAAAAATTCCTTGAGGGGTGTAGTTTCCAAAATGGGGTCACTTTCCGGGGGTTTCCACTATTTTGTTCCCTCCAGTGCATTTCAAACGCGACATGGCACTGAAAACCATTCCAGCAAAATCAGAATTTCAAAATCCAAATGGTGCTCCTTTCCTTCTGAGTCCTGCTGTGGGTCCAAACAGCAGTTTATTACCACATATGGGGTATTGCTGTAATCAGGAGAAATTGCTTTACATATGTTGGGGTGTTTTTTCTCTTTTATACCTTGAAAAAATTAAAAATTTCTACGTTTTTTCAGAAAAAAGTAGATTTTCATCTTCACAAACTAATTCAAATAAATTTAGCAAAGAAACTGTGGGTTCAAAATGCTAACTATACCCCTAGATAAATTCCCTGAGGGGTGTAGTTTCCAAAATGAGGTCACTTTTGGGGGGTCTTTATTGTTTTGGCCCCACAAGACCTCTTCAAACCTGACATGGTACCTAAAATATATGCTAAAAAAAGAAGGCCCCAAAATCCACTAGGTGCTCCTTTGCCTGTGTTTCAGTCCATGACCGAACTAGGGCCACATGTGGGATATTTCTAAAAACTGCAGAATCTGGGCAATAAATAATAAGTTACATTTTTTGGGAAAAACCTTCTGTGGTATAGAAAAAAATGTATTACAAATGAATTTTGTATAAAAAAAATGAAATTTGTAACTTTCACCTCTACTTTGCTTTAATTCCTGTGAAACGCCTAAAGGGTTAATACACTTTCTGAATGCTGTTTTGAATACTTTGAGGGGTGCAGTTTTCAAAATGGGGTGATTTATGGGGACTTTCTAATATATAAGACTCTCAAAGCCACTTCAGAACTGAACTTGTCCTTGTAAAAATCGCCTTTTGAAATTTTCTTGAAAATATGAGAAATCGCTGCTAAAGTTCTAAGCCTTGTAACGTCCTAGAAAAATAAAATAATGTTCAAAAAACGATGCCAAACTAAAGTAGACATGTGGGGGATGGTAACTAGTAACTATTTTGTGTGGTATTACTATCGGTTTTACAAGCAGATACATTTAAATTTAGAAAAATGCTAGTTTTTGCAATTTTTCGCTAAATTTTGGTGTTTTTCACAATTAAATACTGAATCTATCGGGCAAATTTTGCCAGTAACATAAAGTCCAATGTGTCACGAGAAAACAATCTCAGAATCGCTTGGATAGGTAAAAGCATTCCGGAGTTATTACCACATAAAGTGACACATGTCAGATTTTAAAAATCGGCTTCGTCCTGAAGGCCAAAACAGGCTCAGTCCTGAAGGGGTTAAAAGAAAACTCTGTGTGTAATGAATCTATATAATATATGAGTTTCACTTTTTTAATTGATTTACAGAAATAAATTAACTTTTTGATGATATTCTAATTAATTGAGGACTAGTATACAGTGAAGGAAATAAGTATTTGATCCCTTGCTGATTTTGTAAGTTTGCCCACTGTCAAAGACATGAACAGTCTAGAATTTTTAGGCTAGGTTAATTTTACCAGTGAGAGATAGATTATATTTAAAAAAAAACTGAAAATCACATTGTAAAAATTATATATATTTATTTGCATTGTGCACAGAGAAATAAGTATTTGATCCCCTACCAATCATTAAGAGTTCAGCCTCCTCCAGACCAGTTACACGCTCCAAATCAACTTGGTGCCTGCATTAAAGACAGCTGTCTTAAATGGTCACCTGTATAAAAGACTCCTGTCCACAGACTCAATTAATCAGTCTGACTCTAACCTCTACAACATGGGCAAGACCAAAGAGCTTTCTAAGGATGTCAGGGACAAGATCATAGACCTGCACAAGGCTGGAATGGGCTACATAACCATAAGTAAGACGCTGGGTGAGAAGGAGACAACTGTTGGTGCAATAGTAAGAAAATGGAAGACATACAAAATGACTGTCAATCGACATCGATCTGGGGCTCCATGCAAAATCTCACTTCGTGGGGTATCCTTGATCCTGAGGAAGGTGAGAGCTCAGCCGAAAACTACACGGGGGGAACCTGTTAATGATCTCAAGGCAGCTGGACCACAGTCACCAAGAAAACCATTGGTAACACATTACACCGTAATGGATTAAAATCCTGCAGTGCCCGCAAGGTCCCCCTGCTCAAGAAGGCACATGTACAGGCCCATCTGAAGTTTGCAAATGAACATCTGGATGATTCTGAGAGTGATTGGGAGAAGGTGCTGTGGTCAGATGAGACTAAAATTGAGCTCTTTGGCATTAACTCAACTCGCCGTGTTTGGAGGAAGAGCAATGCTGCCTATGACCCAAAGAACATCATCCCCACTGTCAAGCATGGAGGTGGAAACATTATGTTTTGGGGGTGTTTCTCTGCTAAGGGCACAGGACTACTTCACCGCATCAATGGGAGAATGGATGGAGCCATGTACCGTCAAATCCTGAGTGACAACCTCCTTCCCTCCACTAGGACATTAAAAATGGCTCGTGGCTGGGTCTTCCAGCACGACAATGACCCGAAACATACAGCCAAGGCAACAAAGGAGTGGCTCAAAAAGAAGCACATTAAGGTCATGGAGTGGCCTAGCCAGTCTCCAGACCTTAATCCCATCGAAAACTTATGGAGGGAGCTGAAGATCCGAGTTGCCAAGCGACAGCCTCGAAATCTTAATGATTTACAGATAATCTGCAAAGAGGAGGGGGCCAAAATTCCATCTAACATGTGTGCAAACCTCATCATCAACTACAAAAAACGTCTGACTGCTGTGCTTGCCAACAAGGGTTTTGCCACCAAGTATTAAGTCTTGTTTGGCAAAGGGATCAAATACTTATTTCTCTGTGCACAATGCAAATAGATATATATAATTTTGACAATGTGATTTTCTTTTTTTTTATATATATATATATAATCTATCTCTCACTGGTAAAATTAACCTATCCTAAAAATTCTAGACTGTTCATGTCTTTGACAGTGGGCAAATTTACAAAATCAGTAAGGGATCAAATACTTATTTCCTTCACTGTATATATTTTTTACTTCTAGCACTAACTAATCCTTATACACTGGTTTATTGTCTTTTTCACTCTTTTCTGTTCTATATCACACCATTGCCTGCTGAATGTTGACCTTACTTCCCATTTTTTTTTTCAAAATGAATATCACTTACTATTCCCCAGCCATAGATGACGTCACGGGCAGTTTTTTTCTCTCCGTTTTTTGGGCAGTTCCCTGTTTGAAATAACCAGTTGGTTTAATTTGTATGTGTATATAAGATATGTGTGATGTATGATATTGACCTATTGGCCTGATGAAGACACCAGTGCTGTGTTGAAATGCATAGCCATTAAAATAAAATTATTTATTCTATTACCCTTTTCACTATTTCTAATTGTTCTACTGTGGTACCGTTTTTTCGTTACCGGTTTCTGGGAGTTGAGCTGCAGCTGATTTAACATCTTACATGTCTTCATCAGAGTTCTGCCTGAACTGCAAACTATCAGAGGTGAGCATAACTGCTACTCCTTGTATTCTATTCCTTGAACCAACTCTGGTGATTTGCACTATGTGGCACCATGCAATTTTCCTCTTTTTTTTTTTCTAGGTTTCCATCATGACTCTGGCTTTGCAGAGGCAAAGGGAGCAGAGTCTCATGCAATTGTTCTGCTCATAATCCGAAAGTGCAGCAAGTAATAGTTCAGTGACATAGAACTTCTGTACTTACACTGCAGAGTCTAAGTGTATTCTTATGTGATGCAGCCTTAGCTTTCTTTTTTTTTTTTTTTACCTCTACCTCCTGCTAGCGATAGATTTCTTCATTTCAGTTTTTACACAGGAGGCAATGAGGAGAAGCATCTCATAGAAAAAACTGGACTCTATGCCCGCTGCGGGCAGAGAAAGACAGTTAGTGTGACTCTTTTGCAAGTTAATCTGCAGTTAATCAATGTAGCAATGTAGGTATTCACCTAAAATATCACTGCGCTCCTGGTCCCTTAGATAGGTCAGAAACTCTCTCTTCAGCAGCACTTTATGCATAGGACGGGGAGGCAAGAAGTGTTATAACCTATATATATATATTTGCTTAGCCAAAATATCATGCTCAAGAAATCACATATCCATATTCATTAAACCAAAGAAGAAATCTTGATATAATAATATTTAATCAAAATAATTTTATTTAATCAAAACAAATAATTTAATACACATAAATACAAGAATAATTAAATAAAGATACAAAAATTAAACCCCCCTCCCAAGTATATACTATAGACAATTAAAATGACATAAAATATATGCCAGGTGTATAATAATGGATAAAGATGGTAAATATGGTAAATGTAATGGTATCAAGTCCTCATGCAGAAAAGCATGAACCCTTAAGGAAGGATAGAAAAGCACTGTATGTCTATGTGCACGAACTGCATCAGAGCACCAGAAAGCTGATATGAATAATGCTGTAATCACAAGTCGCTCCAGTGCCAATGATGCACTGATGTGAGTAAAGAGACAAGCACTGAAACAAGAAAGGGAAGAAATATCGACTACAATGAGTGGACTATACCTGCAGAGGACATGATGGAAGAAATGATACACCTGGACACCGAGCACCTCGACGCGCGTTTCGCAACCTTCGTCAGGAGGTGTGCTACTACACTGACAGCTGGAGTTTAAATCCTATGGACACGGAGGCAAGTAACCAATGATGTGTGGCAGGGAAAAACCACTCCCACTGAAGTAACCAGCATCGCGCCGTCATTATTGACGCACACCGATGCGTGTCAACCATGGGAGTGATGCGGTTCACACATGAGAACGGAGCGGGTCAAGCCCCTCAGCCCATTAGTGACCGTGCAGTTTATCATGATAAACGGCGGGTAACTATGACAACGCCATAACACATCAACACGGCATGAATTAACATCTAGATTTAGTCCATCAGACAAATCCCTGAATCAATCCGGAACCCCCATGTCATACATAGAATCAAAAAAGAATTACTACAAACAGAACATTAGTATATGTTAATCAATGCTATTCAAAAAATGTTCTAAAATAAATAAATAGCATTATTCATTCCAATAGAGTACATAGAAGAACAACGATCAAACATGATGTATAAAAGGATGGTACTAAATAACTATCAAAAATCAATTAAACTAATACCTATACTTATTACACCAACTCATAAAGTGATAATTCCATAACGAAACATAAATATAAATATGTGTAAAAACATAAATTAATTATATTTCTGATATTATATATATATATATATATATGGCGAAATATACAAATGGACAATTATAATGCAAAAATATATACACATATATATATATATATACATACATGTGTGATGAATAATGTAAATAATAAGTGAATATTTATAAATAATTACAAGAACAATTATTGGAAAAATTATAAAATAAAATAAAATATAAAAACAAAAATTGTACAAATAATATATAAAAACGAAAAAAGAATATATCTAGAGAATATAATTCATCTAGACTAAAAAAGAAGTTTATCTGTGTATTAGGAATAATGAATGTGTGTTAAATGTGTATTAAGTGTGTATTGAAATAATAATAAACAAGTGAATGTCAAGGACCAAGCCAGCAAAGACCAAACACGGGGCGGACACCGAATGCACCAAACGAGCGGGGGCCCTCCACTCAGGACAGTACATCGGGTCCAACCCACACGCCAGATCAATCCTGCAATCGCCCAAACAGTAACCCGCAAACACAAAAGTAGTACTAAGTGAAAATAATCGTGAATGGTGTATAATGAAAATAAAAATAAATATAAAAAACAAAAAAACCCTATTAAATAGGGATCAGTAAAATAACTTTATACTGTATCAATTGTGTTATCAAATTATATTCCAATAAAAATAAAGTATACAAAAATAAATAAATATCAACAGAGCGTGAAAGTGATATCATCTCAAAAAATATATATATAAAAAAATATTATTCAAATGTATATCCATAAACATCCACATATATGCATGATCAAACTAAAATATAAAACATACATAGATCATATAATTAATTACATAACCATAAAGATAAGTGATTTATCAGATTATCACCAGAACGGGTATTTAGCCCACAATTAAACAATAATTTATACATAAGAACTCAAATTGTGATTCTTCTTATCATCTTCATTGTCCCAGGACATGTAGTCACTTGATCATTCAATCCATCAAAGCTCAATTCAGATCAGGAATAGTCATATCGGATCTAGTCAAAGTAGTAGCAAAAATAAAACTAATTAAAAACATAGAATAATACTTACAAGAAGGATGCAAAGCTTTGAGATTCGTTCAAACCTCTTGGGGACATAGTGTCTAAAATAACAATCCATTTAGTTTCCTTCCGTAGAAGCTCCCTAAAGGTATCACCGCCACGATTCCCCTGATAGATCCTGTCAATCCCCTTAACTTTAAGCAACCTCCAGTTCCTGTCGTGGTGGTCCCTAAAGTGTCTGGCCAATGGTTTGTTTCGATCCCCAAAATTGTCGTCATATTCCCCATATGCAATCCCTTTAATGTCGCGAATGTGCTCCATCACGCGTATTTTCAACTCCCGTGTGGTCATTCCCACATAAATTTTGTTACAGGGACATTGTGCGTGATAGATCACATTACGCACATTGCAATTTACAAAATGTACTATGTTGTATGATCTAGCCAAATCAGACCCCGTGAAAGACTTAGTTCTTTCCATAACTGGACAGGCACCACAGGATCCACAGGGTACATTGCCCCATCTGGGCCCCTTGGAGCCAAATATATACCTGTTCATAGGAGGAACATAATGACTCCGAACTAGCATGTCTCGTAGATTTGGACTACGACGCGGAGTCATAGCTGGAGTGGTGGGCAATATTTTATTCAATCGTTTGTCTGTATGTAACACAGAGCAATGTTTCTGAAAAATATCGCGAATAGAATTCCAATTCTTATTATATCCTGAGATAAATCTCACAGTGGTATTTTTTGGTTGTTTTGTTTTGGGTTTAAGAAGATCATTTCTTTTCAGGGTCCTTACATACTCATATTCGTTCTTTAAATGGATATTGTCATAGCCCCTCCTAATGAATCTCTCAGTCAAATCTTTAGATCTATTTTCAAAGCATGTGTCCGAGGAACAAATGCGTCTTGCACGTATATATTGTCCCCGCGGAATAGCCTTGATCACATGTCTAGGATGTGAGGAGTCAGCCTTCAAATAGGAATTTACGGAGGTGTCTTTCCTGAAAATGTCAGTGACCACTCGGCCATCGGATGCAATGGAGATTTTAAGATCTAAAAATTCAATCTCAGATTGACTATATTTACTGATAAGCTTGACATTCATGTCGTTTTTATTCAGATAGTCAAGAAATGATGTCAAGTCCTGTTCACAGCCCTGCCATACGAACAGCACATCATCTATGAACCGCCTCCATGAGATAACAGAGAGTTCATATGGGTTCTGTTCATCCAAAATCATTTGTCGTTCCCAGAAACCCATAAAAAGGTTTGCGTACGACGGGGCACAAGTAGCCCCCATCGCTGTGCCACGGTTCTGGAGATAATACTTGTCCTTAAAGATAAAGAAATTGTGATGAAGCACAAACTCTAATAGCTCCAGGACAAGTTCCACAAGGTCAGGTGCCAGATTCCCAGTCTGTAAAAAGAATCTGCAGGCCCGCAAGCCATGGCTGTGATGGATACAGGTGTACAAGGACTCAACATCACTTGTGACCATATACATGTCCTGTTCAAACTTCAAACCCTCAAGGGATAGCAAAATGTCATTGGAGTCACGGGTGTACGAGGGAAGGGTCTCAACATGTAGTCTGAGATAAAAATCTATAAATCTACATGAAAATTCACATAGACTACCAATCCCGGAAATGATAGGCCGTCCCGGAGGACATTGAACATCCTTATGGACTTTCGGAAGGAGGTATAAGGTAGGGATTTTTGGTTCTTTCACCATCAATCCCCCGTATACTTCCTTAGTAATAATTCCATTTCTAAGAGCCCTCTCCAAGATTTCTTCGAGTTTGCTCTTGAAAAGAGAGGTAGGGTTATGATCCAAGACCCGATAGGTTTGTACGTCATTAAGCTGTCTCATAGCCTCTTGTTCATACATTATACTCGGTCATGCTACAATATTACCCCCTTTGTCCGCAGGTTTAAATACGATGTCCTTCATAAGCCCAAGATTTTTTAGAGCCTTGCGTTCATCTATGCTCAAATTATCATAATAATTGGTTTGTAGGTTTCTCAAATCATTAACGACTAGTCGGACAAAAATATCAACCTGCGGACAAAGGGACAAAGATGGAAAAGTAGTAGACCTCTTCTTTATGCATGATGGGAAATTAGACCCAGACCCGTCATCATCCATATTTTCGTCTAACAGTGACTCCAATGACATTAATGCCTCCCTTTCAGTGTCACTGCTGGGAATAAATTCGTCCGGATTGAAAAAATGTCGTTTCAATAACAATTTACGCGCAAACAAATGTACGTCTTTTACAGCTTCAAAAAGATCGAAATTAGCTGCAGGACAAAATGTTAACCCCCTTCTTAAGACTGAGAGTTCATCATCAGTAAATACACGCTTGGAAAGATTAATTACCTCTAATGTTTCTTTGTCTTTTTCTTGATCTCTCTGACACCTCCGTATTTCCTTTTGCCGTACTGACTCCGAGTATAAATTTGGGGTTGTTCTATGGTTCCATCCCGATCTGATACGGGGGTCTGTCTGTCTAAAAAACGATCCCCTGGGATGCTTCTCACCGATGACACAGAGGAAGATCGTGATGAAGAATATGACCTTCCCATTCTTTGCCATTTGTATACCGTGTTGGCCTGATAATCCGATATATCTCTTTTGAATTTATTCACTTTATTGGCCTGTATCTCACTCTCCCACTTTTTGAATTCCTGATCTAATTCACTTTCAAAATCTTTAAGCGAACTATCAGTTAATTCACGTTTCAATTTGTCTTGAAGAATCTCTATCTCTGCTTCCACAGATTTCAGAGTGGCCACATCCAACCCTATTAGTAACTCCAAAAAGTTCCTAGAGCACAGTTTACACGATTCTTCCCACTTTTGTCTAAATATCTGATCCTCAACAGGAAAAGAGGGGAAAATTTGGATTCTAAGGCCACGTGGAATTAAATCCTTCAACAGATAGTTCTCAAGTGTAGCCTTGTTCCACCACACCTTGGTGCGTTTCTTCAACAGGTGTTTTAGTGATACCTTAATCTCCTTCACATCGCCATTTGCATCCTCGTGGGTTAAATTAGTACCATCAAAAATAGTTGCCAGTTGTGTGACCCATTCCTGGTCACGTACTTTATAATCCATATAAAGTTTTTCTGCTCAGAAATATACAACAAAAACGTATTATAACCTATATATATATTTGCTTAGCCAAAATATCATGCTCAAGAAATCAAATATCCATATTCATTAAACCAAAGAAGAAATCTTGATATAATAATATTTAATCAAAATAATTTTATTTAATCAAAACAAATAATTGAATACACATAAATACAAGAATAATTAAATAAAGATACAAAAATTAAACCCCCCTCCCAAGTATATACTATAGACAATTAAAATTTATTATTTATTATTATTTCAATACACACTTAATACACATTTAACACACATTCATTATTCCTAATACACAGATAAACTTCTTTTTTAGTCTAGATGAATTATATTCTCTAGATATATTCTTTTTTCGTTTTTATATATTATTTGTACAATTTTTATTTTTATATTTTATTTTATTTTATAATTTTTCCAATAATTGTTCTTGTAATTATTTATAAATAATCACTTATTATTTACATTATTCATCACACATGTATGTATATATATATATATATATGTGTATATATTTTTGCATTATAATTGTCCATTTGTATATTTCGCCATATATATATATATATATATAATATCAGAAATATAATTAATTTATGTTTTTACACATATTTATATTTATGTTTCGTTATGGAATTATCACTTTATGAGTTGGTGTAATAAGTATAGGTATTAGTTTAATTGATTTTTGATAGTTATTTAGTACCATCCTTTTATACATCATGTTTGATCGTTGTTCTTCTATGTACTCTTATTGGAATGAATAATGCTATTTATTTATTTTAGAACATTTTTTGAATAGCATTGATTAACATATACTAATGTTCTGTTTGTAGTAATTCTTTTTTGATTCTATGTATGACATGGGGGTTCCGGATTGATTCAGGGATTTGTCTGATGGACTAAATCTAGATGTTAATTCATGCCGTGTTGATGTGTTATGGCGTTGTCATAGTTACCCGCCGTTTATCATGATAAACTGCACGGTCACTAATGGACTGAGGGGCTTGACCCGCTCCGTTCTCATGTGTGAACCGCATCACTCCCATGGTTGACACGCATCGGTGTGCGTCAATAATGACGGCGCGATGCTGGTTACTTCAGTGGGAGTGGTTTTTCCCTGCCGCACATCATTGGTTACTTGCCTCCGTGTCCATAGGATTTAAACTCCAGCTGTCAGTGTAGTAGCACACCTCCTGACGAAGGTTGCGAAACGCGCGTCGAGGTGCTCGGTGTCCAGGTGTATCATTTCTTCCATCATGTCCTCTGCAGGTATAGTCCACTCATTGTAGTCGATATTTCTTCCCTTTCTTGTTTCAGTGCTTGTCTCTTTACTCACATCAGTGCATCATTGGCACTGGAGCGACTTGTGATTACAGCATTATTCATATCAGCTCTCTGGTGCTCTGATGCAGTTCGTGCACATAGACATACAGTGCTTTTCTATCCTTCCTTAAGGGTTCATGCTTTTCTGCATGAGGACTTGATACCATTACATTTACCATATTTACCATCTTTATCCATTATTATACACCTGGCATATATTTTATGTCATTTTAATTGTCTATAGTATATACTTGGGAGGGGGGTTTAATTTTTGTATCTTTATTTAATTATTCTTGTATTTATGTGTATTAAATTATTTGTTTTGATTAAATAAAATTATTTTGATTAAATATTATTATATCAAGATTTCTTCTTTGGTTTAAAGGAGGCAAGAAGTGTGTAGTGGTTGGGGAGAGGAGGTGTCTCAGAGCTGCCAGGAGGTATTTGATAGATGATGTAATCCTGTAGTTCACAGGAAGTCAGCCACACATTAGAAACTGACCACCAGTCTACATATGAGCACATGGTCTATTTGTTTAATGCAAACAACTCCTTTAAGTCTTTGCAGGGATGCAACTGTTTCCATTGGAGATTGCAATGTGCCCAGTAACTGTTTGGTTGGATTCACATGCGGCAGAATTTGTTGCAGAAAACGCATATCCATTCATCTGAATGGGATTGTTTCTGCAGCAGGTGCATATATTTTTGCAAATTCCATTCAAATAAATGGGACTGTTTTTCATTCGCAAAAAATGTTTGCAACAAAATATGACTCACTAATCAGAAAAAACTATTTTGAAACTGAATGCAACATGCTAAATGCATAGTGAAGCTTCTGACAATTGTTCTTTAATATAATTTATATTTACTTTGCCACATAAGTAACAATAATAGGAATATAGTGATTGTAAACTGCTCTCCAAAATTCAAGTTGAGCACTCATTACTGTGCCATTTGAACCTGTTCCATCCTATTAGAGATTTGCGCTGAATTGAACAGTATGTTTGAACCTGAAATTTATCTTATTTAGGTTGATTTGTAAATGTATGCCAAATTTACTGAGTAGCAATTAATGGTCAAGTGACCTGAACTTCAAATCCCTAAAAGCTTATCAAAAGTTTTTATGCTCATTATGTTTCTGTAAACTTTTTGTTAGTTCTGAATATTTTCAAGGGCCGTAACACATAGCCTTGCAACACTGTTCTAAATATTTCAATATTTCAACCAAATTAAAACCTTGTTGTCATAACACAGAAACTGTTGAATTACATGATTTTCATTATTTTACATCCTGTTTGTAAATAATCAGTCATGGATTTTTTTGCTATTTCTGCTGATACAGCATTTTTATTAGCTACATTATGTGGAAATGTGATATTTGTCCAAACTCATATTTATTGTTTCAATTGCAATTGGCATTTTACATGGAAACATCTTATATCTGAGACTGGCAGGTAGATACACACCCACACACACACGCACACACACACACACACACACACACACACACACACACACACACGCGCACACACACACACGTATGTATATCAAGCAATACAAAATATGTTTCATACGTACTGTACTTTGCAATAGTTATTTTGTTATGCTAGGCTTCAGAATTGAGGAGACCCACTACAGAATAATTTCAATATGTCCATGACCGAGGTCTGGAACATCCGAGGTCTTAGTGAGAGACTGAAAAAGTTGGCACTCTTGAACCTAATTTCTTGCCACCTTCCAGCAATAATTTGGCAAGGAAGACGGTACATCTTGTTATGTGTTGGTCAGAGTTTATTTTCTAATTTGTCAAATTTTTCTAGAGGTGTATGTTTCCTGATTGATAAAAAACAACAATTTGAATTCTATTCAAAGTCAATTGATAGGGAGGGCCGTTAAATATTTCTACATGGGAGAGTGTGTGGAACAGTTATAATAGCTAATATATACAGCTCTCTACTATACAAGCCGGAAGCTTTATATAAGCTAAATGAAAATTGGTGTGAGAAAAACTGCTGCCCTATATTGGCGTTAGGCAAAGCCGATTCTAGCTTTTCTGCTGCCTGAGGCAAAAATTGAAACGGTGCCCCCAGGTATTGATTGACAACCCTCGGCTGTTCTATATCACTTCCAGACTCCTCCATTGTCTTGTACTCCCCTGGTATGTACAGTACAGCGATAAAGCTGGGCAGAGCACACCTCGCTGCATGCCCATGGATAAATAGGCAATGGCGCATCCTAGAAAGTTGGAGGAGACTGGGAATGATGTAGAATAGCCTGGGGTTGTCAATAAAGCATGGAAAGGTGGGCTTGGAGTCAGGACTGTGTGACTCTTCAGGATAATAGCACCGGTCTGTGACCATTTAAAGAGTAATTAGCATGTAGTGTGCGCCGTATTAAAAGTAGATTTGATAGATTTTGCGGCATCTGAAAAAAACCCACAGAAGAATGTTTGGAAATGTTATCATGTATTACAGCATGGCTTTGGTACAAGTGGATAAAACTACCTGACAAGTTTCCATAAAATATACAATGAATTTAAACAATTCCATTTGCCCTGCAGATTTGTTATTATAAATATATCCTATATAATTACAGAACCAGAACCAAGCTCAGTACATTTATACAGCACCAGAACCAGGCTCAGTACATATATACAGAACCAGAACCAAGCCCAGTACATATATACAGTAACAGGTCCAAGCTCAGCACATAAATACAGCACCAGAACTAAGTACAGAACATATACAGCACCAGAACAAAGCTTAGTACATAAATACAGCACCATAACAAAGCTCAGTACATAAATAAAGCACAAGAACAAAGCTCAGTACATAAATACAGTACCAGAACCAAGCCCAGTACATATATACAAGGCCAGAACCGAGCTCAGTATATAAATACAGCAACAAAACAGAGCTCTGTACATAAATATGGTACCAGAATCAAGCTCAGCACATAAATACAGCATCAGATCCAAGCTCAGTACATAAATACAGTACTAGAACAAAGTCCAGTACATATATACGGCGCCTCTACCATGTTCAGCACAAATACAATTTTGAAAAAAAGAGATAATTTGCAGTTAGGTTAGTAGCTTCCAGTATTGCCTGGACAATGATAAGGATATGCCGGGAGTTGGTTTCCTCCAAAAAATATTGTACCATCTGTACAGATTATACAGTAAATACAGTAATAACTAGTCAGAGGCTAAATAAACATTTATATTCAGTGACTCACATGTGATTAGAGTCACTCTTTTCTTTTCTCCTCCATCCGGTCCAGACCACCAAGCAACTTACCCTGGTTACAACTCCTCTCTGCAGGGTTTGCCACTCAGATATCTTCACTTTTCCAACATATCTGCACCCCCTATGCTAACACAAAGTCCTCACAGTGAGCTCCAAAATATAACAGCACCCTATACTGAGTCCCTGAATGTACCTCCACAAACTGTGCCCGTGAATACAATTGTAACACACACTATGCTTCTGAATATTGTCCACTACACACTGTGACCCGGAGTGCCAGGTGGACCCTCAGAGACATTGTAGGCCACTTGAGCTTCTGTTCATGAGATCTCACACTTAGGGTACTTTCACACTTGCTGAAAGGCAGCCTTTTGCTGTTTGGCCAATAAATACAAAGCAAAACCGCACACATTTTTACCACAAATTTCTGTGATTTTTCATTGCATTTTTTTTTGGCTGCATGGCTTCTACACGGGAAACAAAACCTTTTTTTTCCCCTGTGGAACCATGTGGCCAAAAACCATATTGCAAAACCATAATTTGCTGCAAAAGTGCGCATGATTTTATTATGCGGTAATTGGCCATGCTGCAAAAAGATGGTGCCATTCTGCACATGTAAAAGTATCCTCAGGGTAGGGACAATTAGCGGATTTTCCTCAACAGATTTAATTGTGGAAAATCTGCAGCATATTACAGGAGCAGCAGAGTGGATGAGATTTGAACACATCTCATCCACACACAGTGGGAAAAATCAGCTGAGGAACCGTTCAGAAATTGGCTTGCAGTGCGTTTCTTTAATCCACGTCATGTCAATTTATGCTTCGAAATCGCGGCTCTTATTTTTTTTTCCCAATAAATTCAATGGTGAGATAAAACCTACAACAGATAGGCAAATGTTGTGATTTTTGCAGCAGAAATGCTACAATTCCGACGCAAAAATCGCCAATCAGAAAAATAGCCTTTTTGGGTTGAAAAATAATAAAAAGATTCATAGTTACCCCAAACTTTTGTCATAGCGACGCGATCCTCTGCTCTGAGTGAAGCTCGGCCTCCTGGGATTATGTTTCATTTCAAGTGACTGCTGCAGCCAAAGGCTGCAGCAGTCAGATGGGCTACAGCATCAACCCAGGAGGCTGGGCTGTACTCAGAGAAGAGGGAATACGATAGTAAGTATCAACTATTTTATTTTCCTGCAGTATTTCCACAGTGGAGATTCCGCCTGAAAAAATGCACCACAATTTGGTACAGTTTATCAGGTGGAATTCCCTGCAGTTTTCAGGACTGATGCATCGTGTACTTTTATGCAGCGTATCCACCCTTTGTGTCCTTACCCTCACTCTGTAAGCATGTCTGCTCACAAATCAATAATCTGCCAACAAATTAAAAATCAGTCTTGAGCGGTAGGGCAACTTTTATGGTTTGTGCTAAACACTTACAGCCTGTGGATGCAGCATGTACCCTTTGTAGTTCGTGTACTGCACCTTGAGAATTACTGGTTTAATGCAAAGAATCAGATCATCTAAAAAATTGTCCAGTACAACACGTAGTACATGTAGTTTTACCACAAATCAGTGCGGTTTTCAAATGAATGTTAATGTCTGCAAAAGAATGCATGGACATTAACAATCATTTGAAAACTGTGCTGACTTGTGGGAATGCAGCATGTTGGTGCGGTTTGCAGCTGTATCATTGTAAGACAGCAGCCACTATATGTGCCTGTACCCTAATGCCTCCATATACTGTACCAGTGAAATAAATACAACTATAGTGTTCTGCATTCATGCACACATATATACACTTTATATACATGTACATATCACACACACTGTTTTTTATACACACATCATATAACAGACACACACTAATATGCACATTACATACACACATCATATACACACATATAAGCACATTAAATACATATAAAGCACACATTGTAAACACACACAAACACACTTTATTTAAATGCATATATATCACACACACACACACACACACACACACACACACTAATATGCACATTTCATGCACACATCATATACACAAATATAGGCAGTGTCGGACTGGAGTACCTTGGGCCCGTTAAAGGAAATAATTCTTGGCACCAACCCATCAGCTATATAGAAATAATGCAACCACTTTTAATTGTGTATCAAAACTCCCATTAAACAGAATGGAGAGAGCTGCGCGCATGCACGAACCTCTCTCCACTGGTTTCCGCCTGGATTCTGTGTTCATTTCTAGATATAGGTTCGGGTCTCAGAGCTGGGGCCCGCATCTATCAGACTATTTTGGCATTTCCTGTGGATAAGCCATAAATGACTAAGGGAAAACTTCTTTAATACAATACAGTGAAATCCAGTAACACACCGGTGACGTCTTCTCAGATTGGAGTCGCTCACTATTCCTTTTTTTCTTCTTCTGGCCCAGATTGCCCTGATGCCTTCTCTACACAAACATCTTTGGCTTCTCGCTTTTCTACCACCTCCCCACCCTCTACAAAAACGTCACCATTTATAGTGCCCAAAATTGAAATAATGCCCCCTCGGTGCCACACACTATAATAGCACCCCCATTCGGCTCCACACAGTAATAGTGCCACACACAGCTCCCGCTGGTAGATAGTGCCACACACAACCACTTCTTGTAAATAGTGGCACAAAGTACCCCCAATGTACCATGCAGCCCCCCACTGTAGATAGTGCTACATAGCCTCCCACTGTAGACAGCGCCACACAGCCCTCCCCTGTGGACAGTGTCACTCAGTCCCCCCTTGTACATAGTACCACAGAGCCCCGCTTGTACATAGTGCTACACAGTCCCCCACTGTATATAGTGCCACACAGCCCCCACTGTAGGTAGTAACACACAGCCCCCCTGTAGACAGTGCCACACAATTTTCACTTGTACATAGTGCTACTAAGCCCCCCACGGAATATATTGCCACACAACCCCCCTGTAGACAGTGCCACACATCCCCCCTTGTACATAGTGCTACACAGCCCCCCACTATATATAGTGCCACATAGCACCCCCTGTAGACAGTGCTACACAGCCCCGCTAGCACAAAAAAAAATAAGGACACGAGATGTGTCAGAAACGCGTAGGCACATTCCAACAAGGAAAACTTTGATTCTTTACCCATCACTCATCCTGGTACTCTCCACATCGCAGAACTATTCTATTTAGTTCTTTTTACTGTTACATCAATAAAATTGGAACAGGAGTTCCTTTTTACTTTCACCCAGCGCTGGATTGTGGTTCACTTTTTTCTCCTGTTGTTTGCCGCTGCCCGTGCGGGAATTCGGGCGCTGTCTGTTCCCAGACACAACGAATGGTGAGCTGGAGGTCCTCCTCCCCCCCTCTTCCCCACTTACAATATCTTGTAAAAAAAAATTCTACTTACCTGGCCCCATCCCCTTGACGAATGGAGCTGCTCCACAACCTCGGGACGCCAACAGCGTGATGCAATGACATCATCATGCCGTCTGTGCACGGATTCTTACCAGTGCCTTATAGGCTGCAGGCCTAAAGTGGCCTACAGCCTATAGTATTCAATGGTATCTGCATCCTGGGGACGCAGATACAATTGAATGTGGTAGTTGCTATCACCGGGGCCTTCCGATGCTAGCAACGCCACCGGGCATACATGTTATGTGCCAGGTGGGCCTGCCTACAAAAGTAAGCCGCGGTGCAGGGAGACAATGTCTCTCTGCTCTGCTGCCGGAAAAAAGCAGCTCGCATATAAGCACATTATACACATGTAAATCACACATTGTAAACACACACACACACACACACGCACATACACTTACTTTTTATGTAGGATTGTTGCAGAGTTGTAGAGGGAAAGGTTCAGCAGCTTGATGGGATGAAAGTCTCTACTCCAGCACTTCTCCTGCTTACAGCCTGACACTGTGCATGCAGACACTCTCCCCCACCCCCTCCATTACACCCTGACTGCCAAGAAGTATCATATTACAGTAGGAGCAGAAGTTTGTGCAAAGAGTAGGGAAGGAGGGCTGGAGGTGAGCTTTTACGGTAGCATGGGACATTTTATTAAGGTAGCAGCACAGACTACAGCTGTACGGGGAGTCGAACAGCAATTCTTAGCTGCAGTGCCACCCCCTTAGAAATGCTGGGCCCTTTCGCCTGAGGCAGATGCGGCCTTGGCGGTAGGAGAGTATAATTGTAAAGGATCTGCCAGACACAACTTCTGTGTCGACGCCCATAGGTAATCAGTCTGCACCTGTTTCTATGTTTTTTTGGGGGGGGAAGGGGGCAAAACATATGTCTTAGAGCTAGTGCACCGATCTTTTAAGACCTTAGCAATGCCCCTAGCTGCTAGTGCCAACCACATTGCCACTAGACATTCTGATTGGTGGTGAAGGTACAGGGTCTGGCACGACATAAACTGCCCAGAAGTTGCAATTTTTCCTGCAGTTTGCGAGTTATGTAATGTCAGGGTAGGGAGACAGATAAGTGAGCCCTAATCTACCCACCACTCAGTCGCTGCCTACTTGCAATGACCCACCCTAGGCAACGGGGTACAACTGGGCGACGGTCCCTACACTCAATAGGTGCACGACAGACAAACAGACAAGGGTACAAGAAGCCAGGGAAATGGGGAAGTTGCCCACGGGGACACCGTGAGCAACAAGCGAAGTGAACGAGCCGAGTCAAACCAGGAGATGAGCGAGGTACAAAAACGCAGAGCAGAAGAGTGGTCAGTAAAGCCAAGGTCAATCACATGCAGAGGATCAGTAGTTCAAGAAGCTGCAGCAGGGCAAGGAAACCAGCAGAGAAGAATCACAAGCAAAGGAGGAACAGGAAAGGCAGGTATAAATAGACAGAGGGCAGGAGCTAGCTCCGTCTGGCCAGGCTGTGATAGGCTCTCCCACTCCTCAGCCTGCCATCCTGGGTGGTGGAAGATGGAGTCAGTCTCACAGACATAGAAGCAGGTGCAGACTGATTACCTATGGGCGTCGACACAGAAGTTGTGTCTGGCAGATCCTTTACAATAATACTGTCATAGACCCTTAATTGGATAGATGGAAAACATTTGGGGTATTTAAATATCATAATTCTTCAGTCTCTAGAAAAACATCCATTTTTGTTAAATGATGTATGGAGGGTATATAATCATCCAATTAAACAATATTTTTGCTATTTAAAATCTTGTAACACATTCTCTCGTATAGATATGGCTCTAGTCGATAACACTTGTATGTGAATGATTTAAAAAGTAGAATATACAGCTAGGGAGATTTCAGATCATGCAAGATTGTGGAAAGCATTGGGCCTTCCTAAAAAAATTGAGCTATGCTCATACAGAAATATATAGGAGATATCTTTGTTTGTATTTTCCACAAGAAGTAAGATATATGGCGTCACTCACGGTTTAAAGATCCTCCGGAGCCGTCTGAACAGCCAGCGTTTGTGCCGCTATAGTACATACACAGCATGTGTCCAGAAATCTAGGCCGCGGCTGTATAGTAGGCAGTCGATCATACGGTGGCTCCCTCCAAAGCAGATGCCTAAGATTTGTCCGGTTCGCCACACGATCAGGAGGGACAGTCGGTCACCTGATGCCTATAACAGGGGGGTTTGCGAGCTGGCTAGTAAGGGAGCAATGTTCAGCAGTGGCGTAGGCCGTGATATCTTGGCCTTATTAGAACGCCGTTTTGTTTCGGTGTTAATGCATTAATAAGCACCGGAAAGTGTGCCGAAGTATCTGCGCTACACATTCTTTATGCAGTAGGGCTATTTGAAGCCCGTTAAAAGGCAGATTGCTTCAGAATTACTCTGACCTGACAGGAGCACTTCCTCTATGCGGCCATCTCGTTCAACGTGCTAGCCACGCCCCACCTAATCTTTATTTTGACACAATTTATATATGTATGTTTATTTGTTCTTTTCTATTCAATAAAAACAAGTTTTGAGTAAAGAAGCACAACATGAAGATGCTTTGAACTATATATTTTGAACACTACCTCTATATTTCCAGGGATAGATTAACACCTTCACCAGGCAAATATGATAATGCATAAAGGCCCTGTCATATTAGGCTGAAAACTTGACCTGCCGAATACCTGAACTTCTAGACAAAATATTTAAAATTGGTTGTCTCACAAAAAAATAAATAATCACCTGTCCACAGGATATCACATACCAATCAAATGTATGATCACTGTGGGTCTCCCATTGATCTCGAGAACAAGGCTCCCGTGCCCCTCATTTAAATGGAGCTGTGGATATGTGAGCACAGTACCGCTCCATTCATTTTCTATGGTACCTGAAGGAGATAGCTGAGCTCTGGACTCGGCTATTTCCATCAGTCTTATAGAGAATGAGTGCGTATCCACCACTCCATTAAAATGGGTGACACAGGACACTTGTTCTTGTGAGCGCTGGGTTTTCCAGAAGTCAGACCCGCAGCAATCATACATTTATCACCTATCATGTCTGTAGGTGATAAATTAATTTTGTGGGACAACCCTTAAACACTCAAAAGTTTTAACACACAACAGTTTTATATACCATCAAAGAACATAATAACCCAATCCTTTTCCCAGTTAGTACATGCTCAAAGGTCTTCTAGTCCATTGTTTCTTTTTTGTTCGTCTTCCTACTTTATCTAGTTGACAAGGTTGAAAAAAAGACACAAGTCCATCAAGTCAAACCCATAATCGCACCGTGTCAATCCAGAGGAAGGCAAAACCTCCATGAGATTTGCAATAGAAGACATGGCAGAACCTTGGATAGAAGACATGGCAGAACCTTGACTTGGCAGATGCTTGACTTGGCAGATGCTTGACTTGACAGACGCTTGACTTGGCTGACACTTGACACAGAAATAGCAAATACGTCTGGGCCTATGGGACAGCACATGGTGAACTTGACTCCGACACTATACTTCGCACTGGAACTTAAACACAATTACTGGATACGGTATACGGAATACAGGAAACAGGATGCGGGAAAACAGGATACAGCATACAGCAAAGGAACCACTTGCAGAACAAACATGGGAAGATACAACAATGTTCAAGCAAGGAGGAAGAGGGCAGAGTCCTTTTTATAGTCCAGGGTGCATTTGGGATTGGGTAGGGACAATTTTACTGGTGCGCCACTAGCCCTTTAAGGCCGGGAACAAGCGCGTACGTGCACCCTAAAGGAAGCAGAGGAGTGCTGCAGCCACATGTGCCACCGTCTCTGGGGAGGGAGATGCTGGCAAGCTCCGAGTGTCCTGCCGTCGCGGCTGCTGGTGGTCAACGACCGCAGGCATAACACACATGTCCCATTTGGCTATATAATGCTGTGTTTACATAACACAGCTGTTCCATTGGTTCTACAATACTAGCAAAATAATATAAAATGCAAACATTAAAAAAATTATGAATAAATAAAGGCGCAACATGTACTGCAGTCTATACAAATGTACAGACTTAGTGCTACAAAACAATCAGTTAAGTGCCCTAATGAAAGATTACATTAGAAATTATTGTGAGATCCTAATTTGTTTAATGGAGAACAGAATTCATTAGCAACAATAGAAGAGCTTAAGCTTTGCTTATGGCTGCAAAATAAAGAAGCCAACATGTCTGACTCTACGTTATGAGTCACACTGCAATAAGCTGCCATAAATGCAATAGTATACAATGCATAAACAAGTGTTTGTGCCACCTATTACTTTGCAAAAAGAAATCTCATTTTTATTGCCCTAGGAAAGGTGCTATTCATATAATATTGTTTTCACAAGCAGGTTTATCTCTTAATCCCTTCAGGACCAAGCCTGTTTGGCCTTGAGGACTAAGTTTATTTTTTCAAATCTGACGTGTCAATTTATGTGGTAATAACTTTGGAATGCTTTTATCTATCCAAGAGATTCTGAGATTATTTTCTCATGACAAATTGTACTTTATGTTAGTGGAAAAATGTGGTCAATAAATTCAGTATTTATTTGTGAAATAAAACAATATTTGGAGAAAATTTGCAAAAATTTGCATTTTTCTAAATATAAATATATCTGTTTGCAAAGCAGATAGTAATACCACACAAACTAATCTACATTTCCCATATCTCTACTTTATCTTTGCATCATTTTTTGAACATTCTTTTATTTTTCTAGGATGTTACAAGGCTTAGAACTTAGCAGCAATTTCTCAAATTTTCAAGGCAAATTTCAAAAGGCTATTTTTCAAGGACCAGTTCAGTTCTGAACTGGCTTTGAGGGCCTTATATATTAGATAGACCCCATAAATGACCACATTTTAAAAACTGCAGCCCTCAAAGTATTCAAAACAGCATTCAATAAGTTTATTAACCCTTTAGGAGTTCCACAGGAATTAAAGCAAATGTCTTTTTTTTTTGTCTAAATTAAGTTGTAATAATTTTTTTCTGTTACACAGAACGTTTTACCGGAGAAACACAACTCAATATTTAGTGCCCATATTCTGCAGTTTTTAGAAATATCCCACATCTGGCCCTAGTGTGCTAATGGACTGAAACACAGGCCTCTGAAGCAAAAAGTACCTAGTGGATTTTGGGGCCTCCTTTTTTTAAAAATATATTTTAGGCACCATGTCAGGTTTGAAAAGGTCTTTTGATGACAAAACAGTGAAACCCCCCCCAAAAGTGAAACACGTTTTGGAAACTACACCCCTAAAGGAATGTATCTAGGGGTATAGTTAGCATCTGGACCCCACATGTCTTTTGCTGTATTTATTGGAGTTAGTCTGTAAAAATGAAAATGAAATTTTTTACAAGGACTAAAGAATAAAAAGCACCCTAAAATTTGTAAAGCAATTCCTCACGATTACAGAAATACCCCATACGTGGTAATAAACTCGGCAGGACTCAGAATGGAAGGAGTGCTATTTGGATTTTGGAGCACAAATTTTGCTGAAATGGTTTTCGGGTGCCATGTCGCATTTGCAACGCCCTGGAAGGACCAAAACAGTGGAAACCCCCAAAAGTGACCCAATTTTGGAAACTACACCCCTCAAGGAATTTTTATAGGGGTATAGTTAGCATTTTGACCCCACAGGCTTTTTGCTAAATTTAGTGGAATTAGGCTGGTAAAATTAAAATCAAAATTTTTTGTGAAAAAAACATAAACATTTTTAATTTTACAAGGAAAAGAGGAGATAAAGAACCCCAACGTTTGTAAAGTAATTTCTCCCGATTACGTCAATATGCCATATGTGGTAATAAACTGATGTTTGGACCCATAGCAGGGCTTAGAAGGGAGGGAGCGCTATTTGGCTTTTGAAGCTCAAATTTAGCTGGAACGTTTTTCGGATATCATGTCGCATTTGCAAAGCCCCTGTGGGACCAAAACAGTGGAAACACACCAAAAGTGACCCCATTTGGGAAATTACACCCCTCAAGGAATCTATCTAGGGGTATAGTGAGCATTTAGACCTCTGAAGTCTTTTGCAGAATTTATTCGAATCAGGCCGTGAAAATGAATATCAAATTTTTTCCGCTACATTGTTGAATGTTTTAATTTTCACAAAGGATAAAGGACAAAAAAGTACTCCAACATTTGTAATGCAATTTCCCCTGAGTACGGCTATACCCCACATATGGTCATAAATGTTTTTTCATTAGAAATTCATTAAACCTTTCAAGACTGATCCATTTTTTGCTTTTACATTTTCGTTTTTCCCTCCCAGCTCTCCAAGAGCCCCAACTTTTTTATTTTTCCGTCAATAGAGCGGTGTGAGGGCTTATTTTTTTGCGGGAGGAGTTGTAGTTTCTATTGACACCATTTAAAGTATCATTTAATGTACTGGGAAACTGAAAATAAAATTCTTCGCAGGCTGAAGTTGGGAAAAAGTGTAATTCCTCCATTGTTTTTTGGGTTTAGTTTTTATGACTTTCACCGTGCGGTGAAACCAACAACTTAAAGTTTTTTCTGCAAATCAATCTGATTACGGTGGTACCAAATTTATATTGTTTTTTTTTTATTTTACTACTTTTACAAAGTAAAAACTATTTGTTGAATAAAAACGTTTTTTGGTTCACCACATTCCGAGAGCCATATCATGTTTTATTTGTTGGTCGATTGAGGGGTGTGAGGGCTTACTTTTTTGTGGGACGAGCTGTAGTTTTTGTTGGTACCATTTTTTGGTACATACAAGTTTTTGATCACTTTTTATTAATTTATTTTTAGAGCTATGGTTGCCAAAAAACAGTGCTTTTGGCATTTTAAATTCTTTATTTTTTTACGGCGTTCACGGTGCAAACTAAATAATGGTATATTGTAATAGATCAGACTTTTACAGACGCAGCAATACCAGTTTTGTTTATTTTTTTATTTTTTACATTACTTTAGAGGAAAAATGGGAAAATGTGGTTTTTCTTTACTTCAAATGTTTATTTCATTTTTTTATGTTTATTTATTTCAATAACAACTTTATTTACTTCCTGTTTTACACATTTTATTAATCCCTCTAGAGGACTTGAACCAGCAATCAATAGATCAGTTGTACAATACACTGCAGTACTAGTGTATTGCAGTATATTGTCATTTTTACAGGCTTCTGTAACAGCGCAATCGCTGTTCCTGTCCGTTAGTCCCGGGTGTCAGCTGTAATACACAGCTGACCCTCGCAGAATTTGGCCCAGGCTCAGCGGGTGAGCCTGCTCCATACATCACTCCCGCACCATGACATGCTATTAAGTTGTGGTGTGCAAAGGGGTTAATGCACAGCGGATGGTGCAAAGTGAAAATTAAAATTTTCCACTGATATGCCATTTTAGTGCACAATATGTTGTGCCCAGTTTGTGCCACTAAAGACAAATACCTCATAAAATATTAATCCGGTTCTCCCGGGTATGGCAATGCCATATCTGTGGACGCAAACTGCTGTTTGGACACTCTATAGGGCTCAGATGAGAGGGAGCGCCATTTTGATTTTGGAGTGCAGATTTTGCTTGGCAGTAGTTCTGTTTGGGGTTTTGTTGGTATTGCAGTTTATAATTTGGGGGCATATGTAATCTGTGCGGAATACATCAGGGCATAATAAGAGGGTATAATAATGAGGTAAATAAATAATAATTCATAGATGTGTGGCCAGTGTCACACTGATAAATGGTGCCCAATCTTATTCGATTTTGGAACGCTCTGCACATTTTGCATCGCTGTATTGTGAGAGCCATAACTTTTTAATTTTTTTTGCGCTGGAGCTGTGTGAGGGCTTATTTGTTGCAATGTGTAGTTTTCATTGGTATCATTTTGGGGTACATGTGATTTTTTGATCACTTTTTATTCCATTTTTTTGGCAAGCAAGGTGATCAAAAACAATCAGTTCTGACAATGTTTTTTATTCAGTTTTTTTTTACTGCGCTCACCCTGTACTATAAAGGACAATATTACATTATTCTGTGAGTCAATACGATTACGGTGATACTATATGTACAGATGTAGCTGTCTTTATCTTGACTTTTAACAGATTAAATAAACAGTGGCAAGATCCTTTATCTTGACATTTTCAATGACTTTTCAATGGCTTTTGTTGTGTGATATCACGCTGCAGCGTTCCAAATTAATTTGCACATTGGATTTAAGTGTCATAAACATTTAATTATTAGTTTTTCAATTAAACTCACTTTGGATATTTCAAGAAAACGTAAGCGTGATCATCGTACTGTGATAAGATTTGTGGCTGATTCAGAGCACAGACGGGTTCGTTCAGATAAAGGCATAATGAGGAAGGTTTCTGCCAGACAAATTAATAGGATTAGGAGAGCAGCTGCTAAAATGCCATTGCAAAGCAACAAACAGGTATTTGAAGCCGCTGATGCCTCTGGAGTCCCGCGAACCTCAAGGTGTAGAATCCTCCAGAGGTTTGCAAGTGAGCATAAAGCTATTATTCGGCCACCCCTAAACAATGCTCACAAGCAGAAACGGTTGCAGTGGGCTCAGAAATACATGAAGACTCATTTTCAAACCGTGTTGTTTACTGATGAGTGCCATGCAACCCTGGATGGTCCAGATGGATGGAGTAGTGGATGGTTGGTGAATGGCCACCATGTCCCAACAAGGCTGCGACGTCAGCAAGGAGGTGGCTGAGTCATGTTTTGGGCTGGAATCATGGGGAGAGAGTTGGTAGGCCCCTTTAGGGTTCTTGACGGTGTCAAAATGACCTCTGCAAAGTACGTAGAGTTTATGACTGACCACTTTCTTCCCTGGTACAAAAAGAAGAACCGTGCCTTCCGTAGCAAAATTATCTTCATGCATGACAATGCACCATCTCATGCTGCAAAGAATACCTCTGTGTCATTAGCTGCTATGGGCATAAAAAGAAAGAAACTCATGGTGTGGCCCCCATGTTCCCCTGACCGCAACCCTATTGAGAACCTTTGGAGCATCCACAAGCAAAATATCTATGAGGGTGGGAGGCAGTTCACATCAAAACAGAAGCTCTGGGAGGCTATTCTGACATCCTGCAAAGATATTCAAGCAGAAACTGTCCAAATACTCACAAATTCAATGGATGCAAGAATTGTGAAGGTGATATCAAAGAAGGGGTCCTATGTTAACATGTAACTTGGCCTGTTAAGTTTTTTTTTTATTGAAAGAGCTTTTGATTTCTGTAAATATGACCTCCTGATGCTGCAAATTCAACAAATTACCATTTTAGTTCTCTTTACAACCTTTAAAATGTTTTGATCTCTGTTGTGCATAATAATTTGAAACAGTGCATTTTGAGTTTTTTACTTCTAAAAAAAATCTGTTATCATTAGGAGATTTGTTCAATAAAATTTGCATTATACTCCAACGGTTGATGGCTTGAAGATTATACTGACTGTCAATTGCATCGACTATTTAGGAAAATCAGCGAAAAATAACATTTGCCTAATAATTTGGAACGTGGTGTAAAGGGGTTGTCCAGTTATTTATCTGTAGAATAGGAAATCCTGCACTTTTCAAAGGGCCTGTTCACATCACCGTTCGCTTTCCATTCCGGGGTTCCGTCGGAGGTTTCCGTCGGGTGAACCCCGCAACGGAAAGTGAAATTGAAACCACAGCTTCCATTTCAGTCCCCATTGATAGCAATGGTGACGGAAACATCGCTAATGGTTTCCGTTCGTCAAAATTCCGGCAGGTTTCCGGTTTTCCAACGGAATCAATAGCGCAGTCGACTCCACTATTGATTCCGGTGTTAAAACGGAAACCTGCCGGAATGGTGACGAACGGAAACCATTAGCAATGTTTCCGCCACCATTGATATCAATGGTGACGGAAACGGAAGCTGTGGTTTCAGTTTGACTTTCCGTTGCGGGGTTCACCCGACGGAAACCTCCGATGGAAGCCCGGAACGGAAAGCCAATGCTGATGTGAACAGGCCCTAATATACACATTGAAATTCTGCTCAGATTTCTGTTTTATATAAGTTCAGTTGCCTCTGTCTAAAAAAAAAAAAAAATTGTATATCCCACATATTAGTCTAGACATGGCATCAGTCATGGTCATGTGACCAACCACCCACACATAACGTGACAACTGCCATTCAGGTAACACTGTCCAGGTAACTAATAGCTTAACACTTTGTTACTGAGGAGTATAAAGTATTTCTACAGCAATATCTCATCATTATGTCAGTCAAGATTTGTACAGGAAAAGCTCTTATATTCTTTATTCTTCTTCCTTTTTCCTCTATGTGTGTTTTTAAAAAAAATAGTTTTAACATGTCAACATCGCCTAGAGACAGGCAGCCATTTTATACAAGTAAATGCACACTCCGTGAAGTAGTTGTTCATCATTATTCCACCATTAGTCCTATTCACTTAGCCCATGGATGTGTCTCCTACGTTGATCCAGCACATATATGTAATCTAAGCCTGTTGTTTACTGACTGCTATATGTGTGTGCACGTGTGTATTGTGTGTGGAGTTGTCACATGACTGTGGCCATGCTTAGTCATGTTCAGTTAGCTCATGGGGATGCTACACAGATCTAATCTGTGGGACATATTAGATTACTGTAAAGAGTCGTGCTGACTACATTGTTATAAGAAAGGACCACCACTTAAACCCCTTAACGACATCCAACGTACTAGTACGTTGTTGTCGTTAAGGACTTAACGCAACACAACGTACTGATACGTTGTTTTGCTGATGCCCACACCATCGCCGCTGGGTGTATATTACAGCTGACACCCTGCTGCATGGCCGGAGCTAGTGTCCTATCCGCCCGATTAACCCCTTAGATGCAGTGTTCAAAAGGGAGCGCTGCATCTATGATGTTGCCTAGCAGATCTGAACCCCACAATGCTAATCACAGGGTTCCAATGGCTGTTCTGGCAGACCGGAGAGCTAACAATGGCCTCCTGTCTGCTATGTACGGAAGCCTGCTAGGTCCCGCCCGGAGGCTGGGCCTAATAGGCTTCCGGCTGCAAAAGAAAGATGGCGCAGGCTCAAATGTTGAACGTGCGACATCAGCCGCCGATGTCAGCTGTATGTTACAGCTGACACCGTCCTGTAATGACAGGGAATGGAGCTAGCTACAATCCCTGCCATTAATCCCTTAGATGTCATGATCAAAAGCGATCGCGGCATCTTAGTGGTTTGTAGCAATCGGCATTGACATGATGTGATTGTGAGGATGACTAACACAACTATGGCAACTAGAGGCCTAACAATGGGCTCCTGGTCTGCCACATATGATAGCCTATTAGGCCCTGTCCAGTGATGGGACTTAAGAGGCTTGCTGTCAGTGAATTACTGACAGCTCTAATGCATTGCACAAGGTGGGTAGTGCAATGCATTAGAGTAAAGATCAGAGGTGCTGGTCTTCAAGTCCCCCAGTGGGACAAAAAACATTTTTGAATAAAAGTGTAAAAAGAAACGTTTCAACTTAATAAAAACAAACACTGCCTTTTTTTCTATAATAAGTCTTTTATAAAAAGAAAAAAAAGAAAATGTAAAAAAAAAGTACACATATTTGATATTTCCGTATCCATAACAACCCAAACTACAGTATAAAACTATAATGTGCATTTTTTTGCCGTACCAGGGAGAACCCGTTTAAAATTTTATGAGGTATTTGTTTTCGGTGGCACAAACTGGGCACAACATATTGTGCACTAAAATGGCATATCAGTGGAAAATTGCAATTTTCACTTTGCACTATTGGCTGTGCATTAATTTCTAATGAAAAAACACATCGGATCAAAATGCTCACTACACCCCTTAAAATGCCTTAAGGGTGTAGTTTCCAAAATAGGGGTCACTACTCGGGGGTTTGTATTACTATTTGGGGTGCTTTTTTTTTTTATTCCTAATTGAAAATGTCCACAATTTTTCAGAAAAAAATTGCATTTTCAATATATCAGCATAATTCCACTAAATTCAGCAAAAAGCCTGTGTGTTCAAAATGCTCACTATACCCCTTGATAAATTCCTTCATGAGTATAGTTTCCAAAATGGGGTCACTTTTGGGGGGTTTCCACTGATTTGGTCCGGCAGGGGTTTTGCAAATGTGACATGGCAGAAAAAAAGCATTCCAGCAAAATCTGCAATCCAAACAGCATTTTATGGCCACTTGTGGGATATTGCCGTATTCGGGAGAGATTGGTTTACAAATGTTAGAGTGCTTTTTGTCCTTTTAACCCTTGTAGAAATAAAAAAATATCAACCTTTTAGTGGAAAAAAATTTGATATTCATTTTTGGCCTAATTCCACTAAATTCCACAAAAAAACCTGTGGGGTCTAAATGCTCACTATACCCCTTGATATATTCCTTGAGGGCTTTAGTTTCCCAGATGGGGAAACTTTTGGGGGGTTTTCCACTGTTTTGGTCCCTCAGGGGCTTTGCAAATGCAACATGGCACCCGAAAACCATTCCAGCAAAACTTGAGCTCCGAAAGCCAAATGGTGCTTCTTCCCTTCTGAGCCCTGCCGTGTGTCCAAACAACAGTTTATTACCACATGTGGGGTATTGTTGTAATAGTGAGAAATCGCACTTCAAATGTTGTGGTGGTTTTTCTCCTTTATGCCTTGTAAATATTAAAGATTTTTATTCACAAAAAATTAGGTTTTCATTTTCACATCCTAATTCCACTAAATTCAGCAAAAAAAAACTGTGCGGTTAAAATGCTCACTATAACCCTTGATAAATTCCTGTGAAACACCAAAAGGGTTAAGAAACTTTCTAAATGCTGTTCCAAATACTTTGAGGGGTGCAGTTTTTTTTAAAATGGAGTGCTTTATAGGGGCATTCTAATATATAAGGCCCTCAAAGCCACTTCAGAACTGAACTGGACCCTTTAAAAATAGCGTTTTGACATTTTCTTGAAAATGTGAGAAATTGCTGCTAACGTTCTAAGCCTTGGAACGTCCTGGAAAAATAAAAGAATGTTCAAAAAACAATGCCAACATAAAGTAGACATATGGGTAATGTGAACTAGTAACTATTTTTTGTGGTATTACTATCTGTTTTACAAGTAGATATATTTAAATTTAGAAAAATGTAAAACTTTGCAAATTTTCTCAAAATGTTGGTATTTTTCACAAATAAACACTGAATGTATCGACCAAATTTTACCACTAACTTAAAGTACAATGTGTCACGAGAAAACAATCTCAGAATCACTTGAAAAAAATAAGCACATTCCAAAGTTATTATCACATAAAGTGACACATGTCAGATTTGAAAAAAATGGCCTGCTCCATTAGGCGAAAACAGGCTGTGTCCTTAAGGGGTTAAAGGAAATATGTTGAACTTGATGTCTATGAAAGAATAAAGTAACGTTAAAACCAAGCACACCATTGTTTTTCTTGTGAAATTCTCGATAAGTTTGATGTGTCACATGACCCTCTTCCCATTGAAAAAAACGAAAGTTGGATACAAAATGTCCGACTTCAAAATGGCTGCCATGGTCAACACCCAGCTTGAAAAGTTTCCCCCTCCCATATACTAATGTGCCACAAACAGGAAGTTAATATCACCAATCATTCCCATTTTATTTAGGTGTATCCATATAAATGGCCCACCCTGTATATTACTTATTCGCATGTTGACTGGTTACCATCTTCAACTTCCTTTTACTGTAGTATGAAAGACTCCAACTTAGGGCCTGGTCACATCAGTTTTGCTTTTCTGTTCATGGGCATTTCGTCGGAGGAACCCATGAACAGAAAGGCAAACAGAAACCATAGCTTCTGTTTGCATTACCATTGATTTCAATAGTAATGCTTCTGTTGCAATGGTTTCCATTTGCTTCCTGTCCATAAGGTTTCCGTTCTTTTAGCAGAAACAATAGCATAGTCGACTATGCAATGGTAATGCAAACGGAAGCTTTCGTTTCCGTTTGCCTTTCTGTTCATGGGTTCCTCCGACGGAAAGCTACAACGGAACACATGAACAGAAACCGAATGCTGATTTGAACACAGCCTTATTTCTGACCATGGACAAGAAGAATGGTCTCCATCTCAGCCCTTCCAACACTGACAGTATTAAGTTCGTCAGTACATGTTAAATAAAAACAAGAGCTACTTTTTTCTCCTAAAATAAGTATTTTATTATAGGAAAAAAATGAAAACTTTAAAAAAAAGTATACATATTTGGTATCACCGCGTTCGTAACGACCCAAACTAATTTTCTCGCACGGTGAACACTGCAAAAAAAATCAATAAAAAAATGTCAGAATCACTATTTTTTTGTCACCACCCCTCACAAAATATAGAATAAAAAGTGATCTAAAAGTCGCATGTACCCCAAAATAGTACCAATAAAAACTACAACCCATCAAGCAAAAAAGCAGCCCTTTTTTCACTGAAAAATAAAAACGTTAGGGGCTCTTAGAATATGGTAACACAAAAAATTAATTATTTTATAAAAAAGTGATGTTATTGTGCTAACGCTGCAAAACATAAACAAAAATACATATGGTATCACCTTAATTGTATCGACCCGCAGAATAAAGTTAAATGTAATTTATAGTGCACGGTGAAAACTGTAAAAATAAAACAAAAAAAAAAACATTGGCAGAATTGCTGCTTTTTGGTCACCTGGCTTGCAAAAAATGTAATAAAAAGTGATCAAAAAATCGCATGTACCCCAACATGAAACCATTGAAAACGACAGATTGTCCTGCAATAAATAAGCCCTAACACAGCTTCGTTGGAGAATAAATTAAAAAGTTCTGGCCCTCAGAATGTAGCGATGCAAAATGTGCAGTGTTCCAAAAGCAGATAAGATCGGGCGCCATTTATCAGTGCGACACTGGTCATATATTTATGAATTATTATTAATATACCACATTATTATACCCTCGCATTATAACCTGATTTACTCCGCACAGCATACATTTGCGCCCGCATTATAAACTGAAATACCAGCAATACCCCAAACAGAACAAGTACCAAGCAAAATCTGCCCTACAAAAGCAAAATGGCGCTCCCTCACTTCTGTAGCCCCGATACCCCTGAAGACGCTACATCGTAGCGAAACATGTCGGGGGGGCTTCCTTCCTTGTTTTAAATACTTGTCCTGCTGACTCCTCTAATCTAATTGTGGGCTGAGTGCAACGTGCTGCAGCCGTTGACTCCAGGCTCCTTATACTCTGCACTGTGCCGATTTGTAGTCAGCATTGGACCTTGTTTTAACATCTATGTAGTTTGTTCTTGTTGCATAAACTTAATAAATATATTTTTTATTTTCTATTTTCAATCTTGTGAGTTGGAAAACAGGGCTTCTTTTGCCGGCAGGCAAATCATTTTTTCAATGTAAACATATGCCCACCAACTACAAGGGTCCTTCCTCTGTATATATCCCTCACTTCTGAGCACTGCAGTGTGCCCAAACAGCAGTTTTCCGTCCTTATATATGGCATCGCCATTTCCGGGAGAACCCGCTTAACGTTCTATGAGGTATTTGTCTTCAGTGGCACAAACTAGGCACAACATATTATGCACTAAAATGGCAAATCAATGGAAAAATTTTAATTTTCACTTTGCAGCATCCACTGTGCATTAACCCCTTTGTGCACTTTGACTTAATAGCACAGCATGGTGCAGAGGGTTGATGTATGGAGCACGCTCACGTGCTGAGCCTGCTCCATACCCTGCGGGTGTCAGCTGTGTATTACTGCTGATACCCGGGACTAATGCACAGGAACAGCGATCGCGCTATTACAGAAGCCTGTAAGAATAACAATATACTGGAATACATTAGTATTTCAGTTTATTGTACCAGCAATCCAATGATCGCTGGTTCAAGTCCCTTAAGGGGACTAATAAAATGTGTAATTAATTTAAATAAAGTTATTAGTAGTGAAAAAAACTAAATGTAAAAGTTAAAAAAATACTTTTTACCTTTTTTTGTTCTAAAGTAATGTAAAAAAAACGACACAAAATTGGTATCGCTGCATCCGTAAATGTCCGAACTATTACAATATACCCTTATTTAACTTGCATGGTGAACACCGTAAAAAATTAAATAAATAATTTAAAACTGCAAAATCGCTATTTTTTTGGTCACATTATCTCTAAAAAAGAATGTAATAAAAAGTGATCAAAAAGTTGCATGTACCAAAAAAATTGTGCAAATAAAAACTACAGCTCGTCCCGCAAAAAATAAGCCCTCATACCGCTCAATCGACGGAAAAATAAAAAAGTTACGTCTCTCAGAATGTGGTGAAACAAAACAATTTTTTATTTTAACAAATAGATTTCTCTTTGTAAAAGTAGTAAAATATAAAAAAGATATAAATTTGTTATCACCGTAATTGTATTGAGGCGCAGAATAAAATTACGTTTTCATTTTTACCACACGGTGAAACCCGTAAAAACAAAACCCCCAAAAAATTGAGGAATCACAGTTTTTTTCCAATTTCAGCCCGCAAATAATTGTTTTTCAGTTTCCCAGTACATTTTATGGTACTTTAAATTCTGTCAATAGAAATTACAACTCCTTCCGCAAGAAATAAACCCTCACTCCACTCTATTGATGGAAAAATAAAAACGTTATGGCTTTTGGAATGCGGAGAGTGAAAAAAAAAAAGTGAGAAAGCAAAAAAATGGATCAGCCCTGAAAGGGTTAATACATTTCGAATGAAAAACATTTATGACCACATGTGGGGTATAGCCGTACTTGGGAAAAATTGGTTAACAAATGTTTGGGTGCTTTTTCTCCTTTATTCCTTGTGAAAACGAAAAAATTAAACATTTTAGTGGAAAAATAATTGATATTCATTTTCGCGTCCTAATTCTAATATATACTGCAAAGACCTGTGGGGTCTAAATGCTTACTATACCCCTAGAAAAATTCTTTGAGGGGTGTTGTTTCCAAAATGGGGTTACTTTTTGGGGGTTGCCACAGTTTTGGTCCCTCCAGTGCGCTGCAAACGCGACATGGCACTGAAAACCATTCCAGCATAATCTGTACTCCAAAATCCAAATAGCGCTCCTTCCATTCTGCCATGGGTCCAATCAGCAGTTTATTACCACATATGGGGTATTGCTGTAATTAGGATAAATTGTTTTACAAATGTTGTGATTCTTTTTTTTTCCTTTATTCCTTGTAAAAATTTAAAATTTCTGTTTTTTCAGGAAAAAAGTAGATTTTCATTTTTACAGACTAATTCTAATGTATTTAGTAAAAAAAACTGTTTGATCAAAATGCTAACTATACCCCTAGATAAATTCCTTGAGATGTGTAGTTTCCAAAATGGGGTAACTTTTGTGGTGTTTCCACTGTTTTGACACCACAAGACCTCTTCAAACCTGACATGGTGCCTAAAATATATTCTAAAAAAAAAGGAGGCGCAAAAATTCACTAGGTACTTCTTTGCTTCTAAGGCCTGTGTTTCAGTCCATTAGCACACTAGGGCCACATGTGGAATATTTCTGAAAACTGCAGAATCTGTGCAATAAATATTGAGTTGCATTTCTTGGGTAAATCTTCTGTGGTACAATTTTTTTTTACTACAAATGAAATTTGTAAATTTCACCTCTACATTGCTTTCATTCCTGTGAAACGCCTAAGGGGTTAAAACACTTTCTGAATGCTGTTTTGAATACTTTGAGGGGTGCAGATTTCAAATGGGGTGATTTATGAGGACTTTCTAATATATAAGGCCCTCAAAGCCACTTCAGAACTGAACTGGTCCCTGAAAAAATAGTCTTTTAAAATTTTCTCTAAAATATGAGAAATTGCTGCTAAAGATCTAAGCCTTGTAACGTCCTAGAAAAATAAATAGAAGTTAAAAAAATGATGCAAACATAAAGTAGACATATGGGAAATGTTAACTAGTAACTATTTTGTGAGGTATTAGTATCTGTTTTACAAGCAGATACGTTTACATTTAGAAAAATGTTTCACTAACATAAAGTTCAATATGTCACAAGGAAACAATCTCAGAATTGCTTGGGTAGGTAAAAGACTTCCAAAGTTATTACCACATAAAGTAACACGTCAGATTTGAAGAAATCGTCTGTGTCCTGAAGGCCAAAAAGGCTGGGTCCTGAAGGGGTTAAGTTCCAGTTCTTTCTTGGTCTAACAATTTCTACAACTGATTGCCAGTATTTAAAATGCCTGATGGAGACAATTCATACAGTGTTAAAACTTGCCATTTTTACATAGCTCAGCTAATCAGCAGAACAGTGCAATGATTAGGTTCAAGGGCATACATTCAGTTGCTCATTCAGTTTCAATGGTTCCAGTTAAGGCTAGCCCTATTCCTCCTTCCTATGGGCTGTGTAAATCTGCACAATTCTCTCTCTATCAACAAACACTGCAAAGTTAGTTATAGCGCAGAGCAAAATAGTGACAATTCATCATGTCCGTATCCGTAAGTGCTAGACTTTCCTGTCTCAGGATGATGATATGTGTTATCATGAACAAGAATCGACAGGGGGCACCGTTTGGTTATTTTCTGGCTCCATGTAGTACAATGGTTAGGCTCACACTTTGTCACACAGTTTGTTGAACTGTTTACAACCTTTTTAAAAACTCTGAGTTACAATGGCCTGGAAAAGGAATTAATTTCTGAATAAGAATAACACTGCTAAAAGGGCAGCAACTTTCTCCAACACGCCATTACAATAAGCTTTCATTATATCTCTTAAAAACAAGTTAATGGTTCAAGAAAATACATGAATATTCAACATGACAATGCCCTTGGTGTTTTTTCTTTATACCATTTTTTGTATATTGCTCTAACTGAGCTTGCATATGCTGCTGAAAACACTATAGAGAGTTAGAGTCTGGACTCACTACTCTAAAGTATATTATATTCAACACCTGGCTCATGGTATTTCTAAAAAACAGAAACACCTTTAGCGTCCTGTTTACAACCAGAGAACTTCTGCATCTCACCCCTGTTGAGTGCAATGAGGAAAAAAGTTTAATTCTGCATATGTGGACTTAGAGCTTTTCCATATCCAACTCTTTCACCAAAAAAAGATTTCGAAAAGTATGTCAAGTAGAATTTTTTTAATTCAGTTCTCATAAGGACCTGATAGGCATAGGAAAGAATTTAACATTTATTTGTAAGGTTAGAAACCCCCAAGTTGCCAGGCAAAAATAAAATGCTAGCATAAGATACTGTACGCTGCTTTGACTGTTTTTTAGGCCTCACGCACACTGCAGTATTATGGCTCCGTGTTGTACTATATGGCGGCTTAATAGGGAATGTATAGATGTGCTTTAAATCTTTATTACATTTCTTTATGCCTTTGATTTCATAAGGAGGATTAGAAAGGTTTTCTTTTCTGTCAGATTCTGTATGTAACCGGCAGAAAAAAAATAATGTGAAATGCTCCATAGCATGCCCTATTACTGAGGTATTCTCACCTAAAAACATTGACCCACAATACAGTGGCACATGGAGTCCCTGCGGCTCCATAGTACTGCGTGCCATCGTACTGCCTCAATATGATGGTAAAAGCTGTATGTACACTGAAGAGGTATCGAATATATCTTTATAGATAATACCTACAGCTATAGGGAACTAAACTCTTTGTGTTAAAAGTTGATGCTATAATCACAGACAGACACTTCTGTGCTCCTCACAGCAATATTACCATGGCTTTTGTAAGGAGAAGGTGTACAGAAAAGTGAATTGCATGCTTACATAATCATTTTAAAATGCTTCAGGAGCAATTCAAAGCTTCTTTATTCCCAGAAATTCTCAATGGGGCTAAATTAATGCATTGCATATTGTATTGATTGAAGCTAATAAGTGCCTAAATGATTTGATGTGAAGCATGGAAATTATTAAGGCTTGCAGGAAAATAGCAGCTTGAAAGAAATATGCAGTTTCATTATGGTATGAATTTCACCAATCCACCTCCCTCCTAGGAATTTAACAAATAGGCCTAAGTGCACTTAGCTGTTCTTGACATCTGTTGAAATGATATCTGCCTGTGCTGGAGGAATCATGGGAATTGGTCTCGGGTAATGTTAGGATCAGTGAGCCACAGGAAACAGCTTTCCTGGCTGAAAAATCACACAAAATAAAAATTCTGTCTTAGCACTTCGAAGTCAAAGTATACTGAGAACCGATCCTCTAACTGAACCCACTCTGTAATCTAATGAGCCTGGCAACATCTTCACTAAGAGGTAAAACAAATCCAAAAAAATAACCTAAATCCAAAGGAATAAATTATAAATGCTGCTCCACACTCTGAAAATGCAAGTGTACATTTTATATATTGTATGACATTATATATTCTCATAATATTTCATCTCTCTTTGGTAAACAACTGAAATTGCTATATTACAAATTTGATGGGGGAGGGGGAGTGATATTCGGCATACTGTAGGCGTCTTTGATTCCACTATTCCCATAATTCTGGGAGTTAGCACATCAGTTAATCATTTTTTACAGTATCTGATAGCTTTCAAGCCCCTCTGCATAAAATATTAGAGGAACCTTCACAGAGATATATATGATAGATTTCAGTCATTTTACATTGACTTAGCTTCATGCTTCAGTAAGAATAGCTCTGTGCTTTCAGTATATATTCCATTTTATCTTTAAATGTATTATCATATGAAACTAAATTCCTACCTACCGTATTAACCAAAAAAATATGAAAATAACCAAAGTCGAATAGAATAAAAGGCATTCAAGTTAAACACTACTGTATGTTTAATTAGGGATATAGTCATTACTCCCTGTTTATAAGGTTCTACTGTATTAAAAGAGTGAAAACTCATAAATCAGTACGAACTGTATTAATGAATTAGCCCTTCAGCTCTGAACATCCTACCCTGGCCATATGACCACTAGGATGTATATGAAATATTTCACTATATGACAGTATTAAATCACTTTTATGTAATTAACAAAAATGAGATAAGAAGCCGCATAAAGCAGTGTGAAAAAATTATTGCAAGAAGTTATAACTTTTATTCATCCATTATGTACTATAATATTTTGGTCTAACTGAAGACTCATTAACAAATCCATAATGAATCATATACAGTAAACTTAATGTACAATACAAATCTGAATACTTGTAATAATAGTATACTTCAGAAATATATTAAATATGCCCACAATATTTAATGTACATGATAAAGCTGGAATTACATAACCCTTTAAAAACATTGATATTTTGGTTAACAAAATGGCTATAAGTGAATATATTTATGTGAAAAATAAATGAACAGCATGCATTTTGCAGCCAATTTTTGTTTTATTGCTTAATTATCTAAAACTAAAAAACGTTATAAATGTACTTGATTAAAAATCTTCTACAGTTTTGTGTATTCGTCTCTTATGCCGACTCAGGTTCCCGTTGCTCAATAGAAACCGGCTGCAAACAAATCCTGAGTGTAGTTCGATCCTGTAGTCATGTGTCACTAGCTTCCATCTGCCCCCTCTTCTTGCCAACCTACTATCTGTAAGGAAGTGGGGGAATAGAATGCAGTGGGACACGACTTCAGAATTAGACTGCACACAGAGTTTGTTTTTAGTTTATTTCCATAGTGTGTAGCAATTATAGTACACATACAATGCATTTGGAAAGTCTTTAGACCTTATATAGACAGGAGTGTGTCTTTACAAATCATGTCCAATCAAATGAATTTACCACAGGTGTACTCCAAATAAGGTGTAGGAACATTTTAAAGATGATCTAGAGAAATGGAAGGCCCCCAGAGCTAAATTTCAAGTGTCATAGCAAAGAGTCTGAATACTTATGTCCATGTGAAATTTGAGGTTTTAATTTTTAATAAATTTGCAAAAATGGCTAAAATTCTGTTTTCACTTTGTCTTTACTTTATTTTATTTCAGCACAAGGCCTCAACATAACTAAATGTGAGTGAAAGGGTCTGAAGACTTTACGAATTCACTGTAGGTCTGCATAATAGTTGTATACATAAAATTGTAGGATATTTTCATCAGCATGTACACTCTCGAAATTGAGGCTTTATAATATGTGCTCTGACAAACAGCTATGGCATAGTCTAGTAGAAAGATGATTGTCTTAGCATATGCACATACTTTTGATTGAGCTGGACACAACCATGGTGTAGAAGGGCAGCCAAAGTCGATATCACATATAATGGCAGACGTCACAAAGTTGCCATTTTTTTTTTTTTAAACGCCTTTGAGATCTACTAGAGCAACAGCAAATGATATAAAAACTGTAGATAAAGGGACAGATTTCAAAATGAACCCTTCTTAGAAAGCAATTCTTTACATGTTGTCACAAAGGGTATAATGTATGTCCCAACCTTTTTGTTTTTCCTCTTTAAATCATCTAAAGAATTGTTCAATAAATTTGTCACACATCTGTTCTATATGTCTACTTATCCACCTTCACTCTCAATATGTCTAATTTACAACAGATTTATGTATGGTAGAGATCTAAATATTGATTAGAGATCAGTTAATTAGTTATCTCTTATCCCATCCATTAGAGTAAGGTGTTATCTGTAATATACAGCTTACAGCTGCTGCATATGGTCAAATTTAGCCAGAATTCGGGTGCACCACATTTATAAAGTGTCTTAGATGCCGCGGTTGCTATTGACCACGGCATCTAAGTGGCTAAACTGACAGATTTGGTGTTATCTCTGATTTTGCCCGTTAGAACAAGGTGTCAACCAAGTGGTGGATAGATAGTAGTGTCTAAAGATGCGCCAAATTTATCATCCAGTATGAGCCACTATGATAAATTTGGCGCATCTAGTCTAATTCAAAGTTGTTTAAATTTAGGACCGTATTACTAAACCTACCACATAGTTTCAAGGAGAAAAAAGTATCTGACCATTTTCTTGCAAGCAGCGTTTTTATAAAGGTCAAAATCACTAACACAAAAAGACTGCCTTTAGACACCATCCAATAGATCCACCAACTTACGAAATATCCTTGTCCCTAAGTTGCTTTAAAAATGTTTAATCTCCAAATGGAAAACTTTCTGTCTTTGTTATAACAACATCACCAACAGAACCAAAAGTTTAACATTCTCTGTTATACAGAAATCTTTCAATATCAAAAGCTTTTGAAGCTGTTCCTCTGATTATGTTGCATATTTGCATCAATGCTTTTGCAACCTACAAAATATACATACAGTAGATCAAACATCTTCGCATGTTTCCCCAAACATAGGTTTACCAATGCGACCCCTGTTCACTGCGTATCACCCCAATAAGAAGATAATTTCAGATACAGCTAACCGGTTTCTAAAACGCAAACAGAGACAAACTTTTTGAATATGCAAACTTTCTTGCTTTCAACAAATGGGTCTCACTAAAAAAAATAGAATACTTTTTGTAACGCCCCAACCTATTTGATCCAGCCTTGATATGTGTGATCTTTGTACTTGTGCTTCTTACAATATTTAATTTATGTATTTATAATTCCTGTGTTAGTCATTATGATCATCACTATGTATTAATATTAAAACAGCTGGTATACAGTACTGTGCAAAAGTTTTAGGCAGTTGTGGAAAAATGCTGCAAATAAGAATGCTTTTAAAAATATAAGTGTTAATCGCTTCTTTTTTTTTTAGCAAATAACAAAATACTAAATGAATCAACAGAAGATAAATCTAAATTGAATCAATATTTGGTGTGACCACCCTTTGCCTTCAAAACAAATTCAGTTCTTCTAGGTACACTTGCACAAAGTCATGGATTTTGTAGGATTATAGTCAGGTGTATGATTAACCAATTATACCAAACAGGTGATAATGATCATCGTTTTCATATGTAGGTTAAAACACAGTTATTAACTGTAAGAGAAACAGCTGTGTAGAAGGCTTAAAACTGGGTGAGGAACAGCCATACCCTGCTACAAAGTTGAGGTTGTGGATGATAGCTTTATGTCACAGGTCCCCCATGACAAGACTGAGCACAGCAACAGGACACAAGGTAGTTATACTGCATCAGCCAGGTCTCGCAGGCAAAGATTTGACAGCAGACTGGTGTTTCAAGATGTGTTATTTAAGCTCTTTTGAATAAACACAAAAAAACATGCAACGTCGAAGATCGTAGATGCAGTAGTTGGCCAAGGAAACTTAGTGCATCAGATCAAAGACACATCATGTTTACTTCCCTTCGAAATTGGAAAATGTCCAGCAGTGCCATCAGCTCAGTATTGGCGGAAACCAGTGGGACGCAGGCTTACCCATCTTCTGTTCGGAGAAGTCTGGTCAGAAGTGCTCTTCATGGGGGGACAAAAAGCCATACCTTCAACATGGAAACAGGGCCAAGTGACTCAATTATGCATGAAAACATAGGAACTGGGGAGCTGAAAAATGGCAGCATGTATTCTGGACTGATGAGTCAAAATATCAAATATTTAGCTGTAACAGAAGGCAGTTTGTTCACCAAAGGGCTGGAGACTGGTACAGTAATGAGTGACTGCAGGCAACAGTGAAGATTGGAGAAGTTTCCTTACAATGTTGGGGCTGCATTTCAGCACATAGAGCTGTGAATTTGGTAATTTGGTCAGGATTAATGGTATCCTCAATGCTGAGTAAGGCCTCATGCACACAACCGTAGCCATGTGCACGGCCGTGATTTTCGGGTTGGCCGGCTGCGGACTGTAAGCCGCGAGCCGCCCGCATATCGCGGACCATGCACATGGTCGCGGCCATTATTTTCAATGAGCCCGGACCGCAGAAGACGGCCGTAATAAGGCATGTTCGTTCTTTCTGCGGTGCGGGCTCCCGGGCCATGCATGGACCGTAAAAACTACGCTCGTGTGCATGGCCCCATAGAAATAAATGGGGCCGCAATTCTCCCGTGGATTTTCGGGGGAATTACGGCCGTAATAGCACGTTCGTGTGCATGCAGCCTAATACAGGCAGAGACCTATCCATCATGCAATACCATCAAGAAGGCATCTGATTGGCTGTATGTTTGGGGTTGTTGTCCTGCTGCAGGATAAATTTGGAGCCAATGTCATTAAGAACTATCTTCAGTGTAAAAGAAGAACAAGGATGATATAACCCCCACAAAGTCCTGATCTCAACATTGTCGAGTCTGTCTCGGATTACATGAAGAGATAGAGGGATTTGAGAAAGACTACATCCACAGAAGATCTGTGGTTAGTTCTCCATGAAATTTGGAACAACCTCCCTGCCGAAGTACTTCAAAGACTGTGTGCAAGTGTAACTAGAAGAATTGATGCTGGTTTGAAGGCAAAGGATAGTCACACAAAATATTGATTTGATTTCGATTTTTCTACTATTCATTCACTTAGCATTTTTTTGTTAATCGATAAAAAAAAACAACTATTAACAATTCTGTTTTTGAAAGCATTCTTACTTTGCAGCATTTTTCCACAACTGCCAAAAACTTCAGTACAGTACTATATATATATATATATATATATATATATATATATATATACACTACCGTTCAAAAGTTTGGGGTCACCCAGAAAATTTTGTGTTTTCCATGAAAACTCACACTTATATTTATCAAATGAGTTGCAAAATGACTAGAAAATATAGTCAAGACATTGACAAGGTTAGAAATAATGATTTTTATTTGAAATAATAATTTTCTCATTCAAACTTTGTTTTCGTCAAAGAATGCTCCATTTGCAGCAATTACAGCATTGCAGACCTTTGGCATTCTAGCTGTTAATTTGCTGAGGTAATCGGGAGAAATTTCACCCCATGCTTCCAGAAGCCCCTCCCACAAGTTGGATTGGCTTGATGGGCACTTCTTGCGTACCGTACGGTCAAGCTGCTCCCACAACAGCTCTATGGGGTTGAGATCTGGTGACTGCGCTGGCCACTCCATTACAGATAGAATACCAGCTGCCTGCTTCTTCCCTAAATAGTTCTTGCATAATTTGGAGGTGTGCTTTGGCTCATTGTCCTGTTGTAGGATGAAATTGGCTCAAATCAAGCGCTGTCCACAGGGTATGGCATGGCGTTGCAAAATGGAGTGATAGCCTTCCTTATTCAAAATCCCTTTTACCTTGTACAAATCTCCCACTTTACCAGCACCAAAGCAACCCAAGCATGCTTGACAGATGGTGTCAGGCACTCTTCCAGCATCTTTTCAGTTGTTCTGCGTCTCACAAATGTTCTTCTGTGTGATCCAAACACCTCAAACTTCGATTCGTCTTTCCATAACACTTTTTTCCAATCTTCCTCTGTCCAATGTCTGTGTGCTTTTGCCCATATTAATATTTTCCTTTTATTAGCTAGTCTCAAATATGGCATTTTCTTTGCCACTCTGCCCTGAAGGCCAGCATCCCGGAGTCGCCTCTTCCCTGTAGACGTTGAAACTGGCGTTTTGCAGGTACTATTTAATGAAGCTGCCAGTTGAGGACCTGAAAGGCGTCTATTTCTCAAAACAGAGACTATAATGTACTTGTCTTGTTGCTCAGTTGTGCAGCGGGGCCTCCCACTTCTCTTTCTACTCTGGTTAGAGCCTGTTTGTGCTGTCCTCTGAAGGGAGTAATACACACCATTGTAGGAAATCTTCAGTTTCTTGGCAATTTCTCACATGGAATAGTCTTCATTTCTAAGAACAAGAATAGACTGTCGAGTTTCACATGAAAGCTCTCTTTTTCTAGCCATTTTGAGAGTTTAATCGAACCCACAAATGTAATGCTCCAGATTCTCAACTAGCTCAAAGGAAGGTCAGTTTTATAGCTCCTCTAAACAGCAAAACTGTTTACAGCGGTACTAACATAATTGCACAAGTGTTTTCAATTGTTTTCTAATCATCCATTAGCCTTCTAACACAGTTAGCAAACACAATGTACCATTAGAACACTGGAGTGATGGTTGCTGGAAATGGGCCTCTATACACCTATGTAGATATTGCATTAAAAACCAGACGTTTGCAGCTAGAAAAATCATTTAGCACATTAACAATGTATAGAGTGTATTTCTGATTAATTTAATGTTATCTTCATTGAAAAAAACTGTGATTTTCTTTCAAAAATAAGGAAATTTCTAAGTGACCCTAAACTTTTGAACAGTAGTGGGGACGGTGTTCTTTGGGTCATAGGCAGCATTTCTCTTCCTCCAAACACGGCGAGTTGAGTTAATGCCAAAGAGCTCAATTTTAGTCTCATCTGACCACAGCACCTTCTCCCAATCACTCTCAGAATCATCCAGATGTTCATTTGCAAACTTCAGATGGGCCTGTACATGTGCCTTCTTGAGCAGGGGGACCTTGCGGTCACTGCAGGATTTTAATCCATTACGGCGTAATGTGTTACCAATGGTTTTCTTGGTGACTGTGGTCCCAGCTGCCTTGAGATCATTAACAAGTTCCCCCTGTGTAGTTTTCGGCTGAGCTCTCACCTTCCTCAGGATCAAGGATACCCCACGAGGTGAGATTTTGCATGGAGCCCCAGATCGATGTCGATTGACAGTCATTTTGTTTGTCTTCCATTTTCTTACTATTGCACCAACAGTTGTCTCCTTCTCACCCAGCGTCTTACTTATGGTTTTGTAGCCCATTCCAGCCTTGTGCAGGTCTATGACATCCTTAGAAAGCTCTTTGGTCTTGCCCATGTTGTAGAGGTTAGAGTCAGACTGATTAATTGAGTCTGTGGACAGGAGTCTTTTATACTGGTGACCATTTAAGACAGCTGTCTTTAATGCAGGCACCAAGTTGATTTGGAGCGTGTAACTGGTCTGGAGGAGGCTGAATTATTAATGGTTGGTAGGGGATCAAATACTTATTTATCTGTGCACAATGCAAATAAATATATATAATTTTGACTATGTGATTTTCTTTTTTTTTAATATATATATATATATATATATATATATATAATCTATCTCTCACTGGTAAAATTAACCTAGCCGAAAAATTCTAGACTGTTCAGTGGGCAAACTTACAAAATCAGCAAGGGATCAAATACTTATTTCCTTCACTGTATGTATATATATATATATATATATATATATATATATATATATATACATATATATATATATGTATATATATATATGCTATATTTACTTTTCATTGAGTCATTATAAAGCTGACTTTGTGATTGTTATGTATGCTGTTCTACTGATTAATAGATACCCAACAATACTTTGTTGAATTACCCTTTAACTTTATGACAGAATTCAGTCTTATTGGGTTGAAGACACATCTTGACCTGGCAATTGTTGCCCACTCTTCCTTGCAAATCGCTACAAATCTATCAGATTGCGAGGTCATCTCCTGTGTACAGCCCTCTTCAGGTCACCCCACAGATTTTCATTGGGATTCATGTCTGGGCTCTGGCTAGGCCATTCCAAAACTTTAATCTTCTTCTGGTGAAGCAATTATTTTGTTGATTTGGAGGTATGCTTTGGGTCGTTGTTGTGCTGAAGGTGTAATTCATCTTCATCTTCGGCTTTTTAACAGAGGCCTGCAGGATTTGTGCCAATATTGACTGATATTTGGAACTGTTCATAATTCCCTCCAACTTGACTAAAGCCCCAATTCCAGCTGCAGAAAAACAGCCCCAAAGCATAATGCTGCCGCCACGATGCTTTTCTTTGGGTATGGTGTTCTTTTGGTGAGGTGCAGTGTTGGCTTTGCACCAAACATACCTTTTGGAATTATGGCCAAAAAGTTCAATTTTGGTCTCATCAGACCATAACAAATTTTCCCACATGCTTTTGGCAGACTTGATGTAGGTCTTTGCAAAACATAGCCGGGCTTGGATGTATTTCTTTGTTATAAAAGCTTCTGTCTTGCCACCCTACCCCACAGCCTAGACATATGAAGAATACGGGAGATTGTTGTCACATGCACTACACAACCAGTACCTGCCAGAAAGTCCTGCAGCTCCTTTAATGTTGCTGTAGGCCTCTTGGTAGCCTCCCGGACTAATTTTTGTCTTGTCTTTTATCAAGTTTTGAGGAACATCCAGTAATGTCACTGTTGTGCCAAATGCAATCCAATTCTTGATGATCATCTTGTTCCATGGTATATCTAATGCATTGGAAATTCTTTGGTACCCTTCTCCTGACTGATGCCTTTCAACAATCAGATCCCTTTGAAGTGTTGTAAGCTCTTTACGGACCATGGCTTTTGCTGTCACATGCAACATGGAAAATGTCACAAAAATCCTAATAGAACATTATATGGGGTTACTCAGAATCACTTGAAATAATGTCAGCAGTGTAGTGACTACTATTTAAAATGAGTTTAAATCTGACTGGCTAATTCTGAACACAACCACATCCCCAATTATAAGAGGGTGTTCACACTTATGCAACCACATTATTATAGTTCTGTTATTTTTATTTTTCCCCTTTAAATGATTTCAGTTTGTTTTTCAATGGAGTTATACATATTATGGGTCACATTTAAGGTGAAAAAAGTTCTGAAATGATTCATCTTGGACTGATTTTTTAACATGACAAAAACCTGGCATTTTAACAGGGGTGTGTAGAATTTTTATATCCACTGTATATACCACTGTATATACACCACCCTGTGTTATCATATTTTGCTTGCTTGAAGAAGGCACCAGTTTACGGTTTTAAAAATAAAACACTCTTCTCTATATTCCCCTTGGCAGGGCCCACAGTGTTCTTCCAATGTTTTACTCCTTTATTGCCCCTTGTTATAGTTACAGTCCTGGTTATAAATAGATCCTTAGATAATAATATAGTTATAAGGTAACCCCTCAGCCATCTTTTTCTCTAAACAAAATAACCATCATTTTGATAATCTTTTGGGGTTCTGCAGTCTACCCATTACATTAACAGTTTGGTTGCACCCTTTGAACCTGCTACTATGTCTTAGTGCATAAAACTGTACTAATCATGTGTGCCTATGCCACTTTTGATGCAACCCATGATTTTATTTGCCTTGGTAGCAGCTGATTTTCTAAGTCAGTTTAACCCAAAGTTGTGCTATTCAGTAAAACATGGTGTTTCATGCAAGTTTCATTTGCCACTTTTCTGCCCAGCCCTCTGACTTATTCAGATTTTTTTGTAATATAATACTGTATGTTGTATTAAGCACACTGAGCAGTCCCTATACAAGGTCATAAATAAATATATTAGTAAGAATAGAGCCCAATACTAACCCCTGTGATACCTCACTAGTAACGGTGACCCAATCTGAGTACAATTAATAACCAACCTCGGTTTTCACTGAGGCAGTTATTTACCCACGTAAACATATTTTCCCCCAGGCTAAGCATACTTATTTTACACAACCAACTTTTTATGCTGTAAAGTTTCAAATGCTTTGGAAAAATTAAGATATACTGTAAAGCTTTGTATTAGACTATAAGCCCAAGAGCGTATATGAATAAAAGACCCCGGCTTGCGCAGTCAGAACTTGGTTGGAATTTCAGGCGCTGTGACACAGGGTAGCACAGCGTGATGGGAGCAACCTTTAGTCAAATAATGCAGACTTGTCATAAAAGCAGTTGCGTCAGCAGGGGGGGACAAAGAGAGACTAAGACCATATTTAGTTAGTACAGGATATCCTGGGGTGTTAAGTATAAGGAATCTATTTTTCTACACTCTCAATACCCGCTAGGAATAATGTACGTTGCTTGTAAGATTCCCAGGTTGATTTCTCCGAGATAGTCCCTAATAGACAGTCGGGCTGCAGATAAAGGGTATGGACAGTTTTATGGTCAAAAAGATCCGGGTCGATAACTGGTAGGCCACAGGTACAGTAATCAGTATCAGGATGCAAGGTCAGGGTCAGACAAGCGGTTGGTGCATGGATAAATTGGATCACTTGGAGTTAAGATGAAAGCAAGGGTACAAGGGTAGCAAGGAATAACAGGGTACAATAAAAAAAATGCCAGAAAGGTCACCACTAGGGCTGATATACAAGCACTGAAACACTGGAGTGGCTCCCCCTTAAGGTCCAGGATGAGTAATGTCATGAGTGTTTTTGAGGCTCCACGACAAAACATCTTATTTAAAGACAAGTGAAAATGTATTTATTAAGGTCCGTATAACGGTGCCAAATGGAGCAGTGGCTCCACTATGTCACTAACAGATTTGACTCAGTGCTAAACCAAGGAGAGGAGTCTAAGAGATTGTACTTTCTTTCCCTTTACCTTGACCCCCACAAGAAGGTAAAGACTTCCTCACAGGGAATCCTCAGGTCGCTACCCCATGCGTAATCTCCGTTAAGCAACAGCTAGCGTGTAGATGGAGAGCGGACACCAGGATGTGGTACCAAGGAAACAGATAGGAATCGTAGTCAGACAGTGCACAGGTCAAGACAGCCAGAGTTCAGATGTTAACGGTAGACAGGCAGTAGTAAGGAAAGGCAGCAGACAGGAAGAAAACAGTGCCACACCTGTCCACACCTGTCATTCACTTTAATGGAGCCAAGCTGCAATACCGTACACAACACATGGACAGGTTTGGCACTTTCTGGAGCAAAGTAGCCATGTTGTTCTAATTTTGGGCAACGCCTTAGAGTCCATAAGGCTCTCTAGTTGGATCCTGCAAAAGTTTCCTTTGTAAGTTCTATAGATTTCGGTTTCCAAATTTATATATGGGCAGTAGAAGTCACTCATAATAAAAACTTCATTGTGAATTGCCGCTTCCTCTATTTGCCTTAGTAATAGATTTTCTGTGGGTTCTGTTATATTTGGTGGCCTATAGCAAACCCCTTAACAGTATTTATTATTCTTTTTCCTTCATGTTTTTTCAACCACAGAGTCTCCACATGTTTATTTCCATCACAGATATTGTACTGTATTGTGGGCTTCAAACAGGACTTTACATAAAGGCATATCCCTCCCCATTCTAAAAAAATAATTAAAAAAATAAATAATAATAATATATATATATATATATATATATATATATGTATATATATATAAAGAATATACATGTATACAGCACACACATTCAGTATGTGTGCATGTGAGTAACTGTGTCACCCTCAATTTCTCTTTGAAATAAATCTTTTTACTCTAAATATATAAATAATTGCTGTACTGTCAGTACTGTCTGCCTCTCCTGCCTCCATTCGCTCCATATCACACATCATACTACTTGAAGCAATGTGCTCAGTTTGTCTTCAGCCAATAGTAGCAGCAACGCCATCATAACTCTTTATCAGTTTTCAACTATGGGAGTTGAATATTTATAGGACACATGCAGAATGACAAAAAAGAAAAATGCAGCATCTTTGTTACTATTCTACAGTTACATGTATAATTCTAAAAGGCTGTATGATTAAGCAGGTTCATGAGAAAATAAATGTAGTAAAAATGAGAGAAGCACTTGCAGCCAAAATGACAAATATTTCAGCGTGGCTATAAAACACCTAGGTTAGTAGCACACAGCCATAAGAATATATTGACTGGGGTCCAAACTCATCAGAAGATTGATCAATCCAGCTGACTTGCATTAATTGTGAAATAGAAAGAACGATGCGATCAATGATAGGAATGAAAGTGCAGCGGTAATGATGCCACATCTAGCTAATCCAATAATGGAGGGCCTGATGTATAGCATATTGGAATTCCACCGTTCAGAGCCCTGTCAAAATAAAGTATATCCTGCAATTATGGGAAAAAATTGAGCTGGCAGCAGTTGAGCCAGCCTAATCAACCACTGCAACAGTAGTTCTTCTGATTAAACACTAAATGAAGTGGCACTCTGGTTCTATAACCTTTCTGTACGCTAAAAATAAATAATTAATATCGTTGGACTGATTTTTTCTTGTATCATATGTTATGTTAACCTTTTCATGTGCTTAAGGTTACTTTCACACAGCAGTATTTTGGTCAGTATTTGGATTAGCAATTGTAAGCCAAAACCAGGAGTGGAACTTAAACAGAGAAAAAGTATAATGGAAAGGCGTGCACTTCTTGCATCCACTCCTGGTTTTTGCTTAAAAACACTCATGCAAAATACTGTAGTGTAAAAGTGGCCTAAGGTTGCTGTGATAAATCCATTTGCCAAAAACAAGTTGATCAAATTATTTAAATTAATTGTTCCAAGATATATTATTTTTGCAATAAGGCTTTAGGTACGCAGATTAATTACTTTTTTCATCTTCATCTCCAATTTTGCATATCATTTATTGCATATATTGTGATTTTTTTGTAATAAAATAAATTCAAAGGAATTTGATAAAATTACATTATTTTATATATTGTTACAATTGTTGCCATTAGCAAACACTAATATATATATATATATATATATATATATATATATATATATATATATATATACAGTCCAGAGATAGATGAACACAGCACTCCAATGGTTGCAGAAAATCAGGCCATGTGCTCGTTACCTGGGGGTGAATCAATACCCCAAAATCCAATAGAGAGAAGCATAGAACACAGTAACGGCACCAGGACTTCAGAGTAGATGAAAGCAAAAGTGGATTTATTCACCTCAATACAGCAACGTTTCGGTTCAACAGGATGGCTTGAGAAAGGTTCCTGTTGAACCGAAACGTTGCTGTATTGAGGTGAATAAATCCACTTTTGCTTTCATCTACTCTGAAGTCCTGGTGCCGTTACTGTGTTCTATGCTTCTCTCTCTCTCTCTCTCTCTCTCTCTCTATATATATATATATATATATATATATATATATATATATATATATATATATGTATATGTAAGTCTAACCACGCATGTCTAACTCTAGTTCAGTTTTGGCCTTTCACAATCATCAGGGTATGAGGTGGCCAAGAATATAGGACTTAAGAAACAGTATTTTACCTTTAGAGGATAGTAATATGCATTAGAGCTAATGGAGAGCAGAGTAGGCACAAAAGGAGCAAAGTGTCTACAGGGAGAGGTGAGAAGCAGTAACATTCTACAGAGAGCTCAGGAGAAAAAGGGTAAGTAACATGATCAACATGGTCAATATCTGTTATGGACCACTCTAGCTGAGGCTTTTATAAATTCACTCTGGGAGGCACTTTTATGGGGATACTCTATTTGAGACTTTTATGGGAACATTGTATGTGACTTTTTTGGGGGGTAACTCTGATTGAGACTAATTAGCTGAGACTTTTGGGAACACTTTGGCAGGCACGTTTGTTAGGGTTTTTTAGCTGAATTATATATAAGGACATTAGGTACCATTAAAAGAGTTTTTTGATTACAGAGATATAGTACATGGAATATTCAAAGTATATTCTGCAAACCCCCAGAAATTGGGTGAATGGGCACTCTGACACCAATTGGCACATAGGAGGGGTAAGATGGAAGGCTGGTCATACATGTGTATGGTTCTCTCTATTGTAGTTTAAGAAAGTTACAGAAAAACGTACTCTGTACTGACAAAAGTCTGCTACAGATACACTCCCAGAGTCTTTGTTGGGAAAATATCAGGATCATGATTAAAGTGGTGTTTGGAGTTCAGAAAAGGAGGGGAAATACTATAATACAATACAAAACCTATTACTCACCTGACAGATTCCTCAGTGTTCTAGCACAGTGGTTCCAGTGCTTCCTGCCTCTCTTTGTTTACAGTTCTGCAATGCTGACATGCCCATATACCAACGTGATTGCTGCAGCTAATCACCGGCCTTATTGGTATACGGCACAAGACCGCTGAGGCTAGTGATTGGCTGCAGCGGTCATTACCCACTTCCATTTTTTCTGAATTTAGAAAACCCCTTTAAGACTATTTTCTTGATATACAGATTAGCTAGTAGATTTCTTATTTTGATGTAATGCTCTTTGGATGGTTTTCTGTTCACTATGCCCAGTTAATTATGAGAATCTGTATTACTGATTGTAGCAGCCTGTATTCTGTTTGTGTTTTCTAATTTCTGCAGGGAATCCAGAACGACTTCTCCTTGTCTATTATTGTATCTTCTCTACCCATAAACTTTTCAATTCTGATTACAGAATTATAGCAGAAATAACTGAAATTACTATTCCCTGATATACAAGAGTAGCTTTAGCTTTGGATCACTAAATGTGAACTTACATTTTAAGCCTGGTTGAAATAATGAAATAACATAAATAGAAAAGAGGAATTACTTGCAGAGCTTGTTAAATGAGTAAATTGTCTATCAATAGACTGCATCATTACATTAAAACAGGATACTCATTAAAAGATTCACATTCCAGTAACTGAAGAATGAACCAGAACAAATAGCAAATACATCAGTCCTGGGAAAGAGTAAGCATAATGTGTAATCAGTCTTTTTGAATAAGATGATTGTGAGACCAAAACTTCTCTCTAACCTTTTTTCTGCCTTGTATCCACACTTTTCACAGGTCAGATTCTTCGCCTGAGTAAAATTAGGGGGGCGGGGCATTTTGTGTAAATAATAATGAAAAACATAATCTTTGTTTGTATAGCACCAACATGTTCCACAACATTTTACAACTCAGAAGAAACATGTACAAACAGAATCTGTCATGACAGAGTACCAAATAATTAACAATTCAAACAAGTGAAACGAGGTAAAAGTGCTTGATTTTTACAGTGTTCATATTTTGTGCAAAATTGGGCAAGACACATAAAGCTGCATGAGTTAGTCACCCAGCCAGTATCTGTGCAGACAAATATATAAAATGCATTAGGGTGTCATCACAATGCACATAAAACTGTGGATATTGGAAATTAATCTAAATTGTCTGGGGTAGCACATTTAAAAAAAGAGGGTGCAGCAGGCAAAGAATCCTGGAGATGGGAGTGGGAGTTACGGATTATGGAGGATGTTAATCTTAGATTGTCGGTAACACATAGAACATGAATAGGGAAATAGACAGAGTTGAGGGGGAGAGGTATGGAGGTGCAGCACCAGTGGCGTAACTACCGCGGTAGCAGCCATAGTGGCTGCTACAGGGCCCACGGCTTGAGGGGGCCCATGCCGCAAGCCAACAGGCCCCCCCATATGCCCTGAGGCACCGCTAGCAGCCATTATGGCTGCTATAGCAGTAGCGCCGCTACTATGGGGCCCGCACCGCCAAGCCTCCAACAAGTATGGGCCGGGCGACACAGGCCCTCTCATGCCCGTAGGCGTCGCTAGCACCAGAGGGGGCCCCGATGCTAGCGACAGCCAAATACATGCATTAGCGCTGAATGGCCGGGCATGTTCCGTGCCAGACCATTTAGCGCCTTACAATGACGCTGATTGGCTAGTGGCGCGATGACGTCATCGCGCCGTTTCGTGTTTGAAAGGCGCTGATTGACGGGGCAAGTCATTCTGCCCCACCAAGCAGCGTCATTGGACGGCACTCGTTCAGCTCCAGCAGACCTGCCTTGCAGCTCTGGAGTACACATGTGGGACACTATCTACAGAGGGCTGTATGTGGGACACTATCTACAGGGGCTTCTATGGAGGTCACTATCTACAGAGGCTCTATGTGGTTCACTATCTACAGGGGGCAATGGGGGCACTATCTACAGGGGGCACGGTGTGTATGTGTGTGTGTGTGTGTGTGTGTGTGTTTGTGACAGTGTATGGTACTATTATAATCAGGGACATAGTGTATGGTGCTATTATAGTTAGAGGTGCAGTATATGGTGCTCTATTATATTTAGAGGTGTTGAGAATTTTAACTTTGTTTATAGGTGCAGAAATGATTTAAAAGTGAGAAGCTGAAGACATCTGAGCGGAAAACTTCAGAAATGGGTCATGGCCGTTAGAAATTCATCATAGATGTCTGGACCGGAGGGAGAAGAAAAGAACTAGAATCTGAGACGTCACTGGTGAGTCACTTAATGTAAATATTTATTCTGCCTCTAATCAGTAATGTAGTCACTGTGTTATCTTCAGCGAGATGATGGTGGTAAGATTTTTTTTGTGAAACAGCATCTCCCAGCATATCCTCACCATTGTTCGGGCCATGCTGGGAGCTGTAATTTTACGCCGTACAAACCTATACGGCAGGGATTGCACTAAATTGAGCTGTATTTGTTCTGGTGTTGTATTAATGTACTGATCTTGGTTCTGATGCTGTATGTAAGTACTGAGCTTTGTTCTGGTGCTGTATATACGTATGAGATTGGTTTTGGTGTTGTATATATGTAAAGAGTTTGGTTTTGGTGCTGTATATATGTACTGAGCTTGGTTCTGGGGATGTATGTGTGTACTGAGCTTGGTTCTAGTGCTGTATTTATGTATTGAGGTTGGTTCTGGTGCTGTATTTATGTATTGAGGTTGGTTCTGGTGCTGTAAATATGTCAGAGTTTTGTTCTAGTGCTGTATTTATGTACTAATCTTGGTTGTGGTACTGTATTTATGTACTGAGCTTGGTTGTGGTACTGTATATATGTCAGAGCTTGGGTCTGGATCTGTAATTATATAGGATATATTTATAATAACAAAGTTGCAGAGCAGATGGAATTGTTCTCAATTCATTGTATATTTAATGGAAATCTGTCAGGTAGTTTTAACCCCTTGCACCACCACCATGCGGTAATACATGACCTGACAATATTTCCAAACATTCCCTTGTATGTTTTTTTCAGATGCAGCAAAATCCTTAAAATCCACTTTTAAAACGTTGAACACTATATGCTAATTACTCATTAGAGGGTAATGGGGCAGTGCCGCTATCCTGAAGAGTCACATAGTCCAGCCTCCAAACCCACCTTTCCATGTTTGAGTGACATCTCCCTGGCTGATTCAACTTTCTCGGATGCGCCATTGCCTTGTGGCACTATACACAAGGGGGAGGTGGGCTGTGTGGCACTATACACAAAGGGGGGCCTTGTGGCACTATACACAAGGGGGAGCTGTGTGGCACTATACAAAAGGGGGAGCTTGTGGCACTATACACAAGGGGGAACTGTATGGAACTATTTACACGAGGAGGGCTGTCTCTCTATCTACAGGGGGCTGAGTGTGGCACAATCTACAGGTGTCTGTGTGTGGTACTTTCTACTAAGGGGGGGCTGTGCTGCACTTTCTACTAAGGGGGCTGTGTGGCGCTATATATAAGGGAGGGGGCTGTATGGCACTATATACAGTGGGAGCTGTATAGCGCTATATACAGTGGGGGCTTTATGGCGATATCTACAGGGGGACTGTATGGCACTATTTACAAGGGGGAGGTGGGGGCACTATCTATAAATGGGGTGTGACACTGTCTATAGGCGGGGCTGTATGGCACATTCTACAGGGGGCACAATTTATAAGGAGGGCTGCTTGTGGCACCTGGGGGGCCCCAGTCAAGAGTTTGCTATGGGGCCCAGTCTTTCCTAGTTACGCCCTGGTGCAGCATTGTGGAGAGCTTTGTGGGTGAGAATAACAAGTTTGAATTGAATTCTAAAGCGTATTGTCACCGGTGGAAGTGACTGCCACAGGGTAGAGGCATTGGTGTAGCGGATGGGCAGACATATAAGCCTGGCTGCTGCATTCAGGATAGGTTGGAGAGGGGAGAGTTTGGTGAGGGTCTGACCAATTAGTAAGGAGTTACAGTAGTCAAAATGAGAGTGAGCAGCAATAAGAGTTTTGGCTATTTTCACAGTGAGGAAAGGTCAGATTTGAAAGATATTTTTGAGGTGTAGGTAACAGGAGCGTGTAAGTGGTTGAATATAAGACGTAAAGGAGAAATCCGAGTCAAACATAATACTAAGACAGCGGTCGTGCTGCATAGAAATTATGATAGTACAACACACTGAGATGGAGACATAAGGTTTAGGAAGGTTAGTAGATAATGCAAACACAAGGAACTCAGATTTTGAAAGATTTATTTTTAGATAGATTGTCGACATGATGTTTGAGACAGCGGACAGACAATCACTGGTATTTTTTCTTAGTAAAATGTCACGGGAACAGGTTACGAATTAGGTGTCATCAATGTAGAGATGGTACTGGAAGCCAAAAGGCCAAATTGTCCATTAGCGGCTGTGTAGAGAGAAAGGAGAGGACCTAGGACTGAACCCTGAGGAACTCCAACAGCAAGGGGAAGAGATGAAGAAATAGAGCCAGTCCACTAACAGGTGAAGGTACTGTTTATTTATTTACAATAAATAAATTACTTATATACATATTCCTCAGAGATTGTCGTCTGCGGAATAAAGATTGAACTCACTCACATCAGTCTTGTCGCCATTCAGGGGCAAACACATATTTGTTTTTTTAGAAGGGCGCTCTCCAAGTGTCTACAGCAGAGATAACAAATTGCCCTTGATTATAATGGACTCTGCCAACTTTACATGGGGTGATTTGTGGGTGGTGATAGTTTTCCTGTAATACTATAGTGGTGAAGCGGTTAGTACCTAACACCTCTGGTGGCCTAAGGTAAAGAAGGTGCATTGATACAAATTATGCAGGGTAGTTATGGAGATCTATGGTGCATTAGTGATGAACACTTAAACATTTATTATAATTATATTATTATATAATGTTATAATATTGTTTAGGATGGTGCAGGAGTAAGTGATGGTCTCAGGCAGGAAAGTTTATGTATAATGCAATAAATAGGTACTTATAAAGGTGTGGGCTCTGTTTTTTTACTTTATAAAGGGCTTCAAATTTCCTGGATCCTGTCACACATCTATTGTGTAACGTGATAAAATTCCGTCTTTCAGAAGCTGCCACAAGGGGGATCTTATTACATAGCGATTTTAACATGTATTATTGAACTGAATAATACATTCATATACAGTTAGTTTTTATTTCTCATGCAGTGAGAAATAAAATCTCAGCCATTTAATATTTTTTCTTTTTTCTTGAACTGCTTAGAGGGAGGTTTCAAGGCACTAGATAAATAAACAAATAAACTTTACATAATTGGTATTGCCACGTCCGTAACGGCCTGAACTACAAAATTATTTCATTATTCATCCCGCCTGGTGAACGCCATAAAAGAAAATAACAATAAACCAAACAATTTTTTTGTCACCTCACCTCCCAAAAAATTGAATAAAAAGAGATCAAAAAGTCGCATGTACCTAAAAATGGTCCTGATCGAAACTGAAGTTCGTTACACAAAAAACAAGTCCTCGACGGCTTTCTTGAAGGAAAAATAAAAAAAGTTCTGGCTCTTAGAATATGGCAACACAAAAAGAAAACTATTTTTTACAAAACATATTTTATTGTGCAAACGCCACAAGACATAAAAAAAAACTATAAACATATGGTATTGCCATAATCGTATCGCCCCGCAAAATAAAGTGAATGTGTCATTTATAGCGCACGGTGAACGCTGTAAAAAATAAAGGAATAAAAACAATAGTAGAATTGCTGTTTTTTAGTCACCACGCCACTTAAACATAGAATAAAAATAGAATCAAAAAGTCACATGCACCCCATGAAAACTACAATGAATTCCTCAAGGGGTCTAGTTTCCAAAATATGGTCACTTTTGGGGGGTTTCCACTGTTTTGGCACCACAAGACCTCTTCAAACCGGACATGGTGCCTAATAAAAAGCAGGCCTCAAAATCCTCATGGTGGTCCTTTGCTTCTGAGGCCGCTGCTTCAGTCCATTACCGTAATAGGGCCCCATGTGGGATATTCCTCAAAAGTGAAGAATCTGGGCAATAAGTATTGAGTTGTGTTTCTCTGGTAAAACCTTCTGTTTTACAGAAAAAAAATGTAATAAAAAGGATTTTCTGACAAAAAAAAAAAATATTTAAATTTCACCGCTACTTTGCTCTAAATTCCTGTGAAACACCTGAAGGGTTAATAAACGTTCTAAATGCTGAGGGCGGAGCTTGCCGCTGACTGAGATGGCGGTGTGAGACAAGTCCTCCTGCACAACTCGTAGCTAACAAGCGGCTCACAGCGACAGTTCGCCTTGTAACGTAGCGGCATTACGAAGGTTCCACTCCTTAACCCTCCTAGCACTAGGGAGCATCATGACGAAGAGACAGGGAGCGAAGGTAGAGCTGAAAAAGCTCCCGGATTACTTCCCAGTGACGGACCGCACCCAAGATGGCGCCGGCTCGCCTCTTGAGATGGAGGAAGCGCATCCCTGTGCCTAACCGACGGATAGCTCAGGTCAGTCTGCAGAAAGGGAGACAGCTCCCCAGGGGAGCTCAGAAGATGTGGGTAACCCTGCCAAATGGGGGGCGTCCCGCTCAGCATCCTCCTCGCCTAACAGCACGGGCCCGGTGCATAAGAAAGCACATTTCCCTTCTCCATTAACGGCCCACGTGGGCGGCCTTACAGCTACTACTGTCCCTGAGATGACGGTTATCCCAGATGATGCCCCCCTTACCACTGCTATAATGAAGGGGTTAATACAGTCGTTACAGAGCTCCATATCGGAGACATTACACAAAATGATGTCACAGATTCAAACGTCGGTGGATGAGCTGGGGTGCCGCACTGATCACATTGAACGCAAAATGGGAGATTACACTGCAGCCCATAATACGCTTATAGATGCTCATTTTGCTCTTAAAGAAGAAGTGGTATGGCTGAAGTCCAAACTAATGGACCAGGAAGACAGATCCAGACGGAACAACCTGAAGGTACGGGGGGTCCCAAAGGCCGTTTCCCCTGTGGATTTGCAGAACTATCTTCAGGATATGTTTAAATCTTTGTCGCCTACGCTCTCTCCTCTAGACCTGACTCTAGATAGAACGCACAGGATCCCTAAATCTCGCTCAGCTCCTATCGATTCTCCAAGGGATGTATTAACGATCGTACATTTCTATCAAGCTAAAGATCGTATCCTTCAAGAGTCCAGAAGGTTGGGGAAACTTCCTGATCCTTATACCCACGTCTCGATTTTCCCGGATTTATCTGCTTCTACGCTGATGCTTCGCAAGCAATTTCAACCGATCACAGTTACTCTCCGGGAGCACAACCTCAAGTATAAATGGGGTTTCCCGGTCAAGTTGATCATCAACAAGAATGGAACCACTCGTGTGATGTCTTCCCCCTCTGACGGCGTTTCTCTGCTGCGACAATGGAATATCCCGATCACCAACACGGCGGTCGTTCCTTCAAGGGCATCTCCTCGTCGCATTTCTCCCGAATGGGAAATGGGTTAAAGTCTTCCAGCTGATTTACTCTCAAAGGTGACTGTCTGACCATAACTACGCGATACATGCTACCTTTGATGCCTTTTTCTCTCCCCCCATGGAGGTTCTTTCGGCGCAGTGTAGGCGCCATGTGTTTTTCACTTATGTTTTAATGTTCTTGGTTTTTATGTCTAAAGTTGCCAGGTTTTGTCCATCCAGATGTCTTGATCGGATCACCCGCAGCCAGCGGGCGACAACCGGGTATTTAGCCCTCACTAATGCACCTTCAGATAAAATGTCATGCCTTTTACAATATCCTCCATAAATGTTAAATTACTTAACAGCCCTTTCAAGCGACAAATGATGTGGAAAGAGGAATTAGATTTGAAATGCAAGTTTTTTTTTGCACAGGAAACACACTTCTCGCAACATAACCCCCCTAAATGTACACACTCCAAATTCGCGCATGTTTATCAGGCCAGTAGCCCCAGTAAAACTAAAGGATTTCTTACTGCAATTAAAGAATCGGTGGTTTTTAAAGAGCACGAGGTGATCTTAGATCCCCAGGGTACATTTTTGATCCTCATTTGTGATATTAACCATATAACGTATACTTTGGTTAATCTATATCTCCCGAATTCTATTCAACTCAGGGCCTTTCATAAAACTCTTTGGAAAGTTCGGAAAGTGGAGAAGGGATTACTAATTATCGGCGGCGATTTTAATGAGGTAATGCACCCTATAATTGACTCTTCGAACGTGCTTAGGTCACGCTCCCAATTGCACCACACGATACATGGGGAGGAGCTATATGATATTTGGCGCTGCCAACACGGGAACTAACGTGATTTCACATGTTTTTCTGCACCTCACAAGGTTTACTCTAGAATTGACATGTTCCTGGTATGTAAACGCAGCCTGCAATATATGTCTACATCGCTGATTGGAGATATATCGTGGTATGACCATGCCCCGATTACATTGGTAGTTTCGGATGCATCCCCCTCCCCTCCCTTTTCTTCCTGGAAACTAAACGATCTGGTACTAGATTACCCAATGACTGAGGATCTTATGAATAACCACCTCAACTTATACTTTGAGGTGAATTCTCCCTCTTCCGAAAATAGTTTCTCTCTATGGAACGCACACAAGGCATACATGAGGGAAATGGGGATTCAGGCCGCGTCCAGACTAAAAAAACATCGGGAAAAAACGACTGCCGATATTCTCTCCCAACTACACAATTTAGAGTCCCTCAATAAAAAACAGGTAACTCCGGATATTTCCCTCTACATCAAAGATCGTAGAGGTCAACTCCAAAGTGTGCTTATGTCACGATATTTGACAATATCCCAATCTATGCAGTTGGGGTTTTATACTCAGGACAATAGAACGGGAGCCTTACTAGCCAAAATTATCAAAAAGCGTAATGCCAAACAGAGAACTGCATATTTATTAGATCACCAGGGGGGTCACATTACCCACCCTCAGGAGATAAGTGAACAATTCAGGAACTATTACTATAGTTTATATAATCTGAAAGAGGATCAATCGATTCACCAACCTTCCCCGGTAGAAATAAACAATTTCTTGGGCGGCCTGAATCTCCCTTCCCTCTCAGAAACGGATGGTTCTGCCCTAAAAGCACCTTTTACGGAAATAGAGCTCTCCCGAGCCATTAAAAGCTTGCCGCAGCACAAGGCACTGGGCCCCGATGGGTTCACTAATTATTATTATAAATTTGTTTCGAATGTGCTGTCTCCAAACCTGGTGGAGGTGTTCAATACAGCGGCAGCAGCTGGCTCCTTCCCAAAGGAGATGTTGTCTGTTACTATAGTCACGCTCCCAAAACCCGGGAAGTCCCTGGACTCCCCGGCAAACTTCCGTCCCATTTCACTTTTGAATGTGGACATTAAACTTTATGCCAAAGTACTATCCAATAGATTGGTTAATATACTCCCTACCATTATACATGAGGACCAAGTGGGATTTATTGCAGGCAGACAGGCGCCTGATGGTACAAGGCGGTATGATAATCTGATTGACTGGGCTAAAAAACGTCGAGTGCCTTCTGTGCTCCTTGCCCTGGACGCGGAGAAGGCATTCGACAGGGTTCACTGGGGATACCTGGATGCGATCCTTACCAAATTCGGGTTTACAGGATGGATTAAATCTGCGATCTTAGCGTTGTATTCTAACCCTTCCGCCCGAGTCTTAGCCTCTGGCTTTCTTTCCACTCCATTCCCCATTGCTAATGGTACTCGACAGGGATGCCCACTCTCCCCTCTAATATTTGCCATGGTAATGGAACCATTAGCGGAGGCAATCAGACAGAACACTGATATACAGGGAATTCAAGTCGGTCATGCTCTTCATAAAATAGGGCTATACGCTGACGATGTGATCCTCTCCTTAACAAATCCACTAGCTTCTCTGACAGAAGCTCAAAAGACTCTAGACAAATTCGGGGAGGTGTCATATTACAAAGTAAACTGCAATAAGTCCCACTTGCTGAACGTAGGTCTTCCTCTACATGTCCAAGCCTCCATACAGAGCTCCTTTCCCTTTCAATGGAATCCCCTTAAAATTTCGTATCTAGGTATTTCTCTTACTACGTCCACTAATCTCCTTTTTAAACATAACTTTAGCCCACTATTGCAAACCATTCCCCAACTGTTGGCATCATACTCCCATGTCAGTACATCCTGGGCGGGTTGAATTGCGGTCATTAAAATGATGATTATACCCATAATTTTGTACCAATTTCGTGCGGTGATAATACCCCTTCCTAACTCGTATTTGAGAGACCTCTAGAGATTGTTGAACAATTTCATCTGGGCGCACAAAAAACCTAGAATCAGGATGCACACGATGTACAGACACTGGCGGAGGGGTGGGATGGGGGTGCCGGATGTCCAGAGATACTACCGGGCAGCTATTGTTGATCAGCTAAAGTTCTGGTGCACTTCCACGCCCTCAAAACAATGGGCCCATATAGAACAGGCCATAGTAGACAACCTCTTCTATCATTCCTGAGGGTAAACCCCAAGGCCAACATTAAGCCTTCTGGGGCACTGTCCCCCTCTATCACTGCTTCACTTAAAGCTTGGAAGCATTATTCAGCATATCTCCCCTCATCGGCTCTTACGCCCATAAAAAATTTGCCTTTGAGGTTTCTGATTTCTGAATTGCCGGGGGTGTCTCTGGACAATTGGATATCCTCCGGAATCTCTCATATACATAAGCTGTTCGCTGGTGACTCTCTGCTGGCGTTTTCTGACCTGGTGTCGGAGTACTCTATCCCGAATAGGGACTTCTATAAGTATCTATGCATTAGACATCTCTTCACCTCTCTGAATGTTAACGTGCCCCTATTTCCTTCTGTGGCTCAAAATTACTATTTCGGTCCTGCAAATCAAAAGAAGGGTATTTCTATGTTTTATGAAGACCTGTGTGCTCGCCTTCTCTCCAGCAAGCCTCCTTATTGTGAAAAATGGGAGGGAGAATTACGCTCTTCCTTCACTTTGAAGGAGTGGGGTTCGGCCTTCACTTGGACTAGGAAAATCTCTAAAGGGGTGAAACATTGGAAATCGTCACAAAAACTACTACTACGTTGGTATATGACTCCTTCGCAGATTGCGAGATCTGACCCTACTTATTCGGAGGCATGCTGGAGGGGATGTGGGTGTAAGGGTTCATATTTTCACATGTGGTGGCAATGCCCTGAGGTTCAGTCATTTTGGGTAAAAGTATTTGATATGATATCCCAAGTGTCCTCCTGTATTGTTAAACAGAATCCGGCCATGGCTTTTGTGTTTTCTTCAAATGTCAGAAATCCCAGCGTTACCCAGGATAGTGTCTAGTCACATTATTGTAGCGGCCCATTTCTTGATTGCTAGGTCATGGAAACGTAATGACACCATTCCCATTCCTGAACTTATCAATCTGGTGAATGTTTCCTTTACGATGGAACGTATGTACGTGCTGCGGACAAACCGGTTGCCTAAAATTCTAAAGCTCTGGGAGCCATGGCAGACCTATCTGGCTTCCTCAATCCCGAGCTCTAACTCGGGAACTTCTATATGTCCCATAGTTTGATCCCGTTAAAAGTAGCTACTTGGGATTTTCCTCGGAGGCCTAAGGACTTCGCTGCAGTGGTGTGACTGGCCAAATCTTGACACTAAGATACCTGGTCACGAGTAATACTGGCTGGGATCATGCCTTTCTACCTCCTCCACAGGCATGTAACAAGTTTAACATACGCTTAGCTCTGGATGGACGATTTTTGTTGTTCTTCTTGTTTGTTCTTCTTGTTTTCTTTTCCTTATTATTTTCTTTTTTCTTTGATTAATTCACTGATATTTACTGCAACTGCCTTGGCTTTATATCTCAATGTAAATAACGTGACACAAATTATTCATTCTGCTTAGCATGTATGTTATGTATACATTTCGTCACTGATAACCTGATTGGAGATATATTGCCGTATTTATTACTTTTGTACTATCTGAAAACATTAATAAAAATTCAATGTTGAAAAAATAAATAAACTTTCTAAATGCTGTTGTGAATACTTTGAAGGGTCTAGTTTCTAAAGTGGGGTGTTTGATAGGGGTTTCTAATATATAGGCTCCTCAAAGCAACTTCAAAACTGAACTGGAACCTACAAAAAAATAAAAATGAGGCAAAACTTCGCTTCTTACATTATACTGATAATGAGTAGTGCCCACCCCGAGATGACCCCAGTTTTGACCGTTTGTATAAACGGAGACCCCCTATTATGCTATTTCAGTGCCCGGTTTGTATAAACCCCAGATAGAAGTATATTTCTATTGATGAGTCCTTGGTACATTTTAAAGGGAGGCTTCCATTCTGCCAGTACCTGCCGAGTAAGAAGGCAAGGTATGGCGTGAAGATGTATAAGCTGTGCGAGAGTGCATATATGAAGGGAAGGGAACCAGTATTCAGCTCCCAGAATGCCCCCCCCCCTTACTGGGAGTTAATGCAAAAATTGTGTGTAATTTGGTGCACCCACTTCTGGACCAGGGTTACCACCTCTACGTGGATTATTTTTATACCAGCGTCCCACTCTTCAAGTGCCTCATGTAGAAGTACTGTGGCATGCGGCACTGCTAGAAGAAATCTGAGAGGCCTCCCTAAGACTCTGCTTGGGCAAACAAGAAGGGGTGAGAGCAGGGCACATTCTAGCAGCAACATATTGTGTCACGTACAGGACAAGAGAGATGTCACACCAGTACTCATGTACCTGTACGCGGTACCAGTACAGAGACCCCCCAAACCAGAATGCATCCTTGACTACAATAGGTACAAGGGAGGAGTGTACTTGTCAGATCAAGTCCTGAAGCCCTACAGCGTCATGCGGTGTGGTATAAGAAGCTGGCCGGGCACCTCATACAGATGGCATTGTACAATGCGTACGTGCTACATCGATGTGCAGGCCAGAGGGGAACTTTCCTGGAATTTCAAGAGGTGGTTATCAAGAACCTAATCTTTAGGGACCAAGAAGGGGGACACCCAGTACTTCTGGAACTGAGGCCACACGCATCGTACCAAGCCAACACTTTCCAAGAGAAGTTCCCCAAACTGGCAAGAAGGGGAAAAAGTCAAAAGAGCTGCAAAGTCTGCTATAAGAGGGGGATAAGGAATGACACAATATATCAATGTGACACGTGTCCCGAAAAACCAGGGCTCTGTATGATAGAGTATTTTAAAATTTATCATAGTTACCTTAGATTTTTAATCTACCCTAACGCACTCCGCACAGCTTATCCCCCTCATCTTTCCCTTCAGAGCCCTGCTGTGTGCCCAGGCAGCTGATAACAGCCACATGCAGGGTAGTGCCGTAGCCAGGAGAACCCACATTACAATTTGTAGGTTGTATATCTCAGGTGGCGCATGCTGGGCACAATATATTGGACACTGAAATGGCATACATATATAAAACATTGCAAATGTCACACTGCACCATCTGCTGTGCATTACCTTTTAGACAATACCTCCGGGATCAAAATGCTCACTACAAATCTAGATGAATGCCTTAAGGGGTGTAGTTTCCAAAATGGGGTCACTTCTAGTGGGTTTCCATTGCTTTGATACCTCTGGGGCTCTGCAAATGCGACATGGCACCCGAAAACCAATCCAGAAAATCTGGACTCAAAAGAACACATAGCGCTCTTTTCCTTCTGAGACCTCCCATGGGCCCAAACGGCAGTTTATCACCACAAATGGGGTATTGCCGCACTCAGGACAAATTGGGGAACAAAATGGGGTATTTTATTTCTTGTGAAAATAAAAAATTTTGAGTCAAAACTACATATTATTGGAAAACATTTTTTTTTTAAAATTCACAGCCATATTCAAATAAGTTCTGTGAAAAAAACTGTGGCGTCTAAATGGTCACAACACCTATAAATGAATTCCTTGAGGGATGTAGTTTCCAAAATGGGGTCACTTCTGGTGGGTTTCCATAGATTTGATACTTCTTGGGCTGTGCAAATGCGAAAACCAATCCAGCAAAATCTGGACTCCAAAGAACACATAGCGCTCCTTTCCTTCTGAGCCCTCCCATAGGCCCAAACGGCAATTTCTCACCACAAATTGGGCAACAAAATAGGGTATTTTATTTCTTGTGAAAATAAGACATTTTGATCAAAAATGACATCTTATTGGAAAAAAATTCATTTTTTAAATTTCACAGCCCAATTCAAATACGTGCTGTGAAAGAACTGTGTGATCAAAATGGTAACAACAACCATACATGAATTCCTTGAGGGGGTGTAGTTTCCAAAATGTGGTCACTTTTTGGGTATTTCTACTGTTTTGGCACCTCAACACCTCTTCAAACCTGGCATGCTGCCTAAAATATATTCTAATAAAAAAAGAGGCCCCAAAATGCACTAGGTGCTTCTTTGCTTCTGGGGCTTGTGTTTTAGTCCACAAGCACACTAGAGCCACATGTCGGACATTTCTAAAAACTGCAGAATCTGGACAATACATATTTTGTAGTGTTTCTCTGGTAAAACCTTCTTTGTTATAGAAAAAAAATTGCAAATTTCAAGTCCACATTGCTTTAATTCCTGTGAAATGCCTAAAGGGTTAAAAAAACTTTCTAAATGCTGTTTTGAATACTTTGAGGGGTCTAGCTTTTTAAAATGGGGTGTTTTATGGGGGTGTCTAATACATAGGCCCCTCAAAGCCACTTCAGAACTGAACAGGTACCTTAAAAAGAAGCCTTTTGGAATGTTGTAAGCCTTGTAACGTCCAAGGAAAATAAAAGAATGCTCCAAAAATTATGCCAATCTAAAGTAGACATATGGGAAATGTGAACTAGTAACTATTTTGGGTGGTATAACCATCTGTTTTACAAGCAGATGCATTTAAATTCAGAAAAATGCTATTTTTTCAAAATGTTCTCTAAATTTTGCAGTTTTTCACAAATAAACACTTAATATATCGAACAAATTTTACCACTAACATAAAGTCCAATGTCTCATGAGAAAACAATCTCAGAATCGCTTGGATAAGTTTAAGTATTCCGAAGTTATTACCACATAAAGTGAATTATGTCAGATTTCAAAAATGGGCTCTGAGCCTTAAGGCCAAAACAAGGCTGCGTCCTTAAAGGGAATGTGTTGCCAGAAAAACATGTTTTGTTTTTTTTAATTAAACATTTAGTGTGTAGGTGATTAAACATTGTTCAAATTTTTTTTATTTTTTTCACGAGTCAGGAAATATTATAAATTAATTCTAATTTATAATATTTCCCATTGCTGGTCACTAGATGGAGCTATTCCCAAAATTGCAGCATTGCAAAATTGGGTAAAAAGCCCTCGCTCTAGTGAGCTCTCAGCATCCCCCCCTCCTTTATCCTGGCTAGTGCCGGGATAAACGAGGGGTTTGAACGGTCTAACCTCCTACACTGTGTGTCGCCATTTTTTGAGCTAACACACAGTGTAGTAGGTTTACATACAGTAGTAAACGTACACAAACACGAACATACATAGAAATCTCTTACCTGCTCCTGCTGCCGCGGCTCCCTCCGGCCCGTCCGCTCCGTCTGCTGCCGCTGGTCCAAGTGCACAAGTCCGGAAGCCGCGACCGGAAGTAGTAATCTTACTGTCCGGCCGCGACTTCCGGTCCACAGGAAAATGGCGCCGGACGGCGCGCATTTCAAATTGGACTGTGTGGGAGCGGCGCATGCACAGTTCCCACACAGACGGCCTACATGTTAGTGGATGGAACGGGCCCCGTTCGCAGTCCCTATGGGACTGTGGCTGCCGTATTCCATGTCTGTATGTGTCGTTAATCGACACATACAGAAATGGGAAAAAAAATGGCAGCCCCCATAGGGAAGAAAAAGTGTAAAAATAAGAAAAAGTAAAACACAAACACACAAATAAATATAAACGTTTTTAATAAAGCACTAACATCTTTAACATATTAAAAAAAAAATTGTGATGACACTGTTCCTTTAAGGGGTTAATGCTTCCCTGCCAGAGTGGCTCACAATCTAATTACTAACCTATCAGTTTGTTTTTGTAGCTTGGGAGGAAATCCCAAGTGCCTGAAGAAAACCTACCCAAATAGGAGTAGAACATACAAACTCCATTCAGATTTTGTCCTTGTTGTTTTCAAACCCAGAACCGCAAAACTTCAAGGCAACCACTATGCTAACTACTGAGCCACCATACTGTATATTGAGATGTGTTACTTTTTTGCACGAACTTCACAGTCTGTGCTTCACTTGGTGAGGACTCCAACAAATTTCTCAAGAAAGTTATCAACAGGGTTTCACATAATTCTATTTCATAGAAGCATAAAATGCTGAAGTATCAACCTTACATTCTTTTTGAAGCCTCAAAATGTGGCCTTTTGTCTGAAACTTTAGGTTTCTATAGGTATTTCAATGCCTAGTTGATGGAATAACATTACATGGCGCTCAGGGGAAAATAATACTTTGTTGTGCCTTTTTAATATTAATTCTCAAATTTAAATCTAGACTACAGTTGATATTACTATCAATCTAATTACACAAACTAGCACTAGTACATCAAGATAGTATATAGTATGAGGTTGGTGTATACATTGATTATTTAATATACAGATGTAAAACCTGTCAAATATAAGTATTTTTGGGCATTTGTCTTACCTATTGTATACATTTTAGGTATAGAAACATACACAATATGTGAGATGTATTGGCCAAACAAGATATAACTTTAAGTTTAAGTTTTTCCTGAACTATTTAAATGGATATATTCTTGAATTGTAAATGGTGGTTTATTGTATCAGCTTTTTCCTTGGTAGTTAAAATAACTTGTCTTACAACTGCTGTTAGCATTTTATGGACAAAATATGCAGGAGCCATGATTTTGCCACAATTTAATTCAATAAAGGTGTGTGACTGAATTAATCATTAGGGAACTATTGACCTAGCTCGAAATAGTCAACAATTGATTAAATAAAATGTAAACTTGTGGCTAAAAAGTTAATTATTACAGTCATGTGCTGATGTAAGATACTTTAAAATGATAGGTTTTGGATATATGAATTATAGTAGATGACAATATTTAACTGAGCTGGTACAATAGTTGATTTCAATGGAAAAATGTGATACTTTTGCTTTGGTACTTAAAGGGGTTTTCCAGTTTGGGGGCTGTTTTTTTAAACTAATGTCCTATCCACAGGATAGGTCATCGGTGTAGATCGGTAGGGGTCCAACACCCAGATCCTGCACGTATCATCTGTGCCAGCCCCCTCTAGGGGCGCAGGAGACGATGCAGGGGTTTGTTCCGGAAGCAGAAGGCTCCTGTAACTGTACTGTAACGGCCATGCTCCAACACAGCAGCTCTGCCCCTTTTCAAGTGAATAAGAGCAAAGCTGCAGTAACCGAGCGGAGGCAGTCTGAACAGGCTTTGGATAGGTCATCGGGATAAAAAAACAGCCCCAAACTAGATAACCCCTTTGAGAAATATTGATCAAATCATGCTGAAGTCAGCATCTCAACAGTCAACTTCATTCTACAAAATGTCCAAGCATAACAAGTACCTTTTCATATCCCAAAAGATGGTGGGAATTTAACTCAATCAACATATCCATAGTTCCTAACTCCACAATCTTCACTCCTATTCAGCTTGTTTACTCTTAAATATGGACTGTTGTAGTCAGGACCGCCATCAGGGCAGTACTGGCAGTCCTGCCGTCAGGGGCCCAGACATAGATTTTAAAAGAAGGGGCCCAATCTCCACCGCGGCCTGCTGTCTCTCTGAGGGGGCGGCGGCGCCACTGAAACCAGCTGCCACCCCCTCCTGCACTATAAGGGTATGTTCACATGGAGTGTTTTCAGCCGTTTTTCGGGCAGTGCACGTACCTAAAAACGGCTGAAAAATCGGAAATAGAACGCCTCCAAACATCTGCCCATTGATTTCAATGGGAAAACGGCATTCTGTTCCGAAGGGGTCGTTATTTACGTGTCCGTTTTTCATAGGCCGTTTTTGGACCTAATTTTCATAGACTCTAGAGAAAAACAGCTCCAAAAGCGGCCGTTAAAAACGCTGCGAAAAACTTGACTTTGATTAAAAAAGTCTGAAAATCAGGAGCTGTTTTCCCTTGAAAAAAGCTCCGTATTTTGAGACGTTTTCTATTTTATGTGTGCACATACCCTAATTGTACCTGAGTCTATAGGACGCAGATACAATTACATGCATAAGCGCTGAATGGCAGGGCACGTTCCGTGTCCTGTCATACAGCGCATTTCAATGACGCAAGCAGCGCGATGACATCATTGTGCTGCTTGCGTCATTGAATAGCAGAGCAAGGCACCCTGAAAGACGCTGATTAGGGCAGAATGCCTTGCCATGCCATTCAGCGCCTTTTACTGACGCGAGCGGCGCGATAATGTCATTGTGCCGCTTGCGTCGTTCAGTCCCAGTAGATCTGCTCAGAAGAGAGCGGGCCTGCATTGCAAGAGGACTGCGGGGAACTGGATCAGGTGAGTATGTAAAGTTTTTTTTCTGTTAAAAGTCTGAGTGGCTATATCTAGGGTACTATCTACAGGGGGAGATATATATGGGGCACAATCAACAGGGGGTGCTATATGTGGGGCACTATCTACAGGTGGGGCTATATGTGGGGCACTATCTACAGGGGGGCTATATGTGGGGCACTATCTACAGGTGGGGCTATATGTGGGGCACTATCTACAGGGGGCTATATGTGGGACACTATATACATGAGGCTATATGTGGGGCACTATCTACAGTGGGGCTATATGTGGGACACTATCTACAGGTGGGCTATACGTGGGGCACTATCTACAGGGGGCTATATGTGGGGCAATATCTACAGGGGGACTATATGTGGGCATTATCTACAGGAGCTCTATACGTGGGGCACTATCTACAGGGGGTCTATGTGTGGGAAACTATCTACAGGGGGGCTATATGTGGGGCAATATCTACAGGGGACTATATGTGGGGCACTATCTAAAGGGGGGACTATATATGGGGCACTATTTACACAGGGGCTATATGTTACATACATAGTTACATACATAGTTAGTACGGTTGGAAAAAGACACATGTACAATCAAGTTCAACCAAGAAATGGAAAAGGGAAGGGAAAAATTTCTACACATAGGAGCTAATATTTTTTGGTTCTAGGAAATTATTTAAGCCTTTTTTGAAGCCATCTACTGTAGCAACTGTGACCAGCTCCTGTGGTAGACTATTCCATATATTCACAGTTCTCACAGTAAAGAAGGCTTGTCGCCTCTGCAGATTGAATCTTTTTTTCTCAAGACGGAGGGAATGCCCCCTTGTTTTTTGAGGGGGTTTTACATGAAACAGGATTTTACCATATTTTTTTAATGTGCAATTCATATATTTATATACGTTAATCATGTCCCCCCTTAGTCGTCTCTTTTCAAGGCTAAATAGGTTTAATTATTTTAATTTTGCCTCATAACTTTGATTCTCCATGCCCCTTACTAGCTTCGTTGAACATTTAGCATTCCTTCTATGAACTGGAGCCCAGATCTGAACTGCATATTCTAGATGAGGCCTCACTAATGCTTTGTAAAGTGGTAATATTATATCCCTGTCTCGCGAGTCCATGCCTCTTTTAACACACGTCAATATCTTGCTGGCTTTTGAAGCAGCTGATTGACATTACATGCTGTTATTTCGTTTATTATCTACAAGTACATCTAGATCATTCTCAACAAGTCACTCCCCCAGTATAGCTCCCCCTAGGACACATGATGCATGCAGATTGTTGGTACCCAGATGCATAACTTTACATTTATCTACATTAAAAATAATTTGCCAAGTGGATGCCAAAACACTTAGGGTGTTCAAGTCAGCTTGTAATTTATGAAAATCTTCCATAGACTGAACAATACTACATAGCTTGGTGTCATCTGCCAAAATAGAAATAGTGATATTAATCCCATCCTCTATATCATTAATAAATAAGTTGAATAATAGTGGTCCCAACACGGAATCCTGGGGTACACCACTTATAACCAGGAACCATTCAGATTAGGAATCATTGACCACAACTCTCTGGATACGGTCCTTGAGCCAGTTCTCAATCAAATTACAAACTATACTTTCTTAACCTATAGTCTTTAACCCCTTCCCGAAAAATCATGTACAGTTCCTGTACGTAACTGTACATGATGGTGATGGAGCTAGCTCAGGAGCTGAGCCAGCGCCATCACCGATGGGTGCCAGCTGTATGTTACAGTTGGCACCCTGATCTAACGGCCAGGACCGGAGCTAGCCTCCGATCCGGCCATGAAATAAAAAATATGCAGTGGTGCAGGCCTGTGGGGAACATTTCTTCTGTTTCAAGAGGCGAATTATCAAGACCCTAAAATTAGGGAACCAGGAAGGGGAGGACTCAAACATATCTGCTGGAAGTGCGGGCGCCTGCATTATACCAGGACAATACTTTCCAGCGAAATTCCCCAAACTGCAAAGGTGAAGAGTGTGGACCAAAAGGGGGATAAGGAAGGACATTTATCAGTGCGACACCGGCTTGTGCAGAAAGGATTGCTTCACAGCGTAACACACATGTATGGATTAATTTATTCTTTTTTTACCTTATTATTATACCACCTGACTATGCCCCTGATGTACTCTGCCCAGCTTACATGTACCCCCACATTATAAACTGAAATACCAGTATAACTCAAACAGAACAACTATTAAAATTCACGCTCAAATAGCCAAATGTCGCTCCCTCCACTCTGAACCCTACAGAGTGCCTAAATAGCAGTTTACTTCTAAATATATGGCATTTCCAAACACAGGAGAACCCTTTTAACAATTTTTGGGGTGTGTGTCTCCAGTGGCACAAGCTGGGCACAACATATTTGCCACTGAAATTGCATATAGAGGAACAATTTTTAATTTTTACTTTGCACCTTCCGCAGCGCAATCATTTATGGAAAATACCTGTTTGGTGAAAATGCTCACTACACCCCTTAATAAATGCCTTGAGGGGTGTAGTTTCCAAAATGGGGTCACTTGTTTCTTTTATTATTTCACATCGGAGCCTCTGAAATTGTGAACCAATACTGTGTAAGTCGCCAAATTAGGCCTCAATTTTACATGGTACTCTTTCACTCCTGAGCCTGGTCGAATATCCAGGCAAAAGATTAGGGTTACATGTAGGGTGTTTCTAAAACCGGGAAACACAGCATAATAATTAGAGAGCTGTCTTGTTATGGTGGCACAAGATGGGCATCACACTGGCATTTCTATGGAAAAAATACAATTTTCACTCTCCAACATCGAGTGCACAGTAATTTCTGCAAAACACCTGCATGGTTAACATGCTCACTACGCCCCTAGGGGAGTTATTTCCAAAATGGGGTCACTTCTGGGTGGTTTCCACTATTTTGGTCCCACAGGGACTCTGCAAATGCGACATAGCTACAAGAGGCCAATTCAGCAAAATCTGTACTCCAAAGGCCAAATGGAGCGCCTTCCCTTCTGAGCTCTGCCATGTGCCCAAACAGCAGTTTATGACCACATATGGGGTATTTCCATACTAGAAATTGCTTTACAAGTGTTGGGGTGCTTTTTTTGTTTTATTTGTTGAGAAAATTAAAATGTTAGAGCTAAAACTACATTTTATTGAAGAATAAGGATTATTTTTATTTTCACTGCCCAATTCTAATAAAATCTATGAAACCCCTGTGGGGTCAAAATGTTCAGTACACCCCTAGATGGATTCTTCAAGGGGTGTAGTTTCCTAAATGGAGTGACTTTTTTGGCGTTTTCACTGTTTTGGTCCCTCAGGGGCTTTGCAAATGTGACATGGCCTCTGCAAACCATTCCTGCTCAATTTGAGCTCCAAAAGCCAAAGGGCGCTCTTTCCCTTTTAAGCCCTGCCATGTGTCCAAACAGCTGTTTATGACCACATGTGGGATATTGTTTTACTCGGGAGAAATTGATTTACAAATGTTGTGTGCTTTTTCTCCTTTAGTCCTTGTGGAAATGAGAAAAAATTAGCTAAACCTAGATTTTCTTTGAAAGAATGTAGATTTCCATTTTCACGGCCTACTTCCAATAATTTCTGCAAAAAATCTGCAGGGTCAAAATGCTCACTATAGCCCGAGATAATTTCCTCAAGGGGTTTAGTTTCAAACATGGGGTCACTTGTGGAGGTGTTTTCACTGTTTTGTCCCTTCAGTGGCTTTGCAAATGCGACATGGCCTCCGCAAACCATTCCTGCTAAATTTGAGCTCCAAAAGCCAAATGGCGCTCTTTCCCTTCTAAGCCCTGCCGTGTCTCCAAACAGCCAGTTATGACCACATGTCAGGTTTTGTTTTACTAAGGAGAAATTGCTTTACAAATGTTGTGGTGCTTTTTCTCCTTTAGTCCTTGTGGAAATTTTGATTTAAAAAAGATTTTGAAATGCACATTATCATAATTTTTCACCAGTGAGTTATTTATTTTTATATTTTTTTATAGTAGCTCAACCGTATCTTGTCAGACACACCTGAATTCTTAAAAATAAAAATTCACAGCATATCCCATTAAAATGTAACCAAGAGGATCACATTGATTTACTTCATATTCATATCAGTGGTAAATATAGAAGACATATGCCTTAAATAATTTTTTGTTCTAGAATTGATGAATTACCTTAATTTACATTGGAACTCTAAAGTGAATCAGCAGCCGAAAGCTCAACCTAATGGAAGTAATCTAATTTGGATGACAATGCGTCCTCATAGCAGAGGATAATGACAGGATATAGGATGTTCACATGAGTCCAATCTGGAATGCAAATCTATACAAAGCAGCCAGAAACCATGAGAGAAGTGACCCACTGTAATAATGCCAAGCATTACACTAATCTAAATAATACCTACAATGTAACAGCCTATTACCTTGCTGCCATTTAACAATACATCTAAATGTAACGATATATATTATATTTCAACACTGATAGTGATTTGACTTTTTGCACCCAAAAATGTACTAATGTTCATGAATATTTCTTTTTTTTTCTTCAGAATTAACCAAAATATAACCATCAAGAACTCTGGAATTCTTTTTCTTTAACAAAACTTTTTTTATTGACAACATTGGTTTCATATCTGACATTTGCGTATGTTTTTTTTAAAATCAGATAATTTTTTTATTGAAGTTTCAAAATTATATAGTACAAAACATATTAAACAAACCCTATCCAAAACCCTCCCCTCAGGCACCGTCACAAAATTCCAAATTTAGATAGTATATGAAATAGAAATTGTACCAAATATCGAATACATTATTCACAAAATACAAGGTAAATGGGACAGATCATTTTCCAAATGTCAAGTAGCTTAATCATCTACAAGCATGTATAATACAAAACAGATATAATATATAGCAGATATTTGATCCTCTCTATTTCCCCCCTTCTCGTTATCCCACATCTATATGCATAACCCCAATACCGTGTAAAGGCTGGTCATACAGAGTCCCTGAATACATTTTATAATACAGATTCCATTACCCCTACCCATGGTCCCCATATGGATTCGAATTTTTTAAGCGTTTTGCGCTTTACATAGACAACCTTTTCCAATACAATCATTTTATTCACTTTTGCAATGAATTCGCTCCTAGTCGGCGGGGCGCCTTGTATCCAATGTAGTGCAATTAGTTTTCTAGCTATATATAGCAACCTTACAATAGCCAACCGCTCCAAAGTAGAGGGTGGGGTGTCCATAATACATTCCAAAACGCACTCCATAGGATTCCCTTGCAACACAGGTCCATAGACCTCCTGAATCACCTTCAGTACATCCATCCAGTACATGGTTAACTGTGGGCAGGACCACAACATATGCATATGATCAGCTCCCTCTTCCGCGCATCTGGGGCATTTCGAATCACTCCTTACCCCAATATGAAAAAGAAATTTAGGAGTCCTGTATACTCTATGGATAACTTATAATTGAGAAAGGCGCCCAGCCTCACTAAGAGAAATATTCGGAACTGCTTTCATAATATCTATCCATTGTTCTTCAGAGATGGGACCCATATCTCTTTCCCATTTTTTAGAAGCCATCAGGGGGTATTTATCAAAAAATGTACTCATCAACAACTGATAAATATGTGAAATAACCCCCGATGTAACACTCCCGGTATGTAAAACAGACAACACCCCATCTGCGTGTATTGCCAAATCCACTGCCTTCTTCTGCGCACCAAAAGCATGTCTTATCTGTAAGTATTGATAGAGGGAATTTTGAGGTAATTCAAACTCCTCTTGGATCTGTTGATAAGTTTTAAATACATCCTCCTGGAGCAACTGTAAGACATAAAGGATGCCTCTTGCTTTCCAACCCTCAAATCCTTCAAGAGAGAAGAATTCCGGAAGTGCCTTATTCCCCCATAAAGGTGTAAAAATTGTGCAAACCCCCATATCTCTAATAGCTCGGACCTTATCCCATACTTTATGCATTAGTGTATATGTGGGAGTATTCCTGCCCGCCAACATAGAGTGACCTGCCTCCAAAACTGAGAATAAAACAGATGGTCCAAACTGTGCCTGTAGAATCGATCCATTGGATCCCTTTGATATAATTTCCCCCCACCCCTTAAAGTGCTGACATTGGGAGGCAAGAAAATATATCCAAGGGTTGGGTAGGGCCAAACCACCATCATGCTTTGCGCGCTGTAGAATTTCTAATCTAATTCTTGAGCGACCCTTCCGCCATATTAGGTCCCTAAAAAGTGCATTAATATAATAAAAGTTGTGTAATGAGATCCATGCAGGGGAGTTATGTAAAATATACAATAATTGTGGCATTAGGATCATCTTAATAAGATTGACCCTACCCACAACTGTCAGATGTAATTTACACCAGGCCATTATTTTCATTTTAAATTTGACCAGAAGGGGTTGCAAATTGAGAGCAACATATTCAGAAGGGGAGGTCGAGATCTTGATCCCTAAATATTTGAGATGTTTAACGTGTCCTACAGGTACCCCATTCACCCCTGATATAGAGCACATTGAATCCAAAGGGAGCAGATGGGATTTATCCCAATTTATTTTAAACCCAGACAATGCCCCAAATTTCTCAATTAGGGATATTGTTTCTGCCAGAGAGCTACCCACATCCCCCAAATATAGAAGCACATCATCTGCATAAAGCGCTACCTTTTCTTGCACCGAGCCACACAAGAAGCCCTTAATATCGTCTGACACAAGTATGCGCGCTGCCAAGGGCTCTACTGCCACGGCAAACAGGAGGGGCAATAATGGGCATCCCTGTCTAGTCCCTCTTTCAAGAGCAAACCGGGGAGACAATCCTCCATTTGCCTGTATTCTGGCTGTAGGGCAAGAATACAGGACCTTAATCAATGCTATAAAAGATGGTCCAAAACCCATAGCCTCCAAGGTGCACCAAAGATATTGCCATTCCACACTGTCAAACGCTTTAGCAGCGTCCAGTGAAAAAATGGCTCTTTCGCCTACATTGTCTGCCCTCAGCTGAAGATTTAAAAATAAACGTCTCAAATTCATGGCTGTCGACCTAGCAGGCATAAAACCGGTCTGATCCGGGTGTATAATGGTAGAGATAACACCATTCAACCGCAGAGCTAATGCCTTTGCCAGAATCTTAACGTCAGATGTTAATAATGAAATCGGTCGATAAGAATCAGCTAATTGAGGATCTTTCCCGGTTTTCGGCAAGCCCACAATAATGGCTTCTTGCATAGAAGCCGGCAAAGAACCACAATCCAATGAATAATGAAATACTTCTAATAATTTGGGCAAGAGCACCTCAGAGTATTTTTTATAAATTTCAACTAGTAGCCCGTCCGCCCCAGGTGCCTTATAATTAGCCATCTGTTTGACCGCTTCTTCCAGTTCCTCCAACGTGAGTGGAAAATCCAGAAGTGCCTAGGCGCTTCCTGACAGCTTAGGGAGCTCTGCTTTATTTAAGAATGTATAAATATCAGATGTAGATGGATGCACCTTGGAGGTATATAGGTCTGAATAAAAGTCTCTCAAAACTTTTACAACTTTCAAATTCTCTGTAACTAAATGGCCCTCTGCCGTTTTTAAAGCAGTGATATGTGTTACCCCCTGTTGTGCCTTTGCTACCACTGCTAGCATATGACCAGCCTTTTCTCCTTCTTCAAAGGTATTCTGTGCGAAAAACTGCCATTTTCTGCTCGCTACAGCTAACAGATGTAAATTAAGTGCCTCTTGTGCTCTTCGCAAACTCATTTTCTGCACCACAGTAGGATTTAAAATAAATGCCGCTTCTGCCTTACTCATTTCTTCATGTAATCTCGCATCCTCCACCCTAGTAGCTGTTTTGTGCCTGCTAATTGCCTGCATAAACAGGCCTCTCAAATACGCCTTCATTGCATCCCATACATAGGGAACAGAAGAAGAGCCACAATTAATTTGAAAATAGTCCTCTAGCCTTTGGGCAATGAAACCTTGCCTATCAACCAAAGTCAGCCAGAAAGGGTTCAGCTTCCAGATTCTCTGGCGTTGGGGACTCTGGTTATTAATATCAACCGTGACCCTAATGGGAGAATGATCTGATAACGTTCTAGGTAGATACTCCACCTGATTAACTAAGGGCATCATACCCTCATTCCCCAAGGCCAGATCTATACGGGATAAAGAAGAATACGTGGATGAACAGCACGAAAACTCCCGTTCACAAGGGTGTTGTAATCTCCATATATCCAACAATCCTATTTCTTGTACCAATGTACCAAATTAAGCCCCAACCTTCCCTCCACTCCTGTCCCCCTCTCTACATTTGTCCCAGTTGGAATCAAGAATATTATTGAAATCCCTGAGTAGGAGCAAAGGTATCCCTGGTTTATCCACCACAAAAGACATGGCCTTTAATAAGACTCTATTACAAAAAGGAGTAGGTATGTATATAGATATTATTATAAACATTTTTTAATATATGGTACAAAGTACACAAATATATCGACCTTCTGCGTCCACCTTCATGTCCAGACAATTAAATGGAATCTGTTTATGTACTAAAAAACTTACTCCCCTAGAATATACTGAGTATGTAGAGTGACCACTAAATCCCACCCACCTCCTCTTTAGCTGTTGTAATCTTTCAGTTATCATATGTGTCTCTTGCAGACAGACAATCGCCGGCTGGTGCTCACTAATAAGTTGAAAAATGGCCTGACGTTTTGTGGCATCAGCCATTCCCCTAATATTCCAACTAATAAATCTGACTGAATTCGCCATATTTAGAATAAAACACAATATTTAGCCGTACATGTGTCATCTGTAAACAGCGGTGTACAATCCAACTAGGTGCCGACTTTATTCCCAATATCCCCCCAAAAGAAAACCCCACATATAAACATAGTAAACCTCTCTCACCGAGAGAGTGGGAGTTGAGATTCCTACTGATGAAATATACAAAACCACAATAGAATGGTACAGATCGTATGACCATTTTATTTAAACATGTATCCTGCGTTAAAAATATAACAATAAACTTGCAGGGCATAAAGCCCATCAGTGCTGCCTGAGAGACCAGTAAATAGCAACAGATTAGATCACATATTCATTCCTTTACATTTCATTAATCAAAATACAGGATATATGACCAGCAAAATAGGATATATGAAACATATTTCAGGGCGTCTTGACACATAGTTGCCTCTCGTGTCCATCAAGCCATTGCATGGCCACTTGCGGCTTTTAAAAAAAATGAATTCCTCCCAAAGCTGCGACACGCAACTTCGCTGGGTATAGCATAGAGTACGCACGCCACTTGAAAATTTCTCAGCCTGTTCTTGACATCTAGGAATCTCGCTCTTTTACGCTGTACTTCTGCTGAATAATCCGGAAATATGGAAATGTTTCCACCATTTATAACCAGATCCGGGCATTCCCTCGCTTTCCATAGAATAATATCCCGGTCTTTATAGTGTAGTAACTTAGCCAGTATAGGCCTCGGTGGGTGCCCAGGTGGAAATGGGCGAGTCGGCACACGGTGAGCCCGCTCAATAGCAAATAATGGTGTGACCTCAGGCAGAGTATCTGATAATTTAAGGAGTTCTCTGCAGGAGCTCACCAACGTGCGGCTCTCTACATGCTCAGCAAGCCACGCCTCTCCATCAATATAATATAATTAGTTCAATATAATGTGTCATTTTCTTCTAAATTTTAACAAAAAAACTTAAAGCAACACAATTGCTGGGATGACTTTTCACCCACATGAGGTAAAAGAGTGCCTTTCGTCTTAATGTCCTTTCCAAGCAAAAGTACGTAGACTAAAAAAGAAAAATGTGTTTGCTCTTGGAATGTGGTGCCACAAAATCAAACAGTTTTCTAAAAAGTTTTTTTTTTGTGATCAAAAGTAGTAGATATCAAAAACTATATAAATTTGATATCGCCATAATCATCACATTCCACATATTTAAGTTATCATGTAATTCATAATGCACTCCAAATTCCCCAAAAATATGTTGAAATTGCTCTTTATTTGCGCTTCCCCCCTAAAACCTTTAGTATAAGTTTTAGAAATACATTATATGTAACCCAAAATGGTACCATTAAAAAAAAAAGCTCTCATATGGCTACGTCTGTAAAAAAAATTAAAAGTTATGGCCCTCAAAACGCAAGGTGTGAAAACTGCAACCTCAAGGCCCAAAATAGTACTGACAAAACAGCAAAGACAACAGTAATAAAGAATTTATCAAGACCTTCTGTGGACTGGTATTCCTAAGGGTATGTTGACACGGCCTATTTTTGGCCGTTTTTCGGGACGTAAATGGCCGAAAGATCGTAAGCAGAACGCCTCCAAACATCTGCCCATTAATTTCAATGGGAAAAACGGCGTTCTGTTCCGACGGGGCATTTTGAAAAACTTCAGCCGTTTTTGGAGCTGTTTTTTAATGACTCCATTGATAAACAGCTCCAAAAACGGCCGTAAAAATCGCAGCGAAAAACACGAGCTGCTAAAAAAAGTCTGAACATCAGGAGCTGTTTACCCTTGAAAACAGCTCAGTATTTTCAGGCGTTTTTTTATCTTATGTGTGCACATACCCTTATAATCATTCTTTAGGGTTCACTGCACTACAGAAGATCAAGTCACAAGAATTTTTAGCAAAGCTAGTATTCGAAAATTTGTGTTTCAGCAAAGTTATTGCTTACAATACAGGTTATTAACCCCTTCCCTCTTTGGCCACTTTTGACCTTCCTGACAGAGCCTCATTTTTCAAATCTGACATGTTTCACTTTATATGGTAATAAATTCGGAATGCTTTAACCTATCCAAGCGATTCTGAGATTGTTTTCTCATGACACATTGGACTTTATGTTACTAGCAAAATGTAATCGATAGATTCAGTATTTAATTGTGAAAAACACCAACATTTAGTGAAAAATTGAAAAAATTGAAAAATTTCAGCCGTTTTTGGCGCTGCTTTTCATTGATTCCATTGAAAAACAGCATGAAAAACGGCTGTAAAAAACGCATCGAAAAACGCGAGTTGCTAAAAAAACGTCTGAAAATCAGGAGCTGTTTACCTTTGAAAACAGCTCCGTATTTTCAGACGTTTTTTATTTTATGTGTGCACATACCCTTACAATCATTCTGTAGGATTCACTACACTACAGAAGATCAAGTCACAAGATTTTTTTTTATCAGAAGCTAGTATTAGGAAATTTGTGTTTCAGCAAAGTTATTGCTTAACATACAGGTTATTAACCCCTTTTGACCTTCCAGACAGAGCGTCATTTTTCAAATCTGACATGTTTCACTTTATGTGGTAATAACTTCGGATTCTGAGATTGTTTTCTCGTGACACATTGGACTTTATGTTACTGGCAAAATTTCCTCGATACATTCAGTATTTAATTGTGAAAAACACCAAAATGTAGTGAAAAATTGCAAAAATCAGCATTTTTCGAAATTTGAATGTATCTGCTTGTAAGACAGGCAGTTATACCACACAAAATAGTCACTAATTAACATCCCCAATATGTCTACTTTAGATTGGCATCATGTTTTGAACATCCTTTTATTTTTCTAGGATGTTACAAGACTTAGAACTTTAGCCGCAATTTCTCACATTTTCAAGAAAATTTCAAAAGGTTACAGTTTCCATTTTTTTACAGGTTCCAGTTAAGTTGTGAAGTGGCTTTGAGGGCCTTATATTTTAGAAAACCCCAATAAGTCACCCCATTTTAAAAACTGCACCCCTAAAAATATTCAAAACAGCACTTGTTTCTTGACCCTTTAGACACTTCACAAGAATTAAAGCAAAGTAGAGGTGATATTTACAAATTTCATTTTGTTTTGCAGAAATTCATTTTTAATCAATTTTTTTTGTAACACAGAAGGTTTTACAAGAGAAATGCAACTCAATATTTATTGCCCTGATTCTGCAGTTTTAATAAATTTCCCACATGTGGCCCTAGCGTGCTTATGGACTGAAGCACAGGCCTCAGAATGAAAGGAGCACCTAGTGGATTTTGGGGCCTCTTTTGTATTAGAATATATTTTAGGCACCATGTCAGGTTTGAAGAGATCTTGTGGTGCCACAACAGTGGAATATCCCAAAAAGTGACCCCCATTAGGGAAACTACACCCCTCAATGAATTTATTTAGGGATATAGCAAGTATTTTGACCCCACAGTTTTTTTGCAGAAATTATTGGAAGTAGGCTGTGAAAATGGAAATTTACATTTTTTTAAATAAAATGTTGGTTTAGCTATTTTTTTTTTCATTTCCACAGGGGCGGATGAAAAAAAAGCTCCACAAACTTTGGAAAGCAATTTCTCCCGAGTAAAACAATACCCCACATGTGGTCATAAGCGCCATTGGCTTTTGGAGCTCAAATTTAGCAGGAATGGTTTGCGGAGGCCATGTCGCATTTGCAAAGCCCCTGAGGGGGCAAAACAGTAGAAATCCCCACAAGTGACCCCATTTTGGAAACTACAGCCCTTGAAGAATTCATCTAGGGGTGTAGTGAGCATTTTGAACCCACAGGGGTTTCATAGATTTTATTAGAATTGGGCAGTGAAGATAAAAAAAATCCTTTTTTTCCAATAAGACGTAGCTTTAGCTCAACATTTGTCATTATCTAGGGGTATAGTGAGCATTTTGACGCTACAGGATTTTTGCAGAAATTATTGGAAGTAGGCCGTGAAAATGAAAATGATTTTTTTTTAAAATAAAATGTAGGTTTAGCTAATTTTTTTTAATTTCCACAAGAGCAAAACTAGTAAAAGCTCCAAAATATTTGTAAAGCAATCTCTCCTGAGTAAAACAGAACACTACATGTGGTCATAAACGGCTGTTTGGACACACGGCAGGGCTGAGAAGGGAAAGAGCGCCATTTGGCTTTTGGAGCACAAATTTATCAGGAATGGTTTGCAGAGGCCATGTTGCATTTGCAAAGCCCCTGAGGGGACAAAACAATGAAAACCCCCCACAAGTGACCCCGTTTTGGAAACTACAGCCCTTGAGGAAATTATCTAGGGGTATTGTGAGCATTTTGACCACACAGAACTTTTGCAGAAATTATTGGAAGTAGGCCGTGAAAATGAAAATCTACATTTTTTAAAATAAAATGTAGGTTTAACTAATTTTTTTTCATTTCCACAAGGGCAAAAATAGAAAAAGCAGCACAAAATTTGTAAACCAATTCTCCCGAGTAAAATAGTACCCCATTAGTGGTCATAAAAGGCTGTTTGGACACATGGCAGGGCTGAGAAGGGAAAGAGCGCCATTTGGAGCTCAAATTTAGCAGTAATGGTTTGCGGAGGCCATGTCGCATTTGCAAAGTCCCTGATGGGACAAAACATTGGAAACCCCCAAAATTTACCCCTTTTGGAAAGGAAATTATTTAGTGGTATTGTGAGCATTTAAATAAATGATCTAATTAAAAATCCATGGATGTGTGATAAACATTGAAGCACCCCTTTATACACAGGCCAGGTTTGTCGGGGCAGGTGTCACACTGATAAATGGTGTATTTTCTTCTCCCCCTTTTGCAGCACACTTTGCACCTTTTTTGGGTCCTTCCCTTTTTACCAGTGGAGGGGATTTCGCTGGGAAAGTGTTGTCCTGGTACAATACATGGACCATCACTTCCAGAAGTACTGGGGCCCTCCCCTTCCTGGTTCCCAAATACAAGGGCCTTGATAACCAGCTCTTGAAAATTAAGGAATGTCCCTGTTTGGCCTGCACATTGGTATAGCACATAAGCGTTATACAATGCCATCTGTACCATGTTCACTGCCAGCTTTTTGTACCACACCTTTGTTTTCCGCATGGCACTGTATGGCTTCAGTACTTGATCAGAGAGAATAACCCATCCCATGTACTTATTGTAGCCAAGGATGCAATCTGGCTTGGGGGTCATTGTAGTGCTACCTCGGACAGGTACAGGGTGAGGCCGCTACTGTGTATTGTGTTCAACATAAGGACATTCCTTTTGTCCTTATACTCGACCAGCAACATGTTCTCGCTGTTTAGTGACCTGCTTTTTCCCTTTCTTATTGGTTGCCCAAGAAGTGTTTTAGAGAGGCCTCTCTGCTTTTTGCGCACGGTGCCGCAGGCTGCAGTACTTCTGGTGGAGAGGCAGTTAAATAATGGTATGCTGGTGTAGAAGTTTTCCACGTAAAGTTGATAACCCTGGTCCAGCAGTGGGTGCATAAAATCCCACACTATTTTCCCACTAACACCCAGAACAGGGAGGCATTCTGGAGGTTCAATCCTTGAGTCCTTCCCTTCATAAATACTAAACCTGTAGGTGTATCCTGAGCTACTCTCGCATAGCTTGTACATTTTAATTTCGTACCTCGCCCTCTTGCTTGGCAGGTATTGGTGGAATTTTGGTCTCCTCTTAAAATGTACAAGGCACTCGTCTATTGCAATGTTCTTTTCAGGGGTTTAAGCTTCTTGAAATTTGGTGCAGAAATGATCAATGACTGGCCTGATTTTGAATAGGTGGTCCTATGTGGGGTCACCACGGGGCGGGCACTGTGTATTATCATTATAATGCAAATTTTTCAGAATCATTTCAAAACGTGTCCGGGTCATTGCCATGCGATTAAATGGGGTGCTGTATAAAACATCCATACTCCAGTATTGCCTAATCTCTGATTTTTTTTTACTAGGCCCATATGTAGTACAAGGCCCCAAAATTTCATCATCTCTGCTGCCTCTACTGGGGTCCACCTAGCAAATAATGACGTGGAGTTTTGGCCTAAAAATTGCTGGGCGTATAAATTTGTCTGGGCCACTATTAAATTAACAAAATCCACAGAGAAAAAGACCTTGAAAAAGTCAATTTCCGTGAGGCCTTCAGTCTCTAATTGAATTCCTGAGCGCCCTGTGAAATCCAGAATGTGAGGCTCATAATTCTCAGGGGGTGGGTTCCACATGGTATCACTAATTTTGGGGGTTGTCTGAGCTGATGTCCTGGGGTGCCTTTGTGGGGGGTTCCTTATCACTGGATGAGGATGATGAGGAGGAAGAGCTCAAGAGAAATGGGGCAATTTGGTCTTCTCCCTCGCTGGTCGATTCAGTGTCAGAGGCCAGGATGGCATATTCCTCGTCGGCTGAGTAGACCCTTTGGGATGATTGGGACATTTTTATTAGGGGGTATGTAGTGCTTCAACATGTGTAATACTTGATTTATTTTTTTGAGAGGGGGTTGTGTTGTGCTTTTACATGTGTAAATGAAATTTATAGAAAAAAAAAGGAAGAGAAGAAAAAGAAGAAAATAATAAGATAAAAATTTAGGAGAAAGAAATTTACTGAACGTCCAATATAAAACTGTAAAAAATTCCTGACTACCTGACACTAACAAATTAAGCAGTAAAAAAACGTTTCAAAATTTTGCGAAACGTACTTCAGTTAAAAAAAAACTGAATGTCCGTCAGTAACTGGCGCTAACGATAAGACTGTAAATTTACTCTAAAACTGTCGCTACGCTATCAAAAATGCGTGAGCGCGCTCCATACTTTTCCCCATGCACCTTGACGTAAGTGCAGGTCATAGTGCGTTAAGGGGGTAAGAAACTGATTCACCTTACCCTGTGTGGTTTCTGATAAAATTGGATGGCGAGAATATGACTAAATATAAATTCTCGTTTGTCCCTCATCTACTTAATGCAGCGAAAACTCTCATTGTTAGACATTGAAAAGATGAAGAACCTCCGATTGTTCCAGAACGGTTGAGAGAAGTTAATATTATTAACTCATATGAAAAGACTAGATGGACAGCAAACCATCAATACGACATTTATTTGAAAATTTGGGAAGACTGGAAGCAATTCTCCACTTCAACAGACTGGGACTCAATTTTCCAATAAACCCATGCAGAGTCAGTATATACATATATTTTTGATACTGTACTAATCGTAATACTTATATGTGATTTCCTACAATTGTTCTTGAAAGACTGTAACTTAACCCATTCCCGCACCTTGACGAAAATGCACGTCCAGGTGAGCAGTAACTATAAAATGATAATATTATTTTTCCAGCACGGTGAACACCGCAAAAAAAATAAGTAAAAAACGATGCTAAAATCACTATTTTTTGGTCACCACCCCTCCCAAAATATGCAATAAAAAGTGATCAAAAAGTTGCATGTACCCCAAAATAACACCAATGAAATGAAAACTACAAGCCATCCCGCAAAAACAAGCCCTTAAACAGCTTTTTCGACTTAAAAATATAAAACTTATGGTTCTCAGAATATGGGGACACAAAAAATATTATTTTTTATAAAGAAGTTATTTTATTGCGCAAACGCTGCAAAACATAAAAAAAAACGATATACATATGGTATTGCCATAATCGTATCAACCCGCAGAATAAAGTAAAATGATCACTTATAGCCCAGGGTAAACCGCGGTAAAACAAAAGAAAATAATAAAAATCATTGTCAGAATTGATGCTTTTTGGTCACCTTGCTTGCAAAAATTTTTAATAAAAAGTGATCAAAAAAATTGCATGTACCCTAAAATGGTACCAATAAAAACAACAGATTGTCCTGCAACAAATAAGCCCTCACACAGCTCTGGTGAAGAAAAAGTAAAGAAGTTCTCTCAGAATATGGCGATGCAAAATGTGCAGTGTTCCAAAAGCGGATAAGATTGGGCACTATTTATCAGTGCAACACTGGCCACATATCTGCGGATTATTATTTATTTACCCCATTATTATACCGTCTTATTATGCCCTGATGTACTCCGCACAGCTTACATATGCCCCCACATTATAAACTGAAATACCAGCAAAACGCCAAACAGAACAACTACCAAGCTAAATCTGCGCTCCAAAAGCAAAATGGCGCTCCCTCCCTTCTGAGCCCTACAGCATGCCCAAACAGCAGTTTACATCCACAGATATGGCATCGCGATATTCGGGAGAACCTGGTTAATATTTTATGAGGTATCTGGTATTTGACAAACTGGGCATAACATATGGTGCACTAAAATGGCATGTCAGTGGAAAATTGTAATTTTCACTCTGCACCATCCACTGCGCATTAACCCTTTCGAGCACCACGACTTAAGAGTATGTCGTGGTGGTGGGGGGGGGGTGATGTGTTTTACAGCTGACACCCGGGATTAACGGACAGGAACAGCGATCACACTGTTACAGGACACAACCAATGCGGAGGACAACCAAAATACCCCTTTGAAAGTCATACAAAGTAACTTAATTCAAATAATATATAATATATGGGGGAAGGGTATACAACACAGTGAATACCCATGACTACTAGTAGCATTAGCAATGACTCATATAATATGTTAGAACAACAACCTAAAAGAATTGAGTCAAAGACCGAATTAAGATAAAGAAATATAATTTTTATTATTGCACAACAAAACAAATAAATATATTTACTCACAAGTTTAAAAAGACAAGGATGACTACCACAGTGTGGAAGAAGAGGCCAGACACATGTATATAATGGGGCTACTGTTGTAGCATATGCATAAAAAGGATATATATAAGACCAATGTGCATAAATAAATTAATAAATAAATAAATTACTAACACCTGGATATGCTTATCCAAAAGGACTGTATAAGGTCCCAAATGATAGTGTATGGTTGTACTCATTGATGTAGCCTAACATTTGATAATGCATAATTCATTGATGTAAGTACACATGCAGCTAAGTGAAAGTAGCTTACCCATATTATAACACACTGTTGTCTGGCATCACACCCGACGCGCGTTTCGGCGAAGAACGCCTTCGTCCGGGGGTGGTGTCAGAGCACAGGAAGAGGGAATATATGTCTGCAGAGAACCAATCAGCTAGGATAGATGCCAAATAATTTGATTACTCCCAGCTGATGATAAATGACAGCCGGAAGCAAGCGCGGCTCGTAGCGTACCACAGAGTTCAATGAACTCCTGAACAGTGCGCTTGCGCGAAGTGCACTGCTGACATGTGTGTAACAGGTCAGCTAAATCTAACAGCTGATTATTCCCGGCTGACAAAAAAGTCAGCCGGAGGCAGTCGCTGCTCATGGCGCACCACAGGGTTCAGTAGGATCCTAACCAGTGCGCATATGCTAACTGCGCTACTGATATATGTAAACAGCTGGAGATCAACCAGCTCGGTCACCTAGCACGGAGAAGTGCGTGCCATAAAGAAAACCTCCTACATATTGCGAGGTTATACATCCCCACAGAAGATAAATACCATAAATACATGTCATCAAGATTGCACATACATATAAAAAATGATTACATATAAACTTTTAACAGTTACCAACGTCACATAATTATTATACCAAAATTGATAAATCAACTGTCCCTAACCTTTCCCTATCTTCGTACGTATCATAATATAATTAGAGATGAGCGAACCGGGACAACCGAACCCGGTTTGGGTCCGAACTTCCAGAAAAGTTCGGTTCGCAGCGAATCCGAACTTCACCGGGTTCGGCCGAACCCGTTTTGACCGAACCCCGTCAAAAATATTATAAAAATCGGCAGCCACTTGTCTCTATCAATCACTGATAGAGAAAAGAGGCTGCTGATTAAAAATAAAATAAAAAGCATTTCATACGTACCTGGTCGTTGTCTTGGTGACGAGTCCCTCTTCTTCCTCCAGTCCGACCTTCTTTTCTGACGCGGCAGCCTGTGATTGGCTGCAGAGGCCTCTGCAGCCTGTGATTGGCTGCAGAGGCCTCTGCAGCGCTCACATGGGCTGCATCGTCATCAAGGAATGTCGGGCCGGATGTCGAGAGGGACGCGTCACCAAGGCAACGGCCAGGAGACCGGACTGGAGGAAGCAGAAAGTTCTCGGTAAGTATGAACGTGTTTTTTTTTTACAGGTTACTCTATATTGTGATCGGTAGTCACTGTCCAGGGTGCTGAAACAGTTACTGCCGATCAGTTAACTCTTTCAGCACCCTGGACAGTGACTATTTACTGATGTCGCCTAGCAACGCTGCCGTACTGACGGGTGCACACATGTAGCCACCCGTCATTACGGGGCCTCATGCACACGACCGTAAAAACACCCGTTATTACGGGTCGTAATTACGACCCGAAATAGCGGGCCCATAGACTTCTGATAGCCACGGGTACCTTCCCGTTTTCTCACGGGAAGGTGCCCGTGCCGTTAAAAAGATGGAACATGTTCTATTTTTTTATTTTACGGGCCGTGCTCGTAATTACGACTCGTAATTACGAGCATGGCCGGGCACGGCCGGCCACGGGCAGCCGGCCGCTTTTGCGAGCCGTGCTGTCATTATAAAGTATAGCAGCATGGCCCGTAAAATAGAACATGTTCTATTTTTTTAACGGCACGGGCACCTTCCAGTGAGAAAACGGGAAGGTACCCGTGGGTAACAGAAGTTTATGAGCCCGGGTGTTTTTACGGTCATGTGCATAATGGGAGCAAGGCTCGGAAAAACGACCGGCTGCCCGTGGCCGGCCGTGCTCATCTCCTGAAATACTCTGTGCTGCCTTAAACTCTGTGGACAGGTCAGGATCCTGTTTCTTTTAAATGCTGCTAGGGAACCCGCTCGATCCACTATATAAGGCTGCGCTACAGTGCAGCATTTAAAAGAAACAGGATCCTGACCTGTCCACAGAGTTTAAGGCAGCACAGAGTATTTCAGGAGATGAGCGTGCAGATTCAGTGCTGCTGTGAACTCTGCTCTTACCATTACGTAGCTCTTAGTCTGTTACCTCTCCTCCACTACTGTCCTCAATAACACCCTCATGATTGGCATGTCACCACGTAACGGTAAGAGCAGAGTTCACAGCAGCACAGAGTATTTGAGGAGATAAGCGTGCGGATCTTGTGCGCGGTGGTGACTTGCCAATCATGTGAAGGTGTTATTGAGGACAGGAGTGGAGGAGAGGTAACAGACTGAGCTACGTAATGGTAAGAGCAGAGTTCACAGCAGCACAGAATCTGCACGCTCCTCCCTGAAATACCTCTGTGCTGCTGTGAACTTTGCTCTTACCATTACGTAGCTCAGTCTGTTACCTCTCCTCCACTCCTGTCCTCAATAACACCTTCACATGATTGGCAAGTCACCACCCCGCACAAGATCCGCACGCTCATCTCCTGAAATACTCTGTACTGCTGTGAACTCTGCTCTTACCATTACGTGGTGACTTGCCAATCATGTGAAGGTGTTCTTGAGGACAGGAGTGGAGGAGAGGTAACAGACTGAGAGCTACGTAATGGTAAGAGCAGAGTTCACAGCAGCACTGAATCTGCACGCTCATCTCCTGAAATACTCTGTGCTGCCTTAAACTCTATGGACAGGTCAGGATCCTGTTTCTTTTAAATGCTGCACTGTAGCGCAGCCTTATATAGTGGATCGAGCGGGTTCCCCAGCAGCATTTAAAAGAAACAGTGTGTGTGTTTGTGTATGTGTGTGTTTGTGTATATATGTGTGTTTGGGTATGTGTCTTTGTCTGTTTTTGTTTTTATGTGTGTTTGTGTATATGTGTGTGTTCGTGTATATGCGTGTGTTTGGATATGTGTGTTTTTGTTTGTATATGTGTGAGTTCGTGTATATGTGTGTGTGTGTGTGTGTGTGTGTGTGTGTATATCTTGTTGTGTTTGTGTATATATGTGTGTGTTTGTGTATGGTTGTTTGTTTGTGTGTGCGTGTATATATGTGTGTAGGTGAGTAGAAGTATTGTTATTGTTCACATTGATAACTGTTTTTTTATGTTGTTGCAGATTTTGATGTACCGATTGGACTACATCTTCGATTCGTTGGACTACTGCGTAGATCTAAGTTTTTTCAAATTTTAATAAAAGAGTTAACGAGGGTTTTGTTGGGGATTTCTTATTTCAATAAAAAATAATTGTCTTTGTGTTTTTTTTAAAACTTTATTAGTGCCTAGATAATGGCAGTTGGCTGATTGACAGTGTCCATTATTAAGGCAGTATATAGTGTTAGCCGGTGCAGAGGCTAGCACTGACCACCCATTATTACCCCGGTACACACCACCACCAGGGGTGCCGGGAAGAGCTTGGTATGATCCAGTACCCGACCATCTGTTGTGATGGTCGGGTACTGGGGCGGCCGTAGGCTGGTATTATGAGGCTGGGAAGGGCCAAAAACAGTGGACCTTCCCACCCTTGTAATGCTAGGCTGGCATTAAATGGGTGGGAAGGGCCACTGGTTTTGTCCATTCCCAGGCTAATAACACTGTGTTGTATGTGGCTGGTTATGATAAATTGGGTGGAACCCGATGTCTTTTTTAATAAAAATTAATAAATAAATAATTTTAAAAAAATGACGTGGGGTCCCCCCCACTTTTATAACCAGCCACATACAGCACAGCAGCAGCAGCCTAGCATTACAAGGGTGGGAAGTTCCACTGTTTTTGGCCCTTCCCAGCCTCATAATACCAGCCTGCGGCCGCACCAGAGCCCGACCATCACAACAGATGGTCGGGTACTGGATCGTACCTGGCTCTTCCCGGCACCCCTGGTGGTGGTGGGTACTGGGGTAATAATGGTGGTTAGTGTTAGCCTCTGCACCGGCTAACACTAAGCCTCGCCTTAGTAATGGATGTTGTCACTCAGACAGCGGCCATTACTAAAGTGGTAGTAATAAAATTTGAGAAGAAAAAGACAAAGATATAGATAAAATATTTTATTGAAATAAAGCACCACCAACACAACCCTCATTAACCATTTTATTGTAGAAAAAAAAAACGTCATCTAAGTAGTCCTCGAAACCGACATAGTCCAAACACCAAACCTGTAAAAAAATAAATAAAAAAAGTTAAATAAAACATGTCATAGGCTTAGATTCAGTTTAATGTGTGATACTGACTGTTATACCATGTATAGAAGCCTGCCGCAAAGTTGACTTAGATACAGGGCGCCAGCAGACAGTATCATACATGGCCATACAGACATATATACAAACAAACATACATGCAAACATACATACATACATACATATATACAAACATACATACATATATACAAGCATGCACATATATACATGCAAATATACATACATGCAAACATACACACATATATACATACATACATGCAAACTATCATACATACATACATGCATACACAGACACATGAAAACATACATACAAACAAACATGCAAAGATACATACATACATATATACAAGCATGCACAAATATACATGCAAACATAAATACATGCAAACATAATTACATACATGCACATATATATAAACATACATGCAAACATACATGCAAAAATAAAAACATGCAAACATACATACATGCACATATATACATACATACATGTCAACATACATACATGCAAACATACATACAAACATACATGCATGCAAACATACATACATACATACATACATACATACATACATACATGCAAATATATACATGCAAATATATACATGCAAATATACATACAGACATGCACATATATACATACATGCCAACATACATGCAAACATACATGTACATATATACATACATACATGACAACATACATACATGCCAACATACATACATGCAAACATACATCCATGCAAACATACATACAAACATACATGCAAATGCATACATGCAAATATATACATGCAAATATACATACAAACATGCACATATATACATACATGCCAACATACATGCATACATGCAAATATATACATGCAAATATACATACAAACATGCACATATATACATACATGCCAACATACATGCAAACATACATGCACAGATATACATACATACATACATACATGACAACATACATACATGCATACATACATACATACATACATGCCAACATACATACATGCCGAACCGAACTTTTGATAAGTTCGCTCATCTCTAAATATAATGTTACATTATTATACAAAGTATATAACACATATATAACAACTAGAGATGAGCGAACCGGGACAACCGAACCCGGTTTCGGTCCGAACTTCCGGTAAAGTTCGGTTCGCAGCGAATCCGAACTTCACCGGGTTCGGCCGAACCCGTTTTGACCGAACCCGGTCAAAAACATTATACAAATCGGCAGCCACTTATCTCTATCAATCACTGATAGAGAAAAGAGGCTGCTGATTAAAAATAAAATAAAAAGCATTTCATACGTACCCGGTCGTTGTCTTGTTGACGAGTCCCTCTTCTTCCTCCAGTCCGACCTTTTCTGACGCGGCAGCCTGTGATTGGCTGCAGAGGCCTCTGCAGCCTGTGATTGGCTGCAGAGGCCGCGGCAGCCTGTGATTGGCTGCAGCGCTCACATGGGCTGCATCGTCATCAAGGAATGTCGGGCCGGATGTCGAGAGGGACGCGTCACCAAGGCAACGGCCAGGAGACCGGACTGGAGGAAGCAGAAAGTTCTCGGTAAGTATGAACGTCTTTTTTTTTACAGGTACTGTGATCGGTAGTCACTGTCCAGGGTACTGAAACAGTTACTGCCGATCAGTTAACTCTTTCAACACCCTGGACAGTGACTATTTAGGGTATGTGCACACACACTAATTACGTCCGTAAATGACGGACGTATTTCGGCCGCAAGTACCGGACCGAACACAGTGCAGGGAGCCGGGCTCCTAGCATCATAGTTATGTACGATGCTAGGAGTCCCTGCCTCTCTGCAGGACAACTGTCCCGTACTGTAATCATGTTTTCAGTACGGGACAGTAGTTCCACGGAGAGGCAGGGACTCCTAGCATCGTACATAAGTATGACACTAGGAGCCCGGCTCCCTGCAGGGTGTTCGGTCCGGTACTTGCGGCCGAAATACGTCCGTCAATTACGGACGTAATTAGTGTGTGTGCACATACCCTTACTGACGTCGCCTAGCAACGCTGCCGTAATGACGGGTGCACACATGTAGCCACCCGTCATTACGGGGCCTCATGCACACGACCATAAAAACACCCGTTATCACGGGTCGTAATTACGACCCGAAATAGCGGGCCCATAGACTTCTGTTAGCCACGGGTACCTTCCCGTTTTCTCACGGGAAGGTGCCCGTGCCGTTAAAAAGATAGAACATGTTCTATTTTTTTATTTTACGGGCCGTGCTCGTAATTACGACTCGTAAATACGAGCACGGCCGGCCGGCCACGGGCAGCCGGCCGCTTTTGCGAACCGTGCTGTCATTATAATTATAGCAGCACGGCCCGTAAAATAGAAAAATAGAACATGTTCTATTTTTTTAACGGCACGGGCACCTTCCCGTGAGAATACGGAAAGGTACCCGTGGGTAACAGAAGTCTATGAGCCCGTTATTGCGGGTCGTAATTACGACCCGCAATAACGGGTGTTTTTACGGTCGTGTGCATGATGGGAGCACGGCTCGGAAAAACGAACGGCTGCCCGTGCTCATCTCCTGAAATAATCTGTGCTGCCTTAAACTCTGTGGACAGGTCAGGATCCGGTTTCTTTTAAATGCTGCTAGGGAACCCGCTCGATCCACTATATAAGGCTACGCTACAGTGCAGCATTTAAAAGAAACAGGATCCTGACCTGTCCACAGAGTTTAAGGCAGCACAGAGTATTTCAGGAGATGAGCGTGCAGATTCAGTGCTGTTGTGAACTCTGCTCTTACCATTACGTAGCTCTCAGTCTGTTATCTCTCCTCCACTCCTGTCCTCAAGAACACCTTCACATGATTGGCAAGTCACCACGTAATGGTAAGAGCAGAGTTCACAGCAGCACAGAGTATTTCAGGAGATGAGCGTGCGGATCTTGTGCGTGGTGGTGACTTGCCAATCATGTGAACGTGTTATAGAGGACAGGAGTGGAGGAGATGTAACAGACTGAGCTACGTAATGGTAAGAACAGAGTTCTCAGCAGCACAGAGTATTTCAGGAGAGGAGCGTGCAGATTCAGTGCTGCTGTGAACTCTGCTCTTACCATTACGTAGCTCAGTCTGTTACCTCTCCTCCACTCCTGTCCTCAATAACACCTTCACATGATTGGCAAGTCACCACCCCGCACAAGATCCGCATGCTCATCTCCTGAAATACTCTGTGCTGCTGTGAACTCTGCTCTTACCATTACGTGGTGACTTGCCAATCATGTGAAGGTGTTCTTGAGGACAGGAGTGGAGGAGAGATAACAGACTGAGAGCTACGTAATGGTAAGAGCAGAGTTCGCAGCAGCACTGAATCTGCACGCTCATCTCCTGAAATACTCTGTGCTGCCTTAAACTCTATAGACAGGTCAGGATCCTGTTTCTTTTAAATGCTGCACTGTAGCGCAGCCTTATATAGTGGATCGAGCGGGTTCCCCAGCAGCATTTAAAAGAAACCGTGTTTGTGTATATATGTGTGTTTGGGTATGTGACTTTGTCTGTTTTTGTTTTTATATGTGTGTGTGTGTATATATGGGTGTGTTTGTGTATATGTGTTTTGTGTATATGTTTGTGTATATATGGGTGTATTTGTGTATATGTTTGTGTGTAGATGTTTGTGTGTGTTTTTGTATATGTGTATATGTGTGTATATGGGTGTGTGTTTGTGTGTATATATGGGTGTGTTTGTGTATATGTGTTTGTGGATATGTGTGTTTGGGTATGTGTGTTTGGGTATGTGTGTTTGGGTATGTGTGTTTTTGTTTGTATATGTGTTTGTGTATATGTGTTTGTGTATATGTGTTTGTGTATATGTGTTTGTGTATATGTGTTTGTGTATATGTGTTTGTGTATATGTGTTTGTGTATATGTGTTTGTGTATATGTGTTTGTGTATATGTGTTTGTGTATATGTGTTTGTGTATATGTGTTTGTGTATATGTGTTTGTGTATGTGTGTATAACTGTGTGTGTGTGTGTTTGGATATGTGTGTTTTTGTTTGTATATGTGTGAGTTCGTGTATATGTGTGTGTTTGTCTGTTTATGTGTGTGTATATCTTGTTGTGTTTGTGTATATATGTGTGTGTCTGTGTATGGTTGTTTGTTTGTGTGTGCGTGTATATATGTGTGTAGGTGAGTAGAAGTATTGGTATTGTTCACATTGATAACTGTTTTTTTATGTTGTTGCAGATTTTGATGTACCGATTGGACTACATCTTCGATTCGTTGGACTACTGCGTAGATCTGCGTTTTTTCAAATTTTAATAAAATGGTTAACGAGGGTTTTGTTGGGGATTTCTTATTTCAATAAAAAAGAATTGTCTTTGTGTTTTTTTTTCAAACTTTATTAGTGCCTAGATAATGGCAGTTGGCTGATTGACAGCGTCCATTATTAAGGCGGGGCTTAGTGTTAGCCGGTGCAGAGGCTAGCACTAACCACCCATTATTACCCCGGTACCCACCACCACCAGGGGTGCCGGGAAGAGCTTGGTACGATCCAGTACCCGACCATCTGTTGTGATGGTCGGGTACTGGGGCGGCCGTAGGCTGGTATTATGAGGCTGGGAAGGGCCAAAATCAGTGGACCTTCCCACCCTTGTAATGCTAGGCTGCTGCTGCTGTGTTGTATCGGGCTGGTTATAAAAATGGGGGGGACCCCCACGTCGTTTTTTTTTTGGGAATTTAACAAATTTAGCAATAGACGGGTCCCCCACATTTTTAATAACCAGCCATATACAAGGCCGCAGCAGTCTGGCATTACATGGGTGGGAAGGGCCACTGGTTTTGTCCATTCCCAGGCTAATAACACTGTGTTGTATGTGGCTGGTTATGATAAATTGGGTGGAACCCCATGTCTTTTTAAAAAAAAAAATGTAAATAAATAAATAATTTAAAAAAATGACGTGGGGCCCCCCCCACTTTTATAACCAGCCAGACACAACACAGCAGCAGCAGCCTAGCATTACAAGGGTGGGAAGGTCCACTGTTTTTGGCCCTTCCCAGCCTCATAATACCAGCCTGCGGCCGCCCCAGAGCCCGACCATCACAACAGATGGTCGGGTACTGGATCGTACCTGGCTCTTCCCGGCACCCCTGGTGGTTTTGGGTACCGGGGTAATAATGGTGGTTAGTGTTAGCCTCTGCACCGGCTAACACTAAGCCTCCCCTTAGTAATGGATGTTGTCACTCAGACAGCGGCCATTACTAAAGTGGTAATAATAAAATTTGAAAAGAAAAAGACAAAGATATAGATAAAATATTTTATTGAAATAAAGCACCCCCAAAACAACCCTCATTAACCATTTTATTGTAGAAAAAAAAAGCGTCATCTAAGTAGTCCTCGAAACCGACGTAGTCCAAACACCAAACCTGTAAAAAAAAATAATAATGAAATAAAACATGTCGTAGGCTTAGATTCAGTTTAATGTGTGATACTGACTGTTATACCATGTATAGAAGCCTGCCGTGAAGTTGACTTAGATACAGGGCGCCAGCAGACAGTATCATACATGGCCATACATACATATATACAAACATACATACAAGCATGCACATATATACATGCAAATATACATACATGCAAACATACACACATATACATGCAAACTATCATACATACATACACACACACATGAAAACATACATACATACAAACAAACATGCAAAGATACATACATACATATATACAAGCATGCACAAATATACATGCAAACATAAATACATGCAAACATAATTACATACATGCACATATATATAAACATACATGCAAACATACATGCAAAAATAAAAACATGCAAACATACATACATGCACATATATACATACATACATGACAACATACATACAAACATACATGACAACATACATACATGCAAACATACATACATGCAAACATACATACACACATGCAAACATATATACATGCAAATATACATACAAACATGCACATGTATATATACATGCCAACATACATGCAAACATACATGCACATATATACATACATACATGACAACATACATACATGCAAATATACATACATACACACATGCACATATATACATACATGCCAACATACATGCACATATATACATACATGACAACATACATACATACATGACAACATACATACATATATATATATATATATATACACACACATGCAAATATACATACAAACATGCATACATACATGCAAACATACATTCATGCAAACACACATACATGCAAACATACATACATACATACAAATATACATACACACATGCACATATATACATACATGACAACATACATACATACATGACAACATACATGCAAAAATACATACATGCAAACATACATGCAAATATATACATGCAAATATACATACAAACATGCACATATATACATACATGCCAACATACATGCACAGATATACATACATACATGACAACATACATACATGCCAACATACATACATACATACATGCCAACATACATACATGACAACATACATACATACATGACAACATACATACATACATACATACATACATGCCAACATACATACATGCCAACATACATGACAACATACATACATGACAACATACATACATATATATATATATATATATACACACATGCAAATATACATACAAACATGCATACATACATGCAAACATACATTCATGCAAACACACATACATGCAAACATACATACATACATACAAATATACATACACACATGCACATATATACATACATGACAACATACATACATACATGACAACATACATGCAAAAATACATACATGCAAACATACATGCAAATATATACACAAACATGCACATATATACATACATGCCAACATACATGCACAGATATACATACATACATGACAACATACATACATGCCAACATACATACATACATACATGCCAACATACATACATGACAACATACATACATACATGACAACATACATACATGACAACATACATACATACATACATGCCAACATACATACATGCCAACATACATGACAACATACATACATGACAACATACATACATACATGCCAACATACATACATGCCAACATACATACATGCCAACATACATACATACATACATGCCAACATACATACATGCCAACATACATACATGCCAACATACATACATACATACATGCCAACATACATACATACATACATACATACATGCCAAAAAATAATAATAATACGTTCATACTTACTTTCCTCCTGTCCGGCCTCCAGCGATGACGTTTCATTCATGTCGCCGCTGCAGCCTGTGATTGGCTGCAGAGGCGGTCACGTGGGATGAAGCGTCATCCTGACGTGCGTGACCGCCACTACAGCCTGTGATTGGCTGCAGCGGCGAAAGGGATGAAACGTCATCGCTGGAGGCCGGACAGGAGGAAAGTAAGTACGAACGTATAATTTTTATTTTTTTATTACATTTAAATGGTATTTTCCGCGCGCCGAGCATGTACTGTGAAGGTTGCTGAAAGAGTTAGTGCAGCCCATTAACTCTATCAGCACCCTGGACAGTAGCATGCTCGGCGCACGTAAGTGACAGGTTCGGTCAGAACTAGTTCGGTCCGAACCGAACTTTTTTGTGAAATTCGGCGAACTAGCCGAACCGAACTTTTGATAAGTTCGCTCATCTCTAATAACAACCATTAAATATAATATATTGCATACAATTTCTTATATATACTTAAAGAAAAAATAGTAAAATATATGTATATGTATGAAATAGTGATAAATAATATAAATGAGTATCCACTAAGGTGCAGTGAAAAAAAAAAAATATATATATAGTGCATGTATACAAAAAAACATGTTACTACATAATGAATGAACAGTGAAAATTACACAATAAAAAATATAACGTGAATGAATGAAAATGTGACAATTAATGAAAATAAAAAAATATAAAATATAAAATATAATAATAAAAAATAAATAATAAATAAAAAATAATAATAATAATGAAGAAACAAAAGTATATATATAATATAAAAAATACATATATAAAAAATAATAAAAAGATGAATAAGATATTAAAAAGCAAATACATTGACAAAAAGGAAACAGAACCCAGGTCCATACCCCTGTTGTTAGTGTTGTGTGCACTAAATGCCAAAGAATAGTATAATAATTTATTAACTTATACATGAATGCGCAATATTGAACAAAACCCAATAATACTACATAGATTGTGTAATGAAAAATGTATATACAAAAATATATATACATAAAAAATATAAAAAATTTTTTTCTAATATGTATATAATATAGTGATGAAATAGAGTAATGGCTAGTGAAAATATATATATATATATATATATATATATATATATATATATATATATATATATATATATATATGTCTATACATTGTATACACACATATATACATGCATAAACATATAAGTGTACATATTATGTGTATATGTGTCACCCCAAACAGTTACAAACAAATGAAACATATATAATAAAAAAATAAAAAATATATATATATAAAATTAAAAAATGTAACATATAGAAAATATATAAATAAAAAATATATAATATAACATATATTATATTATAAAGTGTTGTGAAATAATAATGAAAAATTGAAAAAGAAAATAAATATATATATGTGTGTAAAAATACATATATGTGTATAAAAAAAGATGAATTGTAAACACTGTGCCAAAAAGTATATATATATACATGTACATACATACAATATAATAAATAAATAAATAAATAAATAAGTAAGGTAAACGTAAGGAGAAAAGAAAGGTCTGGCAGCCACTGGATACAGTATTAAACCGGATGGAATAGATAGCATAAATTTTCATCTTGGACACATAAAGCCCTCTAAACAAGCTCATAAGTCATCAATAAGATCACAGGACCTGAAATAAAATAAAATAAAAATAGAGAAGAAAGTTATTGAATACTTAAAATCATCATGTCATACAATGACACCTAAAATCACCACACGAAAGATCCTAACACCAGTTAGAGAAATGCAGCGAAGCCCAAACTCTCATTGAGCCCCATTGGATGCATAGTTTTACGTTTCCAGATCCACCGAGCCTCTAAACGTAGAAGTCTCTTCATCAGAGACCCACCCCTCAGGCCCACTTCTATATGGTCAATGCCAATGAAGTGTAGACCCCTAGAATCACACCCATGATGGAAAAATAAGTGTCTGGGTTAAGTTTTCAGTAGATCTGCCATTTCGGGTTTAGCACTGTTACAGGAGCCTGTAAAAATTACAATATACTGCAATACATTAGTATTGCAGTGTATTGTACCAGCTATCTACTGACTGCTGGTTCAAGTCCCCTAGGGGAATAATAAAATGTTTAAAAACAAAAGTAAATAGTTATTATTAGTGAAACATTTTTTTATAAATATTTAAAGTCCCCAAAAAATACCTTTTCCCATTTTTTTCTCTAAAGTAATGTAAAAAAAAAAAAAAATACACAAAATTGGTATTGCTGTGTCTGTAAAAGTCCACACTATTACAATATACCATTATTTAACTCACACAGTGAACGCCGTGAAAAATAAAGTATTTAAAACGGCAAAATCACAGTTTTTTGTTCACCTTGGCTCTACCAAAAAAAAGTATTAAAAAGTGCTGAAAAGGTTGTATGTACCAAAACAAACTACAGCTCATTCCACAAAAAAAAATAACTCTTGGAAAGCGGGGAGAGAAAAACTAAAAAGAAAAAGCAAAAAATGGATCTATCCAGAAAGGGTTAATTCATTTCTAATGAAAAAACATTTACGACATGTGTGTATAGCCGTACTTGGGAGAAATTGCTTAACAAATGTTGGAGTGCTTTTTCCTCCTTTATCCTTTGTGAAATTGAAAAAAATCAACATTTTAGTGGAAATAATGTTGATATTCATTTTCACGGCCTAATTCTAATAAATTCTGCAAAACACCTGTGGGGTCAAAATGCTCACTATACCCTTAGATAGATTCCTTAAGTGGTGTAGTTTCCAAAATGGGTTCACTTTTCGTGTGTTTCCATAGTTTTGGTCTCTCAGGGGCTTTGCAAATGTGACATGACACCCAAAAAGCATTCCAGCTAAATTTGAGCTCCAAAAGCCAAATAGCGCTCCTTCCCTTCTATGCCCCGCTGTGGGTCAAAACAGCAGTTTATTACCACATATGACATATTTCTGTAATTGGGAGAAATTGTTTTACAAATGTTGGGGTGCTTTTTCTCCTTTATTCCTTGTAAAAAAAGTTAAAAATGTCTACGCTTTTACAGACTAATTCCAATGAATTCAGCAAAATAACTGTAGTGTGAAAATGCTAACTTTACCCCTAGAAAAATTCCTTGAGGCTTTGAGTTTGCAAAATGGGCTCAGTTCTGGGGGGTGTCCACTGTTTTGGTCCCTCCCATGCATTGCAAACACGACATGGCACTGAAAACTATTCCAGCAAAATCCAAAATCCAAATGGTGCTCCTTCTCTTCTGAGCCCTGCTGTGGGTTCAAACAGCAGTTTCTTACCACATATGGGGTATTTCTATAATCAGGAGAAATTGCTTTACATATGTTGGGATGTTTTTTTTCTTTTATTCCTTGTAAAAATGTCAAAGTTTTTTTTTTAGAAAAAAAATATATTTTTATCTTCACATACATAGTTTGTACGGTTGAAAAAAGACACATGTCCATCAAGTTCAACCAAGGGATGGGAAAGGGGAAGTGGGATGGGAAAGGGGAAGTAAAAAATTTCTACACATAGGAGCTAATATTTTTTTGTTCTAGGAAATTATCTAAGCCTTTTTTAAAGCCATCTACTGTCCCTGCTGTGACCAGCTCCTGCGGTAGGCTATTCCATAAATTCACCGTTCTCACAGTAAAGAAGGCTTGTCGCCTCTGCAGGTTGAACCTTTCTTTTTCCAGACGGAGGGAGTGCCCCCTTGTTTTTTGAGGGGGTATTACATGGAACAGGATTTCACCATATTTTTTGTATGTGCCATTCATATATTTATATAAGTTAATCATGTCCCCCCTCAGTCGTCTTTTCTCAAGGCTAAATAGGTTTAGTTCTTTTAATATTTCCTTATAACTTAGATTCTCCATGCCCCTTATTAGCTTCGTTGCTCTTCTTTGTATTTTTTCCAACTCCAGGGTATCTTTTCCATGAACTGGAGCCTAGAACTGGACTGCATATTCTAGATGAGGCCTCACTAATGCTTTGTAAAGTGGTAATATTACATCCCTATCCCGCGAGTCCATGCCTCTTTTGATACACGACAATATTTTGCTGGCCTTTGAAGCAGCTGATTGACACTGCATGCTGTTATTTAGTTTATGATTTACAAGTACACCCAGATCCTTCTCAACAAGTGACTCCCCCAGTGTAGCTCCCCCTAGGACATATGATGCATGCAGGTTGTTCGTACCCAGGTGCATAACTTTACATTTATCTTCATTAAACTTCATTTGCCAAGTGGACGCCCAAACACTTAGTTTGTTTAAATCTGCCTGCAATTCACAAACGTCTTCCATAGTCTGAACTATATTGCATAGCTTGGTGTCATCTGCAAAAATAGAAATAGTGCTATTAATCCCATCCTCTATATCATTAATAAATAAGTTGAATAATAGTGGTCCCAGCACTGAACCCTGGGGTACACCACTTATAACTGGGGACCATTCAGAGTAGGAATCATTGACCACAACTCTCTGGATACGGTCCTTGAGCCAATTCTCAATCCAATTACAAACTATACTTTCTAAACCTATAGTCCTTAATTTACCCATTAGATGTCTATGAGGGACAGTGTCAAATGCCTTTGCAAAGTCCAAAAACACTATATCCACAGCGGCCCCTCTGTCTAGGCTTCTGCTTACCTCTTCATAAAAACAAATCAGGTTGGTTTGACAGCTTCTGTCCTTTGTAAAACCGTGCTGGCTGTCACTTATAATACTATTTATTGTCACATAATTCTGTATATAGTCCCTCAATAGCCCCTCAAACATTTTTCCCACAAATGATGTTAAGCTTACTGGTCTATAATTACCCGGCGAAGACCTAGAGCCCTTTTTGAAAATAGGCACCACATTTGCCCTGCGCCAGTCCCTTGGCACTATACCAGTCATGAGAGACTCTGTAAATATTATGAAGAGGGGGACAGAAATAACTGAACTAAGATCCTTAAGTACTCTAGGGTGTAACCCATCTGGTCCCGGGGCCTTGTGTACATTTATTTTATTTAATTCAGCTTGCACCATATTTACATTCATCCAATTCAGTATATCAACTGATATATTAACAGCACTGGCAGCGGCTACATCAGCTGCTCCTTCTTCTATTGTATATACAGAGCGGAAGAATCCATTTAGTAACTCTGCCTTCTCTTGATCCCCTGTGACCAACTCCCCATTACCACTATCTAAGGGTCCTACATGTTCAGACCTTGGCTTTTTTGCATTTATATGCTTGTAGAATTGTTTAGGATTTGTTTTACTATCCTTGGCCACCTGCCTTTCATTTTGTATTTTTGCTGATTTTATTATCTTTTTACAGATTTTATTAAGATCTTTATATTTTACAAAGGCTACAGCTGTACCCTCAGATTTGTATTTTTTAAATGCACTTTTTTTGTCATGTATTGACCTTTTTACAGAAGGTGTAAGCCATGTGGGGTTTAATTTTAGTCGTTTATACTTGTTACCTGTAGGAATAAATTTTGCACTATAATTACCCAAAGTAGATTTGAAAATCTCCCATTTATCATTTGTCCCATTATTTAACATTAGTTCTTCCCAGTCTATATCCTGAATTGCAGCCTCATCCTGGGGAAATTGGCCTTCTTAAAATTAAGTGTTTTTGCCCTCCCAGCCTGTGTTTGTTTTTTACAGTATAGGTAAAATATAACTATATTATGATCACTGTTACCAAGGTTTTCACGAACATTGACATTCCAAACAAGCTCTGCATTATTAGAAATGACCAGATCCAAAAGAGCTTCACCTCTAGTCGGGTCTTCCACAAACTGGCCCATAAAATTTTCCTGCAACAGGTTCAGGAAATGTCTCCCCTTTGCAGTTGAAGCCGAACCATGACACCAATTAATATCCCGGTAATTAAAATCTCCCATTATCACAACAGTACCCGCCTGTGCAGCCCGCTCCATCTGTTTATATATTTGAGCTTCTATCTCTTCAGTTATATTGGGGGGTCTATAGATTACACCAAAAGTAATTTTTTCAGTGTTTACCTCCCTTTGTAATTCCACCCACAAGGTTTCAACCTCCTCACAATCTTCACCCTCTAATGTCTCATTCACACTCACCTTCATATCGCTTCTCACATACAGACATACACCACTACCTTTCCTAATTGCCCTGTCTTTCCGAAACAGTGTAAAACCCTGTAGATTTACAGCCCAATCATGTGAAGAGTCCAGCCATGTTTCAGCAACACCAACTATATCTATATCTTCTTCCTGTATCAAGGCCTCCAGCTCCCCCATTTTGCTTGCTAGACTTCTGGCATTTGTGAACATACACTTTAACTTGCCTTTAAATGTTTCACTTTCAGTATCAGAAATGTGATTATTGACATTTGGGCCTTTTTATTTTCACTGCTGTTTTGTAACGAAAGGATTTCCTTATCTTGTTGCCTAGTCCTCTCCCCACCGTCTGTTTCTCCCCCCACCAATATAGTCTGACCCCTCTCTAACCTAACTACCCCTTTATTTTCTACATTGACCTCCCTCCTCAGCCCTAGTTTAAACACTCCGCCACCCCAGCTAGAATTCTCTCCCCCAGCACAGCGGACCCCCTTCCATTTAGGTGCAAATCATCTGCAGAATACAGTTTGTTCCCCAATGAAAAGTCAGCCCAGTGCTCTAGGAAACCAAAGCCTTCTCCTCTACACCAAGACTTAAGCCTTGCATTTAACTCCCTGAGCTCCCGCTGTCTTTCCTGTGATGCGCATGGCACAGGCAGTATTCCTGAGAATACAACCTTGGAGGTCCTTCCCTTCAGCTTGTAGCCTAGTTCTTTAAAATTATTCTTAAGGCTCCTCCACCTACCATTTATTCTGTCGTTGGTACCGACATGCACCACAACAGCTGGATAACCACCAGCCCCTCCCAGCAATTTGTCCACCCATTCCACCACATGCCGAACCCTGGCACCAGGGAGACAGCAAACCATTCGGTTGAGGCGGTCTTGGCGACAAATTATTCTATCCGTCTTCCTGATTATAGAATCCCCTATAACTATCAATTGTCTTGGCTTACCTGCATTACCATCCCGCCGACTACTAGCTGGGCTGTTCTCCCGGCTGTTAGGGAGATCAGTATCCACTAGGGCTGCCATTTCTGAGACTGACACCCTCGCATCATCACCCAACTTGGCAATTTTGCTTGGAATGTCAGAAACCGGATCGGCCTTCCTTTTCTTTGACCCCTTTCTACTGCCCCTAACTACATTAACCCAGCTACTTACCTGATCCTGCTCACCCATGTCTTCACCCTCCAGTTCTAACCCACTAACTGCATTCTCCGTGAGCAGCAAGCTCAGCTCAAGATTGTCTATCCTCCTCAGTGTCGCATTCTGCTCCTCCAGATCTCTAATGCGAGCTTCCAGGTGACCAACATGCTCACATCTGCCACAGAGATATTCACCCTGGAACTCCGGCTCCAGTCATGTATACATATGGCAAACTGTGCACTGAAGAAAACCTCCAATCTTGCTATCCATACTAATTCAAATAAATTTAGCAAAAAAAAACTGTCGGTTCAAAATGCTAACTATACACATAAATAAATGAATTGAGGGGTGTAGTTTTTAAAATTGGGTTACTTTGGGGGGTCTTTACTGTATTTGCACCACAAGACCACTTTAAACCTGACATGGTGCCTAAAATATATTCTAAAAATAAGGAAGCCCCAAAATCCACTAGGTGGTCCTTTTCTTCTGAGGCCTGTGTTTCAGTCCATTAGCACACTAGGGCCACATGTGGGATATATCTAAGAGCTACAGAATCTTGGCAATAAATATTGAGTTGCATGTCTTAGGTAAAACCTTCTGTGGTACAGGAAAAAATGTATTAAGAATGAATTTTGGCAAAATAAAATGAAATTTGTAAGTTTTACCTCTACTTTCTTTAATTCCTGTGAAACGCCTAAAGGGTTAAAACACTTTCTGAATGCTGTTTTGAATACATTGAGGGGTGCAGTTTTTTAAAATGTAGTGATTTATGGGGTCTTTCTAATATATAAGGCCCTCAAAGCCACTTCAGAACTGAACTGGTCCCTGAAAAAATAGCCTTTTAAAATTTTCTTGAAAATATGAGAAATTGCTGCTAAAGTTCTAAGCCTTGAAACGTCCTAGAAAAATTAAAAGAATGTTAAAAAAAAAACGATGCAAACATAAAGTAGACAAATGGGAAATGTAAACTAGTAACTATTTTGTGTGGTATTGCTATCTGTTTTACAAGCAGATTCATTTAAATTTAGAAAAATGCACATTTTTGCACATTTTCTCTAAATCTTGGTGTTTTTTTTACAAATAAATATTGAATTTATCCACCAAATTTTTTTCACTAACATAAAGTACAATATGTCACGAGAAAGCAATCTCAGAATCACATGGATAGGTAAAACCATTCTAAAGTTATTACCACATAAAGTAACTCGTCAGATTTGAAAAAATTGGCTTTGTCCTGAAGGCCAAAACAGGCTCAATCTTGAAGGGGTTAATGATCAGCCTGGTTAGCAGGGATGTTGACTGTTGATGTGTATACTTATTGTTTACTTGTCATTTCTTTCCATCCCTTGCCTAATTGTTCACCCAGGTGTTACTTCCCTCCTCTTTGTACCTTCACCCAAATATAAAATAAAAAATGTACAAAAAAAAAAAAAAAGAAATAAGGGGCTTAATATAGTTACAATAAGGAATGCTGCTAGGAACACATCCAAACCAAGATGTGACTCCTAACATGGCTCACAATTGAAGACATCGTCAAGGAAAATTCAAGTCCCCACCGAAGAGCAAAGTTAGGAACATGTTCCATGACAAGTGGTCAGTGCTCTTGGATAGAGTCACCCACCATCACTGGAGACATCAATAAGGAGAGTCAACATCCTTATAGAAGAGCAAAGTTAAAAGCATATGCCATGGTGTAGAGTAGCTCCTGTCAGTTATAACCCCTCACAGCATAGGAAAATACAATACCTCAGGAGTGGAAAAATCAGAGTTGATGACGTTCCAGCCAGGCAAAGACTTCATCCGGCCTGTGGAGGAATATTGTAGAGACATTGCGCACCAATCTAAGTTTTGCTGGGTATTGGTCTCCGTAAATCGCTGCCTCGCTGCTCTTTATTCCTTTTGAGGATCAGTTTCTGATGCTGAAAGTAAAATTCATAATGAATCCCATCCAGACCAAGGGATTAATTTACTTGTGTAATCGCTGTCTCAAATTCTTGCCTTCAAAGTGGGGCGTCTAGCGACTCCCTCTGGACTTTTGTAGTTCTAGGAAAAACAACTTTTTCTAAATATGAATCAAGGACTTCCGGGGGACATGATACTGCTGTTGCATATACCTCCCTATAAAATGAGGCATTTTCCTCCACTGTTTTAACAGCATCATTATATATCTCCCCCAAACTTGCTCTAACTGCAATTACATCTGGAATCCCCCGCTGGTCTTTGACACAAGTCGCCAAACATTTTCCATCTCTACCCCCTTCCAAGAAGAATTCATCTGACTTTACCAGATTATTTTTAACTGTACACTGTTTCATGAACTCCTCATTGTGCTACTGAAAATTGGCACATCTGTCTTCAGAATGGTGCTGCGTGTATTCCTCCTCTGCTCTACTAAGATCCTGTATCAAGGAATCTACAACCTTTCTGTCTCCCTTGTTCTTTTTTTGTAATATCCCCTCACAAAAGCAAATTACACCTCTAGACGTGGACCCCCTATTAACTTGAAAGAAATCCACAAATTGCTCTATTCCTTCTTTGTCTTGCTTAGGGCCAAGATGGGGAGATAAAGAACCTCCTTGTATTACTCAATCTGTTACCCACAATCTCTACCACCAAGGGTGAGTGGTCCCACAGCCCTCAAGCTTCACACTCTTCCTTGCTAAACTAAACCCATCATTTCTTTGTTTACCAATGCAAGATCTATGCTTGAGAGAGATTCCAAGGTCTTAGAATAGAAGAATAACTGGGATGCATCCTGGTGGAGAGTTCTCCACAGGTCGATCCAGCTCATCTCCTCAAGAACAGTGGCGGACATATAGCTGCAAAGGGGCCCGGAGGGTGTAGGGGCCCACTCAGCTTCCCTATATGCTGTGCACATAGATCATCACAGAGCCCCCATCCTCTCAGGGTCCCCATGCCCGAGGCATGAGGAGGTCTACGCCGCCCGGCACATAACATCTATAGGCCGGGCAGCACGGGCCCCCTCATGACCGGTGGTGTCACTAGCACCGGAGGGGGTCCCGATACTAGTGACTGCCACAATCAATTTTATCTGCATTGAGGACGCAGATACAATTGAATACTATAGGCTGCAGGCCACGTTAGGACTGTAGCCTATAAGGCACTGGGAAGACCCCCGGCGCAGGCCGGCATGATGCCGTCACTGCATCACGCTGGCCTGCACAAGTGTCCAACCTGCAGGGAACGGGGCAAGGTAAGTAGTATTGTATTTTTAAGGGGGGGGTGGGTTTATGTGACACTATGTACAATGTAGGTAGCTGTGTGGCACTATATACAAGGGGGAGGGAGCCTAGTGACACTATATACAAGGGGGAGGGAGCTGTGTGACACTATATACAAGGAGAGGGGGAGCTGTGTGGCACTATATACAAAAAGGGAAGGGCTGTGTTGCACTTTAGATAAGGAGGGGGGCTGCGTGGCAATATCTACAAGGGAAGGGGGGAGCTGTGTGGCACTATATACAAGGGAGGAGGGCTGTGTTGCACCATATACAAGGGGGGCTGTGTGGCTCTCTATACAAGGGGGTCTGTGTGGCACAATATACAATAGGGGGATGTGTGGCACTATGTACAAGAAGGGCGCTGTGTGGTGCTTAATCTACAAGTGGGGTGCTGTGTGGCACTATCTACTAAGGGGGAGCTATATGGCACAATATACAAGGGGGAGGGCTGTGTTGCGCTCTCTACAGGGGGTTGTGTGTGGTCGATATCTACAGGGGATGCTGTGGTTCTATATACAGGGGGCACAATGGGGGAATTATTACTGTGGGGGCACAAAGGAGGTATGGTTAAGGAGGGGGCACTTTTATTGTGTTGAGCACTGAGGGATCAGTATTACCATCTGGGGCACTGTGGATTACGTGTTTGTTTATAGGTGTGGAGGATGCTGTAAAAGCGAGAAACCAATATGGTTGTGTGTCAAATTCTGCAGAGACAAGTCATAGCTGGAATAAGCCCTTCCAGTCATCTGGGCGATATGGAGAAAAAAAGGGAAAATGAACAACTCTAATCAGAGAAAACATCACCTGTGAGTCACTGGATATAAATGTGCTATAATCACTTATATGGTCTGCAGAGCTCCTGTGTATAACTGGCATCTACCACTATATGTTCACTATGTGTTTGTAATATATATGAGTTTATATAGTAGTTTTTATTCAGTAACAGTATGGGGGTATTATTCAGTCACTATGTGGTTATGGTGTAGTGGTATTATTTAGTAACTCTATGGGGGTATTATTCAGTCACTATATAGTTATGGTGTGGCTGTATTACTTGGACCTTATATTGTTTTATTATTGGTAATATCCTGATTATAATAGTGATTTGTGCTCAGTAACAGTATGCAGGTAATATTTAATCTGGCATAGTGGTATGATTTAATAACTATATATGTATATAGATAATTTTTTGGGGTAAGTGGGAGGACATATGCTTTGGGGCTTGTAACACTCCTGGACTCGCTAGAAATCAGCAATGCAGTTTTCTGCACATCACCTTCTGAATCGACTACATTATTAAAACAGTAATTGAGCATTTGGGGCCCCACTTTTAATTTTGCCTGGGGCCATACTTTGTCTAAAACCGGCCCCGGTTGCAGATGCAGGACGAGAATGCTTGTCCTGAGCAGCGAGTTGTTGCCGCATTAGGTCGAGCATTCTCATCCTGCAGTTAAACTGTCACCGCTTGTAAACAAACGGTGACAGGACAGTGACTTTAGCTGTCACAGTCAGCTGATCGTCACAGCTATTGGCGGCGGGTAGAATCGCGACCCCCCCCCCCGACTGACCAATCACAGCAGAAAAGTAAATTGCTGCCTTCCTCTGTCTTGGATCTCCTCATTTCTGTCACAGTTGTGACAGTTCTAAGGAGATCGGACCTGAGAGATATTAGTGTGTCCCCTCACAACTGTAAAACAGTACACAAACCTGTTTTTTAACCCCATAAAGCTCCCTGATCCACCTCCCCCCTCCTTTTGGGGACCTGTCAAAAGTTATTCAGTTTGTTAAAAAAAAGAAAATATCTAAAAAAAAATATATAACACATATATAGATAGTATTGTAGGATATATATATATATATATATATATATATATATATATATATATACGAGTTTATTATATATATATATATATATATACATATATACACCGTGTTCCAAATTATTATGCACATTGGATTTAAGTGTCATAAACATTTAATTATTGGTTTTTCAATTAAACTCATGGATGGTATTGTGTCTTAGGGCTCTTTGGATCATTGTAATCAATCTCAGACACCTGTGATAATTAGTTTGCCAGGTGAGCCCAATCAAAGGAAAACTACTTAAGAAGGACGTTCCACATTATTAAGCAGGCCACAGGTTTCAAGCAATATGGGAAAGAAAAAGGATCTCTCTGCTGCCGAAAAGCGCAAAATAGTGCAATACCTTGGACAAGGTTTGAAAACATTGGATATTTCAAGAAAACTTAAGCGTGATCATCGTACTGTGAAAAGATTTGTGGCTGATTCAGAGCACAGATGGGTTCGTTCAGATAAAGGCATAATGAGGAAGGTTTCTGCCAGACAAATTAATAGAATTAGGAGAGCAGCTGCTAAAATGCCATTGCAAAGCAGCAAACAGGTATTTGAAGCCGCTGGTGCCTCTGGAGTCCCGCGAACCTCAAAGTGTAGGATCCGCCAGAGGTTTGCAATTGTGCATAAAGCTATTATTTGGCCACCCCTAAACAATGCTCACAAGCAGAAACAGTTGCAGTGGGCTCAGAAATACATGAAGACTAATTTTCAAACTGTGTTGTTTACTGATGAGTGCCGTGCAACCCTGAATGGTCCAGATGGATGGAGTAGTGGATGGTTGGTGAATGGCCACCATGTCCCAACAAGGCTGCGACGTCAGCAAGGAGGTGGCAGAGTCATGTTTTGGGCTGGAATCATGGGGAGAGAGCTGGTAAGCCCCTTTAGGGTCCCTGACGGTGTGAAAATGACCTCTGCAAAGTACGTAGAGTTCATGACTGACCACTTTCTTCCGTGGTACAAAAAGAAGAACCGTGGCTTCCATAGCAAAATTATCTTCATGCATGACAATGCACCATCTCATGCTGCAAATAATACCTCTGTGTCATTGGCTGCTATGGGCATAAAAGGAGAGAAGCTCATGGTCTGGCCCCCATCTTCCCCTGACCTCAACCCTATTGAGAACCTTTGGAGCATCATCAAGCAAAATATCTATGAGGGTGGGAGGCAGTTCACATCAAAACAGAAGCTCTGGGAGGCTATTCTGACATCCTGCAAAGATATTCAAGCAGAAACTGTCCAAATACTCACAAATTCAATGGATGCAAGAATTGTGAAGGTGATATCAAAGAAGGGGTCCTATGTTAACATGTAACTTGGCCTGTTAAGTTTTTTTGGATTGAAAGATCTTTTGATTTCTGTAAATATGACCTCCTGATGCTGCAAATTCAACAAATTAAGATTTTAGTTCTCTTTACAACCTTTAAAATGTTTTGATCTCTGTTGTGCATAATAATTTGAAAAAGTGCATTTTGAGTTTTTTTACTTCTAAAAAAATCTGTTATCATTAGGAGATTTGTTCAATAAAATTTGCATTATACTCCAACGGTTGATGGCTTGAAGATTATACTGACTGTCATTTGCATCGACTATTTAGGAAAATCAGCTAAAAATAACATTTGCATAATAATTTGGAACGCGGTGTATATGTATATATATATATATATATATATATATATATATATATACATATATATGTATATATATATACATACACACGTGTATATTATAAACATACATATACTGTATACTTTATATAGTATATATATATTATAAATATATGCTATATATATATCGAACGAACGCAGACGTCCGAAAATAAGTGTTAACCCCTCCTGCGCTGACGTTTTAGGCACGGTTTTTCTGTTTTAGCATAAAATAAAAAGTTAACACTTACATAATCTAAAAATTATTATTAGTAGTTTAGGTAGATTACATATATACTTCAATACACACACACACACACACACACACACACACACACACACACACACACACACACACACACACGTACACCAGGTTTCTGATGACAAATTTTTAAGAAGTTTAAAAAAAAAAAATATTGTTAAAAAGTATAAAAAATATATGTAATCTTATTATAAGCTATATACATTTAGTATAGTTTTAAAAGCGTCTGAACTCCTGACATTTCGGTCATAAAAATAAAAACTTATGGCTAAACAGAAGTACACTGTGGAGGAGGCCTACACCATGCTGTGTTCAGATACAGACACGGAAACCGCCAGTGAGGATGAGGAACACTTCATTATTATGTCATCCTCTAGCGATAGTGAGGAACCCCCACAAAGGTGGAGTAGGCAGAGTGATAGTCAGTCGAATGACTCCAATTGGGTGCCCCCAAATACTTTTTCACACCAAATTCCTGAATTCAGTTCTGCCCCAGGAATAAAAATTGATACCACTGGGTACACGGAATTCATTTTTTTTTTCAAATTTTCTTTACAGAGGAGTTTGTGAACCTAATGGTCACCCAAACAAATCTTTATGCCGAACAGTATCTGGCCAGTCACCCCGCATCATATTATGCTAGAGGCCAGATGTGTCATCCAACAAGTGCTGCAGAAATTAAAACATTCTTGGGGCTCCTCTTTAATATGGGGCTTTTTAAGAAATCCACCATACGGTCCTACTGGTCGACTGACGTTTTGTATGCTACCCCAATGTACAGGGCTGTAATGGTGAGAACTCGATTTGAGGCAATATTACGATTCCTCCATTACACTGACAACAGCCAGTGTCCTCCACCTGGTGACCCCAACCAGGACAGGTTATTTAAAATGAGGCCGCTTATTACACTTCAGAGTGAAAAATTTTCAGAAGCATACACCCCAAATAAAACATTGCCATAGATGAGTCACTCGTGCTCTTCAAAGGAAGGCTACGAGTTAGGCCATACTTGCCAAGTAAAAGGGCAAAGTACGGACTAAAAATGTGTAAGTATGGAATAAATATGTATAAGCTCTGTGAGAGTGAAAGTGGGTACACTCACAGATTTAGAATTTATTAGGGAATAGACTCCCAAATCTGCCTAACAGAGTGCCCCCCTGTCCTCAGTACAAGCGGCAAAATTGTGTGGGACCCTTTGTACCCCCTGCTAGATAAAGGTTATATCCTTTATATAGACAATTTCTATGCTAGCGTCCCACTGTTCCACTGTCTATTGGAAAAAAAATACAGTTGGCTGTGGCACAATACGGAGGAATCAAAATAGGCCTCCCCAAAAATTTGGTAGACCAAAAACTGAGACCTGGTGATAGTAGGTCATTGTGTAATGGTACTGTGATGGTGACCAAATTTAGGGATAAAAAAGATGTTTCTATTATCACGTCCATTCATGGGGACAGCAGCACCCCTGTTCCAGTAAGTGGGTGTAATGCCCCAGCTCTCAAGCCTGTGTGTATACAGGAATATAACCAACACATGGGGGCGTGGACCTGGCGGATCAAATGCTACAGCTATACAGCGCAATGAGGAAGTCCCGATAAAATGGTACAAGGAGACTGCAGTGCACCTCATACAAACAGCGCTGTACATTTCCTTTATTGTTTATCGGAAATCAGGGAACCAAGCATGGTATCTTGAATAGAAGGAGAAAGTAATAAAACAACTACTTTTCAAAGACCGAGCAGAAGAGGCTGCAAGCACATCCCATAACAGTGAGGCCAGCAGAATTGTATCAGGGCAGCAGTTCCCAAATGAAGTGCCCCCCACTGAGAAAAAGAGAAGACCGTACAAGAAATGACAAAAACGTATAAAACCGGAATGTGAAAAGACACGGGCTATCAGTGTGAAACTTGTCCTGATAAGCCAGGATTGTGTATCAAGGACTGTTTTCGCACCTACCATTCCTCCCTAAATTATTAATTTTATGACTTATTCTCTATGGGGTTTATTTTACCCCTTTTTGGCCTTTCACCCCTATTTCCAGTAGATTATTGCCCATTTATGAATTGGAATTAAACCTAAAAAAAAAACAAAATACTTCATTATACCCCTAGATGAATACTGAAGAACAGTGTTTTCTGCTTAGTCACTTCAGAAAATTTGCTAACAAATTGTGCCTGGAATTCAACTAACTAGGCCCAAAAAGCCACAAGGCGCTCCTTCAGTTTTATGCTCTCCGATAATTCTAGCTAAAAAAACCCGACATGGTCAACATAATCACTGTACCCATAAATTAATACTTTCAGGGTGCAGTTTTCAAAATGGGGTGACTTCTAGGGCTGTTACATTGTTCTGCTAACTAAAATCCTCTGTAAGTGTGGAGTGGGGCCTTTTAGTCATTCAAGCTATGTCCTGAAAGCAAGAGGGTATTACTATTACAGAGTCCCCCTGTGCTGCCAAACAGCAGATTATGGCCTAAGTGGCGGTATTTTTGAACACAAGATAAACAGCGCAATAAAAATTGGAGTACATTTCCTCAGTTTCATGTGCTGAATACAAAACAAAATGTCCTATAAATAACACATTTGTGCACCGGTTATATATTCAGTGGCGGATTATCATATGGGCGATTCGGGCGGCCGCCCGGGGCTCCCAGGGGGCCCATGGCAGCCCGAACCGCACATCATCTTGCTAACTAACGAAGATGAGGAGGGAAGGAGCAGGGAATTGGCCGGGAAAGGGGTAGGACACGCCTCCCTGACAAGTGCGGGCCGCCGCCATTGAGTAACAGAACAGCGACGGACGGCTGTTCTGTTACTCCGAATCTGCAAGACGAGAGCCGGGCGGTCGGTCACCGGCGCTGAGGTCAGTACAGCAGGCTTATCCTCCTGCCCAACTGGTTCCCGACCGCTGGCTGTATTTTTACGGCCAGCGGTCAGGGACGGGTCCTTAAAACCCGAGCCATAGACTTTCTACGGCTCGGGTTTTAACTTGCTGCCCGCGCGATCGGGCAGCTGAATGTCGGGTCTCCGGCTGTCAGTGACTGCCGGGGACCCTGAGGAGAAGACAGAAGCAGCTTTCGCTGCTTCTGTCTTCTCCGATGTCTTCTTACACAGCGTTCAATGAACGCTGTGTAGAGGAATAGAGACAGCAGCAGCGGCGCAGTCTCTATTCCTCCCGGTGATCATGTGACTGGTCACATGATCGCCGGGTGCCGTCACTGACAGGCTGCTGCTGGGTCTAACTAGACCCAGCACAGCCCTATTAGTGACAATCGTCACTATGAGAGGGCTGATTTCCCCTGTAACTGGGGCTGCTGTGCAGCTCCAGTTACAGTGGAAAAACATGGTGTAAAAGAAAGAAAAAATATATATAAAGTTCCCCAAAGGTCTTTTTTGACCTTTGAGGAACAGACCACAGTAATAAAAAAATAGGAAAGTAAAGTGCAAAAAAAAATGAAATAATAAATACACATAAAATACCCACCCCAAAAAAACAGTTCCCCCCGCCAATCATTGTTGTAACGCTAGCGCTGACCCAATTACCCTAATATAGACATGTAATATATTAAAATTTATGGTAAACAATGACGATTACAAATAAAAGGTCTATTTTAGGGTAAAACTATGTTATTACCAAAAAAAATAGCTGAAACGTAAAAAAGCTTATTTTTTTACTATTATTTTCAAACTTTATGAATAAAAATTCTAAAATAGCAAAAAAGGTGTGTATAAAAACGATAAAAAAAAAGAAACCTGCATTGTCTACGGAAAAAACGTCGCAAAAATCACGCCTTTTTTATTTATTTTTTATAAAAATGTGTGTTTGGTGCAACTTTGTAATTACGTTTTATTAAAAAATATTTTCACTTTTTGAGATACAGCTGCTTTGTATCCTGTATCCGTCAGGTCAGCAGGACTGACGGGATCAGTGAAACGGGCCCTGCGCTAAATTATAATCTTAGATGTGATCGATTTGAGGTGGATCCTGCGTGTCACTGATCCTGTCAGTCCTGCTGACCTGACGGATACAGGACACAAAGCAGCTGTATCTCAAAAAGTAAAAATATTTTTTAATAAAACGTAATTACAAAGTTGCACCAAACACACATTTTTATAAAAAATAAATAAAAACTACGTGATTTTTGCGACTTTTTTCTGTAGACAATGCAGGTTTCGTTTTTTATCGTTTTTATACACACCTTTTTTGCTATTTTAGAATTTTTATTCATAAAGTTTGAAAATAATAGTAAAAAAATAAGCTTTTTTACGTTTCAGCTATTTTTTGGGGTAATAACATAGTTTTACCCTAAAATAGACCTTTTATTTGTAATCGTCATTGTTTACCGTAAATTGTAATATATTACATGTCTATATTAGGGTAATTGGGTAATATATATATATATATATATATATATATATATATATATATATATATATATATATATATAAAATTATGATATAAAGTTTTTAAATGTGTACATAACCTTGTGGCACTATATACAAGGGGGAGCGCTGTGTGCCACTATATACAAGGGGGAGCGCTGTGTGCCACTATATACAAGGGGGAGCGCTGTGTGCCACTATATACAAGGGGGAGCGCTGTGTGGCACTATATACAAGGGGGAGCGCTGTGTGGCACTATATACAAGGGGGAGCGCTGTGTGCCACTATATACAATGGGGAGCGCTGTGTGGCACTATATACAAGGGGGAGCGCTGTGTGGCACTATATACAAGGGGGAGCGCTGTGTGGCACTATATACAAGGGGGGGCTGTGTAGTGCTATCCACAGTGGTATGTGTGTGGCGCTCTTTATAGGGGGGGCTTTTTGGTGCTATTTACAAGAGGGGGAGGGCTGTGTGGCGCTCTCTACAGGGGGGCTGTATGGCACTATCTATATGGGGCTGTGTGTAACGCTCTCTACGGGGAGGATGTGTGATATATAGAGGGGGCTGTGTATGGCGATATCTATGGGGGTGTGTAATATCTACAGGGGCTGTGTGTGGCACTATGTACAGGGGGCTGTGTGTATGTGATGTTTTACAGTGTGTGGTATTATTATATTCAGGCACGCAGTGTTTGGTGCTATTATATTTAGGGGCACACTATGTGGCACCATGATAACTTTATTTTCGTTTATAGGTGTGGAAATGTTGGAAAAGTGAGGAGACGTCTGAGTGGCAAATTCTGCAGAAATGAGTCATGGCCGGGAGAAGTCGTCATGAGCGCTGGACCGGATGGAGAAGAAAAGAGGAAAAAAACTACTAGAATCTGAGACGTCGTCACCTGTGAGTCACTAGATTTATAGAGAATCTGTCACCTCTCCTGACATGTTTATTATAGGAATCCTTGTATTTCACAAAAAGTCTTTCTGCAGTCCAGGACTGATAGACAATTCCCCTTGTCAGGAGGTTGTGTCCCTGCACAGTGTGATACTCTCAGTATGTAGGGACACAGCCCTGTGACAAGGGAAATCGTAACACTGTTAATGCTTGCCCAAAAAAGTAGTGTCAAAAATAGTTACGGCGCGGCAGGGCGGCGGTGAGGAAGGGGGGCGCAAGTTTGGGTAACAGCCCAGGGCCCATGGTCTACTTAATCCGCCACTGTATATATTAATTCCACAAAGTGTGGGATCAAACCTCTAGGTGCTCCTTTGCTTCTGAGGCAGGTGTTTCAGTCCATTAGCACACTAGGGCCACATGTGGGATATTTATAAAAACTGCAGAATCAGGGTAATAAATATTGAGTTGCAATTCTTGGCTAAAACCTTCTGTGGTACAAAACAAATACATTAAATATACATTTTGACCAAAAAAAAATGAAATTTCACTTCTATGTTGCTTCCATTCCTGTGAAATGCCTAAAGGGTTAAAAAAAAAATCTGAATACTGTTTTGAATACTTTGAGGGGTGCATTTTTTTAAATGGGTGATTTATGGGGGGTTTCTAATATATAAGGCCTGCAAAGCCACTTCAGACCTGAACTGGTCACTGTAAAAATAGTCTTTTGACATTTTCTGGAAAATGTGAGAGATTGCTGCTAAAGTTCTAAGCCTTGTAATGTCCTAGAAAAATAAAAGGACGTTAAAAAAACGATGCAAACATAAAGTAGACATATGGGAAATGTTAACTAGTAACTATTTTGTGTGGTATTACTATCTGTCTTACAGGCATATACATTTAAATTAAGAAAAATGCTAATTTTTACAAATTTTCTCAAACTTTTGGTGTTTTTCCCAAATTAATACTGAATTTATCGACCAATTTTTTTCACTAAATCAAGTACAATATTTCACGAGAAAACAATCTCAGAATCGGTTGGATAGGTAAAAGCATTCCCAAGTTACTACCACATAAAGTAACACAAGTCAGTTATGAAAAAATCGGCTGTGTCCTGAAGGTCAAAACAGGCTGTGTCCTTAAGGGTTAACCTTAGTCTCTCAGCCAATCAGTGTAAGGGTATGTTCACACGGCCAAATTTCAGACGTATACGAGGCGTATTTTGCCTCGTTTTACGTCTGGAAATACGTCTCAAATACGTCGTCAAACATCTGCCCATTACTTTCTATGGGTAGAACGCTGTATTGTCCACACGACGCGTAATTTTACGCGTCGTACGGCAATTACGACGCGTAAAATTACGCCTCGTAAAAAGAAGTGCACGACACTTCTTTGGACGTTTTTGGAGCTGTTTTCTCATAGACTCCAATGAAAACAGCTCCAAAAACGGACGTAAAAAACGCTGCGAAAACGGTGTGAAAACGCCGCGAAAAATGCGAGTTGGTAAAAAAACGTCTGAAAAGCAGGGTCTGTTTTCCCTTGAAAACAGCTCTGGATTTTCAGACGTTTTTGTTGACTACGTGTGAACATACCCTTAGGGTTCTTCTTGATCCACCCCTTGAGCATGCTGGTATTTTTACTGTGTGGTGTGTGTGTGTGTGTGTGTGTGTGTGTGTGTGTGCTGAGTGTCGTGATGGGGACTGACTGAAAATAAAAATATCTAGGAGGTAGTGGTTGCTGCCCTGTCTGTAGAAATTTTTTGGAGTGCATTGGAGCTCAGTGGACAGTTAAAGGGGTTTGCCCTTCTTTAACATTTATGACATATCCACAGGATATGCCATAAATGTCTGATAGATGTGGGTCCCACCTCTGGGACCTGTGCCTATCTCTAAAACAGGGCCCCCTAATCCCTGTTCTGCCTGTCTCGGCTCCTGCTATTTCCCGGCCTACTCCTGATTAGATAGTCGGGAGTTACTAAAAACAGCAAAGCAGCTTTCTGAGCTATGCTATTTCCGTAACTCCCATAGAAGTGAATGGCAGTTACGGAAGCAGCGTAGCACGATAAAGTCATTATAAGTTAGTTACATGAGTGCTTTGTGTTATACTCAGTTGTTAAATATGTAAATTATTTGCATTATTTTTGTTTGTTACTTGTGTTCTAAACTAGTAATAAAATATACAATATAGATTTGTATAGTTTTAAAGGTGCGCGGGCGTGGTTAGGTTATGGTGTGCCCAGGCACATTCTTTGCACAGGGGCCCTCTGCAGTTTGTGTCTGCCTCTTCTCCAGATAATGACCAAAGGAATAGCTAAAACCCCCAGTCGATAAGAAAATCTCCTGTGACAGTCCCTTACCTCATTAAGAGCTCTATTAAAATCAGTGATTAATAACATTGGGACCCTAGGTTTATCCATTGTAAACTGGACTTTTCTCTCCAGGGCTGGATAAGAGGAAGGGAGACATAGACAGAGCTCTGTACTAGCACACAAATGTGCCCATATCATCCAGAGAAACCTGAAGGACCTGTATGCCAATATTCCTACAGTATGTATCAGTATTCTTACCCCTCTTAAAAAAAAGAGGTCAAGACATAATGGTAAGTATGTGAGAGCCATCCCATGCTGAGCCTGCCGGTTGGTGCAGGTAGCCGATGTGTTTCCTAGGTAGCCGATGTGTCTCCTGCAGACAAATTATCACTGACATGTAATTTTGAAGCAAATTGAAGGCTGACAATCTCTCAATTTATTACCTAGGACCCGAACATTCCATGAGCATTAAAGTTGTAAAGAAAATAAAATAAAAAAGAGGGATACTGTAGGCGCTGCTTGGTTGATAAAAGTTGGTTTATTGCATAAAGCAAGGTAAACAGATTGCTACGCGTTTCAACGCCGGACTGGCGTCTTCCTCAGGCAGATAACACATACAGTACAAGATCATGCATATATATATATACACATACAAGTGAACAGTGATAGGGCCAATTCAGTAAAAAAAAACGCCAAAAACGGGGAAAGGTCAAAGGTCACAGAAACAACTCTTGTTTATAAAGTCGGAAAAAAAAAAAAGTTGGAGAAAAAAAAAAAAAAGACAATGTGCCATATGGATGGTCCGTGTGTAGCAGTGTGACCTAACCGACATTGATCATGTGCTAAGTAGGAAGCCCGTAAGTAACAGTCAGTTCATGTTAAAAAGCTAAAATAATTCATATTTAATAAATTTCATCGAAAAAATGAGGTAAATAGCGTATGTGATTAGATGAATATGATATAAATATGGAACATATAATATCAAAGACTCCTTACTGTTTATCGGATAGAGGGAGGTCACGCCTCCGGGAGCCATCACAAACAAGGACCTTGGAACCCACCATGAAACGCACAAACAAATGGTGTTGTATGGGCATCATGACAACCATCATGGCAACTCATGAGGGCCAGATGTCCATGAAACGCACGGTGGACCGCAAACCGCACCACATGGAGCAAAGTACAGAGGGGAGATGAATGGTAGGTGCAAACCTATCTTTTTATATTAATGAACATTTGTGCTTCATAATCATCGCAATTAATAGAATATTAGATACTAGGCTATTAAAATATCAAATTATTAAACTATTAAAATATCGAAATGCTCCGTTGAGAGAGAGATAAGATAGTTGCTATTTATTATTTATTCTATATAATAATCTAATATTCTATTAATTGCGATGATTATGAAGCACAAATGTTTATTAATATAAAAAGATAGGTTTGCCCTTTCTACTTTAGATATGGATGCCTCTCCAAATGCCTCCAACAGCCATTTTAGAATATATTCACTGCAGTTTTCTCCCTTTACCCCCTTCAAGGAACCCTACACAGCGAATGTTGTCTCTCTTGGACCTGTCCTCCTGATCTATCAATTTGTTAGTGGCCTCCTTAGCCTCTTTTTCAAGAACAGGGGAAAATCTTTCCTTGGCCTCCTCCATCCTTTCCCGCATCTTGGAGAGCTCATGCTTAATTAGACTCATATCTGCTTGAAGCCCCCACACTTGAAGAGTTAATCACACCATCAACCCCCCTAGCTTTTTTAAGGTCTGCAGGATTGCTTTCATAGTTGGCGAATCATAGGGTGGATCAAGGCTCTCATCCTCATTAGCTACTAGTCCTGTCTCCTCACCCCCTGCAATTTCACATTCCTCCAAGTTGCCCTGCCTTGTTTTAGCTGTGGATGGAGCCGGGGAGGAAAAAGACTTGTCCATCTCAGCATGGGCAGATCTTCCATTTGGGCCTCAACTACGTCTTCTGTTGACGGCAGCATTTTCCTTGTCCTTTTTTATGGGAGGCATATCCACTACATGTGCCTGCTGCACAGCAAAAAAATCCCTGGAAGCACAACCCTAGAATTAATATTTTAGCGGCTTGGTTTCCTAAGGTTCTCCCAGAATAGTGCCAAAATCAGGGATATAGGGTCCCAACACTACACTCCCTAATACTCAAAAGTACACCATCCACAAGCTCCAGGGTATAGACTGGAATGAATAGAATGCTAAAATTTGCAGGACTGCACAGCCATCAGCCCTATGCCATAGCCAGCAAAATAGGCCCATCCAGACCTCACAGTCACAGTGTGTATTACAGAGAGAGACAGCAGGTAAATAAGAATGAAGGCACTGGAAAGCTCTCACCAATTCAGGGCCCTTTGTCTTGGGTCTGAACTAGAATTTCTCCACAGCAGGAGAGAATGAGCAGTGTCCTTACCCCTAGAGTCAAAAGTAATAGCTACCAATCCACTGCTCAAGATAGTGAGGCATTGGCTTTGGATAATGAGGCAGGGGCTCTTTTACTCCATCTACAAGGTCCACCCTCCAGTATACATGACAGAGAACCTATGCGGCAACTTCACCCACCAATGGTGCAATAGCTTCCCAGGGAGGCATGAGGGATAGGAGGAAAACGATGCCAGTATCGTGGCACAAAGATGCCTGCGGCGTGCATTAGAGAGAGCTTTACTGCCGACGACTCCCCTGTTTCCAGTTAGTGCTGCTGCCTGTACAGTGGGGTTGGTGGCTGGCGGTGTTGGAGGACACGTGCTAGCATGGTGTAAAAGGCAGCTAGTGTTCTGGCACAGAGGCAACAGAGGGGGAGGCAGAGGCCTGAAGGAGGAGCTTCCAACTGCACGTCCGGCCACATGCTTCGCTCAACGACCACCTCAAAGCACAGTTAACTGGCAGAAGTATGTCAATGACATGTGGCATACTACAGATGTGTCCACCATTACCTTTCCTCAAACTTTGTTAAGGATTCCAATTTTCTGGGCACAAATTTGATAAATCTTCGCGCCATGCTATGAAAAACCCTTGACAGGCTGCAATTCACATTGCAACCACTGGGTGGGGAGTGTAGAAATAAATAATTTCATGGATGAACCAATATACATTTGTATAAGCAAATAAGTGCATAAATGAATGAGGAATTAGCAAAAGGCAACATTGAGAGACATGGTAAAAGGACAGAGCTACAAAAAGCCTGGTCTTTGATTACATTAATAAAAGAAGGGATGAATAAATGTACATTTGTATAAGCAAATAAATACAAAGATGAATAAAGAATTCATAAGACATAACATGAAGAAGACATGGTAAAAGGAACAAAGTTACAAAAAAGCCTGGCATACCATATATAGTGCAGAAATAAATAAATAAATAAATAAACAAATGAATGAATGAATGTATAAATTAATGAATATGCATTTGTGTGAGCGAATAAATACATAGATGGATGAAATATTCATAAAGCACAACAAATAGACATAATAAAAAACGCTATTTGCTTTGTAAAGCATGCTAAAATACTGATACATAATACTGATATACATTAACCCTTTCAGGACCAAGCTAATTTTGGCCTTCAGGACCAGCCCTATTTTTTCAAATCTGACATGTGTCATTTTATATGGTAATAACTCTGGAATGCTTTTGCCTATCCAAGCGATTTTGAGATTGTTTTCTCATGGCATATTGTACTTTATGTTAGTGGAAATATTTGGTCAATAAATTAATTGCTTATTTGTGAAAAACACCAAAATTTTGAGAAAATGTGCAAAAATTATGATTTTTCTAAATTAAATGTATCTGCTTGTAAAAGAGATAGTAATACCACACAAAATAGTTACTATTTTACATATTCCATATGTCTAATTTATATTTGCATAGTTTTTTGAACATTATTTTATTTTTCTAGGACATTACAAGGCTTAGAACTTTAGCAACAATTTCTCACATATTCAAGAAAATTTCAAAAGGCGATTTTTACAGGACCAGTTCAGATCTGAAGTGGCTTTGAGGGCCTGACGTACTAGATAGACCCCATAAATCACCCCATATTAAAAACTGCTTCCCTCAAAGTATTCAAAACAGCATTCAGAAAGTTTCTTAACCCTTTAGGCATTTCACAGGAATTAAAGCAAAGTAGAGGGAAAATTTACAAATTTTTTTTTTTTTGCTGAAATTCATTTGTAATACATTTTTTTCTGTAACACAGAAGGTTTTATCAGAGAAACACAACTCCATATTTATTGCCCAGATTCTGTAGTTTTTAGAAACATCCCACATGTGGCTCTAATGTGGTAATTAACTGAAACACAGGCCTCAGAAGCAAAGGAGCACCTAGTGGATTTTGGGGCCTCCTTTTTTAGAATATATTTTAGGCACCGTGTCAGGTTTGAAGAGGTCTTGGGTTGCCAAAATAGTGGAAATCCCCCAAAAGTGACACGGTTTTGGAAACTACACACCTCAAGGAATTTATCTAGGGGTATAGTTAGCCTCTTGACCCCATGGGTCTTTTTCTATATTTATTGGAGTTTGTCTGTGAAAGTAAAAAACTACTTTTTTTTCTGAAAAAATATAAAAAAAATTAATATTGGCAAGGAATAAGGAATAAAAAGCACCCCAAAACTTGTAGAGATACTTCTCCCGATTACAGTAATACCCCATATGTGCTACTAAACTGCTGTTATGACTCACGGCAGAGCTCAGAACGCTCAGAAGCTCAGAAGCGCCATTTGGATTTTGGAGCGCAGATTTTGCTGGATTGGTTTGCAGTGCCATGTCGTGTTTGCAACACCCTGGAGGGACCAAAACAGTGGAAACCCCCCAAAAGTGACCCCATTTTGGAGAATACACCCCTCAAGGAATTTTTCTAGGGGTATAGTTAGCATTTTGACCCCACAGTTCTTTTTGCAGAATTTAGTGGAATTAGACCGTGAAAATTAAATCTTTTTTTTACAATGAATAAAGGAGAAAAGGTACCCCAAAACTTGTAAAGCAATTTCTCCTGATTAAAGCAATATGCCATATGTGGTAATAAACTGCTGTTTGGACCCACGGCAGGACTCAGAAGGGAAGGAACAATATTTGGCTTTTGGAGCTCAAATTTAGCTGGAATAGTTTTTGGGTGTCATGTTGCATTTGCAAAGCCCCTAAAGGTACCAAAACAGTGGAAACACCCCAAAACTGACCCTATTTGGGAAACTACACCCCTTAAGGAATCTATCTAGAGGTATAGTGAACATATAGACCCCACAGGTTTTTTGCAGAATATATTAGAATTAGGCTGTGAAATTGAATATCAACATTTTTTACGCAAAAATTTTTGATTTTTTAATTTTCACAAAGGATAAAGGAGAAAAAGCACCCAAACATTTGTAAAGCAATTTCTCCAAAGTACGGCTCTACCCCACATGTGGTCATAAATGCTTTTTCAGTAGAAATTAATTAACCCTTTCAGGACTGATCCATTTTTTGCTTTAACATTTTAGTTTTCCCTCCCCGCTTTCCAAGAGCCATAACTTTTTTTATTTTTCCATCAGTAGAGCAGTGTGCGTGCTTATTAGGAAATGTAGTTTCTAATGACACCATTTAAAGTACCATTTAATGTACTGGGAAATTGAAAATACAATTATTTGCAGGCTGAAATTGGAAAAAGCTGTGATTCCTCCATTGTTTTTTGTGTTTCATTTTTACGGCTTTCACCGTGCGGTAAAAACAACAACTTAAATTTTTTCTGAGACTTAATACGATTACGGTGATACCAAATTTATACAGTTTTTTTTATATTTTACTACTTTTACAAAGTAAAAACTATTTGTTTAAAAAAAAAACCTTTTGTTTCACCACACTCCGGGAGGCATCACATTTTTTAATTTTTTTGGTCAATTGAGCGGTGTTAGGGATTATTTTTTGTGGGACGAGCTGTAGTTTTTATTGGTACCATTTTTTTTACATGCAACTTTTTGATCACTTTTTATGTTGTTTTTATAAAAAAAAAAACTAAGGTGACCAAAAAACAGCGATTTTGGCGGTTTAAATTATTTTTACAACGTTCACAGTGCGAGTTAAATAATGGTATATTGTAACAGTTCCGACTTTTACGGACGTAGCGATACCAATTTTGTTTATTTTTTACATTACTTTAGAGGAAAAATGTAAAAGGGGGATTTTTTTTACTTTAAACATACAATTTTTTTTTTCACTAATAATAACTTTTTACAATTTTTTATTTTATTTTACACATTTTATTAGTCCCCCTAGGGGACTGGAACGTGCAATCATTAGATCGGTGGTACAATAGACTGCAATACTAATGTATTGCAGTATAATGTCATTTTTACAGGCTCCTGTAAGGGCGGGTTCACACGTGGCGGAATTTCACTGAAATTCCGCTGCGGACACTCCGCAGCGTTAATCCGCAGCGGTGCCGTTTGTCCATTGACTTACACTTTAATTTAGCAGTGTTCGTTTAGACTAGGCGTAAAATTCCGCTGCGGAGCATAGGCTGCGGAGCGGAATTTGGTGTCCGCAGCATGCTCTGTCTGTTGCGGAGCAGTGGCGGACTGGTTGCGGACTCATGGCGGAATTTCTCCATTGACTTCAATGGAGAGTCAAAATTCCGCAATGAAGTCCGCAGATCTTATGTGTGCTGCGGAGCGTATTGTTTTTACTACCATGACATTTCTTCATTCTGGCTGGACCTATGTATTTCTAGGTCTACAGCCAGACTGAGGAAGTCAATGGGGCTCCCGTAATGACGGGAGCGTTGCTAGGAGACGTCTGTAAATAGTCACTGTCCAGGGTGCTGAAAGAGTTACGCGATCGGCAGTAACTGTTTCTGCACCCGGGACAGTGACTACCGATCTCAATATACATGTATCTGTAAAAAAATATATAAGTTCATACTTACCGAGAACTCCCTGCGTCTGTCTCCAGTCCGGCCTCCCAGGATGACGTTTCAGTGTAAGTGACGGCTGCAGCCAATCACAGGCCAAGCACAGGCTGCAGCGGTCACATGGACTGGAGCGTCATCCAGGGAGGTCGGGCTGGATGCCGAAAGAGGGACGCGTCACCAAGACAACGGGCGGTAAGTATGAATTTCTTTGACTTTCACTAGGGAAAGTGCTGTCCCTTCTCTCTATCCTGCACTGAATAGGGAGAAGGGAAGCACTTTTCCTGCAGTCCGCAGCGGCCAGTCCGCATCAATTTTCTGCACATTTTGTGCAGATCCGCAGCAGAATCTGCAACGCAGATTCTGTGCGGCATTGATGCGGACAGTTGCGGAGGAAATCCGCCACGTGTGGTCATGCCCTAACAGCGCGATCGCTGTTCCTGTTCGTTAGTCCCGGGTGTCAGCTGTAATACACAGCTGACACCTGCAGAATATGGAGCAGGCGCAGCGCATGAGCCGGCTCCATATATAATCCCCTGCACCACGACATGCTATTAAGTCGTGGTGCACGAAGGCGTAATGCGCAGCGGATGGTGCAAAGTGAAAATTAAAATTTTGGCCGATATGCCATTTTATGCCATTTTAATGCACAATATGTCGTGCCCAGTTTGTGCCACTGTAGACAAATACATCATACAATGTTGAGCAGGTTCTCCTTGATATAAAATGTCATAAATGTGGACGTAAGCTGGTGTTTGGGCACGCTGTAGGGCTCAGAAGGGAGGGAGCGCCATTTGGCTTTTGGAGCGCAGATTTTGCTTGGTAATAGTTCTGTTAGGGATTTTGCTGGTATTTCAGTTTATAATGTGGCATGTGTAAGCTGGGCATAGTACATCAGAGCATAATAAGAGGGTATAATCATGCGGTAAATAAATAATAATTCATAGATATGTGGCAGGTGTCGCACTGACAAATTGCGCCCGATCTTATCCGCTTTTGGACACTCTGCACAATTTCTGTCACTATATTCTGAGAACCAGACATTTTTTGTTTTTTCTTCACCGGAGCTGTGTCAGGGCTTATTTGTTGCGGGACAATGCATAATTTTTATTGGGTAGATGTGATTTTTTTTATCACCTTTTTTTAGATTTTTTTTGGCAAGCAAAGTGTCAAAAATACAAATTCTGACAATGTTTTTATAGTGTTCACCATGCGCTATACGTGATACCATGCGTGATACCATGCGTGATACCATATGTATATAGTTTTTTTATCTTTTGTTATGAAAATCACTTTTCGAAAAAATTATTTCTTTTTTGTGTCACCATATTCTGAGTGCCATAAATTTTTTATTTTTCATTCAAAAAATCTGTGTAAGGGCTTGTTTTTTGCGGGACGGGTTGTACTTTTTATTGGTAGTAGTTTTGGATACATGCGACTCTTTGATCACTTTTTATTCTATATTTTTGGAGGGGTGATGACCAAAAAAATAGTGATTCTAACATTGTTTTTTAATTATTTTTTTTGCGGTGTTCACCGTGCGGGAATAATAATATTATAATTTGGGTTGGTACTAGAGATGAGCGAACAGGGACAACCGAACCCGGTTTCGGTCAGAACAGGATTTCACAATATCACCTGACATCAGGCTACCCCATAATGCCTTGCAAACGGCTCTGCCAGCCAATCGGGAGGCAGCATAGGGGCGGGCTAAAGCCTGCAATAAAAGTCTATGCATGGAGCTCAGCGGCCATTTTACAGACAGGAGCTGTAGGGATAGCATCTCTGTGCAGTTAGGGAAAGCTTTAGGAATCTAAAAGCCAGGAATCCAGCAATCGAAGGGGCTCATCCACTACAGCGGGAGTTTACTCTCAACATCCAAACTGCAATACAAATTCTCCATTTGCCAAGCCAGTGTGTGAATAAGCTTTTAGAAGGGGCTCATCCCCGGCCGTTAACATAACAATCTAACTTGCAATATAGGCAGCCTTTGTAGTAGTACAACGCCCAGCATTCCCTGAGTGCACCGCGGCGTGGCTGATAGAAATTCTCATTCATTGCCGATTGCCAAGCCAGTGTGTGAATACGCTTTTAGAAGGGGCTCATCCCCATTGCATCCAACTTGCAATACAGACAGCCGAGGCAGCCTTTGTAGTATTACAACGCCCAGCATTCCCTGAGTCAGTGCAGTGGCTGATAGAAATTCTCATTCATTGCCATTTGCCAAGCCAGTGTGTGAATACGCTTTTAGAAGGGGCTCATCCCCGTTGCATCCAACTTGCAATACAGGCAGCTGAGGCAGCCTTTGTAGTACTACAACGCCCAGCATTCCCTGAGTCAGTGCAGTGGCTGATAGAAATTCTCATTCATTGCCATTTGCCAAACCAGTGTGTGAATACGCTTTTAGAAGGGGCTCATCCTCGTTAACATAACAATCCAACTTGCAATACAGGCAGCCTTTGTAGTACTACAACGCCCAGCATTCCCTGAGTGCAACGCGGCGTGGCTCATAGAAATTCTCATTCGTTGCCATTTGCCAAGCCAGTGTGTGAATACGCTTTTAGAAGGGGCTCATCCCCGTTATCATAACAATCCAACTTGCAATACAGGCAGCCTTTGTAGTACTACAATGCCCAGCATTCCCTGAGTGCACCGCGGCGTGGCTGATAGAAATTCTCATTCATTGCCATTTGCCAAGCCAGTGTGTGAATACGCTTTTAGAAGGGGCTCATCCCCGGACGTTAACATAACAATCCAACTTGCAATATAGGCAGCCTAGGCAGCCTTTGTAGTACTACAACGCCCAGGGCCAGTCTTCGCTGAGTCAGTGCACAGTGGCTGATAGAAATTCTCATTCATTGCCATTTGCCAAGCCAGTGTGTGAATAAGCTTTTAGAAGGGGCTCATCCCCGGCCGCTAACATAACAATCCAACTTGCAATACAGGCAGCCTTTGTAGTACTACAACGCCCAGCATTCCCTGAGTGCACCGCGGCGTGGCTCATAGAAATTCTCATTCGTTGCCATTTGCCAAGCCAGTGTGTGAATACGCTTTTAGAAGGGGCTCATCCCCGTTATCATAACAATCCAACTTGCAATACAGGCAGCCTTTGTAGTACTACAATGCCCAGCATTCCCTGAGTGCACCGCGGCGTGGCTGATAGAAATTCTCATTCATTGCCATTTGTCAAGCCAGTGTGTGAATACGCTTTTAGAAGGGGCTCATCCCCGGACGTTAACATAACAATCCAACTTGCAATATAGGCAGACTAGGCAGCCTTTGTAGTACTAGAACGCCCAGGGCCAGCCTTCGCTGAGTCAGTGCACAGTGGCTGATAGAAATTCTCATTCATTGCCATTTGCCAAGCCAGTGTGTGAATAAGCTTTTAGAAGGGGCTCATCCCCGGCCGCTAACATAACAATCCAACTTGCAATACAGGCAGCCTTTGTAGTACTACAACGCCCAGCATTCCCTGAGTGCACCGCGGTGTGGCTGATAGAAATTCTCATTCATTGACATTTGCCAAGCCAGTGTTTGAATAAGCTTTTAGAAGGGGCTCATCCCCGGCCGTTAACATAACAATCCAACTTGCAATACAAGCAGCTGAGGCAGCCTTTGTAGTACTACAACGCCCAGGGCCAGCAATCCCTGAGTCGGTGCATAGTGGCTGATAGAAATTCTCATTCATTGCCATTTGCCAAGCCAGTGTGTGAATAAGCTTTTAGAAGGGGCTCATCCCCGGCCGTTAACATAACAATCCAACTTGCAATACAGGCAGCCTTTGTAGTACTACAACGCCCAGCATTCCCTGAGTACACCGCGGCGTGGCTGATAGAAATTCTCATTCATTGACATTTGCCAAGCCAGTGTGTGAATAAGCTTTTAGAAGGGGCTCATCCCCGGCCGTTAACATAACAATCCAACTTGCAATACAGGCAGCTGAGGCAGCCTTTGTAGTACTACAACGCCCAGGGCCAGCATTCCCTGAGTCAGTGCATAGTGGCTGATAGAAATTGTCATTCATTGCCATTTGCCAAGCCAGTGTGTGAATAAGCTTTTAGAAGGGGCTCATCCCCGGCCGTTAACATAACAATCAAACTTGCAATACAGGCAGCTGAGGCAGCCTTTGTAGTACTACAACGCCCAGCATTCCCTGAGTCAGTGCAGTGGCTGATATAAATTCTCATTCATTGCCATTTGCCAAGCCAGTGTGTGAATACGCTTTTAGAAGGGGCTCATCCCCATTGCATCCAACTTGCAAGACAGGCAGCTGAGGCAGCCTTTGTAGTACTACAACGCCCAGCATTCCCTGAGTCAGTGCAGTGGCTGATAGAAATTCTCATTCATTGCCATTTGCCAAGCCAGTGTGTGAATACGCTTTAAGAAGGGGCTCATCCCCGAACGTTAACATAACAATCCAACTTGCAATACAGGCAGCCTAGGCAGCCTTTGTAGTACTACAACGCCCAGGGCCAGCCTTCCCAAAGTCAGTGCACAGTGGCTGATAGAAATTCTCATTCATTGCCATTTGCCAAGCCAGTGTGTGAATAAGCTTTTAGAAGGGGCTCATCCCCGGCCGTTAACATAACAATCCAACTTGCAATACAGGCAGCCTTTGTAGTACTACAACGCCCAGCATTCCCTGAGTGCACCGCGGCGTGGCTGATAGAAATTCTCATTCATTGCCATTTGCCAAGCCAGTGTGTGAATAAGCTTTTAGAAGGGGCTCATCCCCGGCCGTTAACATAACAATCCAACTTGCAATACAGGCAGCTGAGGCAGCCTTTGTAGTACTACAACGCCCAGGGCCAGCATTCCCTGAGTCAGTGCACAGTGGCTAATAGAAATTCTCATTCATTGCCATTTGCCAAGCCAGTGTGTGAATATGCTTTTAGAAGGGGCTCATCCCCGCTATCATAACAATCCAACTTGCAATACAGGCATCCTTTGTAGTACTACAACACCCAGCATTCCCTGAGTGCACCGCGGCGTGGCTGATAGAAATTCTCATTCATTGCCATTTGCCAAGCCAGTGAGTGAATACGCTTTTAGAAGGGGCTCATCCCCGTTAACATAACAATCCAACTTGCAATACAGGCAGCCTTTGTAGTGCTACAACGCCCAGCATTCCCTGAGTCAGTGCAGTGGCTGATAGAAATTCTCATTCATTGCCATTTGCCAAGCCAGTGTGTGAATACGCTTTTAGAAGGGGCTCATCCCCGGACGTTAACATAACAATCCAACTTGCAATACAGGCAGCCTAGGCAGCCTTTGTAGTACTACAACGCCCAGGGCCAGCCTTCCCTGAGTCAGTGCACAGTGGCTGATAGAAATCCTCATTCATTGCCATTTGCCAAGCCAGTGTGTGAATAAGCTTTTAGAATGGGCTCATCCCCGGCCGTTAACATAACAATCCAACTTGCAATACAGGCAGCCTTTGTAGTACTACAACGCCCAGCATTCCCTGAGTGCACCGCGGCGTGGCTGATAGAAATTCTCATTCATTGCCATTTGCCAAGCCAGTGTGTGAATAAGCTTTTAGAAGGGGCTCATCCCCGGCCGTTAACATAACAATCCAACTTGCAATACAGGCAGCTGAGGCAGCCTTTGTAGTACTACAACGCCCAGGGCCAGCATTCCCTGAGTCAGTGCACAGTGGCTGATAGAAATTCTCATTCATTGCCATTTGCCAAGCCAGTGAGTGAATAAGCTTTTAGAAGGGGCTCATCCCCGTTAACATAACAATCCAACTTGCAATACAGGCAGCCTTTGTAGTGCTACAACGCCCAGCATTCCCTGAGTGCACAGCGGCGTGGCTGATAGAAATTCTCATTCATTGCCATTTGCCAAGCCAGTGTGTGAATAAGCTTTTAGAAGGGGCTCATCCCCGGCCGTTAACATATCAATCCAACTTGCAATACAGGCAGCTGAGGCAGCCTTTGTAGTACTACAACGCCCAGCATTCCCTGAGTCAGTGCGGTGGCTGATATAAATTCTCATTAATTGACATTTGCCAAGCCAGTGTGTGAATACGCTTTTAGAAGGGGCTCATCCCCGTTAACATAACAATCCAACTTGCAATACAGGCAGCCTTTGTAGTACTACAACACCCAGCATTCCCTGAGTGCACCGCGGCGTGGCTGATAGAAATTCTCATTCATTTCCATTTGCCAAGCCAGTGAGTGAATAAGCTTTTAGAAGGGGCTCATCCCCGTTAACATAACAATCCAACTTGCAATACAGGCAGTCTTTGTAGTACTACAACACCCAGCATTCCCTGAGTGCACCGCGGCGTGGCTGATAGAAATTCTCATTCATTTCCATTTGCCAAGCCAGTGAGTGAATAAGCTTTTAGAAGGGGCTCATCCCCGTTAACATAACAATCCAACTTGCAATACAGGCAGTCTTTGTAGTACTACAACACCCAGCATTCCCTGAGTGCACCGCGGCGTGGCTGATAGAAATTCTCATTCATTGCCATTTGCCAAGCCAGTGAGTGAATAAGCTTTTAGAAGGGGCTCATCCCCGTTAACATAACAATCCAACTTGCAATACAGGCAGCCTTTGTAGTGCTACAACGCCCAGCATTCCCTGAGTGCACCGCGGCGTGGCTGATAGAAATTCTCATTCATTGCCATTTGCCAAGCCAGTGTGTGAATAAGCTTTTAGAAGGGGCTCATCCCCGGCTGTTAACATAACAATCCAATTTGCAATACAGGCAGCTGAGGCAGCCTTTGTAGTACTACAACGCCCAGCATTCCCTGAGTCAGTACAGTGGCTGATATAAATTCTCATTCATTGCCATTTGCCAAGCCAGTGTGTAAATACGCTTTTAGAAGGGGCTCATCCCCATTATCATAACAATCCAACTTGCAATACAGGCAGCCTTTGTAGTACTACAACGCCCAGCATTCCCTGAGTGCACCGCGGCGTGGCTGATAGAAATTCTCATTCATTGCCATTTGCCAAGCCAGTGTGTGAATACGCTTTTAGAAGGGGCTCATCCCCGTTAACATAACAATCCAACTTGCAATACAGGCAGCCTTTGTAGTACTACAACGCCCAGCATTCTCTGAGTGCACAGCGGCGTGGCTGATAGAAATTCTCATTCATTGCCATTTGCCAAGCCAGTGTGTGAATACGCTTTTAGAAGGGGCTCATCCACGGCCATTAACATAACAATCCAACTTGCAATACAGGCAGCTGAGGCAGCCTTTGTAGTACTACAACGCCCAGCATTCCCTGAGTCAGTGCAGTGGCTGATATAAATTCTCATTCATTGCCATTTGCCAAGCCAGTGAGTGAATAAGCTTTTAGAAGGGGCTCATCCCCGTTAACATAACAATCCAACTTGCAATACAGGCAGCCTTTGTAGTGCTACAACGCCCAACATTCCCTGAGTGCACCGCGGCGTGGCTGATAGAAATTCTCATTCATTGCCAATTGCCAAGCCAGTGTGTGAATAAGCTTTTAGAAGGGGCTCATCCCCGGCCGTTAACATAACAATCCAACTTGCAATACAGGCAGCTGAGGCAGCCTTTGTAGTACTATAATGCCCAGCATTCCCTGAGTCAGTGCAGTGGCTGATATAAATTCTCATTAATTGCCATTTGCCAAGCCAGTTTGTGAATACGCTTTTAGAAGGGGCTCATCCCCGTTAACATAACAATCCAACTTGCAATACAGGCAGCCTTTGTAGTACTACAACACCCAGCATTCCCTGAGTGCACCGTGGCGTCGCTGATAGAAATTCTCATTCATTGCCATTTGCCAAGCCAGTGTGTGAATAAGCTTTTAGAAGGGGCTCATCCCCGGCCGTTAACATAACAATCCAACTTGCAATACAGGCAACTGAGGCAGCCTTTGTAGTACTACAACGCCCAGCATTCCCTGAGTCAGTGCAGTGGCTGATATAAATTCTCATTCATTGCCATTTGCCAAGCCAGTGTGTGAATACGCTTTTAGAAGGGGCTCATCCCCGTTAACATAACAATCCAACTTGCAATATAGGCAGCCTTTGTAGTACTACAACACCCAGTATTCCCTGAGTGCACCGCTGTGTGGCTGATAGAAATTCTCATTCATTGCCATTTGCCAAGCCAGTGTGAGAATACGCTTTTAGAAGGGGCTAATCCCCGGCCGTTAACATAACAATCCAACTTGCAATACAGGCAGCTGAGGCAGCCTTTGTAGTACTACAACGCCCAGCATTCCGTGAGTGCACCGCGGCGTGGCTGATATAAATTCTCATTCATTGCCATTTGCCAAGCCAGTGAGTGAATAAGCTTTTAGAAGGGGCTCATCCCCGTTAACATAACAATCCAACTTGCAATACAGGCAGCCTTTGTAGTACTACAACACCCAGCATTCCCTGAGTGCACCGCGGCGTGGCTGATAGAAATTCTCATTCATTGCCATTTGCCAAGCCAGTGTGTGAATAAGCTTTAAGAAGGGGCTCATCCCCGGCCGTTAACATAACAATCCAACTTGCAATACAGGCAGCCTTTGTAGTACTACAACGCCCAGCATTCCCTGAGTGCACCGCGGCGTGGCTGATATAAATTCTCATTTATTGCCATTTGCCAAGCCAGTGAGTGAATAAGCTTTTAGAAGGGGCTCATCCCCGTTAACATAACAATCCAACTTGCAATACAGGCAGCCTTTGTAGTGCTACAACGCCCAGCATTCCCTGAGTGCACCGCGGCGTGGCTGATAGAAATTCTCATTCATTGCCATTTGCCAAGCCAGTGTGTGAATAAGCTTTTAGAAGGGGCTCATCCCCGGCCGTTAACATAACAATCCAACTTGCAATACAGGCAGCCTTTGTAGTACTACAACGCCCAGCATTCCCTGAGTGCACCGCGGCGTGGCTGATAGAAATTCTCATTCATTGCCATTTGCCAAGCCAGTGTGTGAATAAGCTTTTAGAAGGGGCTCATCCCCGGCCGTTAACATAACAATCAAACTTGCAATACAGGCAGCTGAGGCAGCCTTTGTAGTACTACAACGCCCAGCATTCCCTGAGTCAGTGCAGTGGCTGATATAAATTCTCATTCATTGCCATTTGCCAAGCCAGTGTGTGAATACGCTTTTAGAAGGGGCTCATCCCCATTGCATCCAACTTGCAAGACAGGCAGCTGAGGCAGCCTTTGTAGTACTACAACGCCCAGCATTCCCTGAGTCAGTGCAGTGGCTGATAGAAATTCTCATTCATTGCCATTTGCCAAGCCAGTGTGTGAATACGCTTTAAGAAGGGGCTCATCCCCGAACGTTAACATAACAATCCAACTTGCAATACAGGCAGCCTAGGCAGCCTTTGTAGTACTACAACGCCCAGGGCCAGCCTTCCCAAAGTCAGTGCACAGTGGCTGATAGAAATTCTCATTCATTGCCATTTGCCAAGCCAGTGTGTGAATAAGCTTTTAGAAGGGGCTCATCCCCGGCCGTTAACATAACAATCCAACTTGCAATACAGGCAGCCTTTGTAGTACTACAACGCCCAGCATTCCCTGAGTGCACCGCGGCGTGGCTGATAGAAATTCTCATTCATTGCCATTTGCCAAGCCAGTGTGTGAATAAGCTTTTAGAAGGGGCTCATCCCCGGCCGTTAACATAACAATCCAACTTGCAATACAGGCAGCTGAGGCAGC